>NC_092350.1:85549550-86187550 GCF_963676685.1 Mytilus edulis
CCAAGTTGTATCAATGAAATATATGAAAATTAATGAAAAACGCTTGATTCTATTCATAGTCAGGCTCTGAATTGTAGTGATCTAGTTGATTTTTGAAAGATTTTACTCAGCTTCACAACCAAACAATAGAGTGTCCGTTACCATGGCAACCACTCGTATATTTCCACTCACATTTATTTTTTTAGCAGTATTCAGTTACTGCTCCTTCTAGACCATTTATAGATAAAATCTGAAACCCTCATATTTCACATATATATGGCACTCTGCCTGGTTCTTATAAAGAGCTGTACCTAAAGATGTTTATCTGATACTTGTAGTAAAAGTTTTACTATAAAACCTTATCTTTTAACATACAATCAATGGTCAGTAAAGCAGGCGAGACATTTCAGCACGTGCAATAACGACTACTATTTAGGTCAACATTCCTTGTAGTACATTGCAACATGTTTATCTTTCTATAAATTCCTGATTATCTCGCTCAGAATGGGAGACATAGGGATTTAAATCTATGCTGTACACATTTGCACTTTTCTAAAAAAAACACCGAAGAAAATTTGAAAATTTCGCAAACATCCCATATTCAGAAAAGTTGAAAATATGTATTTTTTGGCAAAATTCCTGAATACCTCGCTCAGAATGGGAGACATAGGGATTTAAATCTGGCGGCTGTGTTAGCTTTTGACAATCTATTACAGACCTGGATAATTATTAGACAATTGAGAAGAAATGCAGGGGTTGTAAAAAACAACTTGTATATACATGTACATGAATAAAAAGAGATGTGGGTTATACATCAGCCTAACAATAAAAATTACCATAAGACATTTAAAGTCAAATGCTGTAAATTCAGACTTAAGGTAGATGGGGTGTCTAAATTATAATCCATAGAATTTTTTAATAATTTGCCAAAATGTAGTTTATATCATGCTTTTTTGAAAAAAATAATAAAAAGAATGAGTCACCGGGTTTATATTCACGCTACACGGTGTTCAAAATTGACAAATTTTGTATAGATTATACATGGAAAACCCAATTTTCTGCAATAAAGTGTAATCTACACCATAGAATTTTGAGATAACATATGAGAAGATGGATTTAATAGTATGCTTTCAGTTAAGAAAAAGAAACGATGGGGTCACCGGACCCGTTTTCTTGCTACATTATAAAATAGGTAAATTCCTAACACATTCTATAGTAAATGTACCTTAATCTGAATTATCTGCCCTTGCATTTGAGTTGCCTCCCCTTATGTTGCAAAGTTGGAAATAAATTGATTAAACAAATTTTTTCTGTTTTTTGTAAAAGACAACAATAAATATGATAAAACATGTCATTTTCTATATCGAAGTGGAAGTTCTTACACATGAATTACCTACTACTCTAAAAATTTGCACATTCTATTAAAGATTTAGACCTTGTTTTCTGGTATTTTCAAATCCAAGATGGAGGAAGACACCCTATCTACCTTAATATGTGCATTTATTCTTGCATATCACTGATTACTTGTAAAACGTGAAGACTTATTAATTGCAAACATTTTGCTCAGGAAAATCATTACTGAAATTGTGAATGCGAGTTTTTATTATTGCACTGTAAGCCACTTGTCCTTGGCAAGCAAGTATTTGCAGAAAATTTTTTCGACAAATGAGAAGAAAAATGTCAGAAAATTAGTCTGGGACTAGTAATAGGAAAATGTTTGTGTACTGATGCCAAAAAAAACAACCTACTAGTATACTGGGAAAGAAAGCAATTACATATTTCTTTAAAGATTCCCTTTGACCAGGTGACTTACTTGATAACATAATTAGTATAGTCCCAGACTAGTACCCAAAACATAGTTCAAGAGTATAGGAGCTATGGGGACGACTGTCCCCCTCTTTTTTGGTACTTTTTTTTAAAGAAATAAACATGTAAACCGTGATGATACATGAAGACATTGACTACTGTAAATTCAGATATTATTGCGAGGTTTTTGTTAATTCGAATAATGCGACTGGCTATGTTAAAAAGAAAAGAAATAAGCAGGTGTAATACCATCATTGATTTTCCTCTTTTAGTCTTTGCTAAATTTGCACTTTTTAAAAAATTGTGCAGAATTCATCTTTTTTTGAAATAAAGAAATACTTGGCATGAATAAAGTCGTATCATGTGCAGTACTATAGACAAAGGCTCACATAATATTCCATTGCATATCAGAAAAAAACAATCACTGGAAGTTAACCAATCAAATGTTCACCTCTTTTTTACCTGTGTAAAAGCTTTAGTAACCATGTAACCTCAAGTTTCAAAATATTCTATATAGAAAAGTCGTCAAATAAAAAAACAATGGTGCTTTGAAACACCCAAGATATATGTTTAGACAGCAACCATTTGATTTTCTGGAGGGGGGGCTATGTTTTTTTTTATGTACAAACAATCTATTTTTTTCGCGACAAGTCGAAAACAATTTTTTTCTTTCAATTTTAGCATTACATATAGTGGCAGCTGAGATGGTAACAAACAATTTTTCTTTTTTCAGAATTCAAAACAAATTATTTTTTTCTCCAAAAACTGGAAACAAACTTTTTTTTCAAAAAAAAAACATAGTCCCCCCCCCCCCCCCCCCCGGAAAATCAAATGGTTGCTGCCTTATGACCAAGACATTTTTTACTGCAATGAAAGGCAAGATTAATTACCTACAACTATCAAATTCAAGGGAATCATTTTTTTCAACCTTTTTCGTATGCAACCGGATGTGACGGATATGATTAGGTAGTATTACTCCAGCAGTCTCCTTTAACTTCACTCTCCCCTATATAGATAATGATCTCTCGCTAAATAATTCAAAATGTTGTGACTATGATGAACCATACATCTCATCGAACTTGGGATAAAGACTTCAGTTAACTGATACCGTTAAATCTGTCTCATTTCTTGACTAACTTTGCAACAGGCCAACAACCGACACCTCAGAGAGTTGTTGCAAGGGTTCATAACGGGTAGAGAGCCCTGCACACTTTTTACACCATTCATCATATTTAACGTCCCAATTCAGATCCGATGACGCTTTAGCAATGTTTTTTTTGCCGGTTGGTAAGAGACCAAGAATGACCATACTTATATTCCTCAGTCACCCTTAGGGTTCCTCAACGATGAAATATATTTTCTGTTTGAATAATGGTGTGCATATGCTGATAATGTAGAGTATGGTCATGGAGAATGTGTCAAAGAGACAGCAACCCGACCAAAGAGTAAAAAAAACAACTGAAGGCAACCAATGGGTCTTCAACACAGCAAGAAATGTGATGTATGTTATGGTTTAAATCCTATTTTAATCTTAAACTGTATCGTAATGTTATCTGCGAACGATAACTACGTCCATTTATCAGTGACATACAGATGGATACTGTCTTCTGATCATATACAGCTTGTTGGTGTGTAGTTCTATTCCAAGAAGGTTTGGGTTAAAGTTGTTGACGTCTAAACGAAATTTTGAACATATGTGTTGATGCTGTAGATGGAATGTTGTATCGCTATGTCTCGCTTTTTGGACAAATTGTCGCAGGCTCAACAAATGTATCTTGCATTATGTGTCAATAATCAATACTTTTAAGAAAGATAAGACATTTTTGTATATGTTAAAGAAAGTTTTGACTTAAAAAAAAAAGTTGCCGAGAGTCACACATATTGAACTTATCAAAAAGATAACAAAAATTTGAATTGAGAGTCAAACAGACCAAATTCGCTTTGTTTGAGGCAATTACATTGACAAACTTTGATTTTTAACGTTAATAGACATTTACAAAAAAAAATAGTTATGCATAAACAAATAAAAGGCAGATTATTCAAAGAAGCATACAGACTAAACGTATAAGGTCAACTGTTTTTTTTTTATAAAGATTGGCTGCAGGAGATTCAAAATTGAGTACTTTATATTTTATTTAGGGAAATATCAAGATTGCTTTTATAGAGATTTGTTATGGCATAATCATTGAATGAAACACATGCAAAACATAACTTTCGTATCTTTAATTAATTAAATTTGATGTAGAAAAAAACCATTAGATATATCACCTATCAAGAACATTATGCATACAACTATAACATTTACATATACAATATAAACTAGTTTAAATGAGTACACATCGCACCAGTAAATACTAACTTTTGTCAAGGGCACTACTCACACCACTATAACATTTACATATGCAATATAAACTACTATCAAATAATTACACACCACAACAGTAAATACTAACTTTTATCAAGTGCACTATACATACAACTTTAACATTTACTTATTAGGTAGTATAAAATTGGTATACATCACATATAAAATTAGTACACATCATACAATAGTAAATAGTAACTGACCATACATTATATATTAATCCTAACTGCTAAAAAAGACAGTCCTTTCTCAGTAAAATACGGGAAAATGAAAACAAATACCTTCAAAATCTTACTCTGGATGCTGTCATTTTATCGTAAGAAAGCTCTGTACTATTTTTAGTAAATTCTCAGAAAGTTTGACAACATTTTAACCACAGACTAAACAAATGCGTTGATGCGACGGACAACATATTAGAGAATCGCTATTTATCAATTTGGTTACAAAATGTTGCATGCTCGACAAAAATGTATCATGCATTATGTGGCAATATACAATCCTTTTTAAAAAGATAAGACATGTTTGCGTACGTTTAAATGTTTTGACTTTGTATAGAAATGTATGCTTACATCAATTTTCTAAAATAAAAAAGAAAGCAATAATTTGAATTGAAGGTCCAGCTTACCACATTCCCTTTGTATGAGGCATTTTCATGGAAGATTTTTTATATTTGAACGCAAATGGAAATATTTTAGAAGACCGATAAACATAAACCAATGAAATGCAGACAAGCCATAGAAGACTGTATACTTTTAAAATTTCAAAGGCCAACTGGGTCTGATGCACATAAAATTCAAAAAAATGATTAAACAGTATTTATATAAATAGTGTTCAATGTAAATGTAATTACTATTAGACAAAAAGCTTTCATGATGATCCGGCCCCAAGTCGATCCGTCCCAACGTCCTATGTCGATCCTGCCCAAATCGATCTGGTCCATATTTAAAGACGATCGGCCCCCTATATATAAAATATTTACAAGTAATAAAAATAAAGATATATATGAATTCAGTGTAATTCATAAATGTTTATAATTTTTTAAATAATATAAAAGGTGGGAAATAAAAAAGTTTGCCTCAAACGAATAAATTTTTATAAGATGAGACATTTATTTCATTTTTTTTTATATTTACATTTTATATAGAAATCTAATATTGTTTTTAATATAAAATATTTGAATTTTAACCAAAGTATCACCTTAAATTGATACGGATGGTTATGCATTATAAAACAATTATGTTGATAATTACAAGTTTTAAAGACTATTGACTATGCATAATAAGAATAAAAATATATCTAAAAAATTTAGTACCATCAACATTAACAACAGTAATAAGCATGATTTTTCTTCAATTGACTGTGATCTTAACAAGTCTGTCAATGGGTGTACTAGTAAATAGTTACATACACAACTGCACACCCTGATCCCGAAGATGATGTATACACACTTTATTTTTGTTCAACGTATAAAGACTTCTCAAATTGAGAAATGTTTTGCCGAATCCTTCCATAAAAGAGGAGACATGATGGGTTTTTCTTTTAATATCGCAATTCAATGGTACCAAAAAAAAAACATAAAAAAAACCCAGAGAAGACAGTTGTGGAAAGAAATAAAAGTACATTTCTTCTTCCTGTTATCTTTAAAAAAAAGAATAAAACCAGGTGTAATCCACCATTTATCTACACTTGGAAATGCCTGTACTAAGTCAGGAAAAAATGACAATTGTTTTCTATTCGTTTGATGTGTTTGAGCTTTTGATTTTGCCATTTGATAAAGGACTTTCCGTTTTGAATTTTCCTTGGAGTTTGGTAATTTTGTTTATTCTACTTTTTATTCATATCTTATATAACATACAAATTAAAGAAGTAGAAAAATAATATGAATACATCATGCATATAACACTATAGAATTGACTTAAGCAATATATGCAATTAAACATTATTTACAAACTACACCATCAAATACTAATATTTAATAACGTGTATTAATAAAGGCAATAGTAGTATACCGCTGTTCAAAAGTCATAAATCGATTTAGAGAAAACAAATCTGGGTTACAAACTAAAACAGAGGGAAACACATCAACTGTAAGAGGAAAACAACGAAATAACCTAAAAAGCGCACCAAGCATGCAACCTCATGTTGTATACAAGCAATAGAAAGCTTTATCTTGAGCACCACAAACCCCACCAAAACTAGGGGTAACATGTATGAAATACAAAATGTATATAAAATTCACATAAGCTAAGTCATCAGTTTTCTATGTAGTGTTTTTTGTAGACTTGTTCCTCTTTCCGTTATGTTTCATTTTTTTGCCATGGTGTTGCCCGTTTTTTTCTTCGACTTATGAGTTTGATTGTGTCATTTGTATTCCGCCTCTATTTCATCACACATAAAATCATCTTTAAATATCATTCAACTAAATGTTACAATAAAATTGAAAAAAAGTCTCATATCAGCGTTTTGAGCAACACAACTAACTGTTAAGAATCAGGGAATATCAAAATCATTCCTGGAAAGTTATGACAAAAAAAGGAGACCAGTTTAATGAAACTGCTAAACAAATATGATTAATAGCAATAAATCATTTACGATTCATGTCGACATACCATTTCATAGTTATTTATATACAATAACCTGGACAGATGTGGCATACAAACAGAGTAACCATAACATGTTAAACAAAGACAAACTTTGGTAAAAAATTGCATGAAAAAAATTGAATCAGTTCATCGTGTAAACAATTGAAAAAAAGTTAAGGATGTGCTGATGTCAGGTTTAGGAAAATTGGTCAAATGTTCGGACTTGTTGGGTTTTTTTCCTCAAATAAAGGGTAAAATATTTTGCCTCATAACACCCACTTTTTCAATCCTGGTGTCTATGATGAGTTTATTTTTCTTTTCATATAAGACTTCAATAGCTCATAAAAGGTCACTTACCAATATTTAATCAGATTTCTTTTCTTATGATTTGAGACCCAAATAATTCCAATGCTAAATATAAGTCCAAGTCAGACGTTTCCCAACATTTTTTCAAAACCAAATATCTCAAAAAGGAGTTTCATAACCTATCACTATTTTTTAGCTCCTATTTGGATCCTAAACTAATGCTCTTCTGACTAATTATATCAATTTGAAATTCTAGATTTTTTTAATTTCACCTAAGTACATCCTTAATTAACTATGTTCTTAGACGTTATAAATACAAGAGTTTTTTTGACTAAGCAAAATTCTACAAAAGATGCATACAGTTAAATAATGTATTTCGAAATATTTACAAATTTATATAAAAGTATTTACAATTACTTTTTTCTTCCAAAAACCATTAGGAAGGTAATTTAAAAAATGCTACGTTACCCTAAGCAGATAGAAGTATTAAAAAAAATCAATAAGAATTGCACTGAAAAGGGGGCAATATACAAGTGATCGTTTTCATTTTAAATGTAAATGCAAATGTATTTTCACTAATTGTTCAAAAAAATTCCTAGGTTGTCAAACTTCAAAACACCAAACTAGTCAACATTATTCAAGAGAAGTCTGCCAAAACATTTTCGATGATTTTTATATTTTTACCAATGTTGTTGAACGCCTGACCAATATGTCTCAGAGATGGTCTGATAGCATGAAGCTTACAGAATGAAGACTTCCACTCTTGCATAATGTCTCGGTTAAGTTTCACCAAATCTCTTTCCTTTTGTCGGAATCGAATCTGCTCCCAGGTTTTGAATTCCATTCCAAGCTCAATAAGAAATGGCAGCGAGTTGTTTCCTACAAACGGGGCGAGTCTGTCGAAGTGCTCTTCTGAAGGTTCATAGTCCCAAATTTCTGGTTCCTGGTCTAATGCAAAAAAGTAAATTGTTATTTTTGGGTTTTGTTTATATTAATTATTTGCCTTAAATAACATGTACTTTTATTGAATTCTATTTTAACCTTTACAACATTTTCATTTAAAGAAAAGGCTGTGTATATGAAAGTAGTTACATGTTACTGCAGTTTACACTGATTGTGAACAAAGTTCAACAAAACATATATATGTATAATTAGACATCCTACTGATGAAGGATATAAGTTATCTAAAATATTTAACATTTGTATATGAGTTCATGTTTTTTTGTGCTGTTGTACCCTTTTAGACTTCCTTATATATAATATATATATATATATAAAAATTATACATTATTTAGTATGTAAATATTAGAATGTTTAAAATAGTTTACTAAATAAAGTGTTAAGATTACATAAGGCAATCTATAATCTTATTTGTGTAATTGTATTATTCTCTAAACTGATTAATCCAAACTCCCATAGACTTGTAAGTCATATGATGCTACTTATAGGCACTTATATATTTATATAAATATATATATTTTTATTATAGTGTTAGACCTGTATAACCAGTGCTATCCGATTGAGAATGTCTCATGTTTAGACGTGTATATGTATACGCCTAAAAAAGTGTACAAGACAACACCAATATTAAACTAGAGGCTCTAAAGAGCATGTGTCGCTCACCTGTATTTACTGATGCTTTGGAAATCATGTAAAATAAGGTTAAAATCATAATTTATAGTATAAGATATTATTATATACTATAATAATATCTAAGATAATAGCAAAAAACTGCAAAATTTCCATAAAATTACTAACTCAGGGGCAGCAACCCAACAACTGGTTGTTGGATTTGTCTGAAAATTTCAGGGCCGATATAGCGAAATCTGATGAACATTTTTGCCACCAGTCAGATTTGCTCTAAATGCTTCAGTTTCTGAGATATAAACCAAAAACTTCATTTTACCCTATGTACTATTTTTAGCCATGTCTGCCATCTTGGTTCGCAGGCAAGGTCATCGGACACATTTTTTAAACTTAGATACTCTTATGATGATAGTGGACAAGTTTGGTTACATTTTGTCTTAATAGTTTCAGAGGAGAAGATTTTTGTAAAAGATTACAAAAATTTAAGAAAAATTGGTAAAATTGACTATACAGTTTAATAACTCCTGAAGGGGTCAACTGACCATTTTGGTCATTTTACTTATTTGTAGATCATACTTTGCCGAACATTATTGCTGTTGACAGTTTATCTCTATCTATAATAATGTTCAAGATAATAACCAACCAGATGCTCCACAGGGCGCAGCTTTATACGACCGCAGAGGTTGAACCCTGAACGGTTGGGGCAAGTATGGACACAACATTCAAGCTGGATTCAGTTCTAAATTTGGATTGTGATTAAATAGTTGACACAGCAAAGGTTTCTGACACAGAATGAATGTGGGCTAATAAACTTAAAATTTGTTTTTTGCCTTTGTGCAATTCACTATGCTGTTGAATATTAATCCTCACAAAAAAATGTTTGAAGAAATTTTCTTTCTATATATGAAATCTGAAATGACAAAATTTACCCCCCCCCCTAATTCTTTTTCACATCCCCCTTTCCCTTATTCAAAAACTGATCTCAATTCAAATTTCGAATGGAGTTTGAAACAATAACTACTCATTTAAATACATCATAGAATATTAAAATGTAAAAAAAGTGTTTGTTATCACTGAATAGTAAAGATTGTTTTAATTTATCAATTTATCAGTTGGTAGTAAAAGTGAATATACATTGTATATTGTTTAAAACAATGATTTAAGTTGATTCAACTACTATTCTGGACAAAGAAAGATAACTCCAATTGAAGATTTCTTGCTATTGCGCAATACTGTGCAATTGAAAATGTCTTGCTATTGCACAATACTGTGCAATTGAAGATTTCTTGCTATTGCTGAATACTGTGCATTTGAAAATTTCTTGCTATTGCACAATACTTAATATAATAATTTTGGATCCTGATTTGGACCAACTTGAAAACTGGGCCCATAATCAAAAATCTAAGTGCATGTTTAGGTTCAGGATATCAAAGGAGCGCAAGAATTCAAATTTTGTTAAAATCAAACTTAGTGTAATTTTGGACCCTTTGGACTTTAATGTATACCAATTTGAAAACGGGACCAAAAATTAAGAATCTATATACACAGTTAGATTTGGCATATCAAAGAACCCCAATTATTCAAATTTTGGTGAAATCAAACATAGTTTAATTTTGGACCCCGATTTGGACCAACCTTAAAACTGGGCCAATAATCAAAAATTTAAGTACATTTTTAGATTTTGCAAATCAAAGAACCCCAAGGATTCAATTTTTGTTAAAATCAAACTCAGTTTAATTTTGGACCCTTTGGACTTTAATGTATACCAATTTGAAAACGGGACCAAAAATTAAGAATCTATATACACAGTTAGATTTGGCATATCAAAGAACCCCAATTATTCAAATTTTGGTGAAATCAAACAAAGTTTAATTTTGGACCCTTTGGCTCCCTTATTCCTAAACTGTTGGGATCAAAACTCCCAAAATCAATCCCAACCTAACTTTTATGGTCATAAACCTTGTGTTTAAATTTCATAGATTTCTATTTACTTATACTAAAGTTATGGTACGAAAACCAAGAAAAATGCTTAGTTGGGCCCCTTTTTGGCCCCTAATTCCTAAACTGTTGGGATCACAACTCCTAAAATCAATCCCAACCTTCCTTTTGTGTTCATAAACCTTGTGTTTAAATTTTATTGATTTCTATTTACTTGTACTAAAGTTATTGTGCGAAAACCAAGAAAATGCTTATTTGGGCCCTTTTTTTTGGCCCCTAATTCCTAAACTGTTGAGACCAAAACTTCCAAAATCAATCCCAACCTTCCTTTTGTGGTCATAAACCTTGTGTTTAAATTTCATAGATTTCTATTTACTTCAACTAAAGTTATAGTGCGAAAACCAAAAGTCTTCAGACTACAACGACGACGACGACGCAAACGTGATACCAATATACGACCAAAAATTTTTCCGGTCGTATACAAATGGCAAAATTTCTTTAAAAGTACCAAGTAAGGTATAGTAGCCCAACAACTGGTTGTCCGATTCATCTGAAAATTTCAGGGCAGATAGATCTAAACTTGATAAACAATTTTAACCTATGTCAGATTGATCTAAATTATTTGGTTTCAGAGATATAAGCCAAACATCTGCATTATACTCTATGTTCTATTTTTAGCCATGTTGGCCATCTTGGTTCGCGGGCGAAGTCACCGGACACATTTTTCAAACAAGATACCCTAATAATGATTGTGGACAAGTTTGGTTAAATTTGTCTAAGTAGTTTCAGAGGAAAAGATTTTTGTAAAAGATCACAAAAATATTGCTATGTTCTATTTTTAGCCATGGCTTCACCGGACACATTTTTTAAACTAGATAACCAAATGATGAATGTGGCCAAGTTTGATTTAATTTGGCCCAGTAGTTTCAGAGGAGAAGATTTTTGTAAAAGTTAACGACCACGACGACGGACGATGGATGCAAAGTGATGAGAAAAGCTCACTTGGCCCTTCGGGCCAGGTCAGCTAAAAAAGGAAATAATAAATGTAAATATCTCTATATATATTTGTATATCTAATATGTTAATTGTTGCACTTACCGAAGTCAATTAGCTTGTCTCTCACCACCTTAAAGAATAATGATGAAAATAATTGATTAAAAATAAAGCAAATACTTTAAGGCATTTTAAAAGGTCAGAGCAATCAGTAATTGAAAAAACATACGATTAATACTGAATAGAAACCAGCTTTATATAGATTAAGAACTATATCGTCTGGTTATAAGAATTAATTGTGTACCGTAGCATATAAGTGTAAGAAGTAGTAATGTACAATTAAAATTCCCCTTACTTTGCAAAGAGTGTGTGGGTTCTGTATGTTGCCGATTGCAGCAGCTTTCCTGATGTCATCAAATGTAATGGAAGAACTGTCAATACACCTATGCAGTATTTCAAAATTTAATCTTTCTGCTTCTTCCCCTAATGTATCATACAAACTCTCCCATATATTATACTTCATTCCAAGATGAATAGATAACTCTTTGGTTTCGTGTATGCTGTACTCCATTGACAATCGACGTAGGTGAATATCTTTTGGAGTCTGCTTTAAGAACTCGTTGTCCGTCACTGAAATAGAATATTAAGTTTCTGAATTTCTCAAAATTTGTTAGATTTTAATCTTTACTGAAGGTTATGCCAGAAGTTGTGTTATTAATATTTATTTCTTAAATGCTGTTAATTTCCCAAAATAGCATGACAGGTGGAATGGTGTTTTGTTCAAATGCAGATAGGTGTAGGGTGCACATGGAGTTTTAATACAAACTACGCAATGGAGGTTGACAACGTACCTTCAGACAATGGACATATATTGTATTGAGGAATGGTGTTGTGTATGTGATTATATGACGTTAAAGTTTGCTTTTTTTCGAATCGTAATAAAATACAAACAGGGAAAATGAAAAAAAATAAAGTTTTACCAAATCCAAAGAATAATAACATTTTGTTACATCAGTTGCATTGAAATACTGTGATTTATTTCCAAGGAAAAAATGAGAAATCATTCCTCTAATGTCATACAATAATGCCGGTGTTGTCCAGACGTTGGCCTTGACCTTGTATAAAACTAAACTGAGAATGCAAAGACAAGTATAGTTCCTAGCATTACTTATTCTAAATCCACTTCAAAGCCAATGTTATAAAATGAATAACTTATCTTACGAAAAATCAAACCGTCAATGAATGTGTTGTTTTGTCATTAGTTAAATAGTTTTCCTTATTTGAAAACTAGTTATTCTGAAATCACACTGTAGGTTGGGAAAAAAAACATCTTTTACTAATCATTTAACCTAAGCTAGCTATATAGTGATTCGGTAGTGATTAACTGATACTTTTAGTTACTTTAATGGCGGTCAACTATTTTGATCCAGTTGATGTTAAGTTTTAATTTTGAGTTTTCATGCACTTCAAGCTGTTCAATAGTCATAAATCGATTTAACTGAAACAAATACGGGTCACAAACCAAAACCGAGAGAAACACATGAGTTATAAGAGGAAAACAGAAACAATGAACTGCTATTAAAACAAACGCCAACATACATAAAAACGAACTATTTGATAACAACTGCCATATTCCTGACTTGGTACAGGTCACTTTTAAAAAAAGGTGGGTTGAACCTGGTATTATGGCTAGCAAAACCTCCCGCTTATATGACAATATGAAAAATACAACGAAATAACAACTTTACGTGACAGGAATACAGTACAAATGAACGCAAGAACACTCAGGACAGAGAAATACATAAATAAATAATATAATAGTACATTAGAACATGTAAACCTCAAAATAACAAAGAACACCTCATATAAATTTACAACAGTACACAAGTCCAGCAAAATATAATTATAAACTGTGCATCAGACGAGTGCATTAACGCCACAAAAAGTGACGTCACAGGTAAATATGCATTTTGTAAGTTAAAGAATCATCAGCCTGTGCTGGAAGACAAACCACAATGTTCTGTTTTTTAAACTGCTTATTGCAAACCCACTCCAATATATGTAAAAAAAGGACAGATCTTAGTATCAACAATTACAAATGACAGACTTAATTTAATTGTTAACTAGTTTGAATATGATTCAATACATTTATATTGACTATGAATTATTTATTCAAATGAAATCCTCTTCTATATTATTCTAAAAATAAATAGAAAATGTGTCCATGGGACACAGATGATCCCCCTGCTTGCATTAAACATTATAACGGGACACATAAATCCAGAACAGTAAGAGTGACGCTACCCAAGTTTGTACCTGGTTTGCGTTTTGTGGTAATAAGCCTTGTGTATAACATGTATAAGTTTCATAACATTTGGTTTAGGAGAACTTAAGTGAGAGAACATAAACGAAAAATTCAGCAATATTTCCATGTGTAAAGGGCATAACTCTTAAACAGTAAAAGTGATGCCACCAACATTCAAACTTGATTTGTGTTGTGTGGTAATAACCATTGTGTATAAGTTTCATAGCATTTGGTTAAGGCAAACTAACTTTAGACATATAGAGAACGGAAACGAAAAATTCAGTATTTTTTCATTTGTACAGGGGCATAACTCTAGAACGGTAAAAGTGACACAACCAAATTCAAATTTTATCTGTGTTATGGGGTAATAAGCATTATGTGTAAGTTTCATAACATTCGGTTGAGGCAAACTAAATTAAGATAATGGAAACAAAACATTCAGCATTTATTTCATTTGTAAAGGGTCATAATTCTAGAACAGTAAAAAGTGATGCCACCAAAATTCAGACTTGATCTGTGTTTTGTAGTAATAGGCTTTGTGTATAATTTTCATAACATTTGTTTGAAGCAAAATAAAGTTAGAGAACGGAAACATATTTTGGGACATACGGACGGACTGACATATAGATGGACAAGGGTTAGATGTAATGCCCCCTCCGCTAATTTGGGAGAATAATAAACATTGACTCTATCTTAAAAGTAATTGAGAATTAAACAGCTATCAATGTAATCAAGAATCTGAACTGGCTAAAACTATGTCTGTCTATAGATTTAAACAAACAGAATAGTGAACAGAATTTAGTTAAAAATGTTGCTTAACTTTGCTCTAGAAACTGTCGCTTGATCATCAAAAAGCTTCTATTCAACATCCTTAAATACCGCCGATGTATGACAAAGTTATTGATACCTTAAACGCATTAGCAACAGACTGTACTCACCTATTGCCGACATGGACACCAATACTGACGACAACATGCAACATTAATTTGTCTCGTGAAAGCAAGATTCATGGCAGGCTTGAACACATATGATAAGTTTATAGAATGAGACTGTTCATGATTGATTCAAATGGGGATGGGTAAATTGGAAAGGGAATGATGTATGGTTTAAAAGTGTTTGGTGGAATTGTATATTATGTAATGTTGTTCGTTATGATAGTGTAATGGTGTAACTGTACATTATGTATATGGTTAAAGTGTATGGTGTATTAAGTATATGGTTTCATGTTGCATCGTGTTATGGATGTGGGAGCTTAAACCAAAGAGGTACTATATGCATGAACTCAGCTATTGTAAATTCTGAACTTATGAAAAAAAATGGACAATAATGCGAAATTAATCATTGCGATTTTAGGAAAATATGCATACAGTATTTTATATCAGATATCACAATGCGAGTTTTTATTATTGCGATACTCAATCAGTCGCATTTTTAATTAATAAAAAACTCATAATAATTTCAGAATTTACAGTATCAGATAAATATACAATAAAGTATACATTACCTGGGCATGCTACTCCACATGTAATTTCTGCCTGAAAAGTTATCAGAAAATAAGTTAATTGAAAACAAATTAAAAAAAAAGTTTGCTTGAAATACGTCCACATATTTTTTTTTAGCATTTGATGAACGATTGCTATTGTTCTAGTTTTGGTATCTTGTGCTAAGTGTTATTATCATATTTTCACTATTATGTTTTTGTTTTTTATGTAATCAGTTTTCTGATAAGTTTCCGAAAATGTCTGCAAGTTTTGTTCTTAAAATGTTGTGTTTACATTTCATTATCAAACTGTATAACAAAGATTAAAATTTGCTTTTTATCATTTCATAATTGATATATATTGATACCTAAATATTTATCGTTTTACAATGCTTATTTTTGTCATTTTGTAGACTACATGAAGGTAATAGAAGCTGCATTTAAGGAAATGCTACACAAAATAAATTATTAAATAATAAAATATCAGTTAAACTTTATTTGTTTTATATACAACATAACTATATTTTTGTCCTTTACTGGTATTTACCTTTTGTAAGGCCCAGGAAGATAAGATCTCATTGGTGTGCTCAATTCTGTGTTCTGGACATATCCATGAACCATCTTGTTCTTGATGTTCTGACATTGGCAGAAGACAAGGATTTTCCGGTGAACTGCAACACAAACTCAGATTAAAAGAGCCTTCATTTATAACAGATCCTGTACTGCTTGTCTTGACGTAAAGCTGACTAATTTTTTCGAGTGCAATAGCTAAACATTCCCTAATACACGATGCTAGATATCTCATTATAAGTTTTCTATTCGTTAGGTGAACAAGACGAACAACAATCATCTCATCATCACAGTTAACGCACATATCTAGAGATGGGTCTATATTAAAAACCGCTGACCTATGGAACAGCATTTCATCGTTTTGCTGTCCGTATGTTTTCACTGCAAATATGCTCAAGCAGTAACTGATGAATCTAAAGGACAACGCTGGGGGAATCATTGACGAAGATGAGCTGAATGCTATTGCGATATTTCTCTGAACGAAATTAGTGGATTTAAGATACCCAGTTGTATCATTGGTTCTAACCATGCTAGCAACGTAGTAGAATTCAGCTGGTATACGTTTGTGTGTCTTGTCATATCGCCTTGGTTCAACCAGTATATCAAGATGTGTCATGACTCCCAGTAAATAATCTTTATGTTTTTGAAAAGACTTGTATTTTTTCTTCTGCCAGATATCGGCTACTGACTTTTTTGCTATTACACCCTTCTGACTCATTAATTCCCATGATACCTGTCTAAGTGTGTCACCTTCACAGAATCTTCTATCAGTAACGATTGACTTAAAGGCATCAATCAGGTGCGTCGGTGAAAGAATGATGTGTTGATCCAAGCCTGATTCATCAAAATACAAGATTCGTCCTACAGAATGCTGAAACTTGAGAAATACTTTCAATTCTTCATCTGTCAGTGGTCGAACGGGCTGAGCAGAATTTATCTTCATCATATGGTCCATGGTTATTAAAGGAATGTTGCGGTTTAAAAGTGAGTCAAATTCGAGTTCGAGAGGAATAAAACATTTTGGAAGTTCTTGACCCCATGTTGGTTGCACTATGGCTTGTTCGATAATGTTCTTTTTAATCTTCGCCATTTCTGGATCAGATTTGTCCCTTGCATTTACAAAAATTTGGTCTTTAATGACTAAATGGGACAGCAAGGGACTTCCAGAAAACATCTCTTCTATAGCATGGAATAATTGTTGACGTCTGGGTTCAACTTCCATCTGTAAATAAACATCTTATCTTGAATCTTGTGAATTAGCTTTTGCTTGTATAAATACTATTATTCAAGTGCTTGTCTTCCCCCAAAAAAGTGTATATAAATGGCAGAGGCAGAAGTGATAACTTGTCAGTTTCTTTTACTTTTATTTAATGAAATTTGAGCACTTGTTTCATGATGCATGATTTTACCTTTTTCATGTAAACACATTTTCAAATATTGTTCCACATTTTGCCTGTCTGTCAAAAGTCTTACAAAATGACAAGAAAGAGCAATAAGTAGTTTCCTGACGGAAAAGAAAATGATACTAGCTTCTAGCAAATACTATCACTATAGTTTCGTATTTAACAAAATGAGATATAAGGCAAACATATGCATTTGAGACAGCAAATCAACAACACAGATACAATCATGTCATTTAACATCTAAACTAAAAAAATAAATTTCTGTTAACAAACTTACAGCTCTCAATTTATCCTTGTGAGTTAGAACAATCATGATTTTAGGAAATCCTGGTCCACTTCCTTTACAGTATGTGACTATGGTGTTTATCCAAAATCTGAGGTAGTCTAAAAGAAAGATGTTGTATAAATAACAACAATTAGTGAAAGAATGTCCATGTATTTTTATCTTTTATGGATAATTATTTAGGCAGTCTAACATTTCTAAAAAAAAAATGAAAAGTAAAAAGGATGATATTTTGTTTAAGTTAAAGTCTTATTTTTTTGCATTGCTCTCCTGCATATCTCAAATTGACCACAAATACAATTATTAAACTTGTACCAAGTCAGGAAGATGACAGTTGTTTTATATTCATTTGATGTGTTTGATCTTTTGATTTTGCCAATCGTAAAGGGACTTTCTGTTTTGATTTTTCTTTGTAGTTCAGTATATTTGTTGTTTTACTTTTTCTTAGAATTACCCCAAAAAAATAAATAATAAAATTAATCCATTCAATTAATTGAATTTGTCAAAACTATTGATCGTCAGTAGTAATTATAAGTAATGACTGGCAGAAACTAGTAATTTATTTCTGAGAAATTCGTTCAACTTTTAAGTAGTCTATTTCAGTAATTTTGAGTAATCAATATTAATAATTTCTAGTAATACGCAAATCAGTAATTACGAGTAATAGTCTTTGTAATTTCAAGTATTATAAGTAGGTGCAAGTCTCACAAGTAATTCAAAGAAATAACCCAAGTAAACTTTTACATATTAGTCAAACCATGTATCTTCACTGCCTTCAACAATGAGCAAAACATATACTACATAGTTAGCTATGAAAGGCCCTAAAACGACAAACGGCCTGATTTATGTACAAAATATTTAACGAAAAACAGATGTGATATACAGCGACAATAGACAACCACTTGTTGATAGTCCTAAATATAAATCTGTACTACAAGTATCATATAAACTTAACATGATCCAACATTGTCCAAGAAAATGCGGTAAAAGTCAGATAAACCTAGCTAGAAATACATGCACACCTTACAATCATTCTATACACCGAATGTAGTTGACGTATTGCTGATAGTTTATATACAAGAAATAAACCAAACCCTTGAAATTTTATACTGACCTATGAACCATGAAAATGAGGTCAAGGTCAGATGAACCCTACCAGACAGACATGTAAACCTTACAATCATTAAATGCATCACATATATACATGTGTAGTTGACATATTGCATAAAGTAACTACGAATCAAAATTAACCAGGAAAACTTAACATGCAAATGATGTCAAGGTCAGATGATACATGCCAGGCAGACATATACACATAGAAATCATTCCATACACAAATATAGTTGACCTATTGCTTATACTTGTTATAGTTGAAGAAAAACAGAACAAAGCACAAACACTTAACATTGAGCAATGAACCATGAAAAAGAGATCAAGGTGAAATAAAACGTTCCTGCCTGAAATGTACATCGTAAAATATTTCCATACACCAAATATAGTTGACTTATTGTGTACAGTATTAGAAAACAGACCAAAACACCAAAACAATAACTTTAACAACTGACCCATGAAAATGAGGTCAAGGTCAGATGACACCAGTCAGTTGGATATGAACACCTTACAATCATTCCATACACCAAATATAGTAGACCTATTGCTTAAAGTATCTGAGACAAGGACTTGACCACGAAAAGATAACCTTGTTCACTGATCCATGAAATGAGGACAAGGTCAAGTGAAAACTGTCTGACAGCCACGAGGACCTTGCAAGTTACACACATAAAAAATATAGTTATCCTATTACAATGTACTTATAATAAGAAAGAAATTTAAGTTACAAAAAAGCTGAACTTTTTTTCATGTATTCACTGAACCATAAAAATGAGGTCAATGACAATAAACAGATGACGACAAACAATTTATAACGTTAGGCATTTATATACAAAGTATGAAGCATTCTGGTCTTCTACCTTCTTAAATATTAAGCTTTTGAAAAGTAAGTTAACACCGCTGTCAGATCTCTATCCAACTATCTTGCTTTCGGCGACAGAAGTCGCAGGCTAAACAAAAACAGTTGAAAACGGCTTAACTCATTAGATCGATACAAATCACACAAAACCCTTACAAAAACACAAAAGACTCAAGAACAGATCTGAAAGTATTCGCAGTTACTGAAAGCTAGTTGCAAAGCAATGATAACCAAACAACAAATCATGTATCTAAAACTAAAATATCAATTACTACACATCTAACATCAAATGGATTTCGTGTAAAGACGTCAGAGAAAAATATGACCTTGCACAATGGCAAAGGTATTGACGATTATAGGACCATGAATGGGTATAAAATGATAATGAGTTTTGCTTTACTTAAATGATTTTAAAATCAATATTTCTACTGGAAAACAATGTTCAAAGATCTATTTTCAGTGTTGAATTAATAACCCTCTAGGATAATTTTATTTAAAGAATTGTATCTAAATTTACAGGTTTGGTAATCAACATCGATATCACTGTTAAAATGAGGACGGCTATCCTGTTGGCGATAAAAGAACCAGCTCACATACTCCTTGGCCCCATATTGTCACTGGGCAAACACAATCTCATCAGCTTTCAAAGTTCAAAGACTCCTAACTCTTTTAAAAGTTAACCTATAAAAACTTCTTGTGGATATGCACATTTACATATTATGTCCTAATTATCTATAAAAAAGTTTCATGAAAATCAGTTGTGTCATTTGACAAATTGATGCAGAAGTATATTTTGACCAAAAGTTCAAAGCGGCATTCATCCTCTTTAAAAAATGTAATCATAACTTCCTCTCGATATGCACATCTACATATTAAGTCCTAACTATCTACAAAATTTACTATAATAAAGTTGTGTGGGTTCAGAGGAGTTGCAATCACAAACTGTTGTAGTAGTATAATTAGGCCAAAATTATCAGTTTAAAAGGCATAACTCTAAGAAATAAATGCTTCGCTGAGCGCAGCCTGATACGATTGCAAAGGTCGAACCCTGAACAGTTGGGGCAAGTTTGGACACAGTATTCAAGCTTGATACTGTTAGAATATGGATTGTGATAAAAATTTTGAAATACTATAGGTTTCTGACACAAAATGAATGTGGTCAACGATCTTAAAAAATTAAAATGGGACATTCAATTTACAAAGAATGGTCTGATATCCAAAATCTAACAACATGGTAAGATTTAGCATACATGTATAAAAACACCATACATTTTATTTTAGTTGATATTTAACATAATATGGACTAATCTGAAAACAGGGCCTAAAATATAAAAACTAGAGGCTCTAAAGAGCCTGTGTCCCTCACCTTGGTCTATGTGCATATTAAACAAAGGACACAGATGGGTTGACATTCATGACAAAATTGTGTTTTGGTGATGGTGGTGTGTTTGTAGATCTGAACATTCTTGCTACTTACAATTAGCTTTATCTATAATAAACTTGGCCAAGTAGTTACAGTGGAAAATAGTTTGTAAATATTTACCAAAATTTACAATATTTATGAAAATTGTTAAAAAATTACTATAAAGGGCAACAACTCCTTAACGGGTCAATTGACCATTTTGATCATGTTGACTTATTTGTAGGTCTTACTATACTGTACATTATTGCTGTTTTCAGTTTATCTCTATCTATAATAATATTCAAAATATTTAAATAACAAAAAGCTGCAATTTTTTTTTTAAATTAACAATTCAGGGGTAGCCACCCAACAACGGGTTGCCTGATAGGTCTGAAAATTTCAGGACAGACAGATCTTGACCTAATGAACAATTTAATCCATGTCAGATTTGCTCTAAATGCTTTGGTTTCAGAAATATGAGCCACAAATTGCATTTTACCCTATGCACTATTTTCAGCCATGTCGGCAATCTTGGTTCGCAGTCGGGGTCATCGGACACATTTTTTAAAACTAGATACCCTACTGATGATTGTGGACAAGTTTCGTTAAATTTGTCTTTATAGTTTCAGAGGAAAAGATTTTTTTTAAAGATTACAAAAATTTACGAAAAATTGTTAAAAATTGACTATAAAGGGCATTAACTCCTTAAGGGATCAACTGACCATTTTGGTCATGCATACTTATTTGTAGATCCTACTTTGCTGAACATTATTGCTTTTTTGCAGTTTATCACTATCTATAATAATATTCAAGACACTAACCAAAAACGGCAAAATTTCCTTAAAATTACCAATTCAGGGGCAGCAACCCAACAACGGGTTGTCTGATTCATCTTAAAATTTCAGGGCAGATAGATCATTACTTGATAAACAATTTTCCCTGTCAGATTTGCTCTATATGCTTTGGTTGCAGAGATATAAGCCAAAATCTACATTTTACCATATGTACTATTTGGTTACAATGTACCAAATAAAATTACATGGGCGCAGCCATTTTATGAAGGGAACATGACATAGAGATAAAAATAGATGGCTCTCTGTGATTGGTTGTTATATCTTTTATAATTTTTTCTTCTGGAAAGCATTATGAATGAAGTTTCATGCAAGCACAAATTTGTCCTAAAATGTATAGTATGAAATGCCGAAAATAATTTTTTTATGTTGCTCAAAATTAGGGAAAATTTTCTGCGAAATCGTCAGGTATCGTGAAAAACCCCAAAATTCACCAAGAAAAGCCATGGGACCATATATATTTGAGTGCGGTAAAATCACAAATAGATATAGAGCTTCAATTAGACAACAACAGATTTTCCATAATTAGTTTAATGAAAACGCCTTATTAGGAGATAATTGCTAAAAATAGCATTGCCGGCAACGGGGCCACCATTTAGTTCTTTATATCCATTTTTAGCCAGGTCGGCCATCTTGGTTCGCGGGCTTGGTCACCGGACACATTTTAAACATGATACCTAATGATGATTGTGGACAAGTTTGGTTAAATTTGTCTTAGTAGTTTCAGAGGAGCAGATTTTTCTAAAAGATCACAAAAATTAACCAAAAAGTGTTAAAAATTGACTATCAAGGACAATAACTCTGTAAGGGGTCAACTGGTCATTTTGGTAAAAGTTTACGGACGCCGGACGACGGACCACGGACGACGGACGCCAAATGATGAGAAAAGCTCACTTGACCCTTTGGGCCAGGTGAGCTAAAAAGTAAATGCACTATAAGATTCAGCATATCATACAGCCACAATAATTCAGTTTTGGAAAGTGTAATTTTGGACCCTTTTGACCTCAATGTAAAAAAAAATTGGGTCTAATGTTCAAAATAGTAATACAAGATTAGAAGCCCAAAACATTAAAGACTGTAAATCAATCCCATTGAAATTTGTATTTTTTTCAATTGACGTTTTCTTGCTATTGCGCAATACTGTGCTATTTATATGCAATAATGTGCTACTGTGCATTACTGTGCTGTTGCGCGAAACTGTGCTATTGCCCAATACTGTGCTATTGTGCAACACTGTGCTATTGCGCAATACTGTACAATTTAAGAGTTCTTGCTACTGCATAATATTGTGCTTTTGTGCAAATATAAACCCCGCAAAAAAATGGAACCCCCCCAAAAAAAACTTTTAATCCCCTCCTGGGGTAATTATCCCTAAACTCAATCACAGCTTCCCTTTAAGGTATGGAACCTTGTAGTACAATTTTAGAAAGATCCATTCACTTTAACACACGCTATTGTCTGGAAACTAGAAACATGCTGATTTGGCACCTTTGTTGCCTCTTATTCATAAACGGTATGGACGATTACCCCCAAACTCTATCCCAGCCTTCCCTTTGTGATATAGGATCTTTTACAATGTCAGAGAGATCCATACACTCACACACAAGTTATTGTCTAGAAACTACAAAAATACTTGTTTTGGTCCATTTGTGTGCCCCTAATTCCTAAACTCTTCGGGCAAATATCCCCAAAATCGAACCTAACCTTTCTTTTGTGGTTTTGAACCATCTGGTAAAATGTCATACAGATCCATATACTAAAACTAAAGTGATTGTCCGGAAACCAAATGTGTCTTCGGACGACGCAGTCGACGACATGATAGCATTATACGAATGCAAACATTTTTTGGCAGTCGTATAAAAAAAATAATCGTAATTTTCTGTCGATATGCACATCTACATAGTATGTACTTATCATCTACAAAGTTTCATGAATTATGTTGTGTGGTTTCAGAGGAGTTGCGATGACAATAACAAGACTGATGGACAAACCGACTGACGGAATGATGGACTGACAGACGGACAGACGGGTCAAAATCATTATAACATACATGGGATATAGGTACAGAAAACTTCCAAATAAATTTTTTGGCATCTTTGGAAAAATACTTCTTTTCGAATCTTATAATTCATACGCTTTCAAATTTATCCTCGAGCGTTCCTGATGACGGTTAATTTAGAACAGCGCTTCGGACACATACATTTTATAAAGTGTTGTCATATTTTTTGCAGCAATAGGTAGTTACCGCTGTCCTTGAGTGTTTTAATCAGCCCATTTGTCAGTTATTCGGTACTGACCTGATTCAGAACAAAGCTCTCTAAAATTGTCCGCTTGAAGATTTTTAAAGCATAAAGAAGCTACTTCAGGCGAAGTCGAAAGCCGGTTTTTTATTTGCTATTTATCTATTCGTCAAATAGCTCTCAAGTCTTTGGCTTAAATATTCAAATATTCGCCCTTGGGGGTTCCAGTTGAAGGTAAATTCGGAAAAATGCTTCGGACACATGAAGTTTATAAAATTGGTAGACTATCTGTCACCAAGGGTATCATCAGCTTGATAGCCAGTACTTATATACCGACATGATTAAATCAAACCTTTCCTAAATTGTCAATTTATAAATTGTGAAATTATGGAGACGTTAAGTTTCAACTCCCTCAGACAACATTGAACTCAGGTGGATTCAGCTATTTATTTAGGTCCTTTTTTTGGTCATACAACTCGGTTCCTATACCTGTTTTACTTTAAAATTATCAGCGTTAGGCGTGCTTAATAAAGGTGAATTAAGAAAAGCACTTCGAACAAAAAAAAATTATTAAGTTTTAATTTTTTGTCCTATCATATTGTCCTTTAGACCAAGGAGATATGCTGTCTGTATTCACCTTTCAAGATTTTAGTCAATTTCTATTCTCATTTGCTGTTATGTTCAAAATTCGATTTCTCTCAAACCACTCTTTGGTTCTGCATTTTTTATTCATTTCAAATAGTATAAAAACAGAAGCCAGACGTCTTTTCTTTATCCACTTCAGAATTGTTCAAATATTAAAATTCTAATCGGAACATGCTATATGAGGTCCTTCAATTTTCTTAAAACAGCTTATCAAAGTTTGAATGAAAGCTCGACTCTGAAGTGCTGCATTTTTAAATCTTAGTCTCAACTCTAATTATACTAGTTTTTCAAGCTGGGATTTATAATCTTTTTTTTTTGTTTTAGTAATAAATGGTATGCAATTATGAAAAGTGTCTACATTAGTTATAAAGAGATGCACCATGAGTGCATAAAATACCCGTCGCTTTTTCAACAGACCAAGTTCCATAACTCCTCAATGTCATATCAGAAATTTATAAAAAAAAAAGCGAGTTATTTTAATAGATATAAAGCAGCCACCAAATTTCCATAAAAACTGATCGAAGGACTTTTGAGTTGTTGTCTGAAATCTGGAAAATCCCCCATTTTTTATAATAAAATTCCATAACTCGGAAACGTAAAATCCTAAATTTATAAATTCGAAAGTCAACTAAGTGAATAGATATAAGTAAAGGTAACAGTAGTTGACCGCTGTTCAAACGTCATAATTTGATTAAGCATAACCAATCACCAAAGTTTCATGTAAAATGCTCAAAGCAAAAATCGGAAAATCAAAATCCAAAATTTATAAAAATCTAAAGGGGGCTTACGTCAATAGATATAAACAAACATTTTCGTGCAAATTAGTGGAAGCGTTTTTGAGTTATTGTCCGACATTTTGACGACATACGATCAGACGGACGAACAGACTGACTGACAGAGGGACGACCAGACATCGGTATACCATAATAAGTCCCGTAAAAGAGCGTATAAAAACCAGAAATTTTTAGTATTTTTTTAATGTACTTCAACCTTTAGTTATTACTTAACTTGATTTGAAAGATCAGTTAATTATTTTCAAGTAATTCACTACACATCATGCACATAATAAGTATACTCATAAGTAATATATTTTCTCAAAGAATTCAAATTCAAGAAAAAATAACTATGTGATGTGTTAAAGGAGTACTTTTTTTAATAAATGTTCATACAAATACAATATCAAATGTACATTTTGAAAATGTTAATAATGTAATACTCAATATTAATTGCATTTCAAAGGAACAAGATTTACGTAAAATAAGTTGAATGGCAGCGATTTTTAAATTTGTCCGAGCCATTTACTGATATAAACCTTTGATATTAATTTCATACAAATCTGACTGGAAATGCACGATTGGGATTTCCTAAAAAAATAGTTACCAAATGAATAAATGTCAAAACAAACATGACAGAATGTAAACTTGACAGCATTTTCAATGCAATTTTTTAAAAGATTTATACATGCAATGGTCATTATTATATTGAACATACTTAATCGGCACAATTTTTCGAATTATTTATAGATAGTGCCGATATAGTTTATGCATTGGAGTACTTGCTGATATAAATCATTGATATTAACTTCAAAAAAATATCTGACTAGAAATATGGGCTTGAGATTCAGAATGTTGACATTTCCATGCAATTTTTCAGAAGATTTATACATTCAATGGCCATAACTATACTGAATAAACTTAATCGGCATTGTATTCGAATGCTTCCGAGATATTGCCAATATACATTTCATAATTATATGGGCAAGAGTTGTATGCATTGGATTACTTACACTATCGATCTGACAGACAGAGTAACAGAGCGTTGACTGGTATTTCTATGTTTCGTCTGCTCAGGGACAATAATATATAATTACTGTATTTTGTATAGGTTAATTTGAATTTACTGACTTTTGAAAACTGATATTTACTGAGGTCAGCGGACAACGGACTCGTTTTCAAAAGTCAATTAAACCGAAATTTTTACCGAAACAAAAGACAGTAATTGTTTTAATCCATATTCAAAGAGAGTACCGAGAGAAATGCAAGTTATGCCAATAATTTACTAAAACCAATGCAACAGTACACCAAATGAGTTTAACATAATTATAGACATAACCCGTTTCTTATTTTTCTTTGATATAAAAAAACGTAACCTGATGATAGCGTTTCTTTGTTTACGTTGAATATGACGTCATAACTCAAATAACGTGACGACTAAAATCCCTAACAAGAGAACCACAAGAGTGCACACACTGAAATGTCTCGCCTTCTGTACAAATCATTGATATTATGTTGATAGTCCTAAGAATAAAGCTTTATTACAACTGTCACATAAACTTAACATTAACCAAAATAGCTAAACAAAGACCAATGAACCATGAAAATGAGGTCAAGTTCAGATGAACCATGCCAGGCACACATGTACAGCTAACAAAGCTTTCATACAACAAATATAGTTGACCTATTACATTTTGTACTTATAGTTTAAGAAAAATAGACCAAAACACAAAAACATTAACACTGTGCAATGAACCGTGCAATTTAGGTCATGGTCAAATAAACCTGCCGGACTGACATATAGATCATAATATATTTCCATACACCAAATATATAAAGCTGACTTTTGGCATATAATATTAGATAAAAAGACCAAAACTTAAAAACTTAACTTTGACCATTGAAAACTGTCTGACGGGCATGAAGACCTTGCAAATACGCACATACCAAATATAGTTATGCTATTACTTATAATAAGAGAGAATTCAACATTACAAAAATTCTGAACTTTTTTTTCAAGTGGTCACTGAACCATGAAAATGAGGTCAAGGACATTGGACATGTGACTGACCGAAACTTCGTAACATGAGGCATATACAAAGTATGAAGCATCCAGGTCTTTCACCTTCTAAAATATAAACCTTTTAAGAAGTTAGCTAACGCCGCCGCCGTAGCCGCCGCCGCCGGATCACTATCCCTATGTCGAGCAATTTGCAGCAAAAGTTGCAGGATCGACAAAAATCGGAAACGTTACGGTATTTCTGTTACTTTTTTAACAGATTTGAAAATTAAAATATGTTTGTATTAAAATAAAATATATAATATACAGACCTCGTCCCCTTTCACGGGTCATACCTGCCTCATATTAAGCTTTGTGTATAATTTCATAACAATTGGTTGAGGCCAAAAAATTTAAGAGAACGGAACAAATTTTGTGGACCTACGAACAGACGGACAAAGGTAAAACATAATGCCCCTCCGCAACGGCGAGGACTTAATTTTTTTTTTATCGAAAGCGATAAAGTAGCTGATATACATGACAAAAGAGAGATATCCCAAGAATACATGGAATCACTTAATGACTTCCACACAAATATGAACACACACACACAAACACATCCATATGTACAATGCATATATGTAGGAGTGTCAAGAAAGGGGTTCAATGTTGATAGGTACACATGTATAAGGGTAATAGACATTAGAGCATTCTTTGCAAATCAATAGTACATTTATAAACAATTAATATGCATAAGTGGGGGATGTGGTGGGGGAGTACACACACTAAATGTGTTAGGGTAATAGCAACTGAGATATTTCTTACAAATCGCTATATATTACCTCGAGCTGTTTTATGTCCACTTTTTCCAGGCAGATACTGTTCAAACACACAGGGATCATCAAGGTTTCTACTACCATCCAATACTAGCAAGTAAATAGCTCGATATGTCAAAAACGTTTGGTGGGTACTATAGAATACATCTTGCCCTCCGAAGTCCCAAATGATGACTGGAGCTATTTTCCTGTGATGTAGCTTCTTCTTTCCAGCTTTAACGGTTTTGTCCCAAAATCTTTCTTTTGTCATCACCACCTTTATTTCATCAACATCTCTTTGGACACCAAATAGCTTCTTTAACTTTCCAATGATACCAGGGTTTCGTACTACTTCTGTAGTAGAAGTTGTTTCTGGTGATTTGGTTTCAGTTTCTAAATGACACTCTGGAATAATTACATAAGCTATACAATTGAGACAAGTAGTAGTGTATACGGGTTCTTTAATTTTTATCTGATTTATATTTTCTTTATATATTGATTATTTGTATTAAATAAACGTGTCGTTCGTTTGATCTCAGTTCTTCATTAATTTAAAATCAATTTTGCCTTACATTTTTCTTGCTTTCCTCTGCATGTCCTATTTTGACTTCAAGACAAAAGCCAACCATGCTTGATGAAGATATGTAGAAAAACCACATCTTTTTGCAGAAGATTGGGAAAAGGGATTACATTTGTCTGCATATCATAAGAAACCACATTACAGTAACAGACTTTACTACCAAATCTTGTGCTACATGATATGTATCCAACCTCAACAGTTTATTCTTAAATGCGTGTCTGACGTGATAAATCTAGACATTTAATTGTCTCCAGTGCAGAAATATCATATTCACTCGATGCAGTAGAACAGTATACATGTTTCAGTTCTAAAGTATGGTATACCACGAATCGAATCAATTTACAACGAAAACCTTATTCAAATGAAAAATAATAATGCGGAATTCAAAACTGACAATGTTTTAAAAATGTATCCAATATTTGTTCATGTTTGTATCAATCTTCACCCTGACACACCTATATTCTTGAAACATCTTGTTAAAAATATCGTTTAATATCAAAACGAGAAGTAAACATGTCATTTTCCCCATTACATTACTATAATTAACAATGGTCTACAAATGTAATAATTAATACTGACATGTTTCTGCCTAAACTTTCCTTTCGTTTCATATGATATTTAAACTGTAGAAAGTCGCCAATGAGAGACGTCTTTTTCTACAGCATGGACAAATTAATCAAATGTTAGAATAACATTACCATTATATATACCTGGTGTAGTTTCAGAAAGGACTGGCAAAGAACTAACAATTTTCTTTCCTCTTGGTATGCTTATTTCTTTGACAGATCCCTTTGACAGAACAGGGAGAGGTTCGTTTGCTGCTTTGATTTCAGGTTGCTTTTCTTCAATTGGATTGTCAGTAACGGGCTTCTCAGTATCCTCTACGTAACTTCTGGCTTGAGATTTTTCAAGATGGACAGGTAACAAATAATTCTCTGCATGAATGAAAAATAATGTTTGTCATCATGAGCCAATTGTTGTTTGAATGGGCTCTTTAATTGGATTATCTAGAAATTTTCGAGATCAAAAGAGGTGCTATTTATTAAATAATTTAAACTCTACATCCATATGGAGTGATGGATAATCAACAATATAATAGAGTAATAAAAACCTTTTACATATATTTTGAAAAGGGTTTTGAGAACGAAATGTGTTGCATCATAAGGGTTGAAAAGTGTTTCCACATCATTCCATTTTTTTTAGCAGTATAATTAGTCAGATTCCCTCAGATAGCAAATACAAGGCTGTATCAGAGTATTGAGATTCGAATAACATAAAACTGGTTGATGAATTCCCATCCTGAAGATGTTCGAATGCGGCAGAATAATGGAGTTTACTGCATTGTACATGTTGTAAGGTTTAAGAAAGTTATGACCATTCAATTAGACTGTCAATCAAGCCTTGATTGTTGGAGGCTTGTGTGTAGTACCACAGCACATACGCACCGGTTTAACAATTAAAGGTCAGTTCACTACGGAAACATCTTTGTAATTATAAATGTCGTTTTTTTTTTATTTAAGGAGGCTCGAGGGTATAAAAATTTCAGAAAAAAATCAAACATTTGTTTTTCTTTACAAGTTTTATTTATTTCCTTTTGTAGTTGTTACTTTATCATATGGTACAAAAATCATTCAAAACAATAAATTCGTGTTGCCCCCCAGATGACTTTCAAAATGTATACATCATTGAAAAAGTTCCAAATTATCTCCCTTTGGTGGAAAAATGCCATTTTTTGGCTCTAAAATTGAAATATCTTTTTCAACTCATCGGTGACCTATCTTTTTAATATAATTTCCATATAAGCTGTACTTAAACTAAATTATTGTAAAATTTTAACGATTTCTGTAATAAATTTCTTTTTTTTATTTCGATATTACCTTTATTTCTCCTATTACTTCAACAGAAAAAAACCACCTTTACAAAAATGTATGCTTCTTTTGAAGGCAGATTGTGAGCGCAAATGAACGGTGACCCCACTTTTTTATTTTATTTTTCTATTAACTATAAGATAAAGTTCATTCATAGAAAAATATAGAGAAATCCTATATAAATGATTTAGACCCGCGAACCCCCTTAAAGCTAACTGATATCTTTAATTAAACAAAACATGTTTTTGATTTTTTACATCGATCTTTTTTTTCTGACAGACATGACAGACAGCTTATTTGAGTGAGCCAAGGACTAAACGTTTAAAGAGAAAATGTATAGCAGATAATGTTCAGTATTCTATTCCCGTTCCTTTGGCAGTATGACTTAAGAAAATCATAAAAGTGTTTAAATCTATTTGTCAAGTACTCTCTCGTATCGTACAAGACGATGTCTTCGGAAGAATCTTCGATAGAATGCTTGCCTTGATTGCATTTAGCTTTGGTAAAACAAATATTGCAGTGCATCTAGATATAAATAAAATCATCATAGATACCAGGATTGAAATTTCATATTTGCACCAGACGCGCGTTTCGTCTACAAAAGACTAATCAGTGACGTTTTCCATCCTAACTTTGAAAAGTTCAGTTTGATATGAGCCGGACAAGTACTTCTTCTTATACTGGGGTTATTTTCCAGTTGCTCTTTTCCTTTAATTTTAAAATTCCAAAATGTACTGTTTGTAATGATGATAACAAACTAAAGGCTCTTAAGAGCCTGTGTCGCTCACCTTGGTCTATGTGCATATTAAACAAAGACACAGATGGATTGATGACAAAATTGTGTTTTGGTGATGGTGATGTGTTTGTAGATCTTACTTTACTGAACATTCTTGCTACATACAATTATCTCTATTTTAAATGAACTTGGCCCATTAGTTACAGAGGAAAATATTTTCTTAAAAATTTACAAAAAATTACGTTTATGAAAATTGTTAAAAAATGACTGTAAAGGGCAATAACTCATTAAGGGGTCAACTGACCATTTTTGGTCATTTGACTTATTTTTAGATCTTACTTTGCTGAACATTATTGCTGTTTACAGTTTATCTCTATCTATAATAATATTCAAATAATAACCAAAAACAGCAAATTTCTTTAAAATTACCAATTCAGGGGCAGCAACCCAACAACTGGTTGTACGATTCATCTGAAAATTTCAGGGCAGATAGATCTTGACTTGATTAGCAATTAAACCCCAGTCTGATTTGCTCTAAATGCTTTGGTTTCAGAGTCATAAGCCAAAATCTACATTTTACCCCTATGTTCTATTTTTAGCAATGGCGGCCATCTTGGTTGGTTGGCCGGGTCACCGCACACGTTTTTAAAACTAGATACCTCAATGATGATTGTGGCCAAGTAGGGTTTAATTTGACCCAGTAGTTTCAGAGGAGAAGATGTTTGTAAAAGATTACAAAAATTTACAAAAAATTGGTAAAAAATTACTATAAAGAGCAATAACTCCTCAAGCGATAAACTAACTATTTTGGTCATGTTGACTTATTGTAAATCTTATTTTGCTGAACATCATTGCTGTTTACAGTTAATATCTATCTGTAATAATATTCAAGATAATAACCAAAAACGCAAAATGTCCTTAAAATTGCCAATTCAGGGGCAGCAACCCAACAACTGGTTGTCCGATTCGTCTGAAAATTTCAGGGCAGATAGATCTTAACTTGATTAACAATTTAACCCCCATGTCAGATTTGCTCTAAATGCTTCGGTTTCAGAGTTATAAGCCAAAATCTACATTTTACCCCTATGTTCAATTTTTAGTCATGACGGCCATCTTGGTTGGTTGGCCGTGTCACCGGACACATTTTTCAAACTAGATACCCCAATGATGATTGTGGCCAAGTTTGGTGAAATTTGTCCCAGTAGTTTCAGAGAAGAAGATTTTTGTAACAGTTAATGACGATGGACGACGGACGCCAAGTGATGAGAAAAGCTCACTTGGCCTTTTAGGCCAGGTGAGCTAAAAAATAGTACGACATGATGTTTGAGGGCAATAAACTTTTAAATAGAATCAATAATCAGGAGTTATCCTCTCAGAAAATGTTTCAGTCATGTATTAGCGGAACTTTAGACTTATTCATTTTCAGCAGCAGCCCCACAGAAATAAAAAAAAAATGCAAGAAATGTTAAATATTATTTGTTTGACAGATTTCATCTGTCCAATAATATATTAGTCTTGAAGAATTGTGCCGTCTTCATTTAAATAACGTCTTTGTAGTGGAATAGTGTGTACATAGAGATTCAAGTCATATAAAGGGAAACACGTGTATTAATACATTATTCTGCAATTGCTATAACTTTTGATAACACATATCCTAATGAAAAAATGATCATGTATTGTTTTTACAGATAGATATATCACATACTCAAGATTTGAATTCATTACCAACCATATGATGACGAATTGAATAAAGGAATAACAGTAACAGCGTTATGAACTGGGCTCCTGTTATTAAGATATGCGAGCAGGATTACAGCCCATTTCACTGAAGTTCTTCTGGTTTGTCTGTTATAAGAAATTCAAAGATAACTCAGAATGAGTAATGATTGACATTACAGTTATCTGAACTTCTCCTTTTTGTATGAAAATTCTTCGATCAAATTTATTAAGTATGACTTTCTTTCGTATTTGTATTTACGATATACGTTATTTTGACTGTTCTAGTCTACATTTCACTCAAGAATTCGAATAATGTAAAATGGGTGAAAATCGCAATTGAATGAATCTTGATTCTTAAAGGCTTACTTGGATAAGTACACTCTTCTGTTTCTTTCGAAGGGACAGATAATTCGGTTGTTGGAACCACAGCATCATTCAATATGTCCGGTGTAGCATTATCAGACACTGGTGAAAGACTTTCCGATGTTATTGTGCTTTGAGCTTGTCCATCAGGAACAACTACATCTTTAGATGACGACTGACCTTTCCCTTTGTGCTTTGTCAAAGTATCTCTACTTTCCAATGTTAACGGGCGTTGAGTTTGTCCATCAGGAACAACTTCATCTTGAGATGACGACTGACCTTTCCCTTTGTGCTTTGTCAAGGTATCTCTACTTTGCGATGTTAACAGACGTTGAGCTTGTCCATCAGGAACAACTTCATCTTTAGATGACGACTGACCTTTCCCTTTGTGCTTTGTCAAGGTATCTCTACTTTCCGATGTTAACAGACGTTGAGCTTGTCCATCAGGAACAACTTCATCTTTAGATGACGACTGACCTTTCCCTTTGTGCTTTGTCAAAGTATCTCTACTTTGAGGTAAAGATCTACTGATAGCTACTTCTGATAATGTAAAATCTAAAAATATATTGATAAACTTATTTTTAGTATTTATCCAATGTTGTGCTGTTACACCATTGTTCAAAAATAAAGAAGGTTTAACAATTCTAACGATCATAAACATGTTTAATCCAGCCACTTGCTAAATATCAATTTAAACAAGCTACTTAACTATTTTGTAACCAATGAATAACTGTACTTGGTGAATAAAGATATTGTCCAAATAAATTGAACAATGTGATCATTTTTGGTTTATTTGATACTTTAGATTTAGATAATCTACATATCTTTTAAAGATTCATTTCCATAAAGAAGTATGTATACTTTTCCCTATTGGTCGTTTTTAGTAACATTTCACTGAATCACATTGTATATATTAAGTTATATTGACCAATAATACAATGACAATATACGATTCTATATGGCATACAACAGACATGTTTTCTGACAAGACACGGTTCTACATGTTCTATGGCATAGAACAGAAATGTTTTCTGACAGGAAACGATTATATGGCATAAAACAGAGATGTCTTCTGTCAAGATACGATTGATTGATAATGTATTTATACTTTATATATTAAAATACCTTGTTTGCCATGCATCCATTCTTCGGCCTCACGGTCTATAAATGACAAACCATTGTATAAATCAATCCCATCAGTTGATAATCTCCTCATGGTTGGACCTTTGCCCACAAGATATCTTGCAATTGAAGTTTTACCGGTGCCTTGTTCACCTGCTAACATAACTCGAGCTTCATAATGGCAGTATCCTTCTTCCTCTAATAAACTTGCAAATACACCAGCTGATCTTTTGTCAAACTGATTAACCTCCAGGGGTAAACCTAGAAAGCGTCGCATTATTTGAAAATATGTCAATTTAAGAAACTCAAATAAGTAACAGGGGGTGACGTCCTAATAAGAGAAAAAACCCAAGTAAACAGGAGACTTAAAAAAGTATGGTTCCCTCGCCTGGATATATGTGCTTTGTTCATTGAAGTACGATGACCTATAGTTGTTAATGTCTGTGTCATTTTGGTTTCTTGTGGACAGTTGTCTCATTGGCAATCATAGCACATCTTTTTTTTTATATTTTACCATTACAGACTACAATATAATGTATGATTTAAATCTCCTGTTGGCTGAACTTGTACCGCTGATAATTTCTTCCAATTTTATAAATTCCGGTACTACAGTTTGAGCAAACACCTAAAAAGGGGTAACTTGTTATGAAGGAAAATAACTCAAATGAGGGGATCCCTGACAATTTAAGCTATGCTAACCTTCTTATAGAATGTGTCTTGCTTGTAATTTTTGCTTACTTATTTATATATCATTTTAACAAAAATGAACAAAATTGGTAAAAATTACATTTAAAAGCAAAAACTCTTTTAGGGAGTCATCTAACAGTTTTACGTGTAAATGAACAGTAGGCATATCTTGACATTCTGCAATAGGGGGTTTCACGATAATGCACACAACTTTCATATATTTTTGGTCATACAGATCATGTTGTTTAGCAGACAGCATCAACAGACATTATTTATTTACAATAGATACCCACTCATGATTTTGAACAATTCTTTTTTTCCAAATGAACAGGTAGTTTCAAGGGAGACGATGTTAAAAAAATATATAAAGCAACACGCAAAGGGATGACAGACGCAAATCAATGAAAATAGTTTAATTGAACCTTTGAGTCATATAAGCTGAATATCAATTAACAAGAAGCTGTCAGAGAGACATTACACCGGATTTTCCTGCAGAGGTCGAACCCTGAACAGTTGATAAAAGTATGGACACAACATTTAAGCTTAAAAACAAGTCTGAATTTGGATTGTGATTGAATATTTGATACAGCATGGAATTGTGACTCAAAATAAATGTGGTCAAAGAACTGAACAATTTGAAATTGGACATTTACCTATTATGGTCCAATATAAAAAAAAAATTGCTAGAATCAGCATATAAAAGAACCCCAATGATTCCATGTTTGATTAAATACTTCTAAGTTAAACCATTTCTGTTCAAAAGTAAATAACTCAACATTTAATTCCATGAACCAATAATGTAAATCTAAAATTACTCATGATTTAACCATAGACTCTTAAATTAGATATAATTTAATTATAAATGATGTTATATTTATTTTTAAATAATAATCAAGTATAATTAATATTTTGCAAATAAATCTGTCACTCCAATTATAATTGAGTGATTGACAGATAACAGATGGTCACATTATGTTAACTTGATAAAAGGTGTAATCAAACTTTATAATATATATAGTTGATAGTTCCCAATATTTATTTTGTTCATTTATAACAAACTAATCTAGAACTGCAACTTATCTTAACTTCAACTTTTTAAGTTATAAAAAAGATGTAATGAATTTGCAAACAGGATCAAATTAAAATTAACACACACACACACACACACACACACACAAAATATATCTATATATAGCACTCAGAAAATTAATTTATACAGAAAATCACCTACCCCAAAATTCTTCAATCAATTTACCAAAGAAAACAACAAAATCCAAATTTGTATTTATCAATAATACAATGTCTGTTAAAAATCTATAAAACTTATCTGTAATTATCTATACAACTTCTATATAGCTTTTAATCATCAACACTTAAAAATAACAGAAAATTTTCAAATAAATCTGTCACTCCAATTATAATTGTGAGATAAAACATAAGCCATATGCTACATGTATGTATTAAACTGATAACAGGTGAACATTATTTATAAAATGTAATCAAAGTTTGTGTATATAATTGAAAATTTCTGTTTAAAGGGAAATAACTCAATCTCAAAAATAGTACCATTTATGGATATTAAAAAGGACGATAACTCAATAACGAGAAAAGTTAAAATCGTGAAAATTAAACTTGCACTTAAATGGAAATATTCATTTGTTATCATAATGAAGTTATAACAAGAATGCATAATCGCATGGTGTTTACCTTGTATGATGTCATAACTAAAAGACATGAGAAAGATACCAAAGATACATTCAAACTCAAACATGTATGTCGAAAAACAAAGTGAAGTTACCAAAAGACAAACCACATTATGCAGTATAAAAAATGCATAACACTTAATAGCATGATAATATGACAAAAACGCATACTGTTGTTCATGATCATGATATCATAACTAAAATGAATCACATCGTGATATTTACTCTGATTATAATGTCATAACTAAAGTGCATAATATCAGATAACTTTTTCAACAGAAATTATATTTCAGTAGAACTAACATTTTAGGCAAAATAGAATGAATAAAGTAATTTAAAACCCTATTGTTAATTTTAAATTTTAAATTTATTTTACTATGTTTTATAAAGCCCCAGTCCCACTAGACCACGATCGCACCACGCTCACCGCGATCTAAAATAAATTCAGATCGTGGTGAGATCGCGGTATGAGCGGCATTAAAATGTAAATTTTCGTTGCTTACACGATGCTACTACGCCCTCATTACGCTTCTACAACGATCCCGCAACGAGTATACCATGTTCTCACCGCGCTTATTCTGCGACCTCACTACGCTTATTAAGATCTTTCTGCGCTCATTACGTTCTCACTAGACAAAACAACGAGTTGTCCGATTGCAACACGATCTTACCACGCTTCTACTACGATTATACTACGGTCCTACCGCGATCTTACTACGTTCTCAGCAATAACGTCAACATCGTGTTCCATATCAATACAGTTCTATTCCTTCTACTAATATTTCTGATTTATACGTAGATTTCTCGGAAACAATACAGTCATGCCACCAAAATCTACCAGAACACGTGGGTGTGGTAGTAGGGGTTGATGTAGAGGCAAACGTCTGTGATAGTAACGAATCTAGATCAAGCAGATATTTCGGACCGACCAATCCAACATAAATTACAACCTACTGCTGGTCCATAAAGCTCAAATAACGATATTTCGGTGAATGATAGCAGAGATGACACAGATGTGTCAAATAATATAGGAATATGTGGTACGCGTGCCTATAAGACAACTCTCCATCCAAGTAACACTTTACAAAAGAAAACTATCATAGGCGAAGGTACGGCCTTCAACACGCAGCCTTGGTGCACACCGAACTGCAAGCTATTAAGGACCCAAAAATTAGTAGTATAAAACCATTCAAACGGGAAAACCAATGGTCTAATCTATATAAAAACGAGAAGCATGGTTGAGCTGTTAGAGAAAATGGACAAGAAGTCCTAATTACATACAAAAAACAAAACCTGGAGAGATTTAATATATTTTATGTGACAATGACAATGAGAATGATGGTCGTAGTATGAACGTAGTCAGGTCGTTATAAGAGCGTGAGGAGCACGGCAAGGACGTGCTAGAATCGTACTATGGTCGTGAACTGCGTGGTATAGTCGTAGTGGAGGCGTAGTTGGGTCGCGGTGAGAACGTGATGGTCGTAGTGAGGTCGTAATAACGTCGCTGTGAAATCGTAGCGCAGCCTGTCCAAATAGAATCACGCTTTCGCTACGCTCTCGCTACATTGCTTCAGCGACCTTTGCGATCTTACTACGATCTTAGTGCGCTCTTCCTACGCTTTTACTATGACCTGATTTCGCCACGACCGCACCACTATTGTTTTGAACATGTTCAAAGTTGGCCACGCTCATCACGATCTTGAAGACCTCACCACGACCGTGATACGACCGTACTACGATCATCAAAATTTGCATTTTTTTTCACAGATCATAGTGCGATCGTGGCCTAGTGGGACTGCGGTTTAACATAACATTAAATCATTTAAAAATAACAAGATATATAAGTAAGTGGAAATACGCTGTTTTCCTCCTTACTTAGACCTGAACAATAAACAGCCAAGTGGAGTATTTACAACATAGTTTTCTTCAATTATTCTTTGATAAAGAAAATAAGTATTAAAAAAACTACTGTTACAACTTTCTCAGGAAAAATTGACCTAACATTAACTTGTTTATTTTCCTTGTAAAGCTTTTCCCTTAGTCATGTATATACACGTAGACATCATTGTCTTTATAATTGTAGGTTTTGGCATTCCGATTAAAGGTAAATCTAAACATGTTTGCTCATTACCACGCTTGAACCAGCTTAGATGTTTGTGATGCCCTCTAAATATATTTGATATTTTTTGTTGTCTGTCATATAAGTGTTTAAAGAACATTCCCCGCTATTCAGAAATAGTATGTTTGTTATAAAATATAACCATTGTATCTCATAAATATCAAAGCAGTAATTTCTAATGACAATATTTGTAGTATCAATGTCAAAAAATATCATGCGTACAAAATATGAACGTATGAGCTAGTCATGATATTATGCCCTTAAACAGTGGTAGTGAGTCCCCAGGAAGTTAAAGGTCATCCGCTATTGAATCGATTAACATTCCATGATACCTAATATAATTGAATTGATAGGTTGTTGGCGTTGAACGCCACTTCCCGTACCATTGGCTATATCATTGTGATCAGTATTCATTGATAAAGTAAATAGAAGGCCTAAAGGGAACCACCTTCCTTCACGGGAAAAATATAATTTGATGTACTATATTCAGTGTATTTTAGATGTCATAATATAAGTGGGATTTTTTTATGATTCTTATATTGCAGTATGAGTTATATGATTAACACCAGCTTAAGAAATTTAATGAATCACTTGATAAAGAATGAAAATAAGTATTTACAATTTTTGGTAGGTCTAAAGTAAAGTATTATGTTAACTCCAGGTGACCAAATGACAATCTAGATATAAGGATTAGTATTAGGAGAAGTATTTTATACTTTCTAACTTTATAAGATTAGTTCAGTTTATGTAACAAAGACCTGATCTTTAGGAACATGGATCAATTATCATTAATATGTAAAGTAAATATATTGAGAACTAATGTTGTGTAAATTAAAAAATGAAAAACACAATATATATAAATAAGTTGAGCATTTTTAATTACGGACAATCAGTTATTTGATAGTTGCTGGACATATTGTTATATACATTTCTCATGACCCTATGTGATTGTTATATGTGACTGTTATTGTTGAAAACTGAATCCTAATTTTCTAAAGGAAGAAACCAGCTAGTTCCCTCAAACTAGAATTATGCATAACTAGAGGCTCTCAAGAGCCTGTATCGCTCACCTGATTCTACTTGGGTTATTGAAATCAGATAAAAAAAATATAAAATTTGGCTAAAAGTAACAACACTTGGCAAGCACCTCATAAGGAAAGGAACATTGATGCTATGTTTGATTTCATTCAATTCAGTGGTTATTTAGAAGAAGATTTTTGTATGCATTTCCCTTAGGGTCTTGTGTTAAACTAAGTCCCCCCCCACTGGCGGCCATCTTGGATGTTGCAATAACAACAAAGTAACAACACTTGGTCAGCATCTCATTAGGAACATTCATGCTATGTTTGGTTTCATTTCATTCAGTGGTTCACTAAAAGAAGACATTTGTATGTATTTCCGATAGGGTCCTATGTTAAACTAAGTCCCCCACTGGCAGCCATCTTGGATGATGGATCGGCTACAAAGTAACAACATTTGGTCAGCAACTCATAAGGAACATTTATGCTTTGTTTTGTTTCATTCCATTTAATGGTTCTCTATCAGAAGACACTTGTATGTATTTCCCATAGGGTCCTATGTTAAACTAAGTCTCCAACTGGCGGCCATTTTGGATGTTGGAATGGCGACATAGTAACAACACTTGGTCAGTATCTCATTAGGAACATTCATGCTATGTTTGGTTTCATTCCATTCAGTGGTTCCCTAAAAGAAGACATTTGTATGTATTTCCCGTAGGGTCCTATGCTAAACTTAGTCCCCCGCTGGCGGCCAACTTGGATGATGGATGGGCTACAAAGTAACAACACTTGGCCAGCACCTCATAAGGAACATTCATGTCATGTTTTGTTTCATTTCATTCAGTGGTTCTCTAAAAGAAGAAACTTGTATGTATTTCCTATAGGGTCCTATGTTAAACTAAGTCCCCAACTGACGGTCATCTTGGATAATGGATCGACTACAAAGTAACAACACTTGGTCAGTACCTCATAAGGAACATTCATGTCATGTTTTGTTTCATTCCATTCAGTGGTTCTCTAAAAGAAGAAACTTGTATGTATTTCCCATAGGGTCCTATGTTAAACTAAGTCCCCAACTGGCGGCAATTTTGGACGTTGGAATGGCGACAAAGTAACAACACTTGGTCAGCATATCATACGGAACATTCATGCCATGTTTGGTTTCATTCCATTCAGTGGTTCTCTAAAAGAAGTCATTTGTATGTATTTCCGATAGGGTCCTATGTTAAACTAAGTCCCCCACTGGCGGCCATCTTTGATGATGGATCGGCTACAAAGTAACAACACTTGGTCAGCACCACATAAGGAACATTCATGCCATGTTTGGTTTCATTCCATTCAGTGGTTCACTAGAAGAAGTCATTTGTATGCATTTCCAATAGGGTCCTATGTTAAACTAAGTCCCCGCTGGCGGCCATCTTGGATAATGGATCGGCTACAAAGTAACAACACTTGGTCAGCACTCCATAAGGAACATTCATGCTATGTTTGGTTTCATTCCATTTAGTGGTTCTCTAAAAGAAGTCATTTGTATGCATTTCCCATAGGGTCCTATGTTAAACTAAGTCCCCCGCTGGCGGCCATCTTGGATGATGGATCGGCTACAAAGTAACAACACTTGGTCAGCACCCCATAAGGATAATTCATGCTGGGTTTGGTTTTATTCCATTCAGTGGTTCTCTAAAAGAAGTCATTTGTATGCATTTCCCATAGGGTCCTATGTTAAACTAAGTCCCCCGCTGGCGGCAATCTTGGATAATGGATCGGCTACAAAGTAACAACACTTGGTCTGCACCACATTAGGAACATTCATGCCATGTTTGATTTCATTCCATTCAGTGGTCTCTAAAAGAAGTCATGTGTATGCATTTCCCATAGGGTCCTATGTTATACTAAGTCCCACGCTGGCGGCCATCTTGGATGATGGATCGGCTACAAAGTAACAACACTTGGTCAGCATCACATAAGGAACATTCATGCCATGTTTGGTTTCATTCCATTCAGTGGTTCACTAGAAAAAGTGATTTGTATGCATTTCCAATAGGGTCCTATGTTAAACTAAGTCCCCCGCTGGCGGCCATCTTGGATAATGGATCAGCTACAAAGTAACAACACTTGGTCAGCACTCCATAAGGAACATTCATGCTATGTTTGGTTTCATTCCATTTAGTGTTTCCCTAGAAGAAGTCATTTGTATGCATTTCCCATAGGGTCCTATGTTAAACTAAGTCCCCCGCTGGCGGCCATCTTGGATGTTGGATCGGCTACAAAGGAACAACACTTGGTCAGCACCCCATAAGGATAATTCATGCTAGGTTTGGTTTTATTCCATTCAGTGGTTCTCTAAAAGAAGTCATTTGTATGCATTTCCCATAGGGTCCTATGTTAAACTAAGTCCCCCGCTGGCGGCCATCTTGGATGATGGATCGGCTACAAAGTAACAACACTTGGTCAGCATCCCATAAGGAACATTCATGCTATGTTTGGTTTTATTCCATTCAGTGGTTCTCTAAAAGAAGTCATTTGTATGCATTTCCCATAGGGTCCTATGTTAAACTAAGTCCCCTGCTGGCGGCCATCTTTGATGATGGATCGGCTACAAAGTAACAACACTTGGTCAGTACCACACAAGGAACATTCATGCCATGTTTGGTTTCATTCCATTCAGTGGTTCACTAGAAGAAGTCATTTGTATGCATTTCCAATAGGGTCCTCTGTTAAACTAAGTCCCCGCTGGCGGCCATCTTGGATAATGGATCGGCTACAAAGTAACAACACTTGGTCAGCACTCCATAAGGAACATTCATGCTATGTTTGGTTTCATTCCATTTAGTGGTTCTCTAGAAGAAGTCATTTATATGCATTTCCCATAGGGTCCTATGTTAAACTAAGTCCCCCGCTGGCGGCCATCTTGGATGATGGATCGGCTACAAAGTAACAACACTTGGTCAGCACCCCATAAGGATAATTCATGCTAGGTTTGGTTTTATTCCATTCAGTGGTTCTCTAAAAGAAGTCATTTGTATGCATTTCCCATAGGGTCCTATGTTAAACTAAGTCCCCCGCTGGCGGCCATCTTGGATGAAGGATCGGCTACAAAGGAACAACACTTGGTCAGCACCTCATAAGGAACATTCATGCCATGTTTGGTTTTATTCCATTTAGTGGTTCTCTAAAAGAAGTCATTTGTATGCATTTCCCTTAGCGTCCCATGTTAAACTAAGTCCCCCGCTGGTGGCCATCTTGGATGATGGATCGGCTACAAAGTAACAACACTTGGTCAGCACCTCATAAGGAACATTCATGCCATGTTTGGTTTTATTCCATTTAGTGGTTCTCTAAAAGAAGTCATTTGTATGCATTTCCCATAGCGTCCCATGTTAAACTAAGTCCCCCGCTGGCGGCCATCTTGGATGATGGATCGGCTACAAAGTAACAACACTTGGTCTGCACCACATTCGGAACATTCATGCCATGTTTGATTTCATTCCATTCAGTGGTCTCTAAAAGAAGTCATGTGTATGCATTTCCTATAGGGTCCTATGTTAAACTAAGTCCCACGCTGGCGGCCATCTTGGATGATGGATCGGCTACAAAGTAACAACACTTGGTCAGCACCACATAAGGAACATTCATGCCATGTTTGGTTTCATTCCATTCAGTGGTTCACTAAAAGAAGTCATTTGTATGCATTTCCCATAGGGTCCTATGTTAAACTAAGTCCCCCGCTGGCGGCAATCTTGGATAATGGATCGGCTACAAAGTAACAACACTTGGTCTGCACCACATTAGGAACATTCATGCCATGTTTGATTTCATTCCATTCAGTGGTCTCTAAAAGAAGTCATGTGTATGCATTTCCCATAGGGTCCTATGTTAAACTAAGTCCCACGCTGGCAGCCATCTTGGATGATGGATCGGCTACAAAGTAACAACACTTGGTCAGCACCACATCAGGAACATTCATGCCATGTTTGGTTTTATTCCATTCAGTGGTTCACTAGAAAAAGTGATTTGTATGCATTTCCAATAGGGTCCTATGTTAAACTAAGTCCCCCGCTGGCGGCCATCTTGGATAATGGATCAGCTACAAAGTAACAACACTTGGTCAGCACTCCATAAGAACACTCATGCTATGTTTGGTTTCATTCCATTTAGTGTTTCTCTAGAAGAAGTCATTTGTATGCATTTCCCATAGGGTCCTATGTTAAACTAAGTCCCCCGCTGGCGGCCATCTTGGATGATGGATCGGCTACAAAGGAACAACACTTGGTCAGCACCCCATAAGGATAATTCATGCTAGGTTTGGTTTTATTCCATTTAGTGGTTCTCTAAAAGAAGTCATTTGTATGCATTTCCCATAGGGTCCTATGTTAAACTAAGTCCCCCGCTGGCGGCCATCTTGGATGATGGATCGGCTACAAAGTAACAACACTTGGTCAGCATCCCATAAGGAACATTCATGCTATGTTTGGTTTTATTCCATTCAGTGGTTCTCTAAAAGAAGTCATTTGTATGCATTTCCCATAGGGTCCTATGTTAAACTAAGTCCCCTGCTGGCGGCCATCTTTGATGATGGATCGGCTACAAAGTAACAACACTTGGTCAGTACCACACAAGGAACATTCATGCCATGTTTGGTTTCATTCCATTCAGTGGTTCACTAGAAGAAGTCATTTGTATGCATTTCCAATAGGGTCCTCTGTTAAACTAAGTCCCCGCTGGCGGCCATCTTGGATAATGGATCGGCTACAAAGTAACAACACTTGGTCAGCACTCCATAAGGAACATTCATGCTATGTTTGGTTTCATTCCATTTAGTGGTTCTCTAGAAGAAGTCATTTGTATGCATTTCCCATAGGGTCCTATGTTAAACTAAGTCCCCCGCTGGCGGCCATCTTGGATGATGGATCGGCTACAAAGTAACAACACTTGGTCAGCACCCCATAAGGATAATTCATGCTAGGTTTGGTTTTATTCCATTCAGTGGTTCTCTTAAAGAAGTCATTTGTATGCATTTCCCATAGGGTCCTATGTTAAACTAAGTCCCCCGCTGGCGGCCATCTTGGATGATGGATCGGCTACAAAGTAACAACACTTGGTCAGCACCTCATAAGGAACATTCATGCCATGTTTGGTTTTATTCCATTTAGTGGTTCTCTTAAAGAAGTCATTTGTATGCATTTCCCATAGCGTCCCATGTTAAACTAAGTCCCCCGCTGGTGGCCATCTTGGATGATGGATCGGCTACAAAGTAACAACACTTGGTCAGCACCTCATAAGGAACATTCATGCCATGTTTGGTTCCATTCCATTCAGTGGTTCTCTAGAAGAAGTTCAAAATGTAAATTGTTAACGACGACGACGGACGACGATGACGACGGACGACGCCGGACGACGATGACGACGGACGACGGACGCCAAGTGGTGAGAAAAGCTCACTTGGCCCTTCGGGCCATGTGAGCTAATAATTAAAACCATAAACACATGATACAGGAAATTAAAAAGCACAGAAAGCAGTAAGATAACACAAATATCATAAATGAACGAGTCATTAGGTTATCAAGCAGGTGAAACAAACAATACAACAAATTAAGGTAAAAGCATTATCACAGGAACACTTACCTAATCGCAACCAATTTTCATAATCCTAGAAATATTAAAAAAAAATGGTTTTATGTATTGATACATTTGAAATAATGTTTTTGAGAAAAAATGAGAAGAAACATCTTTACGTGAAGACAAATATTAACAAACAAACACAGAATCAAACAATACTATTATTTCAAACTATCATTGTTGAAAATTGAATAAGAAAGACCTGTAATGGAATTTAGCCATCTGAGAATCGGATCACTTTGTGAAGATATTATTTTAGCAGATTGTTGGTTTCAATAAGAGTTCTAATACCAAATATATTAATAATTTTATTAAATCGTTATAACAGTAAGATGGATCCCCCCCCTCAAGTACAACGTTTAGATTTCTAAAAGTAGAGGCTCTAAAAAGCATGTCTCGCTCACATTGATCAATGAGCATCTTCAAAAATTGCCACTCACCCAACATTGCAAACTTCATTTTTTGTTGATTTTGTATTGCTGATAATTTGTTTATGTTAAAAAAAAAATTCTGTATCTATCATTTTCTTATAAACAAAAAAAAAATGGTAAAAATATTGACTTATGTCCACTTGTATGTTTGTCCATCTGATGAGTTTAGCCTTTTTCAACTGATTTTGATAGTTCGTTCTTATGTTGTACTGTTATACCACTGTGCCAGGTTAGGGGGAGGGTTGGGATCCCGCTAACATGTTTAACCCCTCCACATTATTGATGTATGTGTCTGTCCCAAGTCAGGAGCCTGTAATTCGGTGGTTGTCGTTTGTTTATGTGTTACATATTTGATTTTCGTTCAATTTTTTTTACAAAAATAAGGCCTTTAGTTTTCTCGTTTGAATTGTTTTACATTGTCTTATCGGGGCCTTTTATAGCTGACTATGCGGTATGGGCTTTGCTCATTGTTGAAGGCCGTACGGCGACCTATATATGTTAATATCTGTGTCATGTTTGTCTTTTGTGGATAGTTGTCTCATTGGCAATCATACCACATCCTCTTTTTTTATATTATATAGGTTGCACTTTGTAAATACTGCTGTTTCGCAAGCAACGCCTCCTTAGGGGAGAAATATAATATTCATAGTTATGTCAATTTGTTAATGGACTGGTTACCACATATGATATCTGTGTTTCATCTCATAAGGACAAGACTTGAGAATGTTATCAGTATGGAAAAAAGGAAAGTGCCTAACATTTAGTTCTTAGGAGGTCAACAAGTGGAGGGAGGGGTAGTATAGAAATTTAGTACAAGTTTGAACTCTTATACCGCACAGCCCTATATTTTGACTTTTGAATAAAATAGTAGTGCATATCAACTTTCCGTTTTGGGATATAATTTTTCACGAAACTTCCTAGTAAAAGTGGCACAGCTTTAGCCACAAAGGGAGTTCATAAGGGAAATTGCATTGTCTATATTAACAACATTGCAACCTATATAGGAGGAAAGCAGAAAACATATATAAGTTCACTAAATCTTGTTTATCTGAGAGATTTAAATGAAATTTAATCAAATTCAAAGTTTTAAGATATTTCATGAAGATTGAGAAAATTTGGGCTCTAACTATGATGACTCAGCATAAATTTACAGTTTACAGTTTGCATAGTTTACTTAAAGACCTGAATTCAAAATGAATTCTTAATGTATGCATTCTGTAATTTGAATTGTTAAGAAGTGCTTATAGTTACTCTTCGCAGTCATTGAAACTCAAAGACCCTTCCTGAATATTGTTTTTGGGGTATTTTTGTTCTGCCGATAACCCAAAAGTAAACCGTAACTCCAGAAAGTGGTTTTTTTTTGTGACTGCGGCATAGAAAATACAAAAATATCTCAATAAAACTTTCAGTAAAATGAACGGACTCAGAGATACTTAAACAAGGGTCAAAGTCTCAAAGAAAATTGACGATAAAGCATGGTCAAGAAAGTATGACGATAAATAATCATACTAAGCATGCTAAGTGTTTAAGCTTCATGTCTAAAATGTCTCTGAGTATTGATGAGTTTGGGAAAGACAGACAATTAGTGTGAATATGTATACATTAATGTCTTAGGACAAGATTATAATTGTATCTGCACACACTACAAGAAACCAAGATAGTCATTTATATTTCCTGTCACGACCACTATCATTATGTTTGTAGTTGATTGGATTCATGATGTTTATTAGTGAACATTGATCCAAATCAAGGATGTGGTTTGCCTCTGAAGTTGTAATATACATGTAAGTACTATAATTATTTTCTAATTTCACAACGATACCTCTGAGTCTGAGCCTGATGATTATTTTTTTAATTTGCTTGATAGTGACAAAAACATTAATGGGTCTTTAATTATTCTGATTAATTTTATCTTCAATGATTGTATTGTTGGTATTTAGTTGTAAAACATTTTGTATTTACGGCCAATATTCTTTCATCAGCAGTTTGTATATTCCGTCTTTGTGTATGTTGTGTTTTCTTCTTACTGCCAACACTGAGTTAGGTCCTTTTCAACATATGTTTACCGTGTGTTTCCATGTTATTCTTTTAGACCACTGTTTCATGTTAGGATTGGAGTACAGCTTCCAGTTGCATGTTTTACCCAAAAATATGCTTTACGTGCCTGTTCCAAGTCCAGAACCATCAATTCAGTTGTTGTTGTTTTTTGCTGTATATGATAGTTGTTTTATGCTTAGTATGTTAGCATCAGATGGGCTATTGGGTTTCTCTTTTGATTAGTTTTACATTTTGATATGTTGATTTAAGCTGAATATGGTCATTGTTGGAGGCCATACTTTTACTTACAGTTGATCCTTAGTGTCCTTTGACCTCCAGTAGATAGTATTCTCAATGGCAATCATATCATATCTCTTTATCTTTATATTATCATAGATCTTATTTTGATGGTTATTTTTGTCATTTACCGGAACATTTGTTTTCCTACTCTACTTTTTCGCAAAAACAATTAATGTGGATTTATATATATTTGCATATCATATAGTTATAAAGGGACATAACTGAAGAACGGTAAAAGTGACGCTACCAAAATTTGAACTTGATCTGAGTTTTGTGGTACATGTGGTAATAAGCATTGAGTAAAAGTCTCATAACATTTGGTTGAGGCAAACTTAAGTTAGAGAACAATAACTAAACATTTTGCAATTTCTCAATTTATAAAGGGGCATTTCTCTAGAACGGTTTGAATGACACCACCAAAATTCATCCTTGATTTATATTTTGTGATAATAAGCATTGTGTATAAGTTTCATAACATTTGGTTGAGGCAAACTTAAGTTAGAGGTCAGAAACTAAAAATTAAGCAATTTTTCAATTATAAAGGGGCATAACTCTAGAACCTTTCAAATTACGCCACCAAAATACAACCTTGATCCGTGTTTTATGGTAATTAGCATTGTGTATAAGTTTCATAACATTTGAATGAGGCAAACTTAAGTTAGAGAACGGAAACTAAAATTTTGCAATTTTTCCATTTATAAAGGGGCATAACTCTATAATGGTTAGAGTGACGCTACCAAAATTCAATCTTGATCTGTATTAAGTGGTAATAAGCATTGTGTATAAGTTTAATAACATTTAGTTAAGGCATACTCAAGTAAGAGAACGAAAATCAATTAAGGGACGTACGGGACGTACGTACGAACAGACGGACAAGGGTAAATCTTAATGCCCCCTCCGCTACCGCGGGGGCATAATAATTGAGTGTCAATAGATATAGGAAGATGTGGTATAATTGCCAATGAGACAACACTCCATCCAAGTGACAATTTATAAAAGTAAACCATTATAGGTCAAGGTACAGTCTTCAACACGGAGCCTTGACTCACACCGAACAACAAGCTATAAAGGGCCCCAAAAAATTACTAGTGTAAAAACAAACAGTCTAGTCTATATAAAAAAAAACGAGAAACAAGAAACAAGAAACACTTATGGACCACATCAACAAACGACAACTACTGAACATCAGATTCCTGACTTAGGACAGGTGCAAACAATTGCAGCGGGTTTAAACGTTTTAATGGTACCAAACCTTCACCATTATCTGAAACAATAGTGTAACATCACAACAGGTAAACATTGTTATATCCCTCTATAAAGGGCAAACATTTTTTAAGTAGACGACAGACAGTTTCTACAATATTGACTTAAAACATATCTCCTCCTGATTACAGATTTTCTCTTTCTATTAAAGTTTTCAAGTTTATAGCAAAACACGTGAAAAATGTATTAAGATCACCATTTTAGGATACATGTAATATCTCCTGTATAAATTTATATTAACAATTTTGGGTAACACTAACTTTGTTTTCTATGTAACATTTTTGGCCTATGTATTTCAATGGACATTGGAAAGCATGGACATTTTAACAAAAAAGAGTGCCAACGCTGAAATGTCTCGCCTGCTTTACTGGCCATTGATTATATGTTGAAAGTCTTGAAGATAACATTTTACTAAAAGGATTACAGAAACTGAACATTTTTAAAGATCTATGACAATGAGGTCAAGGTCAGATGATACCTGCCAGGCAGACATGTACACCTTTTAATCATTCAATACACCATATATAGATGCTCTATTGCTTATAGTACTTGAAAAACAGACAAAAACACAAAAACTTAACATTGACCAATGCACATAAAAATTAGGTCAAGCTTAGATAATATCTGCCAGACAGTTCAAGGTCTGATGATACCCACCAGACAGACATGTCCACTTTTCAATCATTCGATACACCAAATATAGTTGATCTATTGCTTACAGTACTTGAAAAACAGACGAAAACACAAAAAACTAAACATTGACCAATGAGCCATGAAAATGAAGTCAAAGTCAGATGAAACCTGAAGACTGACATGTACCCACTGAAATCATTCCATACACCAAAACTAGTTGACTCACTGCTAATAGTATTTGAGAAACAGACCTAATCATGTAACTTTAACCGTGATCACTGATCCATGACATGAAGTCGAGGTCAGGTGAACTCTGACTGACAGACATATAAACGTTGCAAGGAACCCATATACCAAATATAGTTATCCAATTACTCATAATAAATGAGAATTTCTCATGACAAAATTTACTCAATTTTTTTTTCAAGCACTCGCTGAACCATGAAATTGAGGCCAAGGACAAATTATGGACATCTGGTTGACGAAAACTTCGTAACATAAGGTATCTGCATACAAGATATGAAGCATCCAAGTGTTCTACCTTCTGAAATATAAAGCTTTATACAAATAGTTTACGCCGCCAACACAGTCGGATAGTTATACCAATGTCTCCAAACAAAAATATGATGATTGTGGCCAAGTCTGTATCCATTTAGTTAGTTTCAATTAAAATTTGGCATGATTCCTGGAGGTTAATTGGCGCTCTTTACTGGTTAATTGGCGCTCTTTGAGTAAATCCTAAGTTACTTCAGAAAGATTGATCGACGATTCTTCATTTACTAGGCATTCAGGTGTTAATTTAGCTACCGCAGGGTATCAGAATAGAATGACTGAATTATTCGGAATCTAAAAATTAAGGGACGACAACTATGTTTGCTCAAATTGGCCCCTTTGCTTAAGATGAACTTTTTGTAAAAGTTAAAAGGACACACGACTGACGCTTAGCAAAGAGAACCTCTTACTTGGTTCCGCAGATCAGCTGAATCATGTAATCCCCATAAGAAGACCTCACCCACATAAAGAAGTTATATTTTGAACAGTCTGTCAAATAAATAATATAGTGTTTCGACAATCATTTGATAAGTTTATGTTTTACTATCCAGACTAGCATACGAGACAGTTATCAAACAAAAAAATCAACCTAAATATATCATCTTATCATACTCTACGGACACTTTGTCAACTAATGAAGGCAATCATTGACTGCCACTGGTTTGTTTTTGTTTAGTAATGTTTGTAGAGTGGTGTCTCACTGACGTTTATCTTATAATCGCTTTTATTCAAACGAATTCAATACACTGCATTGTTATATTGACATCAGTATGATTTTATGAGAGAACACCTTGCAAATATTTCATGTATGTGAAGGCATCTGTCCATGAAATCAATTATTCAATGACAAGCTTTCTATTGCTTTCTATTTTGTTTTCTCTAATTAATCTAAGATGTTTGTAAAAAAATATCCAGTACTGTTGATTAATTCATCATGAATACCAACATTCAAATTAGTGCATAAAGGTCAACCATGAATTTGATGTTCAACTTTGGTCAAGCAACTTTTCTTCAATCCACGTAAATTGATACCCACAAAAAACAAATAATGAATGGATGTTTTTTTTTAAATATTTTATAAAGGTTATCTACTGGTTAATTATAACATAAAATGTACCTTTAGTATGTCTGCTACTTTCTTCTTATCCTTTTTCTTACCATCAAAATTTAGTACTGAAGCCGCCAAATCATATGGAGTATCACCCTGAAATATAATCAAACATTCTAGGACTGATATCTATCATCCAATTCTAAATCATCCTCTATTACAAGAAAGGACAGACAATACAAACAAATCATATCTTGTTACTCTTCTAATTTATGTTTTCCAAATAAACCTCTTTAAATAGTGAATGAATCAAAATTTAAATATTACATTGTTCTGTATGGTTGGCGGTTGTAGTGTCTGTGGTCATTAATTGTTGGTAGTTGTGCTGATTTAGGTATGTGGCTTTTTGTTGTTGTGAAGGCTGTTCAAGATTAACATACACCATTGATGTAAATGGTTTGGTGGTTGGAGTGTCCAAAGTCAAGGTTTGTGGTTGTGCTGATTGCAGTATAGAATGTGTAATATTTGTGAAATCTGTGCAAGATTGTTTTGTGAGGTGTATGCTGTAAACCGTGATAAAGGTGTATATGGTAAATAGTTGGTTGTTGGAGTGTCTAGTCATGGTTGGTGGTAATATTCAGTGTAGTATATATGGTTAATTTTTGTTGTGAAAACTATGCAAGATTGGTTGGTGAGGTGTCTCCTGTAAATGGTGATTAAAATGTAAATGGTTGGTGGTTTGAGTGTCTGTTCTCATAGTTGGTAGTTGTACTTAATGGTGATTAATAGTAGGTGTGGTGGTAGTGTACAACTATGATTAGATGTACATAGGTGTGGTTGTAGTATACAACTGGTAGTATGGGTGTAAGTAGGTGTGGTGGTAGTACATAACTGGTAGTATGGGTGTAAGTAGATGTGGTGGTAGTGTACAACTAGTAATAGATGTACATAGGTGTGGTTGTAGTATACAATTGGTAGTATGGGTATAAGTAGGTGTGGTGGTAGTGTAAAACTGGTAGTATATGAGTGTAAGTGGGTGTGGTGGTAGTGTACAACTGGTAGTATGGGTGTAAGTAGGTGTGGTGGTAGTACATAACTGGTAGTATGGGTGTAGTAAGGTGAAGTGGTAGTACACAACTGGTAATATAGGTGTGAGTAGGTGTAACAGTATTATACAACTTGTAGTATGAGTTTAAGAAGGTGTAGTGGTATTATACAACTTGAAGTATGAGTGTAAGTAGGCGTGATGGTAGTAAACAACTGGTAGTATGAGTGTAAGTAGGTGTGGTGGTAGTGTACAACTGGTAGTTTTGGAGTAAGTAGGTGTGGTGGTAGTGTACAACTGGTAGTATAGGTGTAAGTAGGTGTGGTGGTAGTGTACAACTGGTAGTTTTGGTGCAAGTAGGTGTGGTGGTAGTGTACAACTGGTAGTTTTGGTGTAAGTAGGTGTGGTGGTAGTGTACAACTGGTAGTTTTGGTGTAAGTAGGTGTGGTGGTAGTGTACAACTGGTAGTTTTGGTGTAAGTAAGTGTGGTGGTAGTACAAAACTGGTTGTATGGGTGTAAGTAGGTGTAGTGGTAGTATACAACTGGTAGTATAGGTGTAAGTAGATGTGGTTGTAGTATACAACTAGTAGTATATGTGTGTAGGTAGGTGTGGTGGTAGTACATAACTGGTAGTATAGGTGTGTAGGTAGGTGTGGTGGTAGTATAAAACTGGTAGTATAGGTGTGTAGGTAGGTGAAGTGGTAGTATACAACTGGTAGTGTGGGTATAAGTAGATGTTGTGGTAGTATACAACTGGTAGTATGGGTGTAAGTAGATGTGGTGGTAGTATACAACTGGTAGTATAGGTGTGTAGGTAGTTGTAGTAGTATACAACTGGTATTATGGGTGTAAGTAGATGTGGTGGTAGTACATAACTGGTAGTATGGGTGTAAGTAGATGTGGTGGTAGTACATAACTGGTAGTATGGGTGTAAGTAGATGTGGTGGTAGTATACAACTGGTAGTATGGGTGTGTAGGTAGGTGTAGTGGTAGTATACAACTGGTAGTATGGGTGTAAGTAGATGTGGTGGTAGTATACAACTAGTAGTATAGGTGTGTAGGTAGGTGTAGTGGTAGTATACAACTGGTAGTATGGGTGTAAGTAAGTGTGGTGGTAGTACATAACTGGTAGTATAGGTGTAAGTAGATGTGGTGGTAGTATACAACTGGTAGTATGGGTGTAAGTAGATGTGGTGGTAGTACATAACTGGTAGTATGGGTGTAAGTAGGTGTAGTGGTAGTATACAACTGGTAGTATAGGTGGGTAGGTAGGTGTGGGAGTTTACAACTGGTAGTATAGGTGTGTAGGTAGGTGTGGTGGTAGTATACAACTAGTAGTATGGGTGTAAGTAGGTGTGGTGGTAGTATACAACTGGTAGTATAGGTGTAAGTAGATGTGGTGGTAGTATACAACTGGTAGTATGGGTGTGTAGGTAGGTGTAGTGGTAGTATACAACTGGTAGTATGGGTGTAAGTAGGTGTGGTGGTAGTATACAACTGGTAGTATAGGTGTGTAGGTAGGTGTGGTGGTAGTATACAACTAGTAGTATGGGTGTAAGTAGGTGTGGTGGTAGTATACAACTGGAAGTATAGGTGTAAGTAGGTGTAGTGGTAGTGTACAACTGGTAGTATAGGTGTGTAGGTAGGAGTGGTGGTAGTATACAACTGGTAGTATAGGTGTGTAGGTAGGTGTGGTGGTAGTATACAACTGGTAGTATGGGTGTAAGTAGATGTGGTGGTAGTATACAACTGGTAGTATAGGTGTAAGTAGGTATGGTGGTAGTATACAACTGGTAGTATAGGTGTAAGTAGGTGTAGTGGTAGTATACAACTGGTAATATGGGTGTAAGTAGATGTGGTGGTAGTATACAACTAGTAGTATGGGTGTAAGTAGGTGTGGTGGTAGTATACAACTGGTAGTATAGGTGTGTAGGTAGGTGTGGTGGTAGTATACAACTGGTAGTATGGGTGTAAGTAGATGTGGTGGTAGTATACAACTAGTAGTATGGGTGTAAGTAGGTGTGGTGGTAGTACATAACTGGTAGTATAGGTGTGTAGGTAGGTGTGGTGGTAGTATAAAACTGGTAGTATAGGTATGTAGGTAGGTGTAGTGGTAGGATACAACTGGTAGTGTGGGTATAAGTAGATGTTGTGGTAGTATACAACTGGTAGTATGGGTGTAAGTAGATGTGGTGGTAGTACATAACTGGTAGTATGGGTGTAAGTAGATGTGGTGGTAGTATACAACTGGTAGTATGGGTGTGTAGGTAGGTGTAGTGGTAGTATACAACTGGTAGTATGGGTGTAAGTAGATGTGGTGGTAGTACATAACTGGTAGTATGGGTGTAAGTAGATGTGGTGGTAGTATACAACTGGTAGTATGGGTGTGTAGGTAGGTGTAGTGGTAGTATACAACTGGTAGTATGGGTGTAAGTAGATGTGGTGGTAGTATACAACTAGTAGTATAGGTGTGTAGGTAGGTGTAGTGGTAGTATACAACTGGTAGTATGGGTGTAAGTAGATGTGGTGGTAGTATACAACTGGTAGTATTGGTGTAAGTCGATGTGGTGGTAGTATACAACTAGTAGTATAGGGGTGTAGGTAGGTGTAGTGGTAGTATACAACTGGTAGTATAGGTGTAAGTAGGTGTGGTGGTAGTACATAACTGGTAGTATAGGTGTAAGTAGATGTGGTGGTAGTATACAACTGGTAGTATGGGTTTGTAGGTAGGTGTAGAGGTAGTATACAACTGGTAGTATGGGTGTAAGTAGATGTGGTGGTAGTATACAACTAGTTGTATAGGTGTGTAGGTAGGTGTAGTGGTAGTATACAACTGGTAGTGTGGGTATAAGTAGATGTTGTGTTAGTATACAACTGGTAGTATGGGTGTAAGTAGATGTGGTGGTAGTATACAACTAGTAGTATAGGTGTGTAGGTAGGTGTAGTGGTAGTATACAACTGGTAGTATGGGTGTAAGTAAGTGTGGTGGTAGTACATAACTGGTAGTATAGGTGTAAGTAGATGTGGTGGTAGTATACAACTGGTAGTATGGGTGTAAGTAGATGTGGTGGTAGTACAGAACTGGTAGTATGGGTGTAAGTAGGTGTAGTAGTAATATACAACTGGTAGTATAGGTGTGTAGGTAGGTGTGGTAGTTTACAACTGGTAGTATAGGTGTGTAGGTAGGTGTGGTGGTATTATACAACTAGAAGTATGGGTGTAAGTAGGTGTGGTGGTAGTATACAACTAGTAGTATGGGTGTAAGTAGGTGTGGTGGTAGTATACAACTGGTAGTATAGGTGTGTAGGTAGGTGTGGTGGTAGTATACAACTAGTAGTATGGGTGTAAGTAGGTGTGGTGGTAGTATACAACTGGAAGTATAGGTGTAAGTAGGTGCAGTGGTAGTGTACAACTGGTAGTATAGGTGTGTAGGTAGGAGTGGTGGTAGTATACAACTGGTAGTATAGGTGTGTAGGTAGGTGTGGTGGTAGTATACAACTGGAAGTATGGGTGTAAGTAGATGTCGTGGTAGTATACAACTGGTAGTATAGGTGTAAGTAGGTATGGTGGTAGTATACAACTGGTAGTATAGGTGTAAGTAGGTGAAGTGGTAGTATACAACTGGTAGTATGGGTGTAAGTAGATGTGGTGGTAGTATACAACTAGTAGTATGGGTGTAAGTAGGTGTGGTGGTAGTATACAACTGGTAGTATAGGTGTGTAGGTAGGTGTGGTGGTAGTATACAACTGGTAGTATGGGTGTAAGTAGATGTGGTGGTAGTATACAACTGGTAGTATGGGTGTAAGTAGGTGTGGTGGTAGTATACAACTGGTAGTATGGGTGTAAGTAGATGTGGTGGTAGTATACAACTGGTAGTATGGGTGTAAGTAGATGTGGTGGTAGTACATAACTGGTAGTATGGGTGTAAGTAGATGTGGTGGTAGTATACAACTGGTAGTATGGGTGTGTAGGTAGGTGTAGTGGTAGTATACAACTGGTAGTATGGGTGTAAGTAGATGTGGTGGTAGTATACAACTAGTAGTATAGGTGTGTATGTAGGTGTAGTGGTAGTATACAATTAGTAGTATGGGTGTAAGTAGGTGTGGTGGTAGTATACAACTGGTAGTATAGGTGTGTAGGTAGGTGTGGTGGTAGTATACAACTAGTAGTATGGGTGTAAGTAGGTGTGGTGGTAGTATACAACTGGAAGTATAGGTGTAAGTAGGTGCAGTGGTAGTGTACAACTGGTAGTATAGGTGTGTAGGTAGGAGTGGTAGTAGTATACAACTGGTAGTATAGGTGTGTAGGTAGGTGTGGTGGTAGTATACAACTGGAAGTATGGGTGTAAGTAGATGTCGTGGTAGTATACAACTGGTAGTATAGGTGTAAGTAGGTATGGTGGTAGTATACAACTGGTAGTATAGGTGTAAGTAGGTGAAGTGGTAGTATACAACTGGTAGTATGGGTGTAAGTAGATGTGGTGGTAGTATACAACTAGTAGTATGGGTGTAAGTAGGTGTGGTGGTAGTATACAACTGGTAGTATAGGTGTGTAGGTAGGTGTGGTGGTAGTATACAACTGGTAGTATGGGTGTAAGTAGATGTGGTGGTAGTATACAACTGGTAGTATGGGTGTAAGTAGGTGTGGTGGTAGTATACAACTGGTAGTATGGGTGTAAGTAGATGTGGTGGTAGTATACAACTGGTAGTATGGGTGTAAGTAGATGTGGTGGTAGTACATAACTGGTAGTATGGGTGTAAGTAGATGTGGTGGTAGTATACAACTGGTAGTATGGGTGTGTAGGTAGGTGTAGTGGTAGTATACAACTGGTAGTATGGGTGTAAGTAGATGTGGTGGTAGTATACAACTAGTAGTATAGGTGTGTATGTAGGTGTAGTGGTAGTATACAACTGGTAGTATGGGTGTAAGTAGGTATGGTGGTAGTATACAACTAGTAGTATGGGAGTATGTAGGTGTGGTGGTAGTACATAACTGGTAGTATGGGTGTAAGTAGATGTGGTGGTAGTATACAACTAGTAGTATAGGTGTGTAGGTAGGTGTAGTGGTAGTATACAACTGGTAGTATGGGTGTAAGTAGATGTGGTGGTAGTATACAACTAGTAGTATAGGTGTGTAGGTAGGTGTAGTGGTAGTATACAACTGGTAGTGTGGGTATAAGTAGATGTTGTGGTACTGTGGATTCATTTATTTTCGTGGGTATCAATTTTCGTGGATAGAGAAAAAAAGACGTTTTGTGGTATATGTAAATTCGTGGATCGCTGATTACAACAACAAAAAATTAGATACGTAATTCGTGGATTTCTTTTTGATTTAGGAGATCATATAACCTCCTTGGTTTGATCAATAATAAAACAAAACAAAAAAAGAAGGAATTCATTGAAAAAGCTCGCTTGGTCATTCTAGGTTAAAGTGTTCATTGATAACTTCGATTACAATAATGGACAGAGACAACTAATTATTTGTTTGTTTTACAATTTATAAATTCTGGTCTGAATTCTATAAGGCATTCAAAACTTAATGATTGAAAGCTCATTTCCCTAATCATGATATAATACACAGTGATATAAGTATAAGGTGTGAAAATAAATGTTCCTGTCATAAACAATATTACCTACGGGCAATATCCCAGTACTTAATCCTATTGATGTTTAATCACTGGTAAACCAAACTATGACACGGTAATTAACAACTTGCAGTTATTTTCCATTCACAGTTTTAATCAATTTTAAAAAGTAAATTATCACTGATATTAGATATTTTTATTATAGATTTAATCAAAATACTTGTATCTTCTTTCAATAAAAAACACGTGTTATGTTACAATATATGTTTATCGCTAGTCAACACTATACTAGAACTGCATAACATAACCGGAAATGAACATCCGACTCAATACACATTTCTCGGGATTATTCTTCGTTGAATTATTAAATTCGTGGTTTGCTGTTACCCACGAAATCCACGAAAATTGGTATACCAAGAATAAAAATGAATCCACAGTAGTATACAACTGGTAGTATGGGTGTAAGTAGATGTGGTGGTAGTGTACAACTGGTAGTATGGGTGTGTAGGTAGGTGTAGTGGTAGTATACAACTGGTAGTATGGGTGTAAGTAGATGTGGTGGTAGTATACAACTAGTAGTATAGGTGTAAGTAGTTGTGGTGTTAGTACATAACTGGTAGTATGGGTGTAAGTAGATGTGGTGGTAGTATACAACTGGTAGTATAGGTGTGTAGGTAGGTGTAGTGGTAGTATACAACCTGTAGTATGGGTGTGTAGGTAGGTGTGGTGGTAGTATACAACTGGTAGTATGGGTGTAAGTAGATGGGGTGGTAGTACATAACTAGTAGTATGGGTGTAAGTAGATGTGGTGGTAGTATACAACTGGTAGTATAGGTGTAGTGGTAGTATACAACTAGAAGTATGGGTGTAAGTAAATGTGGTGGTAGTATACAACTGGTAGTATGGGTGTAAGTAGGTGTGGTGGTAGTATACAACTGGTAGTATAGGTGTGTAGGTAGGTGTAGTGGTAGTACATAACTGGTAGTATGGGTGTAAGTAGGTGTAGTGGTAGTATATAACTGGTAGTATTGGTTTAAGTAGATGTGGTGGTAGTATACAACTGGTAGTATGGGTGTAAGTAGGTGTGGTGGTAGTATACAACTGGTAATATAAGTGTAAGTAGGTGTGGTGGTAGTTTACAACTGGTAGTATGGGTGTAAGTAGGTGTGGTGGTAGTACATAACTGGTAGTATGGGTGTAAGTAGGTGTGGTGGTAGTATTCAACTGGTAGTATGGGTGTAAGTAGATGTGGTGGTAGTACATAACTGGTAGTATGGGTGTAAGTAGATGTGGTGGTAGTATACAACTGGTAGTATAGGTGTAAGTAGGTGTGGTGGTAGTACATAACTGGTAGTATGGGTGTAAGTAGGTGTGGTGGTAGTATACAACTGGTAGTATTGGTGTAAGTAGATGTGGTGGTAGTATACAACTAGTAGTATGGGTGTAAGTAGGTGTGGTGGTAGTACATAACTGGTAGTATGGGTGTAAGTAGGTGTGGTGGTAGTACATAACTGGTAGTATGGGTGTAAGTAGATGTGGTGGTAGTATACAACTGGTAGTATGGGTGTAAGTAGGTGTGGTGGTAGTACACAACTGGTAGTATGAGTGTATGTAGGTGTAGTGGTACTATAAAACTGGTAGTGTACTAGGGACTCTGTGGGATTTATGTAGAGGTACTTTATATTTAATATCCATGTATTATTTGAATGATCCCTATAGCAGAAGAAATTTAACGTACATGGTTTCAGACAATCATTTGACCTTTGACCCCTAGCACGTCGTGGACTTTAATGACGATCCAATTTTTCTCTGCCAAAATTTCTATCCTTAATGTAAACCTAATGCACATATTTTGCAAAAATATAATCCAAAATATGGATCACTTGAATTCATTTTGTTTAAAAACTATATTTCTGTTTACTGAAATCTTATGTTGTGGTTATCAGCTTTTTCAGATGATTGCATAAGGAAATATACAGAGATTATGATAATTTGTATAATGAATTGCAAAAAAGATAAAAGGCCGCTTTAATAAACGTCAACACAAATTAGCGCTGCAAGACAGTGGTAACTTCACTACTTAAAGTATGGTAAATAATTGTAACTGATTGGGTGGAAATAGAATAAATCTAATCATTAACCAGATGCTCCGCAGGGCACAGCTTTATAAGACCGCTGAGGTCGAACCCTGAACAGTTGGGGCAAGTATGGACACAACATTCAAGCTTGATACAGCTCTGAATTTGGATTGTGTTTAAATAGTTGACACAACATAGGTTTCTGACACAGAAAGAATGTGGTCTAAGAACTTAAACTTAAAAACTTAAACATTTTAAATTGGACATTTACCTATTATCAGTCAGGGGCATTACTTAAACAAGTAACAATTAAAATTACCTATACAAGTAATGTTGAAAACGAGGCTATTTTAAATATAACTTATATAAGTAACTTTTCTGAATAATATTTTTATAGGTGTCCAATAATACAGATTTTACTAACTTTAACAAATTTTCACAGTCATCTGGTTATTTTTCCAATGAAATATAAAATCTAATTCTTCTGAAACACTAATTAACTTTCTGACGCACTTATCTTTCATACCGACGCTTTTTGGTCAAAGATTAGTCACTTGGGACTATTAAATTATCATTTTCCTCCAAAATCTTGAAGGTAGACTGATATAAATAGATAGATACTTGAGAATTAATTAAGACGAAGTTATTTATAATTTGTAATCAAAATCAATCACATATGTTCCTAAAATAAGTGTAATTACTAATTTTTTTCAAAAATGTATAAAATAACTTACTCAAGTCATATTTTTGTCATTATTTTTAAATTAACCCTTTATTTCTTTACTCCTCTCAAATCGAATAAATTCTTTGTTTTATGATATACAGTGATGTAAAAATTCATGAAAACTACATTTAGTCTATGTTTCTATTAAAAATTAAAATAACTCTATTAAGTAATTTTTTTTATTTTTAGAAACAAAAATTACTTATATAAGTAACTTAAAAAAATAACTTGTTTAAGTAACGCCCCTGACTTGATTATGGTACAATATCCAAAATCTAAATACATGATTAGATTCAGCATATCAAAGAACCCCAAGAATTCAATTTTTGATGAAATCAAATAAATTTCAATTTTGGACCCTTTAGACCTCAATGTGGACCAATTTGATAACCGGGCCCAAATATCAAAAATCTAAATACATGGTTAGATTCAGCATATATCAAAGAACCCCATATATTCAATTTTTGTTGATATCAAACAAAGTTTATTTTGGACCCCGATTTGGACCAACTAGAAAACTGGGCCTATAATCAAAAATCTAAATACAGGTTTAGATTCAGCATATCAAACAGTGTTTTCCATTAGAACTGGCCGCCGGCCAAATTGACCATTTCAAGCAGTTTGTTGGCCGGTGCAATCGTCATCAGTCAAAATAATTTGGGTGCATATTTTACTTATACGATTATTTTATGCGTCGTAACTTTATTATTATCTAGGTTTTATTTACGTTTGAGAGTTCCAGTTTGTATTTCTATCAGAACACGCGGCCGTTATCCATCGTAAGAGACTTATTTGGAAAATCCCGAGAGATATCGAGTATATGCAAAAGTCGTGCCATGTCAAGGTCGCTAAAAACATTTGTTGTTGAAGATGAAACATTCCATCACAGATTTTTTCCACGATAAGCGACACTCAAGTGTACATTTTTATGATAATACATTTATAAAGTTTGCATGCATTGGTTTTCACTTTGTTCTGTTGTGTTTAGTATAAATCACGACATCGATGACATGATAATTGTCATTGGTTTGCACTACGCCGGATCGAAGGTTCGATATGACCCACCAGGACTGCAAATTTCCTACGATGACAAATCAAAAATATCTACGAGTCTGTGGGTAAGTTCGATTAATGTTTGTAAATCAAGTGACTGCACCATGTTAAATACTTTGATTATTTGTCCGTGTTGATTGGTGATTTAAAGTGTGATCTGTTGGTTGGTCTGATTAATGTTTGTAAATCAAGTGACTGCACCATGTTAAATACTTTGATTATTTGTTCGTGTTGATTGGTGATTTAAAGTGTGGTCTGTTGGTTGGTCTGATTAATGTTTGTAAATCAAGTGACTGCACCATGTTAAATACTTTGATTATTTGTCCGTGTTGATTGGTGATTTAAAGTGTGGTCTGTTGGTTGGTCTGATTAATGTTTGTAAATCAAGTGACTGCACCATGTTAAATACTTTGATTATTTGTCTGTGTTGATTGGTGATTTAAAGTGTGGTCTGTTGGTTAGTATGATTAATGTTTGTAAATCAAGTGACTGCACCATGTTAAATACTTTGATTATTTGTCTGTGTTGATTGGTGATTTAAAGTGTGGTCAGTTGGTTAGTATGATTAATGTTTGTAAATCAAGTGACTGCACCATGTTAAATACTTTGATTATTTGTCCGTGTTGATTGGTGATTTAAAGTGTGGTCTGTTGGTTGGTCTGATTAATGTTTGTAAATCAAGTGACTACACCATGTTAATTACTTTGATTATTTGTCTGTGTTGATTGGTGATTTAAAGTGGGGTCTGTTGGTTAGTACGATTAATGTTTGTAAATCAAGTGACTGCAACATGTTAAATACTTTGATTATTTGTCCGTGTTGTTTGGTGATTTAAAGTGTGGTCTGTGGGTTGGTATGATTAATGTTTGTAAATCAAGTGACTACACCATGTTAAATACTTTGATTATTTGTTTGTGTTGATTGGTGATTTAAAGTGTGGTCTGTGGGTTGGTATGATTAATGTTTGTAAATCAAGTGACTACACCATGTTAAATACATTGATTATTTGTTTGTGTTGATTGGTGATTTAAAATGTGGTCTGTGGGTTGGTATGATTAATGTTTGTAATTCAAGTGACTACACCATGTTAAATACTTTGATTATTTGTCCATGTTGATTGGTGATTTAGAGTGTGGTCTGTGGGTAAGTGCAATTAATGTTTGTAAATCAAGTGACTACACCATGTTTAATACTTTGATTGTTTGTCCGTGTGTTAAGATTTGAATGGTGATTTAAAGTGTGGTCTGTGGGTTGGTTTGATTAATGTTTGTAAATCAAGTGACTACACCATGTTAAATACTTTGATTATTTGTCTTTGTTGATTGGTGATTTAAAGTGTGGTCTGTGGGTTGGTTTGATTAATGTTTGTAAATCAAGTGACTACACCATGTTAAATACTTTCATTATTTGTCTTTGTTGATTGGTGATTTAAAGTGTGGTTTGTGGGTTGGTATGATTAATGTTTGTAAATCAAGTGACTACACCATGTTAAATACTTTGATTATTTGTCCGTGTTGATTGGTGATTTAAAGTGTGGTCTGTTGGTTGGTCTGATTAATGTTTGTAATTCTTGTGACTGCACCATGTTAAATACTTTGATTATTTGTCTGTGTTGATTGGTGATTTAAAGTGTGGTTTGTGGGTTGGTCTAATTAATGTTTGTAAATCAAGTGACTGTACCATGTTAAATACTTTGATTATGCGTCCGTGTTGATTAGTCATTTAAAGTGTGGTCTGTGGGTTGGTATGATTAATGTTTGTAAATCAAGTGACTACACCATGTTAAATACTTTGATTATTTGTCTGTGTTGATTGGTGATTTAAAGTGTGGTTTGTGGGTTGGTATGATTAATGTTTGTAAATCAAGTGACTAAATCATGTTAAATACTTTGATTATTTGTCCGTGTTGATTGGTGATTTAAAGTGTGGTATGTGGGTTGGTATGATTAATGTTTGTTAATCAAGTGACTGCACCATGTTAAATACTTTGGTTATTTGTCTGTGTTGATTGGTGATTTAAAGTGTGGTCTGTGGGTTGGTCTGATTAATGTTTGTAAATCAAGTGACTGTACCATGTTAAATACTTTGATTATTTGTCCGTGTTGATTGGTGATTTAAAGTGTGGTTTGTGGGTTGGTATGATTAATGTTTGTAAATCAAGTGACTACACCATGTTAAATACTTTGATTATTTGTCCGTGTTGATTGGTGATTTAAAGTGTGGTCTGTTGGTTGGTCTGATTAATGTTTGTAATTCTTGTGACTGCACCATGTTAAATACTTTGATTATTTGTCTGTGTTGATTGGTGATTTAAAGTGTGGTCTGTGGGTTGGTCTGATTAATGTTTGTAAATCAAGTGACTGCACCATGTTAAATACTTTGATTATGTGTCCGTGTTGATTAGTGATTTAAAGTGTGGTCTGTTGGTTGGTCTGATTAATGTTTGTAAATCAAGTGACTGTACCATGTTAAATACTTTGATTATTTGTCTGTGTTGATTGGTGATTTAAAGTGTGGTCTGTGGGTTGGTCTGATTAATGTTTGTAAATCAAGTGACTGCACCATGTTAAATACTTTGATTATGTGTCCATGTTGATTAGTGATTTAAAGTGTGGTCTGTGGGTTGGTATGATTAATGTTTGTAAATCAAGTGACTGTACCATGTTAAAATCTTTGATTATTTGTCTGTGTTGATTGGTGATTTAAGGTGTGGTCTGTGGGTTGGTCTGATTAATGTTTGTAAATCAAGTGACTGTACCATGTTAAATACTTTGATTATTTGTCTGTGTTGATTGGTGATTTAAAGTGTGGTCTGTGGGTTGGTCTGATTAATGTTTGTAAATCAAGTGACTGTACCATGTTAAATACTTTGATTATTTGTCCGTGTTGATTGGTGATTAAAACTGTGGTCTGTGGGTTGGTCTGATTAATGTTTGTAAATCAAGTGACTACACCATGTTAAATACTTTCATTATTTGTCTGTGTTGATTGGTGATTTAAAGTGTGGTCTGTGGGTTGGTCTGATTAATGTTTGTAAATCAAGTGACTGCACCATGTTAAATACTTTGATTATGTGTCCATGTTGATTAGTGATTTAAAATGTGGTTTGTGGGTTGGTATGATTAATGTTTGTAAATCAAGTGACTGTACCATGTTAAATACTTTGATTATTTGTCTGTGTTGATTGGTGATTTAAGGTGTGGTCTGTGGGTTGGTATGATTAATGTTTGTAATTCAAGTGACTACACCATGTTAAATACTTTGATTATTTGTCCATGTTGATTGGTGGTTTAGAGTGTGGTCTGTGGGTAAGTGCAATAATTGTTTGTAAATCAAGTGACTACACCATGTTAAATACTTTGATTGTTTGTCCGTGTGTTAAGATTTGAATGGTGATTTAAAGTGTGGTCTGTGGGTTGGTTTGATTAATGTTTGTAAATCAAGTGACTACACCATGTTAAATACTTTGATTATTTGTCTTTGTTGATTGGTGATTTAAAGTGTGGTCTGTAGGTTGGTTTGATTAATGTTTGTAAATCAAGTGACTACACCATGTTAAATACTTTCATTATTTGTCTTTGTTGATTGGTGATTTAAAGTGTGGTTTGTGGGTTGGTATGATTAATGTTTGTAAATCAAGTGACTACACCATGTTAAATACTTTGATTATTTGTCCGTGTTGATTGGTGATTTAAAGTGTGGTCTGTTGGTTGGTCTGATTAATGTTTGTAATTCTTGTGACTGCACCATGTTAAATACTTTGATTTTTTGTCTGTGTTGATTGGTGATTTAAAGTGTGGTTTGTGGGTTGGTCTAATTAATGTTTGTAAATCAAGTGACTGTACCATGTTAAATACTTTGATTATGTGTCCGTGTTGATTAGTCATTTAAAGTGTGGTCTGTGGGTTGGTATGATTAATGTTTGTAAATCAAGTGACTACACCATGTTAAATACTTTGATTATTTGTCTGTGTTGATTGGTGATTTAAAGTGTGGTTTGTGGGTTGGTATGATTAATGTTTGTAAATCAAGTGACTAAATCATGTTAAATACTTTGATTATTTGTCCGTGTTGATTGGTGATTTAAAGTGTGGTATGTGGGTTGGTATGATTAATGTTTGTTAATCAAGTGACTGCACCATGTTAAATACTTTGGTTATTTGTCTGTGTTGATTGGTGATTTAAAGTGTGGTCTGTGGGTTGGTCTGATTAATGTTTGTAAATCAAGTGACTGTACCATGTTAAATACTTTGATTATTTGTCCGTGTTGATTGGTGATTTAAAGTGTGGTTTGTGGGTTGGTATGATTAATGTTTGTAAATCAAGTGACTACACCATGTTAAATACTTTGATTATTTGTCCGTGTTGATTGGTGATTTAAAGTGTGGTCTGTTGGTTGGTCTGATTAATGTTTGTAATTCTTGTGACTGCACCATGTTAAATACTTTGATTATTTGTCTGTGTTGATTGGTGATTTAAAGTGTGGTCTGTGGGTTGGTCTGATTAATGTTTGTAAATCAAGTGACTGCACCATGTTAAATACTTTGATTATGTGTCCGTGTTGATTAGTGATTTAAAGTGTGGTCTGTTGGTTGGTCTGATTAATGTTTGTAAATCAAGTGACTGTACCATGTTAAATACTTTGATTATTTGTCTGTGTTGATTGGTGATTTAAAGTGTGGTCTGTGGGTTGGTCTGATTAATGTTTGTAAATCAAGTGACTGCACCATGTTAAATACTTTGATTATGTGTCCATGTTGATTAGTGATTTAAAGTGTGGTCTGTGGGTTGGTATGATTAATGTTTGTAAATCAAGTGACTGTACCATGTTAAAATCTTTGATTATTTGTCTGTGTTGATTGGTGATTTAAGGTGTGGTCTGTGGGTTGGTCTGATTAATGTTTGTAAATCAAGTGACTGTACCATGTTAAATACTTTGCTTATTTGTCTGTGTTGATTGGTGATTTAAAGTGTGGTCTGTGGGTTGGTCTGATTAATGTTTGTAAATCAAGTGACTGTACCATGTTAAATACTTTGATTATTTGTCCGTGTTGATTGGTGATTAAAACTGTGGTCTGTGGGTTGGTCTGATTAATGTTTGTAAATCAAGTGACTACACCATGTTAAATACTTTCATTATTTGTCTGTGTTGATTGGTGATTTAAAGTGTGGTCTGTGGGTTGGTCTGATTAATGTTTGTAAATCAAGTGACTGCACCATGTTAAATACTTTGATTATGTGTCCATGTTGATTAGTGATTTAAAGTGTGGTCTGTGGGTTGGTATGATTAATGTTTGTAAATCAAGTGACTGTACCATGTTAAATACTTTGATTATTTGTCTGTGTTGATTGGTGATTTAAGGTGTGGTCTGTGGGTTGGTCTGATTAATGTTTGTAAATCAAGTGACTGTACCATGTTAAATACTTTGATTATTTGTCTGTGTTGATTGGTGATTTAAAGAGTGGTCTGTGGGTTGGTCTGATTAATGTTTGTAAATCAAGTGACTGTACCATGTTAAATACTTTGATTATTTGTCCGTGTTGATTGGTGATTAAAACTGTGGTCTGTGGGTTGGTCTGATTAATGTTTGTAAATCAAGTGACTACACCATGTTAAATACTTTCATTATTTGTCTGTGTTGATTGGTGATTTAAAGTGTGGTCTGTGGGTTGGTCTGATTAATGTTTGTAAATCAAGTGACTGCACCATGTTAAATACTTTCATTATTTGTCTGTGTTGATTGGTGATTTAAAGTGTGGTCTGTGGGTTGGTCTGATTAATGTTTGTAAATCAAGTGACTGCACCATGTTAAATACTTTGATTATGTGTCCATGTTGATTAGTGATTTAAAATGTGGTCTGTGGGTTGGTATGATTAATGTTTGTAAATCAAGTGACTGTACCATGTTAAATACTTTGATTATTTGTCTGTGTTGATTGGTGATTTAAGGTGTGGTCTGTGGGTTGGTCTGATTAATGTTTGTAAATCAAGTGACTGCACCATGTTAAATACTTTCATTATTTGTCTGTGTTGATAGGTGATTTAAAGTGTGGTCTGTGGGTTGGTATGATTAATGTTTGTAAATCAAGTGACTACATCATGTTAAATACTTTGATTATTTGTCCGTGTTGATTGGTGATTTAAAGTGTGGTATGTGGGTTGGTATGATTAATGTTTGTTAATCAAGTGACTGCACCATGTTAAATACTTTGGTTATTTGTCTGTGTTGATTGGTGATTTAAAGTGTGGTCTGTGGGTTGGTCTGATTAATGTTTGTAAATCAAGTGACTGTACCATGTTAAATACTTTGATTATTTGTCCGTGTTGATTGGTGATTTAAAGTGTGGTCTGTTGGTTGGTCTGATTAATGTTTGTAAATCAAGTGACTGCACCATGTTAAATACTTTGATTATTTGTCTGTGTTGATTGGTTATTTTAAGTGTGGTCTGTTGGTTAGTATGATTAATGTTTGTAAATCAAGTGACTGCACCATGTTAAATACTTTGATTATTTGTCCGTGTTGATTGGTGATTTAAAGTGTGGTTTGTGGGTTGGTATGATTAATGTTTGTAAATCAAGTGACTACACCATGTTAAATACTTTGATTATTTGTCCGTGTTGATTGGTGATTTAAAGTGTGGTCTGTTGGTTGGTCTGATTAATGTTTGTAATTCTTGTGACTGCACCATGTTAAATACTTTGATTATTTGTCTGTGTTGATTGGTGATTTAAAGTGTGGTCTGTGGGTTGGTATGATTAATGTTTGTAAATCAAGTGACTGCACCATGTTAAATACTTTGATTATGTGTCCGTGTTGATTAGTGATTTAAAGTGTGGTCTGTTGGTTGGTCTGATTAATGTTTGTAAATCAAGTGACTGTACCATGTTAAATACTTTGATTATTTGTCTGTGTTGATTGGTGATTTAAAGTGTGGTCTGTGGGTTGGTCTGATTAATGTTTGTAAATCAAGTGACTGCACCATGTTAAATACTTTGATTATGTGTCCATGTTGATTAGTGATTTAAAGTGTGGTCTGTGGGTTGGTATGATTAATGTTTGTAAATCAAGTGACTGTACCATGTTAAATACTTTGATTATTTGTCTGTGTTGATTGGTGATTTAAGGTGTGGTCTGTGGGTTGGTCTGATTAATGTTTGTAAATCAAGTGACTGTACCATGTTAAATACTTTGATTATTTGTCTGTGTTGATTGGTGATTTAAAGAGTGGTCTGTGGGTTGGTCTGATTAATGTTTGTAAATCAAGTGACTGTACCATGTTAAATACTTTGATTATTTGTCCGTGTTGATTGGTGATTAAAACTGTGGTCTGTGGGTTGGTCTGATTAATGTTTGTAAATCAAGTGACTACACCATGTTAAATACTTTCATTATTTGTCTGTGTTGATTGGTGATTTAAAGTGTGGTCTGTGGGTTGGTCTGATTAATGTTTGTAAATCAAGTGACTGCACCATGTTAAATACTTTCATTATTTGTCTGTGTTGATAGGTGATTTAAAGTGTGGTCTGTGGGTTGGTCTGATTAATGTTTGTAAATCAAGTGACTGTACCATGTTAAATACTTTGATTATTTGTCCGTGTTGATTGGTGATTTAAAGTGTGGTCTGTGGGTTGGTCTGATTAATGTTTGTAAATCAAGTGACTGTACCATGTTAAATACTTTGATTATTTGTCCGTGTTGATTGGTGATTTAAAGTGTGGTCTGTGGGTTGGTCTGATTAATGTTTGTAAATCAAGTGACTACACCATGTTAAATACTTTGATTGTTTGTCTGTGTTGATTGCTGATTTAAAGTGTGGTCTGTGGGTTGGTATGATTAATGTTTGTAAATCAAGTGACTGTACCATGTTAAATACTTTGATTATTTGTCCGTGTTGATTGGTGATTTAAAGTGTGGTTTTTGGGTTGGTATGATTAATGTTTGTAAATGAAGTGACTACACCATGTTAAATACTTTGATTATTTGTCCGTGTTAATTGGTGATTAAAACTGTGGTCTGTGGGTTGGTCTGATTAATGTTTGTAAATCAAGTGACTACACCATGTTAAATACTTTCATTATTTGTCCGTGTTGATTGGTGATTTAAAGTGTGGTCTGTGGGTTGGTCTGATTAATGTTTGTAAATCAAGTGACTGCACCATGTTAAATACTTTCATTAGTTGTCTGTGTTGATAGGTGATTTAAAGTGTGGTCTGTGGGTTGGTCTGATTAATGTTTGTAAATCAAGTGACTGTACCATGTTAAATACTTTGATTATTTGTCCGTGTTGATTGGTGATTTAAAGTGTGGTCTGTGGGTTGGTCTGATTAATGTTTGTAAATCAAGTGACTGTACCATGTTAAATACTTTGATTATTTGTCCGTGTTGATTGGTGATTTAAAGTGTGGTCTGTGGGTTGGTCTGATTAATGTTTGTAAATCAAGTGACTACACCATGTTAAATACTTTGATTGTTTGTCTGTGTTGATTGCTGATTTAAAGTGTGGTCTGTGGGTTGGTCTGATTAATGTTTGTAAATCAAGTGACTGTACCATGTTAAATACTTTGATTATTTGTCCGTGTTGATTGGTGATTTGAAGTGTGGTTTTTGGGTTGGTATGATTAATGTTTGTAAATGAAGTGACTACACCATGTTAAATACTTTGATTATTTTTCCGTGTTGATTGGTGATTAAAAGTGTGGTCTGTGGGTTGGTCTGATTAATGTTTGTAAATCAAGTGACTACACCATGTTAAATACTTTCATTATTTGTCTGTGTTGATTGGTGATTTAAAGTGTGGTCTGTGGGTTGGTCTGATTAATGTTTGTAAATCAAGTGACTGCACCATGTTAAATACTTTCATTATTTGTCTGTGTTGATAGGTGATTTAAAGTGTGGTCTGTGGGTTGGTCTGATTAATGTTTGTAAATCAAGTGACTGTACCATGTTAAATACTTTGATTATTTGTCCGTGTTGATTGGTGATTTAAAGTGTGGTCTGTGGGTTGGTCTGATTAATGTTTGTAAATCAAGTGACTGTACCATGTTAAATACTTTGATTATTTGTCCGTGTTGATTGGTGATTTAAAGTGTGGTCTGTGGGTTGGTCTGATTAATGTTTGTAAATCAAGTGACTACACCATGTTAAATACTTTGATTGTTTGTCTGTGTTGATTGCTGATTTAAAGTGTGGTCTGTGGGTTGGTATGATTAATGTTTGTAAATCAAGTGACTGTACCATGTTAAATACTTTGATTATTTGTCCGTGTTGATTGGTGATTTAAAGTGTGGTTTTTGGGTTGGTATGATTAATGTTTGTAAATGAAGTGACTACACCATGTTAAATACTTTGATTATTTGTCCGTGTTAATTGGTGATTAAAACTGTGGTCTGTGGGTTGGTCTGATTAATGTTTGTAAATCAAGTGACTACACCATGTTAAATACTTTCATTATTTGTCCGTGTTGATTGGTGATTTAAAGTGTGGTCTGTGGGTTGGTCTGATTAATGTTTGTAAATCAAGTGACTGCACCATGTTAAATACTTTCATTAGTTGTCTGTGTTGATAGGTGATTTAAAGTGTGGTCTGTGGGTTGGTCTGATTAATGTTTGTAAATCAAGTGACTGTACCATGTTAAATACTTTGATTATTTGTCCGTGTTGATTGGTGATTTAAAGTGTGGTCTGTGGGTTGGTCTGATTAATGTTTGTAAATCAAGTGACTGTACCATGTTAAATACTTTGATTATTTGTCCGTGTTGATTGGTGATTTAAAGTGTGGTCTGTGGGTTGGTCTGATTAATGTTTGTAAATCAAGTGACTACACCATGTTAAATACTTTGATTGTTTGTCTGTGTTGATTGCTGATTTAAAGTGTGGTCTGTGGGTTGGTCTGATTAATGTTTGTAAATCAAGTGACTGTACCATGTTAAATACTTTGATTATTTGTCCGTGTTGATTGGTGATTTGAAGTGTGGTTTTTGGGTTGGTATGATTAATGTTTGTAAATGAAGTGACTACACCATGTTAAATACTTTGATTATTTTTCCGTGTTGATTGGTGATTAAAAGTGTGGTCTGTGGGTTGGTATGATTAATGTTTGTAAATCAAGTGACTACACCATGTTAAATACTTTGATTATTTGTCCGTGTTGATTGGTGATTTAAAGTGTCGTCTGTGGGTTGGTATGATTAATGTTTGTAATTCAAGTGACTGTACCATGTTAAATACTTTGATTGTTTGTCTGTGTTGATTGGTGATTTAAAGTGTGGTTTGTGGGTTGGTATGATTAATTTTTGTAATTCAAGTGACTACACCATGTTAAATACTTTGATTATTTGTCCGTGTTGATTGGTGATTAAAAGTGTGGTCTGTGGGTTTGTCTGATTAATGTTTGTAAATCAAGTGACTGTACCATGTTAAATACTTTGATTATTTGTCCGTGTTGATTGGTGATTTAAAGTGTGGTTTGTGGGTTGGTATGATTAATGTTTGTAAATCAAGTGACTGCACCATGTTTAATACTTTGATTATTTGTCTGTGTTGATTGGTGATTTAAAGTGTGGTATGTGGGTTGGTATGATTAATGTTTGTAATTCAAGTGACTGTACCATGTTAAATACTTTGATTGTTTGTCCGTGTTGATTGGTGATTTAAAGTGCGGTCTGTGGGTTGGTATGATTAATGTTTGTAATTCAAGTGACTGTACCATGTTAAATACTTTGATTATTTGTCCGTGTTGATTGGTGATTAAAAGTGTGGTCTGTGGGTTGGTATGATTAATGTTTGTAAATCTAGTGACTACACCATGTTAAATACTTTGATTGGTTGTCCATGTTGATTGGTGATTTAAAGTGTGGTCTGTGGGTTGGTATGATTAATGTTTGTAAATCAAGTGACTGCACCATGTTAAATACTTTGATTATTTGTCTGTGTTGATTGGTGATTTAAAGTGTGGTCTGTGGTTTGGTATGATTAATGTATGTAAATCAAGTGACTACACCATGTTAAATACTTTGATTATTTGTCCGTGTTGATTGGTGATTTAAAGTGTGGTCTGTGGGTTGGTATGATTAATGTTTGTAAATAAAGTGACTACATCATGTCAAATACTTTGATTATTTGTCCGTGTTGATTGGTGATTTAAAGTGTGGTCTGTGGGTTGGTCTGATTAATGTTTGTAAATCAAGTGACTGCACCATGTTAAATACTTTCATTATTTGTCTGTGTTGATAGGTGATTTAAAGTGTGGTCTGTGGGTTGGTCTGATTAATGTTTGTAAATCAAGTGACTGTACCATGTTAAATACTTTGATTATTTGTCCGTGTTGATTGGTGATTTAAAGTGTGGTCTGTGGGTTGGTCTGATTAATGTTTGTAAATCAAGTGACTGTACCATGTTAAATACTTTGATTATTTGTCCGTGTTGATTGGTGATTTAAAGTGTGGTCTGTGGGTTGGTCTGATTAATGTTTGTAAATCAAGTGACTACACCATGTTAAATACTTTGATTGTTTGTCTGTGTTGATTGCTGATTTAAAGTGTGGTCTGTGGGTTGGTATGATTAATGTTTGTAAATCAAGTGACTGTACCATGTTAAATACTTTGATTATTTGTCCGTGTTGATTGGTGATTTAAAGTGTGGTTTTTGGGTTGGTATGATTAATGTTTGTAAATGAAGTGACTACACCATGTTAAATACTTTGATTATTTGTCCGTGTTAATTGGTGATTAAAACTGTGGTCTGTGGGTTGGTCTGATTAATGTTTGTAAATCAAGTGACTACACCATGTTAAATACTTTCATTATTTGTCCGTGTTGATTGGTGATTTAAAGTGTGGTCTGTGGGTTGGTCTGATTAATGTTTGTAAATCAAGTGACTGCACCATGTTAAATACTTTCATTAGTTGTCTGTGTTGATAGGTGATTTAAAGTGTGGTCTGTGGGTTGGTCTGATTAATGTTTGTAAATCAAGTGACTGTACCATGTTAAATACTTTGATTATTTGTCCGTGTTGATTGGTGATTTAAAGTGTGGTCTGTGGGTTGGTCTGATTAATGTTTGTAAATCAAGTGACTGTACCATGTTAAATACTTTGATTATTTGTCCGTGTTGATTGGTGATTTAAAGTGTGGTCTGTGGGTTGGTCTGATTAATGTTTGTAAATCAAGTGACTACACCATGTTAAATACTTTGATTGTTTGTCTGTGTTGATTGCTGATTTAAAGTGTGGTCTGTGGGTTGGTCTGATTAATGTTTGTAAATCAAGTGACTGTACCATGTTAAATACTTTGATTATTTGTCCGTGTTGATTGGTGATTTGAAGTGTGGTTTTTGGGTTGGTATGATTAATGTTTGTAAATGAAGTGACTACACCATGTTAAATACTTTGATTATTTTTCCGTGTTGATTGGTGATTAAAAGTGTGGTCTGTGGGTTGGTATGATTAATGTTTGTAAATCAAGTGACTACACCATGTTAAATACTTTGATTATTTGTCCGTTTTGATTGGTGATTTAAAGTGTGGTATGTTGGTTGGTCTGATTAATGTTTGTAAATCAAGTGACCACATCATGTCAAATACTTTGATTATTTGTCCGTGTTGATTGGTGATTTAAAGTGTCGTCTGTGGGTTGGTATGATTAATGTTTGTAATTCAAGTGACTGTACCATGTTAAATACTTTGATTGTTTGTCTGTGTTGATTGGTGATTTAAAGTGTGGTTTGTGGGTTGGTATGATTAATTTTTGTAATTCAAGTGACTACACCATGTTAAATACTTTGATTATTTGTCCGTGTTGATTGGTGATTAAAAGTGTGGTCTGTGGGTTTGTCTGATTAATGTTTGTAAATCAAGTGACTGTACCATGTTAAATACTTTGATTATTTGTCCGTGTTGATTGGTGATTTAAAGTGTGGTTTGTGGGTTGGTATGATTAATGTTTGTAAATCAAGTGACTGCACCATGTTTAATACTTTGATTATTTGTCTGTGTTGATTGGTGATTTAAAGTGTGGTATGTGGGTTGGTATGATTAATGTTTGTAATTCAAGTGACTGTACCATGTTAAATACTTTGATTGTTTGTCCGTGTTGATTGGTGATTTAAAGTGCGGTCTGTGGGTTGGTATGATTAATGTTTGTAATTCAAGTGACTGTACCATGTTAAATACTTTGATTATTTGTCCGTGTTGATTGGTGATTAAAAGTGTGGTCTGTGGGTTGGTATGATTAATGTTTGTAAATCTAGTGACTACACCATGTTAAATACTTTGATTGGTTGTCCATGTTGATTGGTGATTTAAAGTGTGGTCTGTGGGTTGGTATGATTAATGTTTGTAAATCAAGTGACTGCACCATGTTAAATACTTTGATTATTTGTCTGTGTTGATTGGTGATTTAAAGTGTGGTCTGTGGTTTGGTATGATTAATGTATGTAAATCAAGTGACTACACCATGTTAAATACTTTGATTATTTGTCCGTGTTGATTGGTGATTTAAAGTGTGGTCTGTGGGTTGGTATGATTAATGTTTGTAAATAAAGTGACTACATCATGTCAAATACTTTGATTATTTGTCCGTGTTGATTGGTGATTTAAAGTGTGGTCTGTGGGTTCGTATGATTAATGTTTGTAAATCAAGTGACTACATCATGTCAAATACTTTGATTATTTGTCTGTGTTGATTGGTGATTTACAGTGTGGTCTGTGGGTTGGTATGATTAATGTTTGTAAATGAAGTGACTACATCATGTCAAATACTTTGATTATTTGTCCGTGTTGATTGGTGATTTAAAGTGTGGTCTGTGGGTTGGTATGATTAATGTTTGTAAATCAAGTGACTACATCATGTCAAATACTTTGATTATTTGTCCGTGTTGATTGGTGATTTAAAGTGCGGTCTGTGGGTTGGTATGATTAATGTTTGTAAATCAAGTGACTACATCATGTCAAATACTTTGATTATTTGTCCGTGTTGATTGGTGATTTAAAGTGTGGTCTGTGGGTTGGTATGATTAATGTTTGTAAATCAAGTGACTGCACCTTGTTAAATACTTTGATTATTTGTCCGTGTTGATTGGTGATTTAAAGTGTGGTCTGTGGGTTGGTATGATTAATGTTTGTAATTCAAGTAACTGTACCATGTTAAATACTTTGACTGTTTGTCTGTGTTGATTGGTGATTTAAAGTGTGGTCTGTGGGTTGGTCTGATTAATGTTTGTAAATCAAGTGACTGCACCTTGTTAAATACTTTGATTATTTGTCTGTGTGTTAAGATATGATTGGTGATTTAAAGTGTAGTCTGTTGGTTGGTATGATTAATGTTTGTAAATCAAGTGACTACACCATGTTAAATACTTTGATTATTTGTCCGTGTTGATTGGTGATTTAAAGTGTGGTTTGTGGGTTGGTATGATTAATGTTTGTAATTCAAGTGACTGTACCATGTTAAATACTTTGACTGTTTGTCTGTGTTGATTGGTGATTTAAAGTGTGGTCTGTGGGTTGGTCTGATTAATGTTTGTAAATCAAGTGACTGCACCTTGTTAAATACTTTGATTATTTGTCTGTGTGTTAAGATATGATTGGTGATTTAAAGTGTGGTCTGTGGGTTGGTCTGATTAATGTTTGTAAATCAAGTGACTGCACCTTGTTAAATACTTTGATTATTTGTCTGTGTGTTAAGATATGATTGGTGATTTAAAGTGTGGTCTGTGGGTTGGTATGATTAATGTTTGTAAATCAAGTGACTGCACCTTGTGAAATACTTTGATTATTTGTCTGTGTGTTAAGATATGATTGGTGATTTAAAGTGTGGTGTGTGGGTTTGTATGATTAATGTTTGTAAATCAAGTGACTACACCATGTTAAATACTTTGATTATTTGTCCGTGTTGATTGGTGATTTAAAGTGTGGTTTGTGGGTTAGTCTGATTAATGTTTGTAAATCAAGTAAATACACCATGTTAAATACTTTGATTATTTGTCCGTGTTGATTGGTGATTTAAAGTGTGGTCTGTTGGTTGGTCTGATTAATGTTTGTAAATCAAGTGACTACACCATGTTAAATACTTTGATTATATGTCTGTGTTGATTGGTGATTTAAAGTGTGGTCTGTAGGTTAGTCTGATTAATGTTTGTAAATCAAGTGACTACACCATGTTAAATACTTTGATTATTTGTCCATGTTGATTGGTGATTTAAAGTGTGGTTTGTGGGTTTGTATGATTAATGTTTGTAAATCAAGTGACTACACCATGTTAAATACTTTGATTATTTGTCCGTGTTGATTGGTGATTTAAAGTCTGGTCTGTGGGTTGGTCTGATTAATGTTTGTAAATCAAGTGACTACATCATGTTAAATACTTTGATTATTTGTCTGTGTGTTAAGATATGATTGGTGATTTAAAGTGTGGTCTGTGGGTTGGTCTGAGTAATGTTTGTAAATTAAGTGACTACACCATGTTAAATACTTTGATTATTTGTCCGTGTTGATTGGTGATTTAGAGTCTGGTCTGTGGGTTGGTCTGATTAATGTTTGTAAATCAAGTGACTACATCATGTTAAATACTTTGATTATTTGTCTGTGTGTTGAGATATGATTGGTGATTTAAAGTGTGGTCTGTGGGTTGGTCTGAGTAATGTTCGTAAATCAAGTGACTGCACCATGTTAAATACTTTGATTATTTATCTGTGTGTTAAGATATGATTGGTGATTTAAAGTGTGGTCTGTGGGTTGGTCTGATTAATGTTTGTAAATCAAGTGACTACACCATGTTTACTCTTTGATTATTTGTCTGTGTTGATTGGTGATTTAGAGTGTGGTCTGTTGGTTGGTCTGATTAATGTTTGTAAATCAAGTGACTACACCATGTTAAATACTTTGATTATTTGTCCGTGTTGATTGGTGATTTAAAGTGTGGTCTGTGGGTTGGTCTGATTAATGTTTGTAAATCAAGTGACTGCACCTTGTTAAATACTTTGATTATTTGTCTGTGTGTTAAGATATGATTGCTGATTTAAAGTGTGGTCTGTGGGTTGGTCTGAGTAATGTTTGTAAATCAAGTGACTACACCATGTTAAATACTTTGATTATTTGTCCGTGTTGATTGGTGATTTAGAGTGTGGTCTGTTGGTTGGTTTGATTAATGTTTGTAAATCAAGTGACTACACCATGTTAAATACTTTGATTATTTATCTGTGTGTTAAGATATGATTGGTGATTTAAAGTGTGGTCTGTGGGTTGGTATGATTAATGTTTGTAAATCAAGTCACTGCACCTTGTTAAATACTTTGACTGTTTGTCTGTGTTGATTGATGATTTAAAGTGTGGTCTGTGGGTTGGTTTGAATAATGTTTGTAAATCAAGTGACTGCACCATGTTAAATACTTTGATTATTTGTCTGTGTGTTAAGATTTAATTGGTGATTTAAAGTGTGGTCTATGGGTTGGTTTGAATAATGTTTGTAAATCAAGTGACTGTACCATGTTAAATACTTTGACTGTTTGTCTGTGTTGATTGGTGATTTAAAGTGTGGTCTGTGGGTTGGTCTGATTAATGTTTGTAAATCAAGTGACTGTACCATGTTAAATACTTTGATTATTTGTCTGTGTTGATTGGTGATTTAAAGTTTGGTCTGTGGGTTGGTCTGATTAATGTTTGTAAATCAAGTGACTGTACCATGTTAAATACTTTGATTATTTGTCCTTGTTGATTGTTGATTAAAAGTGTGGTTTGTGGGTTGGTATGATTAATGTTTGTAAATCAAGTGACTGCACCATGTTAAATACTTTGATTATTTGTCCGTGTTGATTGGTGATTTAAAGTGTGGTCTGTGGGTTGGTATGATTAATGTTTGTTAATCAAGTGACTACACCATGTTAAATACTTGGTTCACATAATATCAAGTGAATTTTTGTTCTAATATCAATTTAAAGTGTATACATTTTTCATTAATAAAGATAGTGAATAAGAATAAAAATGATTGTTACCTGGTTTGATTTCACCCACGGACTGCATCCTTGATCTATTAGCCATTTTGTTACATCAATCCGTCCATACTGAGCAGCACAATGTAAAGCTGTTTTTCCATACTATAACAATATAAAATATAAACATGTTAATGGTGTGTGACAATAAATCAAGAGAGGTGTCAAACAATTGATCAAAATGTAAGAAATATAACATCCGAGAAGAAAATATCCAATTATACTTGTGTATAAACTGATAAATGGTAGATTAAGATTATAAACTAAATATATATTTTCTGATTCAGTTCTACAAAACATGAAAAAATAATAGCAAACCCTATTTAATATAAGTCTAACAAGTATTTGTTGTCCATTTAACATGTCTGATTAACAACATGATTTTATGTTGATTCTGTAATGTCTGTAGTGTAGAATAATCAAAGTTGAAAAAAAAAAAAATTCAAGAAACATTGAAACGAGTTATATTTTCTGATTCAGTGCAAAGAGACAAGAAAAATAAGACCCCACTTTATATAATTCTGTCAAATATTAGGTCTCCATTAAATCTGTCTGATTAACAATGATTCAGTAGAATAATCAAAGTGAAAAAAAAACTTTTTTTCAAGGAATATTAAAACAAGTTATATTTTCTGATTCAGTACGAAGAGACAAGAAAAATAAGACCCCACTTTATATAATTCTGTCAAGTATTTGTTATTTTTAAAAGATGTTTTACATTAGATCTGTAGAATTAACATTATCTGACTAAAGATGTTAACACAACTTGTTCTCATCAACTTCTCATTAAAATCAGATGTTATAAAAATAACTTTTTGTCAGGAAACAAAATAAAACCTTTACTATCTGATTCAGTTCTGTGTTACGAATAAAATGAGACCCCACTTTATATAATTTTAACACATATTTGTTGTCCATTAAACCTGTCTGATTAACAACATGATTTTGTGTAGATTCTGTATAAAGTGTTGTTTTGTCAGAGTAAGGTGATTATATCTATCATTACCCTGGTGGATGTGGCCTCTAACTGACTGCCCTGACTGACGAGGTACGTCACTACCTCCAGGTGTCCTTCCAAAGCCGCCAACATTAATGGTGTCATTCCAGCCTGTAATATCAACATATAACAGACATCAAAAACTTGTGTAATAAACTGGACAATGTTGTGTAATAAATATAAACAAAATATATATCACATGAATCAGTGGTCAAAACTCAATAAAATGACCAGTCACACTTGTATTTATATTCTACATAAACAACCAACATGTTTTTTGTGAGATGTATGAACTTCCATCAGAACTGTCAGATTAAAAAAAAAACTTTTTTCAAGAAACATACAAACAAGTTATATTTTCTGATTCAGTACGAAGAGACAAGAAAAATAAGACCCCACTTTATATAATTCTGTCAAGTATTTGTTATTTTTAAAAGATGTTTTACATTAGATCTGTAGAATTAACATTATCTGACTTAAGATGTTAACACAACTTATTCTTATCAACTTCTCATTAAAATCAAATGTTTACAAAATAATTTTTTGTCAGGAAACAAAATAAAACCTTTACTATCTGATTCAGTTCTGTGTTACGAATAAAATGAGACCCCACTTTATATAATTCTAACAAATATTTGTTGTCCATTAAACCTGTCTGATTAACAACATGATTTTGTGTAGATTCTGTATAAAGTGTTGTTTTGTCAGAGTAAGGTGATTATATCTATCATTACCACGTATGAGGCCTCTAACTGACTGCCCTGACTGATGAGGTACGTCACTACCTCCAGGTGTCCTCTCATAGCCGCCCACATTAATGGTGTCCATCCTCTCTGTAATATCAACATATAACAGACATCAAAACTTGTGTCATAAACTGGACAATGTTGTGTAATAAATATAAACAAAATATATATCACATGAATCAGTGGTCAAAACTCAATAAAATGACCAGTCACACTTGTATTTATATTCTACATAAACAACAAATAAACAACATGTTTTATTGTGAGATGTCAGAACTTCCATCAGAACTGTCAGGTTAAAAAAAAAAACTGTTTTCAAGAAACATAAAAACAAGTTATATTTTCTGATTCAGTACGAAGAGACAAGAAAAATAAGACCCCACTTTATATAATTCTGTCAAGTATTTGTTATTTTTAAAAGATGTTTTACATTAGATCTGTAGAATTAACATTATCTGACTTAAGATGTTAACACAACTTGTTCTCATCAACTTCTCATTAAAAAATCAAATGTTTACAAAATAATTTTTTGACAAGAAACAAAATAAAACCTTTACTATCTGATTCAGTTCTGTGTTACGAATAAAATGAGACCCCACTTTATATAATTCTAACAAATATGGGTGGTCCATTAAACCTGTCTGATTAACAACATGATTTTGTGTAGATTCTGTATAAAGTGATGTTTTGTCAGAGTAAGGTGATTATATCTATCATTACCGGGTCTGTGGCCTCTAACTGACTTCCCTGACTGATGAGGTACGTCACTACCTCCAGGTGTCCTTCCTGAGCCGCCCACATTAATGGTGTCCATCCAAACTGTAATATCAACATATAACAGACATCAAAACTTGTGTCATAAACTGGACAATGTTGTGTAATAAATATAAACAAAATATATATCACATGAATCAGTGGTCAAAACTCAATAAAATGACCAGTCACACTTGTATTTATATTCTACATAAACAACAAATAAACAACATGTTTTATTGTGAGATGTCAGAACTTCCATCAGAACTGTCAGGTTAAAAAAATAACTTTTATCAAGAAACATAAACAATATTTATATCAATGGACTCAGCTGGACAAGACAATTAAAATGAGACCCCACTTTATATAATTCTATTAAGTATTTGTTGTCCATTAAATCTGTCTGATTAACAATGATTAAGTAGAATAATCAAAGTTAAAAAAAAAACTTTTTTTCAAGGAACATAAAAACGAGTTATGTTTTCTGATTCAGTACGAAAAGACAAGAAAAATGAAACCCCACTTTATATAATTCTGTCAAGTATTTGTTATTTTTAAAAGATGTTTTTCATTTACATTTAACATGTCTGATTAACAACATGATTTTGTGTAGATTCTGTAGAATAATCAAAGTTAACAAAAAAAACTTTTTTTGAAGAAACATTAAAACGAGTTATATTTTCTGATTCAGTACGAAGAGACAAGAAAAATAAGACCCCACTTTATATAATTCTGTCAAATATTTGTTATTTTTAAAAGATGTTTTACATTAGATCTGTAGAATTAACATTATCTGACTAAAGATATTAACACAACTTGTTCTCATCAACTTCTCATTCAAATCAGATGTTTACAAAAAAAATTTCGTCAGGAAACAAAATAAATCCTTTACTATCTGATTCCATTCTGTGTTACGAATAAAATGAGACCCCACTTTATATAATTCTAACAAATATTTGTTGTCCATTAAACCTGTCTGATTAACAACATGATTTTGTGTAGATTCTGTATAAAGTGGTGTTTTGTCAGAGTAAGGTCATTATATCTATCATTACCCTGGTGGATGTGGCCTCTAACTGACCGCCGTGACTGGCGAGGTACATCACTACCTCCAGGTGTCCTCCCTCAGCCGCCAACATTAATGGTGTCTCTCCAAACTGTAATATCAACATATAACAGACATCAAAACTTGTGTCATAAACTGGACAATGTTGTGTAATAAATATAAACAAAATATATATCACATGAATCAGTGGTCAAAACTAAATAAAATGACCAGTCACACTTGTATTTATATTCTACATAAACAACAAATAAACAACATGTTTTATTGTGAGATGTCAGAACTTCCATCAGAACTGTCAGGTTAAAAAAAAAAACTTTTTTGGAAGAAACATAAAAACGAGTAATATTTGCTGATTCAGATCAAAGAGACAAGTAAAATAAGACCCCACTTTATATAATTCTGTCAACTATTTGTTATTTTTTACATTAGATCTGTAGAATAAACATTATCTGACTAAAGATGTTAACACAACTTATTCTCATCAACTTCTCATTAAAATCAAATGTTTACAAAATAATTTTTTTGTCAAGAAACAAAATAAAACCTTTACTTTCTGATTCAGCTCTGTGTTAGAAATAAAATGAGACCCCACTTTATATAAGTTTTTTTTTTTAAATCTGTCTCAGTGTCTGATTAACAATGATGATCGAAGTTAAAAAAAAATAATTTCAAGAAAAATAAAAACAAATTATATTTTCTGATTCATATTAATGAAACAGGAAAAATGAGATCCTACTTTATATAATTCTAACAAATATTTGTTGTCCATTAAAACCTGTCTGATTAACAGTATTTTGTGTTGATTCAGAATAATGATCAAAGCTTAAAAAGAATTCAGTGGTATTTCCATGTAAAATGTTTGTGTGGTGTAGAACAGTTACTTCAAATTATATGTGCTGTTGCTTATTATGGTAATATAGCAGTGGTGTATGTTTGTGTTGAGTATAAGTGAAGAATTTCAATAAGCCGTGTTTTTACTTTTTGTTTGCGTTGCTGATATGTCACATGTTTGTGAGCAGTATAAGAGTGTCATTGATGCTGAGTATAAGTTTCATTGGTATGTCACATATTGATGTTGAGTATAAGAGTTGTCATTGCTACAATGTGCTATGTCATATGTTTCTGTTAAATATAAGAGTGGTATTGGGTTACATGTTTGTGAGCAGTATAAGAGTGTCATTGCTATGTCACATGTTGGTGTTGAGTATAAAATTGTTAGTGATATGTCACATGTTAGTTCTGAGTATAAGAGTGTTATTGCTATGTCAAATGTTGGTGTTGAGTATAAGAGTGCTATTGCTATGTCACATGTTGGTGTTGAGTATATATGTGTTAGTGATATGTCACATGTTGGTGCTGAGTATAAGAGTGTCAGTGATATGTCACATGTTGGTGCTGAGTATAAGAGTGTTAGTGATATGTCAAATGTTGGTGTTGAGTATAAGAGTGTCATTGCTATGTCACATATTGGTGTTGAGTATAAGAGTGTTAGTGATATGTCACATGTTAGTTCTGAGTATAAGAGTGTTATTGCTATGTCAAATGTTGGTGTTGAGTATAAGAGTGCTATTGCTATGTCACATGTTGGTGTTGAGTATAAGAGTGTTAGTGATATGTCACATGTTGGTGCTGAGTATAAGAGTGTCAGTGATATGTCACATGTTGGTGCTGAGTATAAGAGTGTTAGTGATATGTCAAATGTTGGTGTTGAGTATAAGAGTGCTATTGCTATGTCACATGTTGGTGCTGAGTATAAGAGTGTTAGTGATATGTCAAATGTTGGTGCTGAGTAAAAGAGTGTAATTGCTATGTCACATGTTGGTGTTAAGTATAAGAGTGTTATTGATATGTCACATATTGGTGTTAAGTATAAGAGTGTAATTGCTATGTCACATATTGGTGTTGAGTATAAGAGTGTAATTGCTATGTCACATGTTGGTGTTAAGTATAAGAGTGTTATTGATATGTCACATATTAGTGTTAAGTATAAGAGTGTCATTGATGCTGAGTATAAGAGTGTTATTGCTAGGTCACATGTTGGTGTTGAGTATAAGAGTGTTATTGCTGTCACATGTTGGTGCTGAGTATAAGAGTGTAATTGCTGTCACATGTTGGTGCTGAGTATAAGAGTGTTATTGCTAGGTCACATGTTGGTGTTGAGTATAAGAGTGTTATTGCTATGTCACATGTTGGTGCTGAGTATAAGAGTGTTACTGCTATGTCACATGCTGGTGTTGAGTATAAGAGTGTTATTGCTAGGTCACATGTTGGTGTTGAGTATAAGAGTGTTATTGCTATGTCACATGTTGGTGCTGAGTATAAGAGTGTTACTGCTATGTCACATGCTGGTGTTGAGTATAAAATTGTTAGTGATATGTCACATGTTAGTTCTGAGTATAAGAGTGTTATTGCTATGTCAAATGTTGGTGTTGAGTATAAGAGTGCTATTGCTATGTCACATGTTGGTGTTGAGTATATATGTGTTAGTGATATGTCACATGTTGGTGCTGAGTATAAGAGTGTCAGTGATATGTCACATGTTGGTGCTGAGTATAAGAGTGTTAGTGATATGTCAAATGTTGGTGTTGAGTATAAGAGTGTCATTGCTATGTCACATATTGGTGTTGAGTATAAGAGTGTTAGTGATATGTCACATGTTAGTTCTGAGTATAAGAGTGTTATTGCTATGTCAAATGTTGGTGTTGAGTATAAGAGTGCTATTGCTATGTCACATGTTGGTGTTGAGTATAAGAGTGTTAGTGATATGTCACATGTTGGTGCTGAGTATAAGAGTGTCAGTGATATGTCACATGTTGGTGCTGAGTATAAGAGTGTTAGTGATATGTCAAATGTTGGTGTTGAGTATAAGAGTGCTATTGCTATGTCACATGTTGGTGTTGAGTATAAGAGTGTTAGTGATATGTCAAATGTTGGTGCTGAGTAAAAGAGTGTAATTGCTATGTCACATGTTGGTGTTAAGTATAAGAGTGTTATTGATATGTCACATATTGGTGTTAAGTATAAGAGTGTAATTGCTATGTCACATATTGGTGTTGAGTATAAGAGTGTAATTGCTATGTCACATGTTGGTGTTAAGTATAAGAGTGTTATTGATATGTCACATATTAGTGTTAAGTATAAGAGTGTCATTGATGCTGAGTATAAGAGTGTTATTGCTAGGTCACATGTTGGTGTTGAGTATAAGAGTGTTATTGCTGTCACATGTTGGTGCTGAGTATAAGAGTGTAATTGCTGTCACATGTTGGTGCTGAGTATAAGAGTGTTATTGCTAGGTCACATGTTGGTGTTGAGTATAAGAGTGTTATTGCTATGTCACATGTTGGTGCTGAGTATAAGAGTGTTACTGCTATGTCACATGCTGGTGTTGAGTATAAGAGTGTTATTGCTATGTCACATGTTGGTTCTGAGTATAAGAGTGCTATTGCTATGTCACATATTGGTGTTTAGTAAAAGAGTGTTATTGCTGTCACATGTTGGTGTTGAGTATAAGAGTGTAATTGCTGTCACATGTTGGTGCTGAGTAAAAGAGTGTTAGTGATATGTCAAATGTTGGTGCTGAGTAAAAGAGTGTAATTGCTATGTCACATGTTGGTGTTAAGTATAAGAGTGTTATTGATATGTCACATATTGGTGTTAAGTATAAGAGTGTAATTGCTATGTCACATATTGGTGTTGAGTATAAGAGTGTAATTGCTATGTCACATGTTGGTGTTAAGTATAAGAGTGTTATTGATATGTCACATATTAGTGTTAAGTATAAGAGTGTCATTGATGCTGAGTATAAGAGTGTTATTGCTAGGTCACATGTTGGTGTTGAGTATAAGAGTGTTATTGCTGTCACATGTTGGTGCTGAGTATAAGAGTGTAATTGCTGTCACATGTTGGTGCTGAGTATAAGAGTGTTATTGCCAGGTCACATGTTGGTGCTGAGTATAAGAGTGTTATTGCTATGTCACATGTTGGTTCTGGGTATAAGAGTGCTATTGCTATGTCACATATTGGTGTTGAGTAAAAGATTGTTATTGCTGTCACATGTTGGTGTTGAGTATAAGAGTGTAATTGCTGTCAATGTTGGTGTTGAGTATAAGAGTGTTATTGCTATGTCACATGCTGGTGTTGAGTATAAGAGTGTTATTGTTATGTCACATGCTGGTGTTGAGTAAAAGTGTTATTGCTATAAGAGTGTTATTGTTATGTCACATGCTGGTGTTGAGTAAAAGTGTTATTGCTATGTCACATATTGGTGTTGAGTATAAGATTTGTCATTGCTATGTCTTATGTCGATCCTGAGTATAAGAGTGTCAGTGGTATGTCACATGTTGGTGTTGAGTATAAGAGTGTCATTGATATGTCACATGTTGGTGTTGAGTATAAGAGTGTTATTGCTAGGTCACATTTAAGTGTTGAGTATAAGAGTGTTATTGCTATGTCACATGTTGATGCTTAGTATAAGAGTGTTATTGCTATGTCACATGCTGGTGTTGAGTATAAGAGTGTTATTGCTATGTCACATGCTGGTGTTGAGTAAAAGTGTTATTGCTATGTCACATGCTGGTGTTGAGTATAAGAGTGTTATTGATATGTCACATGCTGGTGTTGAGTATAAGAGTGTTATTGCTATGTCACATGCTGGTGTTGAGTAAAAGTGTTATTGCTATGTCACATATTGGTGTTGAGTATAAGAGTTGTAATTGCTATGTCACATGTCGATCCTGAGTATAAGAGTGTCAGTGGTATGTCACATGTTGGTGCTGAGTATAAGAGTGTCATTGATATGTCACATGTTGGTGTTGGGTATAAGAGTCTTATTGCTATGTCACATTTTAGTGTTGAGTATAAGAGTGTTATTGCTATGTCACATGTTGATGCTAGTATAAGAGTGTTATTGCTATGTCACATGCTGGTGTTGAGTATAATAGTGTTATTGCTATGTCACATGTTGATGCTTAGTATAAGAGTGTTATTGCTTTGTCACATATTGGTGTTGAGTATAAGAGTGTTATTGCTATGTCACATGCTGGTGTTGAGTATAAGAGTGCTATTGCTATGTCACATATTGGTGTTGAGTATAACAGTGGCATTGCTATCTCACATATTGGTGTTGAGTATAAGAGTGTTATTGCTATGTCACATGCTGGTGTTGAGTATAAGAGTGTTATTGCTATATCACATGCTGGTGTTGAGTAAAAGTGTTATTGCTATGTCACATATTGGTGTTGAGTATAAGAGTTGTAATTGCTATGTCACATGTCGATCCTGAGTATAAGAGTGTCAGTGGTATGTCACATGTTGGTGCTGAGTATAAGAGTGTCATTGATATGTCATGTGTTGGTGTTGAGTATAAGAGTGTTATTGCTATGTCACATTTTGGTGTTGAGTATAAGAGTGTTATTGCTATGTCACATGTTGATGCTTAGTATAAGAGTGTTATTGCTATGTCACATGCTGGTGTTGAGTATAAGAGTGTTATTGCTATGTCACATGTTGATGCTTAGTATAAGAGTGTTATTGCTTTGTCACATATTGGTGTTGAGTATAAGAGTGTTATTGCTATGTCACATGCTGGTGTTGAGTATAAGAGTGTTATTGCTATGTCACATATTGGTGTTGAGTATAAGAGTGTAATTGCTGTCACATGTTGGTGCTGAGTATAAGAGTGTTATTGCTGTCACATGCTGGTGTTGAGTATAAGAGTGTTATTGCTATGTCACATGCTGGTGTTGAGTATAAGGGTGTTATTGCTATGTCACATGTTGGTGCTGAGTATAAGAGTGTTATTGCTATGTCACATGATGATGCTGAGTATAAGAGTGTCAGTGGTATGTCACATGTTGATGCTGAGTATAAGAGTGTTATTGCTATGTCACATATTGGTGTTGAGTATAAGAGTGTAATTGCTGTCACATGATGATGCTGAGTATAAGAGTGTCAGTGGTATGTCACATGCTGGTGTTGAGTAAAAGTGTAATTGCTATGTCACATTTTGGTGTTGAGTATAAGAGTTGTCATTGCTATGTCACATGTCGATGCTGAGTATAAGAGTATCAGTGGTATGTCACATGTTGGTGTTGAGTATAAGAGTGTTATTGCTATGTCAAATGTTGGTGTTGAGTATAAGAGTGTTATTGCTATGTCACATGTTGATGCTTAGTATAAGAGTGTTATTGCTATGTCACATGCTGGTGTTGAGTATAAGAGTGTTATTGCTATGTCACATGTTGATGCTTAGTATAAGAGTATTATTGCTATGTCAAATGTTGGTGTTGAGTATAAGAGTGTTATTGCTATGTCACATGTTGATGCTGAGTATAAGAGTGTCAGTGGTATGTCACATGTTGGTGTTGAGTATAAGAGTGTTATTGCTATGTCACATATTGGTGTTGAGTATAAGAGTATTATTGCTATGTCACATGTTGGTGTTGAGTATAAGAGTGCCATTGATATGTCATATGTTGGTGCTGAGTATAAGAGTGTTATTGTTATATCATATGTCGATGCTGAGTATAAGAGTGTCATTGATATGTCACATGTGGATGCTGAGTATAAGAGTGTCATTGCTATGTCACATGTTGGTGTTGAGTATAAGAGTGTCATTGCTAGGTCACATGTTGGTGCTGAGTATAAGAGTGTTATTGATATGTCACATGTCGATGCTGAGTATAAGAGTATCATTGCTAGGTCACATGTTGGTGTTGAGTATAAGAGTGTTATTGCTATGTCACATGTTGGTGTTAAGTATAAGAGTGTTATTGCTATGTCACATGTTGGTGTTGAGTATAAGAGTGTTATTGCTATGTCACATGTTGATTCTTAATATAAGAGTGTTATTGCTATGTCACATGTCGATGCTGAGTATAAGAGTGTCATTGATATGTCACATGTTGGTGTTGAGTATAAGAGTGTTATTGCTATGTCACATGTTGGTGTTGAGTATAAGAGTGTAATTGCTATGGCACATGTTGATTCTTAGTATAAGAGTGTTATTGCTATGTCACATGTTGGTGTTGAGTATAAGAGTGTTATTGCTATGTCACGTGTTGATGTTGAGTATAAGAGTGTTATTGCTATGTCACATGCTGGTGTTGAGTATGAGAGTGTTATTGCTATGTCACATATTGGTGTTGAGTATAAGAGTGGTATTGCTATGTCACATGTTGGTGTTGAGTATAAGAGTGTTATTGCTATGTCACATGTTGGTGCTGAGTATAAGAGTTTTATTGCTATGTCACATATTGGTGTTGAGTATAAGAGTGTAATTGCTATGTCACATGCTGGTTTTGAGTATAAGAGTGTTATTGCTAGGTCACATGTTGGTGCTTAGTATAAGAGTGTTATTGCTATGTGACATATTAGTGTTGAGTATAAGAGTGTCCATGAATGTCACATGTTGGTGTTAAGAAAAAAAATGTCATGGCTAGGTCAAATGATGGTGTTTAGTAAAATAGTGTCAGTGCTATGCAGATGTTGCTGCTGAGGATAAGCATGTCTTGGTTATGTCAAGTCTTGGTGTTAAGTATAAGAGTGTCATTGCTATGTCACATGTCGGAGTTGAGTATACGAGTGTTATTGCTATGTCACATGTTGGTGTAAGTATGTCATCGCTATGTCACATGTTACCAGGTTACCTATGTCATGTTTAGTACAGGTGTAGTAAATATATGTTGTTCAGTACAGGAGTGGTTAATGTATATGATAAGATCAGATATGACATGTCATGTTTAATATTGAAGTGGTAACTGAATGATGTATGATCAGGTGTCACATGTCTTGTTTAGTACCATAAGGTAAATGAATGTTGTATGATCAGGTGTCAATTGTCATGTTCAGTACAGGAGTGGTAAATGAATGATGTATGATCAGGTGTCACATGTCATGTTCAGTACTGAGGAAGTAAATGAATGATGTATGATCAGGTGTCACATGTCATGTTCAGTACAGGAGTGGTAAATGAATGTTGTATAATCAGGTGTCACATGTCATGTTCAGTAGAGGAGTAGTAAATGTATGTTATATGATCAGGTGTCACATGTCATGTTCAGTACAAGAGTGGTAAATGAATGTTGTATGATCAGGTGTCACATGTCATGTTCAGTAGAGGAGTAGTAAATGTATTTTATATAATCAGGTGTCACATGTCATGTTCAGTACTGAGGAGGTAAATGAATGATGTATGATCAGGTGTCACATGTCATGTTCAGTACTGAGGAGGTAAATGAATGATGTATGATCAGGTGTCACATGTCATGTTCAGTACAGGAGTGGTAAATGAATGTTGTATGATCAGGTGTCACATGTCATGTTCAGTAGAGGAGTAGTAAATGTATGTTATATGATTAGGTGTCACATGTCATGTTCAGTACAGGAGTGGTAAATGAATGTTGTTTGATCAGGTGTCACATGTCATGTTCACTACAGGAGTGGTAAATGAATGTTGTATGATCAGGTGTCACATGTCATGTTCAGTACAGAAGTGGTCAGTGAGTGTTGTATGATCAGGTGTCACTTGTCATGTTCAGTACAGAAGTGGTCAATGAATGTTATATGATCAGTTGTCATATGTCATGTTCAGTAGACGAGTTGTGGATGAATGTTGTATGATCAGATGTCACATGTCATGTTCAGTAAATGAGTGTTGGATGAATATTGTATGATCAGATGTCACATGTCATGTTCACTACAGGTGTGGTAAATGAATATTGTATGATCAGGTGTCACATGTCATGTTCAGTAGATGAGTAGTAAATGAATATTGTATGCTCAGATGTCACATGTCATGTTCACTACAGGAGTGGTAAATGAATGTTGTATGATCAGATGTCACATGTCGTGTTTACTACAGGTGTGGTAAATGAATATTGTATGATCAGGTGTCACATGTCATGTTCAGTAGATGAGTAGTAAATGCATATTGTATGCTCAGATGTCACTTGTCATGTTCACTACAGGAGTGGTAAATGCATGTTGTATGATCAGATGTCACATGTCGTGTTCAGTACAAGAGTGGTAAATGAATGTTGTATGATCAGATGTCACATGTCGTGTTCAGTACAAGAGTGGTAAATGAATGTTGTATGATCAGATGTCACATGTCGTGTTCAGTACAAGAGTGGTAAATGAATGTTGTATGATCAGGTGTCACATGTCATGTTCAGTACAGGAGTGGTAAATGAATGTTGTATGATCAGGTATCACATGTCATGTTCAGTACAGGAGTGGTTAATGAATGTTGTATGATCAGGTATCACATGTCATGTTCAGTACAAGAGTGGTAAATGAATGTTGTATGATCAGGTGTAACATGTTATGTTCAGTACAGGAGTGGTAAATGAATGTTGTATGATCAGATGTCACATGTCGTGTTCAGTACAAGAGTGGTAAATGAATGTTGTATGATCAGATGTCACATGTCGTGTTCAGTACAAGAGTGGTAAATGAATGTTGTATGATCAGGTGTCACATGTCATGTTCAGTACAGGAGTGGTAAATGAATGTTGTATGATCAGGTGTTACATGTAATGTTCAGTACAGGAGTGGTAAATGAATGTTGTATGATCAGGTATCACATGTCATGTTCAGTACAGAAGTGGTAATTGAATGTTGTATGATCAGATGTCACATGTAATGTACACTACAGGAGTGGTAAATGAATGCTGTGTGATCAGGTGTCACATGTCATGTTCAGTACAGGAGTGGTAAATGAATGTTGTAAGATCAGGTGTCACATGTCATGTTTACTACAGAAGTGGTCAATGAAAGATGTATGATCAGGTGTCACATGTCATGTTCAGTACAGGAGTGGTAAATGAATGATGTATAATCAGGTGTCACATGTCATATTCACTACAGGAGTGGTAAATGAATGTTGTAAGATCAGGTGTCACATGTCATGTTCACTACATAAGTGGTCAATGAAAGATGTATGATCAGGTGTCACATGTCATGTTCACTACAGGAGTGGTAAATGAATGTTGTATGATCAGGTGTCACATGTCATGTTTAATACAGAATTGGTAAATGATTGTTGTATGATGATGTGTCATGTCTTGTGTCATGATGATGCAAGATTTATGTAAAACCAAAGGAATTTTTTGATAGAATACCATTAAAGTGTATGTTAAGTGTCATAAAGTATAATAAAATAAATCACAATATTTCAGTTGTATGCAGTTAAGAAGTATCAGACAGCAACCCTTTGACATCCAAACTGGAGTGGTATTCATCAGTGTAATGAAGTAAATCACAATATTTCAGTTGTATGCAGTTAAGAAGTATCAGACAGCAACCCTTTGACATACAAACTGGAGTGGTATTCATCAGTGTAATGAAGTATTTCAAGTTAGTTTGTTTGTAGCTGTTATTTGTCTTTTCGTCTGGCCATGGCATTCTCTTTCTACTTTGTGTACTTAATGTGTTTTTTCGCTGTTTTACTTGGGTATAGGTGTTGAATATAGGAGTTGTATACATTAATGTTGCGTACTGATGTTTCTCACTGTTTGTGTTGAATACAGGAGTTGACTATATTGGTGTTGTAAGTTGTAAATAATGTTTTGCACTGTTTTTGTGGAATACAAGAGTTCTATATACATTTGGGATGTGTAATCATGTTTCTTAATATTTTGAAGACTATTTGCAATAATCAGAAATTAACATTGAATCACTGAACACTAACTGATTCATATTATGTGTACTATATATAATAAATACATTTTACTTCACTTACCCTATCATTAGTTCTACATTCCAAAATAGCTCTGTTTACACATGATTCTACCTCTTTTATATTCCCCTCCTCTGCAGCTGTAAGAAGTTTCTGTAAGTAAAACAAAGTTTTAACATTTTCCTCTAGAACATACAAATGTATCATAAATATAATAATTGAATTTAATAGGCTACATGTTTACAGTTTCCATAGCTTATATCAAATACAGTGATTACCAAACCGAAGTAAGATTGTTGTCTATAATTTTTTTTAGAAAAGACTTTATAGATAACTGTAGTATGTATCAGTTTTTGCTGCGGTTTGTATTGTTCGATCTTTAGTTTTTTAAGTAATACTTTGAAGATTGTTGTTTGAATTGTTTTTGTTCTTCATTTTTTGCCATGGCGTTGTCAGTTTCTCTTCAATTAACATTGTAAAAGAGTTGTGAATATCCTGTGATATCTTACATCTCTTTTTTTGTTCCCTGGAATTTTGTATATTGAAATTCTTCTCACTGTAATGATATTGATTTTTTCCTATTCTCCTTCTTACAAAACTACACACCTGTATCTTTCTGTACAGTTTATTGACAACATAGGTCACATGACATAGGTCACATGACACTGACTGACTATGAGAATACTACACGCCTGTATCTTTCTATACAGTTTATTGACAACATAGGTCACATGACACTGACTGACTATGAGAATACTACACGCCTGTATCTTTCTGTACAGTTTATTGACAACATAGGTCACATGACACTGACTGACTATGAGAATACTACACGCCTGTATCTTTCTATACAGTTTATTGACAACATAGGTCACATGACACTGACTGACTATGAGAATACTACACGCCTGTATCTTTCTGTACAGTTTATTGACAACATAGGTCTGACTATGAGAATACTACATGCCTGTATCTTTTTGTACAGTGTATTCACAATATAGGTCATATGACTTTTAAGAAGAAAAACTTACCTCATCCCAACTTGCCATTATATCCTGTAAAAGAAAAAGAAAACATTGTATCAAATTTGTACTCAGTTGTTATTTGATGAGGAATAATGAAACTGTAATTATGATGTCATATTTAGATTGTCCCAATATGTTTAATTATTGAAATTGATCAAATCTGTATTTTCTCTAAACTATGATTAACATCCAAATTTGTGTTATGTAACATACCACCATAAAAAAATTGTATTATATAATTTTACAACAAAATCACTCTTATTTTAAATAGATGCTGTACTTTCAGATTTTGCCTAAATTTTAGTGTCACGTTAAAACAATCAAGAGCCATAACTCCTGAGTAGTATAACATTTTATAAGTGAAAATTGGCACTTTCATAATTGAATGCAAGTTATTACACAGAAATGTCATTAACAGTTATTTTTCAATCAATTAAGGACAATAACCCTTAATCATTGTTAATCAGAAACATGTTAAAGTCTTTGTAGCAACCATTTGTCTAAATTAGTTCTGTCACTTTTGTCTGGTGGAGAGTTGTCTCATTCGCAATCATACCGCATCTCAGTATTTTTATATTGTTAAAACATCTTCAATTTCAGCATAAATCATTAAAAAAAACAACTTAAAGTAAAGTATTAAAGCCCCTGTCTTAAGCTAATTATCAATTTTATTAAATACCCAAAGTGAAATCTGTTGGTCCAAGTTCTGCAACTGTCAACAAAGGATTACACGTGGGCCTTCGTTAAACTCTAATTTCAACTTCAGTATGTTATGTTAAGTCTGTCTTCATGGACTTTATGCCACTTTATATTACATACCCCTTCTGCCAACAGTCAATTAACATGATAAGAAACTGCAAATAAAGTTTTATAAAAAATGTTAAATAAATACACAGATGAAAACCTGTAAACAAGGCCTAAAATAAAATTTCATTTGTTTGGCATTGCCGCCCGACCCACTAAAAAACTTGCCGCCCAAATAATTTTATTTGCGTTTCAGAATCATTTATTTTTTTATTTAAAAAAAATCGAAATTGTGCCGGAATTTGATCGTATCCGCCGAGTTTGTTCCTGGCTTTACTTATTTCAAATCACAATCTTAAAAGCGCTTGCCTTACACTGTATTCATGTGTGTTGGGAGCAAACATTTTTAAAAATGACATGGGATAGAAAAAGTCTGCCAAAAGTAATGGAACGGGGACCCAATTATTTGCCCCATTGGAACGCATTGAAAATCATAGTAAATACATAGGGTCCTGTTCAATAAATAATTTTGATAGCCACCTTGGGACTTCTGGTTCATGTTAGGCATTCATTTTGCAGTGTCTAAGTACAATCTCAGTACCTCATGACCGTCATTCCGTTGCAAAAATTTGTTTTTATTGACAACAGGGTCAGTCTGTCTACTTCCAGGGAAGAATAAAGGCTAGAATTTAGGCAATTTACTCTATGTACTGACGCCAGATTACATTGAAATCAATCAAAATTTTTACAGAAATTTAAACTAGAAAGCAGACCCTTTAAAATAAATCTACAGTCAGTTACAGAACTAGTGAAATAATAACACTACACAATTTATAACAAAAGTTATATATTTTTTTTAAGAACTACATTCGTGGGTACCGGACTGGTTGCCCTAACTGGGATCCTATTCCTAATGTCAAAGAGGCCGGCAGGGGAAAGCATCTCCCTATGCTGCAATGCATTGGTTAAGGGAGATGGATTTTATCAAAAATAAAATTTTAAGCTATTCTTTGAAAGAAACGTTCTGAGAGACCTTGTAGAGGACTCAAATTTTATCTTTTGTAAAGCAGAAACAGATGATTTCTGCTTGGCTTTGTCGCTTCATGAGATAGAAGTTTTTCACCAGGACATCACAGAACAAATATGTGTGGCTCTTACATGTTTTGAACTTATTAAATATTTGAAATTTATCATTGACACATTTTCCCTTGAACCAGAGAACAAAGTATCTACTATTGTCAGAACCACAATCATGCAGCATTCAAGATAATTATGGCTGTAAGCACCAAAGCTTAAAGACCAAAATGGTCCCAGATTTACAGGTTTATAGTAGTTTTGTACCAGTAGATGCTAGCCTGGTACAAAACATACATATTTTAAAGACTAGCATCTTGTGTCTATTGAAGAACTTCCCCCTTTTCTTGCCTTTCTCAACATGAATAAGATAATTCTTAAAACATAAAAGATACTGACAGAAACATATTTATAAATGTATCTAGTGTACTAGTGATGAATAAAATCCCCTCCTTTTCCACAATTCTAAGGGCTCATTAATTTATCTGTATTCATGTAATGCATGTCCAGATTTCTGTTAATCAAACAAGCATTACAACCCATAATTTAATTATCTGCAAAAATTGTCTGTCATGCTGCATATTTCCATTTTGAATTTATCATACGTTTTAAACCTAGCCCTGAAAAACCTTGCACTTGGATAATATTAGTATAAACACCATGTCTATTTGTGCCAACCTTCCAAATATTTAATATTTTGCTATCCTAATTTGGTTCAGATCCTTTATCCTCAAAACTTATCAGGGGCAGTATGCTTGTTTGTATGGTAGTTCGTCACACCTTACATGTATGATTACTAGCCTCTAGGTATTGGTTTGGTTCAGATCCTTCATCCTCAAAACTTATCAGGGACAGTATGCTTGTTTGTATGGTAGTTCGTCACACCTTACATGTATGATTACTAGCCTCTATATAGGTATTGGTTTGGTTCAGATCCTTCATCCTCAAAACTTATCAGGGACAGTATGCTTGTTTGTATGGTAGTTCGTTACACCTTACATGTATGATTACTAGCCTCTAGGTATTGGTTTGGTTCAGATCCTTTATCCTCAAAACTTATCAGGGACAGTATGCTTGTTTGTATGGTAGTTCGTCACACCTTACATGTATGATTACTAGCCTCTAGGTATTGGTTTGGTTCAGATCCTTTATCCTCAAAACTTATCAGGGACAGTATGCTTGTTTGTATGGTAGTTCGTCACACCTTACATGTATGATTACTAGCCTCTAGGTATTGGTTTGGTTCAGATCCTTTATCCTCAAAACTTATCAGGGACAGTATGCTTGTTTGTATGGTAGTTCGTTACACCTTACATGTATGATTACTAGCCTCTAGGTATTGGTTTGGTTCAGATCCTTTATCCTCAAAACTTATCAGGGGCAGTATGCTTGTTTGTATGGTAGTTCGTCACACCTTACATGTATGATTACTAGCCTCTAGGTATTGGTTTGGTTCAGATCCTTTATCCTCAAAACTTATCAGGGACAGTATGCTTGTTTGTATGGTAGTTCGTTACACCTTACATGTATGATAACTAGCCTCTAGGTATTGGTTTGGTTCAGATGCTTTATCCTCAAAACTTATCAGGGGCAGTATGTTTGTTTGTATGGTAGTTCGTCACACCTTATGATTACTAGCCTCTAGGTATTGGTTTGGTTCTGATCCTTTATCCTCAAAACTTATCAGGGGCAGTATGTTTGTTTGTATGGTAGTTCGTCACACCTTACATGTATGATTACTAGCCTCTAGGTATTGGTTTCAGCCCTAGTTGGGCAGTTACAAAATTAAGGTTTGATTTTCATGTCATATGTGATAAGGTTAGTTTCCTCCCGCAGGTTGGCGTTTTCCTTCAAGTACTACGGTTTAGTACGCCACTAAAACTGACTGCCATGAAATTACCCATATTGTGTAGAAAGTGATGTTTATAAAACCAAAGCAAACAATCAAAGTTTTAAATCTTTGTCCATTTATACAAGGAGCCGTAGTGGTTGAGCCATTTAACTTGTGGTAATTTTACCAAACTGTGACCACAACTTCAAATGTGACATCAGGCCTCTGTTCAATGGGCAGTCCCACAATAAAAGTTCAATTTTCACGTCATACATTTTATATGGTTAATTTGTCAGTTTCCTGCCTCAGTTCTGTGTTTTTTTCTGGGTACTTTGGTTAACTCTGCCAATAAAACTGACTGTCTTACATGAAATTATCCATATGATGTAGAATGTGACATTGACGGTTGACCCCTTTCAAAGAAACCACCAGCATGTACACACAACAATGCTGCAATGCTTTAGACAACATTGATCTAGAGACTTCATGATTTACATGATTGTATAAAGCTTTTAAATGTAAAAAAAATAAAAAAATCCCTACCTACCTACCCACCTGCTGATAGTGTGGGTCGGCAATGCCAAACAAACAATTTTTTTAAGGGTGGCCCTATCATTTATAGGTAATGTTTTTTCATATCAAGGAATTATTTAAAATGAAATTGATATTGGGTTCCTTCCTATTTTATACTAGACTGATAAATATATATTTTACTCAAAATTTCATGCAAACGAGATCGGAAAAAGGAAGTACATTATAGAATTCTGCGGAGATGCGGGAATTCAAAACATGACATAATTATGATCTTAACCTGCTAAGGCTTAGTCCAAGATTACTCTGAAGTACAGACAACAGTCGCGGATCTTAGACATTTTCATAAGTGGGGGCCCACTGACTGCCTAAGAGGGGGCCCGCTTCGGTCATGCCTCAGTGATTCCCTATATAATCAACAACAAAAATTCCAGAAAAGGGGGGCCCCCTAAATTCGCCTCTGGACAAGCTGGGGCTACGGAACCCGGCTTGTGGCCCCGTCTTGCAAAACTGCCAGTGGACATTGTAATCCTCGACTATGCCAGACAAGCTTGGGTGTTTCTTGGACACCCTGCTGTTTTTATCGCAAAGATCTCTGACTTTGAAATACTGTCAAACTGAAAATCGTTATGCTTCCTGAACAGGGAGATCAGCAGTAACTGTGTAAATAAGTTAACTGTCAAAATATGTTTAATATTTTTAATTAACACCATAATTTGTGTATTTTAAAAATGTTTGACAAAATAATTTGTGTTTCTTCCCCCGATTCTATCACCATTCACAAATCCTTAAGGCCAAAAAAACTTATTTAATTTAACAAACAATAGTTAATTTCAGCCCCAAAGATTGTTTTTATTTGAATTTGTGATACAGATTATATTATTTCTTAAGTCCCAATACCAGGAATCATTAAGGACTTTATTTCGGTTGATTCATTCAGGAAGAAAGTGTAAAGTTTCTGAAAGTAGGATGAATGTTGAAGGAAAAGTCCTGACATATCCTGGTCTATATTATATTTATTTTTGAAAGCCTGGAGATATCCTGAGAATTCCTCTAGTTTAAAGCTGCTTGATTTGAAAGTCCTGACATATCCTGTATATCAACTTTTTCCCTAAAAAAAGGGGCTAAATGCTTTACAGGATATTTTCAGGATTTATTTCTGCAAGGGTTTTTGGCCCCTAATTCCTAAACTGTTGGACCAAAACTCCCAAAATCAATTCCAACCTTCCTTTTATGAATATGGTCATAAACCTTGTGTTAAAATTTCATTGATTTCTATTTACTTATACTAAAGTTATAGTGCGAAAACCAAATGTCTTCGGACGACGACGACGTCAACGTGATACCAATATACGACCAAAAATTTTTCAATTTGTGGTCGTATAAAAATTGAATCGTAATTTTCTGTCTATATGCACATCTTTTTAGTATGTCCTCATTATCTACAAAGTTCATGAATTTCTGTTGTGTGGTTTTAGAGGAGTTGCAATGACATGAACAGGACTGACGGACGCACAGATGAACAGAGAGACCGACGGATAACAGTGTACCATAATACGTCCCGTAAACGGGCTTAAAAAAATGTAAGCAGTCAGAGCTCAGACACAAACAAGTCTATTTCTGTTTTTGACTTAAAGAAGTCAAAACATGTATTCTTTATAAAAATATAATTACATTAGATGTATGTTTCATTACAGTACGTTATTCTGATTGGCTAACTGCACATCATGTGTTATTCCTTTTAAGCAGTTGTATCACTCAATAAAACTTCTCATTCATGATGACATGAGGTCCCACAATAAAGTGCACAGGTAAATAAAATAAAAACTTGATAAAAGGCGTGTTTTCATGATCCTATCATCCTATAGGTAAAAATGTAATTATAAGTATTGAATGCTTTTTTTTGTAACTTTATAGGGTTGTAAAAGCGTTGACCGTGCTTCATACAAAATGTACTTCGGTCAACGCTTTTACACCCCAATAAATTTACAAAAAAGAGCATTCAATTCTTAAGTGTTTTCAATTTTAGACTTATCTGAGTCACAAAATGACAGACTTGTTTAGGTCTATTTATGTTGATCAAAAAACTTAACTTGACTTGGTGGCCAAACTACACCACCTTTGACAGTAAAAACCTGTCTGAGAGTTCACAAGGACTTGATCTATCTATCTATATTTAATTATCTAATTGAACATCCTTACTAAACACAGATGTTTTACCTCATTCAGTGTGGATCCAGGTGGTTGCATTGTAAGGTTACTTAACATGATCCCCGATTTTTCACTCTCATTCATATTTGTCTTTAGAAGACAAGGCATTGGCTTTCAATGTTGTCATTATTTGATTTAGATGCATGACCTTTTTATAAGTATGCGTGGGTCTTGAAGTTGACCAATTTTGGTAACTTATCGACTTGTAGGAGTTGATATTTGCAACTTTTTGATTCTGGTCAATCATTTCTTGCTTAACAATATTTGACTTATTTAAGTCGTAATTTGTCTTGCATTAAAGGGAGACAAATCCTTAAACTTACAAATTTAGACATCTATAAGTCAAAAGCAGATTCAGACTTATTTATGTCTGAGCTCTGACTGGTAAGTGGGACAAAAGAGGGAAGGGATTTTGATTGCCACTGGAAAAAAGGGTATATGATTGATGGGAATAGACATGTACATTAAGCCTTCCAAGAGTAATGAGTTGTTGCCATGGTTCTTTTATGCACAGCCTTTATAAACATACTGTATGTTCAGGATTTCAGGATAATAATATTTCAATATAGAACTTTTATTCTTTTCCAGAAATAAACAAGAGTGCACACGCTGAAATGTGTCGCCTTCTATACTGATCATTGATATTATGTTGATAGTCCTAAGTATAAAGCTAAGCTTTATAACAACTGTCACATAAAATTAACATTAACCAAGATAACTAAACATAGACCAATGAACCTTGAAAATGAGGTCAAGGTCAGATGAACCATGCCAGGCAGACATATACAGCTAACAATGCTTCTATACAACATATATAGTTGACTGATTACTTATAGTTTAAGAAAAATAGACCAAAACACAAAACCTTAACACTGTGCAAAGAACCGTGAAAATGAGGTCACGGTCAAATAAAACCTGTGCGATTGACATAAGATCATAAAATATTTCCATACACCAAATATAGTAGACCTATGGCATATAGTATTAGATAAATAGACCAAAACTCAAAAACTTAACCTTGACCACTGAACCATGAAAATGAGGTCTAGGTCACATGACATCTGCCCGCTAGACATGTACACCTTACAATTGTTCCATACAACAAATATAGTAGACCTATTGCATAAAGTATGAGCGAACAGACCAAAACACAAAAAATTAACATTGACCACTGAACCATGAAAATGAGGTCTAGGTCACATGACATCTGCCCGCTAGACATGTACACCTTACAATTGTTCCATACAACAAATATAGTAGACATATTGCATATGGTATGAGAAAAACAGACCAAAACACAAAAATTGAACTACATGTATAACCACTGAACCATGAAAATGAGGTCAAGGTCAGATGACACCTGCCAGTTGGACATGTACACCTTACAGTCCTTCCATACACTGAATATACTAGCCCTATTGCTTATAGTACTTGAGATATGGACTTGACCACCAAAACTTAACCTTGTTCACTGATCCATGAAATGAGGTCGAGGTCAAAATAAGAAAAAAAGAAACTACATGATCATGATGATTGCCATTTATAATTCTATTTTCCTGTTCTTTTCGTTTTTAAACTTGACAACATGGCATCAAAATACAGTACTTCTTATAACCCACATGTGATAAGATTTTTTTCACCTTCAAAGACAGAAACCATGGTTACAGTTAACATGGTTAATAAATTCTGGGATAGCCTATAAAATAAGATTTTTTTTTAACTGGCCAAGCAGGCTAACACTTTTCTAAATTCACTTGCCCTTTCTGATATTTACTTTTCCTTCAAAATTAAGAAAGAATTACCTCATAGATCTGTAGTAATGTGTTTAGTTAGCCTTTGTTAATCTTTATATGTTTTGGAGTTTAGTGTGACGTCCATTTTCACTGTCTAATACACAATTTTATTTCGGGGCCAGCTGATCAATGACCACCTAAAGGGTGTGGGATTTTCTCACTGCGTTGAAGACCCATTGCTGGCCTTCGTCTGTTGTCTGCTCTTTGGTCGGGTTGTTGTCTCTTTGACATATTCTCCATTTCCATTCTCAATTTTATTATATTATACAAATATCCAATGTCAATTTATTTCTAGTGAGGAAGAAAGTGAATGTAATATTTTATTAGTTTTTTTCATGAACATTTGTTAACTCTTCCAATTAGTTTCTGTAAAAAAAATTATTACCTTTTTCTTTTTTCATGTTTTTCTTTTTCATAATTTTCAATTCAAAAGTTTTTATTTGATTGTCACCTATGGCGATTCCAGGCGATTTTATTTTTAATTTATTTTTTGTATTTGATTGGTAAACCCAGAATTAGCTGATTAGCCTTGTCCACTTCCGGAATCTGGTCCAGTATTGATTTTGTCTACATTTTCAGTTTATAGCCGCCATTTGTCGAAGTTGTCATGGTTGTATTTTGTCAGTTGGATATGTTTTTCACTCGGTTTTACACATTGCTTGTTTGCGATTTTCGGCATAAAGCTAGCAGTTAAGCAAAAAGTACATCGCTGTCATGAATAATATAGATGAAAACGCAATTTGAAAAATTTTCAATCCAGCCGGCAGATGTCCCTAAAAATCTCGTTTGGGAATTCCTGCTGAAATTGGGAAAAATGAAGGGGTTTTGCCATACATGTAGGGAATCGGTCCGAATACCTGACCCTGTGGAATGCTAGAAAAATCCATGTAAACTGATATTAAATACTTGTCTCCAGTCTAAAGCCCTACAGGTAGTTCACATGTACACAGTAGCACATCCTTGTAAACTGATGTTAATAAAAATGTGTCCCCTGTTCACGAATGCCCTACTCGCACTGTAATTTTCTATGATCAGTGGAGCATGAAATTGGGGTAAACACTCTAATTTGGCATTAAAATTAGAAAGATCATGTCAGAAGGAACATGTGTACTAAGTTTCAAGTTGATTGGACTTCAACTTCATCAAAACCTACCTTGACCAAAAACTTTAACCTGAATTGGGACAACAGACGGACAAACGAACGGACCGACGAACGGACAAACGGACGAACAGACATACAGACCAGAAAACATAATGCCCCTCTACTATTATAGGTGGGGCATAACAACTTATCTCAAGTCTAAAGCCCTACAGGGAGTTCATATGCACACGTTAGCACATCCTTGTAAATAGATGTTAAATATAAAAAAGAAGATGTGGTATGATTGCCAATGAGACAACTATCCACAAAAGACCAAAATGACACAGACATTAACAACTATAGGTCACCGTACGGCCTTCAACAATGAGCAAAGCCTATACCGCATAGTAAGCCAGGGATTATTCCACTATATAGTTTAGGGCCGCTGAGCGGCCCTTAAATCGGCCAGCAGCCCCAAAAAAATGTACATGAAAATGAATTCCCAATTCAGGAAAATAAAATAAAAATCCATATTTCCGGAAAAGTTTCTGTCACTGATTAAGGCAACTATAATTTTCCATAGTTTGTTGTCAAAACGTTAAAATCCAGATAAGAATGCTGTTTATGATCGCATTAAATTAAAAACGATTTAATTATGTCAACATGTGGCAAACAATTTTAACAGCCGAATTCAATTGATTTTAAAATATGTTATTGGAGTATTCGATCTTGTAAAAGCCGATCGCCCAGGAGGTTTATAAAAATGGGTGTCAAAGCAGACCTCGGCAGAGAGCAAATTCAAATTTTGATATAACATTGATGGATAAATTTTAATGGGCGCCGATCTAGTAAAAGCAAATGTTATATTTTTGTATTAAATGTTTTAATCTTCCTAGTTATCGAATTTGAAGTCTCTATCCTGTCAATAATAAAACATTTTTTTCTGTTTCATATCGGTCAGGACATTAGTAGTTTCAAAGTCAAGTTGGTCAGGTCAAATTTTCTAACTCTTATAAATATTTTTTAATTTTTTTTTTAATTTTATTTATTAAATATAAGTTCTCATCTTGCTTCATTCCAAATTTCAAGTAAATCCTTCTAATAATAAACATGATAAAAAAAGTATTTAGCATTTTCATTTCTGTCAGGACACTGTCAGGACATTGTCAGGACATTAGTGTAACCCTCATTATGGAACTATTTCAAAAGTTTTGAAGATGATCCAAATGATTTTAAAGAACACTGGTTCAATGCTTTAAATATCTTATCAATTAAGTATATAAACTTTTGTAATCTGAATTCGACAATTGACCAGTTCAGTTTGAAATCCATTTGAATCAAGGTAAATTTGTGGAGATGACCTGCTGTTGAAAAAATACCCGATGAATGATTTTTTTCAGTGGTTTATGTTAGCTGGAATATATGTTTTTGTAATAGGCCTATGTAACTATAGCTAAGACTGGTGCATCATGTTCAATGATATTCATGTAATAACAGTAGCCCATCCAGAATTATTCAAAATGTTACAACTTACATGAACATCAGTGTACAGGTTAAACTTAATAATATACATTTTCTGTTTTTACAGGAAAATAATGTTAATTCGACCGTCTTAGATGTTATGCTTAAAAAATTCCCAATTAGAATAAAAATTCCCAATTTGATGTTCAAGGGACCCATTTGAAAACACCTGGAATCATCCCTGTAAGCCATAAAAGCGCCCGATAAGACAATGTAAAACAATTCAAACAAGAAAACTAACTGCCTTATTTATGTAAAAAAAAATGAACGAAAACAGGCGCGTAGCTACGTTTAGGTCAAAACGCCCGGGCGTACACTTGAATTTTGATGAAATGAATTATAATCTAAAAAGAATTATAAATAATTGGTAAAATACACATTAGCCTTTTACTTTTTTCTTCAATGAATTTCGAATAAGAGGGATGAAATTTTCTTTTCGACCAAGAATCATGTCAAATGAGCTGCTTCGGGTAGAAATCGACATTCAAACGTGTACATGTACGTGTATAAGATGATGACTAAGTTTGGAACATACAGTAATAGATGAACTTTGGTCTGTGTTGCAGGGTTCTTAAATCTTTTATGGCTAAAGGACAAGGTTCACTTATGGAACAATATGGCCTAAAATATCAACTTTATCATAAAACCCCAAAAAGGTTACAATTTGATTCCTAAATGGAACTATTTTAAAAGACCTAATGCTAAATAAATCAGTTCTTTTCATAAAAGTACATAATATTCTCCAAAGAAGGCCCATTTTTGGACATTTTGTCAAAATATGGTAAATTTGTTCAATTTTCAGACCTAAAAGCTTTCGGAAAACATTGGCCGCCACCTACGATCCAAAATGTTTTGAATCAAAAAGATTCGAATTTTGATGCAGAATTCATCAATATAAAGATTTTTTGGATTGTGGATGGAGGCCAAGGTTAATTATTCCAAAAATAATTAAAATTGTGGAAAAATTTGACCACAATTGACCAAAAATACAAATAATGTATATTTCAGGAGTCATAGCTTCATAAATTTAAAAGGAAGGTGCCAATAAAATATATTTTTATATTGATATTATTGTCATAAGTATTTCTATGCAAAATTTGTAATTTATTGGCCCGATTTTAAAAACGTCAAAAATTTAGGGCCAATTTTAACCCTTCGTGAACCTTCTCCTTTACAAAACAGGCAAACGTTAATATTCTAGATCAAGAAACTTCAAAGCATATTTAAAGACAATGTTTAATTATTTTATTTAAATCCTGTAAAGAACTGACATGACTGATAAATGGATAAACTTATTTGCGAGAAGCACTCCAAGACAGGACCCAGGGTTACACAGAACTCTTTACGAGTTTTGATATTGTAACGGCACATGTCTGAAAACTAATTTTTCCATGCTTACTTACGATTTTATTTTTCGATTGAATGCTTTACCCAACGGCTTCTTTAAAACTTATCTCAAAGTTATTGTTTTGTACGTTTTCTATAAAACCAATGACCTTAAATTCCAAAGTTACATTCAACATCAAAAATACACCATTAAATTCTAAGGTCTGTTACTATTGATGAGTTTTGAATGACAGGAATAATGGTATTTTATTCCTGAATAAATAGATAGCTTTCGGGGGCTTCGCCTCTTCGAACCCAATACCACCAGGTACTTTGACCTCAGACCCGCTAGGGCTCAATTTTAGGACCACAATGAACATGATGAAAAAAAAAAATTCAAGAAATCTGTAATTTTGATACTATATGCATTTATAAAAGTATAAACAGTCAAGGGTCTAACTTAAATAAGTTATCAGAGAAAAATAACATGCATCTGTTATTACAGACACTTTCATGAGTTGTCTACTCTTTTTTCCTTAATCTGTAATAACATATCATGCATATGTTTGTTATCAGTTAAATATATCATAAGTATTTTATCTTTAATGGGCACTTGGGAATTCTTAAAACTTTGCGCAGTAGCTTAATATATTACCTTGATATCTAATTTTCTAATTCCTATAATACATGTACAATTTTGATCACCCATGGTAAATCAATGAGACAAGGCCTTTAAGGGCAATCGAAGCTGTTATAACAAAGCTTAAGTTATTACAAGCATGTTACTTACTATATGAGAGTAAATGAAGCACCAGGAATCTTGCGCAGTGCCTCATTACAAGCTCTGATCATCATTTCTTACAATGAAATGAAATACATTGTTATGCAAGTCAGAGCAAAGCCTTTAAAGAGATATAAGAGAAGCAGTAATAACACCCTTTTGTTATTGCAGAAATACATTTTCTGTAATAACATAAGTGTACTATGCATGATTGGTAAACTATGAGCTGTTATATCTTTGCAAAGATTAGTATACATAAAGAAAATTATGATATCAATAGAACTTGAGAAAAATTTAACAAAATAAAGGTTGTATATTTTCCCTTTGAAACATGTAACATACATGTATATGTTATCACAGTTTTTTTATATTTAGCTCACAATAACAACATGTATGTTATTTTTCTCTAATAACTTATTGGCACTGGCTACGGTTACATGGAAATGTAACAATAATAAAAATATTATTGTTACATTGGAGACTAAATGCCGGAATGCATGGTTGGGTAAGGACCTGTTTAATAACGAATGTAACAATAATTATTAAGGCTACATTGCGTTATTGTTACATAAAAAAAAGCAATGTACGATGTACTAAATAATAAAAGTTGAGGACATTTATTACATACATTTATAACATACAATTTATTTACTGTAATTTTTTATTCACAATGACAATTTCTACAAATCCAGTAAGTTGTTTTTGAAGTCCGACACATTTTTGATGAACGAAATTACGTCCTCCATGGATACGTGTACATACAGAATTTCTTAGTTTTTAAGTTACAGTTAGCAAACTTTGCTTTTGATTATCAATTTGCGTCAAGTTATAAAGCTTTATGAAATGTATGTCTTGATAGTGTTTCAGTTTCGTTTAAAACGCATCCCAGGTTTTATTTTTGTCACCATAAACAAAATTGGTCCAAAGTATAATGACAGTAATAACAGTAGGTGTGCAGTTAAATACTTTAAAAAAGTGAAACAATTGAACTATTTTTTCGCCTTTGACAGTCATGTGACAGTGGAAAAGGCAGCTTCGTTTATTATTTTGGACTTTAATACAAAATTCTCAATTGTGATATTTTAGACTTTAATTATCTGTGTTTTATATTCATTTTATTTTATAATTTCGTTTCTATTTACATTTCGTATCCAGGACTTAAAATCAACATGCTTTTTAATTCTTAGTTTGGACATTGAGTGACATGTTTCAATCTGTTACCTAATTAGTGACATTTTACCTTATTCATAATGTATGTTCTTAATTGTCATAATCAGATTATCATTTAATATCTATTCTTCAAGTTCTAAAAATAGTTTAATCTTTGTCAGTGAACAATATCACTCAAATTAATTGTTATTTGTTATGTCTATTCTTGTCATTTCAATTGTGTATAAATACTTGCTTATAATTTCAATAAGCAAGATTCGGACTCAGGACTTTACACTGAACACAGTCCATCTGTAATAAAAGTATTAGTATTCCATGCTGAATTATTGGTTTATTCATTCGCTAGTTCCAAAGTCTCAAGAGTTAGTTTTCACCAGAGTTTCAGTATCAGAGTTCTCATTGCTATTCAGAGCAATCATTCGTTGTGTGATCAGGTGCATCACACAGTTTCATTAACAAGAGGCCATTCAGTCAGGCTCTTGTTGCACGACCTCACAAGTCACCCAGTTTCCCCGGTGACAGATTGGTGGACGACGACGGCGTGCTGACTTTTATGCTCAGCACACGATCCCGAGACCTTAAGCAGCTAAGCGAGTTCCCCAGATAAGAAGTGCAGACAATATTCAGTGATGGAGTACAGCTTTCGACCACAATGGAGACCATGGAACATCCAGTTAGGTTACAGTCCAGCATGTGGGAGATGCGGTAAATTCCATAAACATTATATTTGTAATTCTGTCAATCAAAGGTGCTTTTCATGTAGAAAATTCGGACATTTCTCAAGTAAGTGTTTTTCAAAAGCAACAAAAGACAGACAAAGTACACCAGTTCATGTGAAATCTAGAAAACAAAAAGAACGTGATATAGCTAGAATACACAGCTATATTGAGCGCAAAAACATCATCCGAGCTTTACCGTTCTCAGGTATGAGAAATTCGGCCTTCATTCAACATTTGGACATTGCAAATGTGTTAAAAACAGAACTAAATAGTGTTAAGTCGAAATTATCAGAGGAAAAACGGAAAAATTCAGAACATCAACAGTACATTCAGGACTTAAAATTTCAAATGAACCATCTAGAGAGTGTTAAATCCGAGAGAGATCAGTTTAAGCAAGAGCTTGCAAACATTAGTAAACATAAAGAAGAAAATGCCTCGCGTATAAACGTACAGGAATATGTGAATCAAATTCAAGAATTAAAGGACCAAATAATTGAAAAAGACAAGACTGTGAAAATGGTGCAAGATCTTTACTTTATGCGTTCAACCGAATTTACGGACGAAATAGAAACATTGAAAAATGAAAAATCAGACCTTCATTCTAAACTTCAATCTCAAGAAAATTCTGTCAAACAGCTGACAGAAGAACTGCAAAGCCTTCGGCATGAAAATTATATGTTGTCTTCCAGTCAACACCAACAGCGACCTAACTACAACAACAGACACTATAACAACCGCAGAGGAGGCCGATTTAGATAGTGCTAAGTCCGAGGACGGACTTAATTGGGAGGAGAGGCATATGTGACAGTGGAAAAGGCAGCTTCGTTTATTATTTTGGACTTTAATACAAAATTCTCAATTGTGATATTTTAGACTTTAATTATCTGTGTTTTATATTCATTTTATTTTATAATTTCGTTTCTATTTACATTTCGTATCCAGGACTTAAAATCAACATGCTTTTTAATTCTTAGTTTGGACATTGAGTGACATGTTTCAATCTGTTACCTAATTAGTGACATTTTACCTTATTCATAATGTATGTTCTTAATTGTCATAATCAGATTATCATTTAATATCTATTCTTCAAGTTCTAAAAATAGTTTAATCTTTGTCAGTGAACAATATCACTCAAATTAATTGTTATTTGTTATGTCTATTCTTGTCATTTCAATTGTGTATAAATACTTGCTTATAATTTCAATAAGCAAGATTCGGACTCAGGACTTTACACTGAACACAGTCCATCTGTAATAAAAGTATTAGTATTCCATGCTGAATTATTGGTTTATTCATTCGCTAGTTCCAAAGTCTCAAGAGTTAGTTTTCACCAGAGTTTCAGTATCAGAGTTCTCATTGCTATTCAGAGCAATCATTCGTTGTGTGATCAGGTGCATCACACAGTTTCATTAACAAGAGGCCATTCAGTCAGGCTCTTGTTGCACGACCTCACAAGTCACATTATTTCCCCGGTGACAGTCACACTGCTAATCTTGAGTAGTATCTTTAAGAACATCAAAACCATTAATACGTAGTAAAACTATTCAAGTTGTACACCATTTGTTGAATAATAATATTTTATTATTTATCAGTATTAAATTAAAGTATTGTTTAGTACATATGAAAGAATGAAGCAATACAACTATAGAAGATTTAAGTTTAATCAATCTAGCGTACATTACTGTTTTTCATGTAACGATAACATGATGTAACCGTAGCCTCAGTAATTATTGTTACATTTGTAATTAATCGGTTTCTCACCCAACTTTGCATTCCGGCAATTATTCTCCAATGTAACAATAATATTTTTATTATTGTTACATTTCCATGTAACCGTAGCCAGTGCCTAACTTATTTAAGTTAGACCCTTGACTGATAAATGAAAGGTTCAGACACACAGATCCATGGGAAGAAATTTGAGCATGGAATTGACAGCAAAATAAGGTTTTGAAGCGGAGAGGTGAAAAAAGTAGTTCGATACCTTCTAAATATACGTTTATAGTGGTTATTTCCATGGATTGAAACAAGTGCCTGTGTTAAGACAAGCTTTTTATAAAAAAAAAATACTTGTTTACCAAAAAAGTACAAACATCAGCGCCGCCTGGTGTCTAAAAACTATTCAACAGTTTACTGTCTTTTAACTTTCAAATTTGAATTCATAAATACTTTTACCTTGAAGAAAATAAAATTACTCAGTTAAATGTTCAAATGAAATTTCTTCTCAGTCATTGTTCAGAACATTTCGTCTTAATGCAAAGAAAAAGAGATATGGAAACCCGGAAATATTTGCATCGACATGTTGCTGTGTTCAAAGAGGGTGGTAAAGGGTTATTTTCGTGCAACGTGATCGCCGTTTTTTATTTCACGTTCAATGTGTTTTTACTTTTTTATTTGACGTTCAGTCGTGCAAGACGGGTGCCTCGTTCAACGTGTTCTGCTTATTTAATTTTACGTGCGTTGTGATTTTCAAAGTCTTATTTTGCGTGCTCGGTATTTGTCAAATAAAATTCAAACACATGGCAGGGATCGTCAAGAAATACTTTTTTAAAAGCCTAAATCAATTATATCCTAAATGTGTATACTAAATCGGGAATATCAAGTAAAACAAAGAGTTAATATATACAAGAAGACAGTGACTCAGTTACAAAAGGTTCAAATAAAAGTATTTATTTTTCGTGCAACGTTCATTACAGAAATTATTTCACGTTCAACGTGAAATTATGTCTTATTTCACGTTTTTTTCGTGCAAGCACCCCCCCTTTACCACCCTCTTCAAACTGTAAAAAATATTTTTAAAATGACCTAAAATGAATGTGTCATTTCTTCACCTGAGTCAGATATAACAGAAATTACCCTTTAAAGCCATTGAAATGACGTCTTCTTGGTTAAATAGAATTGCTTGCAGTTTGTCGATTACAGTCTAAATTACGAGAAGAGCAGGAAGTTTTTGTCAAAACGAGACGCTGAAAAACGGGATTAGGACAAGTCGGACCAAGAATACTCGGACCTTCTTCTTTATTCTTTCATCAACTATCTGGAGTACCACCATGCGCGTAGCTACGTTTACGTCAAAACGCCCGGGCGTACACTTGAATTTTGTAAAACAAAATATTTTCATCTAGATATTATTAAAAGAATTGGTTAACAATACATCAACCTTCTAAGTCTTTCTTCAATTGCTAATAATTTCGAATAAAAATGACAAAATTGGTGTCATATTTATATATTTGTTCATTTTCTGTCAAAGTCTAAATCTACCTTGATTTCTATACTCGCTTTCCTTTTAGCAATTCCTTATTCCTAATTCGAATTAGTTTAATTTGCATTCGAAACGTTTGACGTCCTAATGTCAATTCTAATTCGAATTGCAATGCGCGTCAAATTCGCTAAACTGTCAAAACGACGTTAACTTTTAATTCGTATTAACAAAAGCATATTTCTAATGCGAATTGGATAATTCGAACTAGCCAATTCGAATTAAAAAAGAAGAGTGTGTGAACGCGATTAGCGAATTCAATTCGAATTAAACGTTCGTGTGAACGAGGCATATGATTCGAAATGTGGTTTGCATTATGATCTTTTTAATTATAACTGTGTAGTTTTTTTTTATATATTAATAACTTTGTCAAACCGTCGTATGATTTTACGATAGCTGGACAAAAACTGTGTATGGTCAAACGAGTATCCAGCGCATCATGACGAAATTATATATGATGAATTTTCCCGTAATTTATGGATTTTTAAAAGGAATTTCTTAAAGAAGTTACATTCTGAGGTTAAAATTTGGTACATATAAATTATTTGTAAAACCGTGGTCAAAGTTAATGAAACTTTTTTGGAGGAAAACGCATATAGCGCAAGAATAAATTTCCATCCTGGTATCTATGATGTCGAGTTAATTTACATGATAAATTTATAAACCTCCATTTTTTGTTATGAAACTTGTGCAGAAATTAAATGAAAATATTTGATTTGTTAAAATCCTGTAATGGACTGATAAATGAATAAACTTTTACGGGGAGAAATTTCTTTTTTGGAAAAGGGGGGGGGGGGGGGTCGGACCTTTATCGGGACTAATGTCGGGATTAAAATTTCCTTAAATTCGGGAGCTCGGGATTGATCCTTTCGGGATTTGGGAATTCTTTTTTCGAATTTCGCGATGTCGGGATTAAAATTTCCTTAAATTCGGGAGCTCGGGATTTCATGTTTTTAGGCCCTGGATTTCGCCAACTTTCATTTGTTTTGTTTTATGAATACCATTCCGATTCAAGTTTAAGCAACTGTGTACAAACTGTTTTGCCGTTTCGTTGATCATGAAAGTGAGGTCTATGAGAAGAAACTTCGGTCACAGCCGTTTAAAACTAGTCTGCAATTTATGCAAGAAATTGTTGAGAATTATGGCATCGAAAGAAAACAACAACGACGACGAAGACAATCTAGTGTAAACGGTCCGTAGCTATCTTGAATGAGTGAAGTGAGGGACTGTCGTGTATGTTTACATTTTTGGGTTACGCTTTTTATCTATTTGTATAGTAGTATTATAACTCATACAACAGCGAAAAATACTAGGGGAGAGTTGAGCGTCCATAAACATGTTTAACCCGCCACAATCTTTGTGTGCCTATCCCAAGTCAGGAGTCTGAAAGCTCAGTGATTTTCTTTGGTTCATGCATGTCTGTCATATTTGTTTTTCGTGATTTTTTTTTCTTCTAAAGATTTAGATGTTAGTTTCTCATGCCATGGTTTTTGAAGCAGACTTGGCCTAACTGGTATGCAGTTTTCTCATGCCATGGGTTTTGAAGCAGATTTGGCCTAACTGGTATGCAGTTTTCTCATGCCATGGTTTTTGTAGCAGACTTGGCCTAACTGGTATGCAGTTTTCTCATGCCATGGTTTTTGTAGCAGACTTGGCCTAACTGGTATGCAGTTTTCTCATTGTTGAAGGTCCAACAGTTATCTACAATTGCTTACATCCACTTCATTTGAACTTGGATTGTTGTCTCATTAGCAATCATACCACATCACTATACCTTTTATCAGGAACTTGACTTTTTGGTAATTTCTAAACTATTATCATTAGTACTGCAGATTTGAAAGGAAACAAACCGTTTAGTCTGTGTGAATGATAAAAGTCTTACTAGTAAAGAGATGGCGTTATAGACACACAGTCAATATATTAAAGATGTCTTCAAGATCTTTAACAAAAAGCAGACATTCATAGAGATTGCTTTTGTCTTATCACATTAAGAATATTGTATGCCAAGTTACTTGTAAGCCAGCAAAAATATTTAACTTGAGTGGGAAATGTAGGCTCAGCATATACATGTAGCTCAATTTTGGTAATTTAGCTTCATAATATAATTTCCGCAGGAATAAATATTACAGTATATGTTCCTAACGGAACAAATGGTATAGAATATTTGTTCCCACAGGAATAGATATTATGACAATGTTTATAATAAAGTTTCCATTGGAGCTTCTGTTAGGCGGAACAAATATACCTTGACAGTGTGTCTTATAAATTTATGAACATACTATGGAGGGATCAAATTACCGGTGAACATCTTACTATATGGTCGTATATAGATGTTATCTAATTGGCATGATATTACTATGTACATGTATTCTTGTTCTCCGTGGACTATCAATACATCTACGACTTTGTTCTATTATTCCGTTTTACATATTTTACATCATCCTCCGTTCTTGTCTCGAGACGATTCTCGAATAGTCGTAGACATATACAAATCGATACGATTTCATATCATATATAAACTGTTTCAACCAGACTGGGTCTACGCCTGACTGGCCATTGTAGAGTTCCTAACCAAACGCATGTTGTCACATGATACCAGACTGTGTCTACGCCTGACTGGCCATTGTAGAGTTCCTAACCAAGCGCATGTTGTCACATGATACCAGACTAGGTCTCTGCCTGACTGGCCTTTGTAGAGTTCCTAACCAAACGCATGTTGTCACATGATACCAGACTGGGTCTCTGCCTGACTGGATTTTGTAGAGTTCCTAACCAAACGCATGTTGTCACATGATACCAGACTGGGTCTCTGCCTGACTGGCCATTGTAGAGTTTCTAACCAAGGGCATGTTGTCACATGATACCAGACTGGGTCTCTGCCTGACTGGATTTTGTAGAGTTCCTAACCAAACGCATGTTGTCACATGATACCAGACTGGGTCTCTGCCTGACTGGCCATTGTAGAGTTCCTAACCAAGGGCATGTTGTCACATGATACCAGACTGGGTCTCTGCCTGACTGGCCATTGTAGAGTTCCTAACCAAACGCATGTTGTCACATGATACCAGACTGGGTCTCTGCCTGACTGGCCATTGTAGAGTTCCTAACCAAACGCATGTTGTCACATGATACCAGACTGGGTCTCCGCCCGACTGGCCATTGTAGAGTTCCTAACCAAGCGCATGTTGTCACATGATACCAGACTGGGTCTCTGCCTGACTGGCCATTGTAGAGTTCCTAACCAAGCGTATGTTGTCACATGATACTATGCCTATGGGCAACCATTTGATCTTCTGTGGGAGGAGGTGGGGCTCCGGAATAAATATTCGTGATCATTTTTTGCTACTAGTACAAATTATTGTCATTCACATTTATTTTCTGCATTGTCCTGTATTTTGTTGGACAAAACATTCATCTTCTTCCCGTCTTTTCCAAAATTATTTACAAGGCCGGAATATTTTATTCCAAAATCCTACGGCCCCATTCTCTTTGTTTAGAATATCAAATGGTCATCCCCTAAGGAATTGAATTCGTTGACAGTCAACCGGTATTCATGACTTTGATTTGGCTGTTATACCATCGGTGGTGGATACGTTGTACCAAAGAAATGATTTAAATCAAGAATGTATGATTAAGGATGTTTACTTGTCAAGTTTTGGAATTTTTGTCAGATTTTCAGAATCCTCTGGTTTTATCCATTTAATTTAAATGCCTTAAAAGTGGCCAATGGACCCCCATTTTTCACTTTATAAATCTATTACATGTATAATAACAAGCCATTTGTAAAAGTCTTATAAAATCTTTTTTTTTTGTATATAGTTTTTGAGAGCTTTAACTGGTCAATGGCTCCAATGGCTAATATCTCGAAAACAAGCACATTGCTCCCTATATATATATTTTTTTTTTTTGCTTTTTTGATTCCTCAATTTATCCCCTATCAATATAAACTAGTGTTATGGAAAGCTATTTATTTTGAAACTGAGCAGCGAACTTCCTTAAATGTCATTTCCAATACTGCGTAACTTGCAGAATTGTGTTCTTTTAAATCATAATTCATGATTATGCCTATTTTAATTAACACTTGATCACCTATACGCTTCCGCAGCGTTTTTCTGGATTAACCTTCATCGGAAATGCTCAAAACCAAATATTTAAAAAGATATGACTCAAAGATAAAAGATAAAAGCCAAATCTATCTACGGTCAACTTAATTTACCTTATTGAAATCATCACTATACAAAAATAAGATGATACTTCACATATCGTACAGTTAGTTGTAAAAATTACCAAAATCACAAAATGTGAAGCATTTCCGATAACAGACTCCCTTTTAAAAAATAAAAATCAACAGCTCGGTTTACGTGCTACATGATAAAAAAATATATATGATAGATATATTGAAGCCACTACACAGATTTACGTGTCAAATAAATTGCTAAAGTGACGTCACGAAATAATGAAAGATGAAAAGAGAATAAAACATCATTGACAAAACGTCGTTACCTTATGCTCTCGTAGCTGAAATCAATCAATGCTTAATATATTAACATTAACCAACGATCGGCCCTTTGGCAGTTAAAGAACACCTAAATCGGCCCTTTAAGAGAAACGTCAATCGGCCCGACCAGCAATTGGCAGTTAGAGGTAACGTCAATCAGCCCTGCTCGGTCCGTTGGCAGTATAAGGGTTAAGAACACTTCTGAGTGATTGATTCAGGGGGGAAAGGGGGGCGTACGACCCGGCCCACCGTTTCATTGTTCCGATTCGTCTTTTAAACAGGTGTGATTTGTCTTAAGACTAATCCGAGTTGTCTTAAAATGATTTTGACAAAATGTCAATGCTTTATATATAAATGTCTATATATATATAAATTATTATTATTAATTACTATATTATTAATTATTATAAAAAAATAAGTCAAATGGAACCATTGATTCACATAAATTCGCCAATGGATATTGACTGATTGCTACAGTGATTTCCCCAACAGGAGGATCTTTTCCTTTGTCACCTCCATGACTGAGGGTCTGGTATGGGGGGATCATTAGAAACAGGCAAAGTACCATCTGACTGGAACCACGCAAACGTCAAAACTGTATTAAAAAAAGGGGATAAACATAACCCAGGTAACTACAGACCTATATCCTTAACATGCACAGCTTGCAATTTACTTGAACATATTCTTGCAAGCAGCATGATGCAACATCTAGAAATCAATAACACACTTTATGAATTACAACATGGATTTAGGGCAAAACGATCATGTGAGTCCCAAGTTATCTTTCTGATTCATGAATTATCACAAAAAATGACAAGAACATACAAACAGATCTCATAATCATGGATTTTGCTAAAACTTTTGACAACTGGGTACCACACAAAAGATTAATTTACAAAATGAAATACTTTGGCATATCAGAACAAATCATAAACTGGGTCGAATCCTTACTTTCAAACAGAACTCGAACAGTACTTTTAGAAAACATGACTTTGTCATCTTCAAAAATACCAGTCATATCGGGTGTCCCACAGGGTACAGTGCTAGGACCTATACTTTTCCTTATTTACCTAAATGACCTTCCAGAATACATCCAAAATATCAACATCAGACTCTTCGCAGATGACAGTATAATTTACAGACAAATTAAATCTCAAAACGACTGCATCAAGCTTCAAACCACCAAAGACTGGAACAAATTACCTCCGACATAACTAAAAACACCACTATAGAAACCTTTATATAGAAAAAATATATTAGAAAAATTAAATAAAAACAAAGAAAAATCTAAAAACGAAGAAAAATTGTAAAAATTTGTATTATATATAACAAATATATAACATAACAAAATTATTTATTATGGAAAACAAAACAAAATTACTAATACTTAATAAATTATAAATTTGGAAACATTTACCAGACATGCGCCGGAAAGTAAACATCAGTTTTTTTTTATGGTTTTCTGAAGCGGAAGAAGAGAAGAAAGTTGAATAGAAGAAGAAGAGGGGGGGGAGTCGTTGAACAACTGACCAATCAGTGACATATGTAATTACAGAAAGTCACATTTTCCTTCGTCACATCAGTGACATATGTAATTACAGAAAGTCACATTTATCTTCGTCACATCAGTGACACATGTAGTTTCAGATGTCAATTGGCTATGTTTTTTGTAGAATAGTATATTTGTTTTGCACAATTTCAACTTTTATGCGAACACAGTCATGTGTACTTTTCTTGTTGGCTTTATTTCAAGAAAAATATAATTGACCTGTTCCTTTGGTAAATGCAGGATTTACACTTCCGAACACAAAAGTCTTAACACTTTCTGATATGTCAAATCCTCTGTTTGCTAAGAAGTTATCCCCTAGTAAAAGCTTCGTTAATGGAGCTCGCTTCTCAGTTTCAAAGTAATTAACTTTTCAAAACACTAGTTTATATAGATAGGGGGTTAATAAAGGAATCCAAAGAGCAAAACAAGTATATATAGGTCACCTTGCTTGTTTTCGTGATATTAGCCATTGACATTTTGGCAGGAAAATATTCTCTCTTGACTTTTCATAGCTTTATCATTGACAAGTTAAAGTTCTGTTAAAAAGTAATTAAAGTTTTATAAGACTTTTACAGTTGGCATATCAGTATACATGTAAAAGATTTATTAAAAGAAAAATGGGGGTCACCGAGCAATTTTTTTCAAGGCATTCAAATGGATAAATTGGGTAAAAATATAATGATTACAGAAAAGAAAAATGTCCAGAATCCAGAAGTAGTTGCAGAATAGCCATTATTTTTAAAAGATAAAGAATAAAGAGCGAAAATATTAAAGAATACAGAAATGAACCGGGATCCCAATCAACACCCTCATATAATGACACAGATAAACAAATCAAAAACATCACAGTTACTTGACCAGGCTTCAGCACAGGAAAGTCAATTCTAAGGTGTTTAACACAGTAAAAAACAATGTCACAAAAAACTTACCCTGTCACAGAAATATGTAACTTTACCCTGTCACAGAAATATGTAACATTACGCTGTCACATGAATAATTTATGTAACATTACGCTGTCACAGAAATGTGTAATTTTACGCTGTCACAGAAATATGTATCTTAACACTGTCACGGAAATATGTAACTTTCCGCTGTCTCAGAAATATGTAATTGTCCGCTGTCTTAGAAATATGTAACTTTACGCTGTCACAGAAATGTGTAATTTTACGCTGTCACAGAAATATGTAACTTAACACTGTCTCGGAAATATGTAACTTTACACTGTCACAGAAATATGTAACTTTCTGCTGTAACATAAATATGTAATTTTACGCTGTCTCGGAAATATGTAACTTAACACTGTCACGGAAATATGTAACTTTACACTGTCACAGAAATATGTAACTTTCTGCTGTCACATAAATATGTAGTTTTACGCTGTCACAGAAATATGTAACTTTACGCTGTCACAGAAATATGTAACTTTACGCTGTCACAGAAATATGTAACTTTACGCTGTCACAGAAATATGTAACTTTACACTGTCACAGAAATATGTAACTTTCTGCTGTCACATAAATATGTAGTTTTACGCTGTCACAGAAATATGTAACTTTACGCTGTTACAGAAATATGTAACTTTACGCTGTCACAAAAATATGTAACTTTACTCTGTCACAGAAATATGTAACTTTAAGACGGCGTGCACAAAGTTGACGGCAACTGTAAAATGCGCTTTTTAAATAGTTCCATACAACCGTGTTTAAAATATTTTTGAATAAAAATAAGAATTAGAATTTTTTTATGATAAAATAATAAATGCATGCCATTAAAATCCACATTAATAGTAAAATAAATTAAAATTTAATCTATAAAGCATGAAACAGACATACAGAAAACGGCAAAAATACGGTGTAACTTGTAACATTAAATAAGCATAAATTAGAGTTTTTGACCTAAAACTTATACAAATTCAACATATTTTCCTGCATTTTCGTATTACAGAATTGTTGGGATTCGGACTCGGACATCACACGAAATTCATCGCAAAAAAATTCAAAAACGATCATGGTAGATAAGTTTGGAATTATCTTCGTTATGTGTAAGAAGTAGTAATTTGGAAGGACTAATAATCGAAATGGAAGAATCGGCAAGAAAAAATGTGTAATTGCAATCTTTTTATTTCAAAATGACTTGGTATTCAAAATGTGCATAACCAGAGGTTTTAGATAATCTGCAAAATATGAATGATTCGATAGTCTCGACTGAACACCTGAATTTTTTTTAATGTCCAGCTATTATGTTATAATCTAAGGAAATGACGTTTTAACGCTATTTTCTGAAAAGTGTTTCCGACATAGTCGCTAATCATTTCCATTGCACTGCTCTTAGCATATATTTATTTATATTTCCAGAATGTGCATTTGCTGCACTTTTTTGTTCAAAAGAAAAAAGAAATATGTTGAACGTAAATATTTAAAGTTATGTGATGAACTAAGTGTCCAGTGTTTTTGTTACGCGCTTGTTTTCTGGGCGGAAATGCCGACGTCGTAAATGGTTTTAGTAATTTGAAGACGTTACGTTTGTGGACTCAGCTTTGTGCACGCCGTCTATGCTGTCACAGAAATATGTAACGTTACGCTAACACAGAAATATGTAACTTTACTCTGTCACAGAAATATGTAACGTTACGCTGTCACAGAAATATGTAACTTTACCCTGTCACAGAAATATGTAACTTTACGCTGTCACAGAAATATGTAACTTTACGCTGTCACAAAAATATTTTACTTTATGCTGTACGTGGTGGCCTTCGGCTGTTATCTGCTTTTAGGTCGGGTTGTTGTCTCTTTGGCATATCCCCCATTTCCATTCTCAATTTTATACTTTACGCTGTCACAAAATTATGTAACTTTATGCTAACACAGAAATATGTTACTTTATGCTGACACAGAAATATTTTACTTTACGCTGTCACATAAATATACAACTTTACGCTGTCACATAAATATACAACTTTACGCTGTCAAAGAAATATGTTACTTTCTGCTATTTTATAACCCAAGAATCTAATTCTCCATCACTGTGTTGGTATGTAACCTGTAAATGTATATTTGTACTGAGTTAAATTAGCCAAATTAGCCACAGTCTTACTCCGCATTTGGTAGAATTCTGCCATTGTGTTAAAGGCATGGACAGTTAATTTTTAGTTGAGGGAGGGATTCTCGAAACACATGTTTTGTCCTGTATAGAAAAATATTATTGCAAGACTTAATTTTTGAAATCCACAACTTCATAAAGAAACTTTTTTTTCAATTTTCCTCCTTGAACAATCATGTTTAGATTTAGAATCAAACAATGTTTTTTTTCGAAAAAAAAATAAGAATAATGGTGATTGTATGTTAAATATTTGTTCACAAATAAAAATTACAAGTTCATGTCCATGATTTTACTAGGAATATAAGTCCTAGGACAAATGTTCCTAGGAAAATAAGTCCATAGCTAGTAAATTATGTCTGGCACTTGTTTTCCTAGAAAAAATTGTCCCAAGACTTGTTTTTCTTATAGTTTTATTATATCATAAAATATATTTAAAATAGATGACATTGAAATTGGGGTAAAAACTCTAATTTGGCATTACAATTAGAAAGATCACAGAGAACATGTGTACTAAGTTAAAAGTTGATTGGACTTCAACTTCATCAAAAACTACATTAACCAATAATTTAAACCTGAAGCGGGACAGACAGACGGACAAACGAACAGAAGGACAAATGAACGGACGCCCAGACCAGAAAACATAGTGCCCCTCTACTATCTTAGGTGGAATATAAAAAATTGAAACTCCCACAGCATGCACTTCTTTAAAACCTACTATTACTGTGTGTTTATTTATTCTTCATTGTCTAGAGAACACAGGGGAGGGTTGAGTTGTCACACAATATGTTTTACCCCAGCTAAGTTGACTAAGCTACTAGTCCGATGCCCCAGACTCTTATTCAGATTAGTAAGTATTTGCAAAATATTGTTTACACAGTCATAAGCACAATGCCGGAATATTGGTCTATGGACTAGTAGTTAGAAAGGATTTTGGGACAGACTGTGACCACATCACATTTGTTTCTCTTTTTTCAGATGAAGACATTTGTCAGCCTCTCGATTCCAGTGTCAAGCTATCCAGCAATTCTCTTTATAAAAAGCTATCGAACAATTTGTCATTCTGCAATTTGGTTTGGAAAACTACTTGAGCGACAATTTTTATTTTTTTCAAAATCTTGGTTTTTGTCTTTTTTTTCGTTCGAAAAAAGTGTTATATAAAAAAGGAAAGATTTAAAAACATTCTGACTTTGATTCATAGATTTCTAACTCACAATTACGGTTTTGAAAGTAACATTATAATTTACCCATTGTCTTGGCAGTTCTTCATGGCTAGGTATTATATACTCTGCTTAAATAAATAGCTTTTGGATAGTACTACACGGGATAGTATCGAATTTCTGGGATGGACATTCTCCAAGGCCGAAATTGTTTTCCCGAAACCTCGAAAAAGGCCAAATTCTATAAAATACGCATTTGGGATACCCACTTTCAAACCTATTATCTCGGCCGTTCTCTGTGGCTAGGCATTAAAGAATCTGCTTTGACAATAAGCTATTGAATAGTATTATAACGGGATAGTAATTAATAGAATTTCGGGGTCAGCATATTCAAAGGCCGTAAAGTTTCGTCCGAAGCATTGAACAATGCCATATTCTATAAAATACGCATTTGGGTGACCCACTTTTCAACTCATGGTCTCGACCGTTCTTTATGGCTAGGAATTATAGACTCTGCTTTTCAAAACAGTTATTTGATAGTACTTCAATGGGATTGCAAATAACTTCTTGATTAAGCATTCTTAAAGGCCGAAACATTTCGTCTGAAACATTGAACAAAGCCAAATTCTATAAAATACGCATTGGGGGTACCCACTTTCCAATGCATTGTCTAAGTAGTTCTTTGTGGCAAGGGATTATAAACTCTGCTTTAATGAATAGTTTTTGGATGGTACTAAAATGGGATAGGATCGAATTTCTTGAGCAAGCATTCTCAAAGACCGACAATTTTCGTCCTAAACAATGAAAAAACCCAGATTCATTGGGGGATACCAAATTTCCAACTCATTGTTACGGCCGTTCTTTATGGCTAAGGGTTATAGACTCTGCTTTATAAAATAACTACTTGATAGTACTACAACGGGATAGAAAACAAATTCTGAAGTAGGCATTCGTAAAGGCCAAAATATTTCGTCCGAAACAATGAAAAAGGCCAATTTATATAAAATACGCATCTCCTCGTTTCTAAGATGTAAATAACTTATTTTCCATAAATTGGTTCATAAGAAAAGGGGAGTAACTTGATTAGGATCGGTTTCTTATAAAATACAAACTTCATTTTGTAGTAAAAGTTCAATGGTAAGTAATCGGTTACTTATAAAATACAAACTTCCTTTTGTAGTAAAGGTTCAATGGTAAGTCATTGGTTACTTATAAAATACAAACTTCCTTTTGTAGTAAAAGTTCAATGGTAAGTCATCGGTTACTTATAAAATACAAACTTCCTTTTGTAGTAAAAGTTCAATGGTAAGTCATCGGTTACTTATAAAATACAAACGTCCTTTTGTAGAAAAAGTTCAATGGTAAGTCATCGGTTACTTATAAAATACAAACTTCCTTTTGTAGTAAAAGTTCAATGGTAAGTCAATCGGTTACTTATAAAATACAAACGTCCTTTTGTAGAAAAAGTTCAATGGTAAGTCATCGGTTACTTATAAAATACAAACTTCCTTTTGTAGTAAAAGTTAAATGGTAAGTCATCGGTTACTTATAAAATACAAACTTCCTTTTTGTAGTAAAAGTTAAATGGTCAGTCATCGGTTACTTATAAAATACAAACTTCCTTTTATAGTAAAAGTTCAATGGTAAGTCAATCGGTTACTTATAAAATACAAACTTCCTTTTGTAGTAAAAGTTAAATGGTAAGTCATCGGTTACTTATAAAATACAAACTTCCTTTTGTAGTAAAAGTTCAATGGTAAGTCATCGGTTACTTATAAAATACAAACTTCCTTTTATAGAAAAAGTTCAATGGTAAGTCATCGGTTACTTATAAAATACAAACTTCCTTTTGTAGTAAAAGTTAAATGGTAAGTCATCGGTTACTTATAAAATACAAACTTCCTTTTATAGAAAAAGTTCAATGGTAAGTCATCGGTTACTTATAAAATACAAACTTCCTTTTATAGAAAAAGTTCAATGGTAAGTCATCGGTTACTTATAAAATACAAACTTCCTTTTGTAGTAAAAGTTAAATGGTAAGTCATCGGTTACTTATAAAATACAAACTTCCTTTTATAGAAAAAGTTCAATGGTAAGTCATCGGTTACTTATAAAATACAAACTTCCTTTTATAGAAAAAGTTCAATGGTAAGTCATCGGTTACTTATAAAATACAAACTTCCTTTTGTAGTAAAAGTTCAATGGTAAGTCATCGGTTACTTATAAAATACAAACTTCCTTTTATAGAAAAAGTTCAATGGTAAGTCATCGATTACTTATAAAATACAAACTTCCTTTTATAGAAAAAGTTCAATGGTAAGTCATCGGTTACTTATAAAATACAAACTTCCTTTTGTAGAAAAAGTTCAATGGTAAGTCAATCGGTTACTTATAAAATACAAACTTCCTTTTGTAGTAAAAGTTAAATGGTAAGTCAATCGGTTACTTATAAAATACAAACTTCCTTTTGTAGTAAAAGTTCAATGGTTAGTCAATCGGTTACTTATAAAATACAAACTTCCTTTTGTAGTAAAAGTTCAATGGTAAGTCATCGGTTACTTATAAAATACAAACTTCCTTTTGTAGTAAAAGTTCAATGGTTAGTCAATCGGTTACTTATAAAATACAAACTTCCTTTTGTAGTAAAAGTTAAATGGTAAGTCAATCGGTTACTTATAAAATACAAACTTCCTTTTATAGTAAAAGTTCAATGGTAAGTCATCGGTTACTTATAAAATACAAACTTCCTTTTGTAGTAAAAGTTCAATGGTAAGTCAATCGGTTACTTGTAAAATACAAACTTCCTTTTATAGTAAAAGTTCAATGGTAAGTCAATCGGTTACTTATAAAATACAAACTTCCTTTTATAGTAAAAGTTAAATGGTAAGTCATCGGTTACTTATAAAATACAAACTTCCTTTTGTAGTAAAAGTTCAATGGTAAGTCATCGGTTACTTATAAAATACAAACTTCCTTTTGTAGTAAAAGTTCAATGGTAAGTCAATCGGTTACTTATAAAATACAAACTTCCTTTTATAGTAAAAGTTCAATGGTAAGTCAATCGGTTACTTATAAAATACAAACTTCCTTTTATAGTAAAAGTTCAATGGTAAGTCATCGGTTACTTATAAAATACAAACTTCCTTTTGTAGTAAAAGTTCAATGGTTAGTCAATCGGTTACTTATAAAATACAAACTTCCTTTTGTAGTAAAAGTTCAATGGTAAGTCAATCGGTTACTTATAAAATACAAACTTCCTTTTGTAGTAAAAGTTCAATGGTAAGTCAATCGGTTACTTATAAAATACAAACTTCCTTTTGTAGTAAAAGTTCAATGGTAAGTCAATCGGTTACTTATAAAATACAAACTTCCTTTTGTAGTAAAAGTTCAATGGTTAGTCAATCGGTTACTTATAAAATACAAACTTCCTTTTATAGTAAAAGTTCAATGGTAAGTCCTCGGTTACCTATAAAATACAAACTTCCTTTTGTAGTAAAAGTTCAATGGTAAGTCATCGGTTACTTATAAACTACAAACTTCCTTTTGTAGTAAAAGTTCAATGGTAAGTCAATCGGTTACTTATAAAATACAAACTTCCTTTTATAGTAAAAGTTCAATGGTAAGTCAATCGGTTACTTATAAAATACAAACTTCCTTTTGTAGTAAAAGTTCAATGGTAAGTCATCGGTTACTTATACAATACAAACTTCCTTTTGTAGTAAAAGTTCAATGGTAAGTCAATCGGTTACTTATAAAATACAAACTTCCTTTTGTAGTAAAAGTTCAATGGTAAGTCATCGGTTACTTATAAAATACAAACTTCCTTTTATAGTAAAAGTTCAATGGTAAGTCCTCGGTTACTTATAAAATACAAACTTCCTTTTGTAGTAAAAGTTCAATGGTAAGTCAATCGGTTACTTATAAAATACAAACTTCCTTTTGTAGTAAAAGTTCAATGGTAAGTCAATCGGTTACTTATAAAATACAAACTTCCTTTTGTAGTAAAAGTTCAATGGTTAGTCAATCGGTTACTTATAAAATACAAACTTCCTTTTGTAGTAAAAGTTAAATGGTAAGTCAATCGGTTACTTATAAAATACAAACTTCCTTTTGTAGTAAAAGTTAAATGGTAAGTCAATCGGTTACTTATAAAATACAAACTTCCTTTTGTAGTAAAAATTCAATGGTAAGTCAATCGGTTACTTATAAAATACAAACTTCCTTTTGTAGTAAAAGTTCAATGGTTAGTCAATCGGTTACTTATAAAATACAAACTTCCTTTTGTAGTAAAAGTTAAATGGTAAGTCAATCGGTTACTTATAAAATACAAACTTCCTTTTGTAGTAAAAATTCAATGGTAAGTCAATCGGTTACTTATAAAATACAAACTTCCTTTTGTAGTAAAAGTTAAATGGTAAGTCAATCGGTTACTTATAAAATACAAACTTCCTTTTATAGTAAAAGTTCAAGGGTAAGTCATCGGTTACTTATAAAATACAAACTTCCTTTTGTAGTAAAAGTTCAATGGTAAGTCAATCGGTTACTTATAAAATACAAACTTCCTTTTGTAGTAAAAGTTCAATGGTAAGTCAATCGGTTACTTATAAAATACAAACTTCCTTTTATAGTAAAAGTTAAATGGTAAGTCAATCGGTTACTTATAAAATACAAACTTCCTTTTGTAGTAAAAATTCAATGGTAAGTCAATCGGTTACTTATAAAATACAAACTTCCTTTTGTAGTAAAAGTTAAATGGTAAGTCAATCGGTTACTTATAAAATACAAACTTCCTTTTATAGTAAAAGTTCAATGGTAAGTCAATCGGTTACTTATAAAATACAAACTTCCTTTTGTAGTAAAGGTTCAATGGTTAGTCATCGGTTACTTATAAAATACAAACTTCCTTTTGTAGTAAAAGTTCAATGGTAAGTCATCGGTTACTTATAAAATACAAACTTCCTTTTATAGTAAAAGTTCAATGGTAAGTCATCGGTTACTTATAAAATACAAACTTCCTTTTGTAGTAAAAGTTCAATGGTAAGTCATCGGTTACTTATAAAATACAAACTTCCTTTTATAGTAAAAGTTCAATGGTAAGTCAATCGGTTACTTATAAAATACAAACTTCCTTTTGTTGTAAAAGTTCAATGGTAAGTCATCGGTTACTTATAAAATACATTTACTTCCTTTTGCAGTAAAAGTTCAATGGTAAGTCATCGGTTACTTATAAAATACAAACTTTCTTTTGTAGTAAAAGTTCAATGGTAAGTCATTGGCTACTTATAAAATACATTTACTTCCTTTTGCAGTAAAAGTTCAATGGTAAGTCAATATTGACATCAATCGGTTACTTCAAGTTAAAAAAATACAAACTTCCTTTTGTAGTAAAAATTCAATGGTAAGTCAATCGGTTACTTATAAAATACAAACTTCCTTTTGTAGTAAAAGTTCAATGGTAAGTCCTCGGTTACTTATTAAATACAAACTTCCTTTTGTAGTAAAAGTTCAATGGTAAGTCATCGGTTACTTATAAAATACAAACTTCCTTTTATAGTAAAAGTTCAATGGTTAGTCAATCGGTTACTTATAAAATACAAACTTCCTTTTGTAGTAAAAGTTCAATGGTAAGTCATCGGTTACTTTTAAAATACAAACTTCCTTTTGTAGTAAAAGTTCAATGGTAAGTCAATATTGAAATTAAAAGAAGAGATGTTCAGATCCCCGAACCCGGCGGGAGAGGCTATTTGAACAATTTTTGTTTTAAAAATTGGGAGATGTGGTATGATTGTCAATGAGACAGATAAACAGTACTTAGTATAAAAATGAGGAGATGTGGTGTATGATTGTCAATGAGACAGATAAACAGTACTTAGTATAAAAATAAGGAGATAAGGTATGATTGTCAATAAGACAGATACACAGTACTTAGTATAAAAATAAGGAGATAAGGTATGATTGTCAATAAGACAGATAAACAGTACTTGGTATAAAAATAAGGAGATAAGGTATAATTGTCATAAGACAAATAAGCAGTTCTTGGTAAATCAACCAAACAACACACGATGGATGGTTGGTGCTTTATAGTTATTTTGTCCTGAATTATGTACGACGTAGCTGTATTCAATCTACTATGACATACTGCTGTCGATAGTATGAAAATAGTATACATTTCGTATGTAGCTATTGATAGTGTGACCAAAAGGATACGTAGTGTTTACATCTCTGGCTTACAGGTATCAAGAGTATGACAAAAGGGATACGTAGGGTATACATCTCTGGCGTACAGCTGTCGATAGTTAATTAAATGGATACGTAGTGTATTCATATCTGACGTACAGCTATCGATAGTATGACTAAAGGGATACGTAGTGTATACATTTCTGGCATACAGGTATCAAGAGTATGACAAAAGGGATACGTAGGGTATACATCTCTGGCGTACAGCTGTCGATAGTTAATTAAATGGATACGTAGTGTATTCATATCTGACGTACAGCTATCGATAGTATGACTAAAGGGATACGTAGTGTATACATCTCTGGCTTACAGGTATCAAGAGTATGACAAAAGGGATACGTAGGGTATACATCTCTGGCGTACAGCTGTCGATAGTATGACTAAAGGGATACGTAGTGTATTCATATCTGACGTACAGCTATCGATAGTATGACTAAAGGGATACGTAGTGTATACATTGTACATCTCTGACGTACAGCTATCAATAGTTAATTAAATGGATAGGTAGTGTATACATCTCGGGCGTACAGCTATCGACAGTATGACTAAAGGATACGTAGTGTATACATCTCTGAAGTACAGCTATCGAGAGTATGACTAAAGAGATACGTAGTGTATACATCTCTGACGTACAGCTTTCGATAGTATGACTAAAGGAATACGTAGGATATATATATATGAGGTACAGCTATCGATAGTATAACTAAAGGGATACGTATGGTATACATATCTGACGTACAGCTATCGATAGTAAAAAATAAAGGGATACTATAAAAAAGAAAATGTGGTATGATTGCCAATGAGACAACTATCCACAAAACACCACAATGACAGAGACATTAACAACTATAGGTCACCGTACGTCTGGTATACATCTCTGACGTACAGCTGTCGATAGTATAACTAAAGGGATACGTAGGGTATACATCTCTGACGTACAGCTGTAGATAGTACATGTATAATTAAAGGGATACGTATGGTATACATCTCTGACGTACAGCTATCGTTAGTATAACTAATAAAAGGACACGTAGTGTATACATCTCTGACGTACAGCTTTCGATAGTATGACTAAAGGGATACGTAGTGTATACATCTCTGACGTACAGCTATCGATAGTATGACTAAAGGGACACGTAGTGTATACATCTCTGACGTACAGCTATCGATAGTATAAGTAAAGGGATACGTATGGTATACATCTCTGACGTACAGCTATCGATAGTATAACTAAAGGGATACGTAGGGTATACATCTCTGACGTACAGCTATCGATAGTATAACTAAAGGGACACGTAGTGTATACATCTCTGACGTACAGCTATCGATAGTATGACTAAAGGGATACGTAGTGTATACATCTCTGACGTACAGCTATCGATAGTATGACTACAGGGATACGTAGTGTATACATATCTGACGTACAGCTATCGATAGCATGACTTAAAAAAATCGTAGGGTATACATATCTGACGTACAGCGGTCGATAGTATGACTAAAAAGATGCGTAGGGTATACATCTCTGACGTACAGCGGTCGATAGTATAACTCAAGGATACGTAGTATATACCTTTCTGACGTACAGCTATCGATAGTGTGACTAAAGGGATACGTAGTGTATATATATCTGACGTACAGCTATCGATAGTATGACTTAAAGATGCGTAGGGTGAACATCTCTGACGTACAGCGGTCGATAGTATAACTCAAGGATACGTAGGGTATACATCTCTGACGTACAGCTGTAGATAGTACATGTATAATTAAAGGGATACGTATGGTATACATCTCTGACGTACAGCTATCGATAGTATGACTAAAGGGATACGTAGTGTATACATCTCTGACGTATAGCTATCGATAGTATGACTTAAAGATGCGTAGGGTATACATCTCTGACGTACAGCGGTCGATAGTATAACTCAAGGATACGTAGGGTATACATCTCTGACGTACAGCTGTAGATAGTACATGTATAATTAAAGGGATATGCATCGTATACATCTCTGACGTACAGCTATCGATAGTATGACTAAAGGAATACGTAGTGTATACATCTCTGACGTACAGCTATCGATAGTATGACTAAAGGGATACGTAGTGTATACATATCTGACGTACAGCTATCGATAGTATGACTTAAAGATGCGTAGGGTATACATCTCTGACATACAGCGGTCGATAGTATAACTCAAGGATACGTAGGGTATATATAAAAATAAATACGTAAACCAACAACACAACAAATACACTACTAGACATCTAGAATTAAAGAGTATCGGTTTAAACTCGCCTGTATGAATTTAATTCTATACAGTCATGTAATACTTTTGGGTCATTTTTTCATACGACGTTCAGTTACATGGGGCCGATTTTGGAACAGTGTTTTTTTATACTCTGATGATATGAAATGTACTATGTCGCAAAGTTCCATTGTCGGTGCTTCATTGAAATGCTCAAAGCGCGCCAAATTCTTAAAATATTGTATTTTTTTTAAAAAGGTGCGGGTAAATCATAGTTTTCTTACTAAATACGCATTTGACGAATAGTTTATCCGTATAAGATAACATATCATTATGATAAATCAAGTTATGCTGTGTGTCTCTTATACATATGTTGTTCTCAAACTTGAGTTAAACTTGAGTTTAATTAATTTTAGTTAGCTTTCATTACTGGTTTTCGTTTATGTCCTTTACCCAATCAAGACTAAGGCATGTGTTTGCCGCTTGTTGGAAGTTGTGGACATCATTATTTGGCAGTTACGTTTGCATTTCCGGGGGCATATTTTTTAACTGATTTCAGAAATTGTTTTCTTTTAACAATAAACAGGAACGATTTATTTCTAAAGTAGAAGGATACATGCATATTTAGGACGAGAAGATTTAAAGATCGATCCGCTGGGTCGGTTTATTTTACGTTCTAGTTCACAAGGCAAACAGTCAAACAGACATCAGGAACACAATTCCTCTACCCGAACTGATTATTCTGACTTCTGGCTGATCAGTCTATATTTTTACTTCTTATACAATATCACGTGTTTAGCGGAAAAGCTAATACCAGTTTTCAAGTTATTGGTTTGACCCGGCAAGGGCTTGAAGCCATGACACGGATCTGAAAAACCTGTGCAATAACTTTTTAATTATGTCTGGTTAAACTGATCAACTGATATATATTTTATGAGAAATAAAAGCAAAGTTGGGCACATGTGGCGCAGTATCTGCTGTCCTTTGTGATGTTTTTTCAGCTTTAGTAGGGTTTTGTTCAGTCTTCAGTTTTCAGGTAGTTTGTGTAGACTTATTGTTTGCCTTTTTATTGTTTTTTTTTATTTTTTATTTGTCGCTATGGCGTTGTCAGTTTGTTTTAAATTATAGGAGATTGATTATCCTTTGGTACATTGTATTTTCAGCCAGCCTGCAAATTGTTTATTTTGTTATTAAATTTGTTAAGAGAAAACAAACCCATTGACCATAATATATATCTAAATGTAAATATGGTATGATACATATATTATTCAATACGCTCGTGATTATTCAAGCAATCTTTGTGTAAGCCTTTATAACAATTTATGCACTCGCTCTTTTTCCGATGACGACCGACAAATCATTCTCTATCCGAACACACGCAACAATCCTTATACTTGGACTCTTTCCGATGACGACCGACATATCAGTCTCTATCCGAACACACGCAGTAATCCTTATACTTGGACTGTTTTCGCAAAGACGTTCTCTTTGGTCTGCCAGGTTTAACTCGTGAATTGATTTCTCTGGATAGAGGTTTCCTGATTTGCTACTGTACCAACCCAGGGGCGGATCCAGCCATTTATAAAAAAGGGGGGTCTTAACCCAGGATAAAAGTGGGGTTCCAACTATATGTCCCTATTCAAATGCATTGATCGTCAAAAAAAAGGGGGGGTCCTGGATCCGCCACTGCAACCATAGTGCGAATTGGGTTTCACTTGGATATTTTTCTTTTGTTAAAGCAAACAAAAGTGTGTGTGCTTGAATATTTGTTCAAGAAACCGTTGCAAGTAACTGTTGCACGAACGGTTGTAATATATATATATAGATGTATGTCGCCTGAAATTTTTATGGCAAACACAAACTGAACTTTGAAGCACATTTATATACTATTTTATAGTTGCAAATTATTCCAAATTCTGCTTATACATGATAAAACTATTTTTGTTCTATATATACACAAATCAAAAACAATACCTTAAACAAACAGAAACACGAATCTATATAAAGAATCTAAAGGTCGTGTCAACTCAGTTCGTGTAAGTATAATTATATAGTATATTATAGGTCAAAGAACGACCTTCAACACGGAACCTTGACTCACACCGAACAGCAAGCTATCAAAGACCCAATATGACTAGAGTAAAAGCCGGTGTCACTCATTCACGATTTTTACTGCCGTTCTTGATAGGACCATTTCCGATTAAAATATGTCAAAAGTCTGATCAAGATCCGGTGAATCGCGATTGTAAATTAAAAATTTAATCAAGACTTTTTGAAAATATGTATTTAATCACGACAAAAATTAGATATTGTTTCCAGCCAAATTTGTCCCGATTATCCCGTTCTCAATCCGATTCTAATTTAATTTGTATCTTTCACATGGCAAAAAACGACCGAATATGTCCCGACAGCGTCCCGAGTCCGCCGAATATGACCCGACAAAGATCAGACAGTGACCAGACAGTAAACCGATGCTGACGGAAATTATCCGTTAGTAAATCGTTTCATGTGAAAGTTCCGTCCTAAAAAAAAATCGTCATATTCGGGATGATCAGGTACATTGTACTACCGGAACGCAACCCACGCAAAATCTGCTGTACCGATTGTGTCTAGTCGGAATGCAATCGTGACTATGTCGTGACAGATTCTGATGTATCGGATTAAAATCGTAAAAATGTTCTGTGTTTTCTGGACGTTGTTCTTTGGAACGAGCATGATCATGAGAAATTCATCATTGCTGTTTTTTGGCCGATTGAGTCCAGATTTTAAACAGATCTTGCCGAATGCGAACAGTCTTTGTCGAAACCGTTTCGGAATAGTCCCGTTATTGGTACGAAATTCGGCAATGATATACACGTCAAAGTCCCGACAATTACAGATAACAATACGACAGAGTCCTGACAAACCCGTTTGCAATGCGTTACAGCAGACTGTGATAGGATTGCGTTCCGACTGTTCCTGATCATACCTAATTTGGCGACAATTTTCTAACGGGTATCTTCCGTCAGCATCGGTTCACTGTCTGATCTCTGTCTGATCTCATTCGTTAAAATCGGCACGCTGTCGGGACAGGTTCGGTCGTTTTGTATCTTGCGAAAGATACAAATCGGATAAGAATCGGATTGAAAACGAGTTGATCGGGACTAATTCGGTTGGAAACGGCTAAATTTGGACGCTTCCTGAGAAATATCTGATTGTTTTCGTGATTCAATAAATGTTTTTACAAATTTTAATTGAAGTTTGAATTTCCAGCCACGATTCATAGGATCTTGATCAGACTTTTGACAAATTTAAATCGGGAATGGTCCTATCAAGGACGGCAGTAAAAATCGTTAATGTGTGACCCCAGCTTTACGAGACGCCTCTAACTGTCGGAGTCCTTGGTCGACCTCTCCGGACTATTCCCAATCCATAGGAATTTGTTACGAACGTATTCGACTCGTTCAGACAATGAAAGGACATTCCAGATCATTCAGGATAGTATTCCGACTTATTCACTTTTCGTGTCTTAGCGCTGTCTGATCTCAAACGGGAGCCATAACTGACACTGTGTCAACGCCGCATTTAGCAATTCAAACAGGCAAACCAACGGTCTAATCTATATAAAAAACGAGAAACGAGGTCTGTTTGATAAATGCACTTGTGCACTAAACTAAATACTCTCATATAGAATAACAAACAAAGTGTTCTAGAAACGGTGAAATCGTTATCAAATAAAAAGTTAAGAAAGTTTGTGCTGATATGCAATTCGATTCCTTTAATCTTATTATGATGGATAAAATAATCTCCTGCATCAAATGATACCTCCAACACAACACTTAACAGTTGAGTTACGTACCAGCCGTACCTGATACGTAGCAAATCTGGAAACATCTGATAGCCGATAATCGCGTAAGAGATCCTCTATAACTGATTGTACAATCTGTAATCTGTAAGTCCGTCGTCGTTAACTTTAACAAAAATCTTCTTCTCTGAAACTACTGGGCCAAATTAAACCAAACTTGGAAACAATCATCATTGCGGTATCTAGTTTAAAAAATGTGTCCCGTGACCCGGCCAACCAACCAAGATGGCCTCCATGGCTAAAAATAGAACATAGGGGTAAAATGCCGTTTTTGGCTTATTTATAACTCAATAACCAAAGCATTTAGAGCAAATATTAGAGGGGTAAAATTGTGAATCAGGTCAAGATCTATCTGCCCTGAAAATTTTCAGATGAATTGGACAACCCGTTGTTGGGTGGCTGCCCCTAAATTGGTAATTTTAATGAAATTTTACTGTTTTTGGTTATTATCTTGAATATTACTATAGATAGACAATAATAGTGCATTGACTTGACATACCAACGATATAAGGATGAGGCTTAGAAACGGGGAAATGCGAGGCTGTGCCGAGCTATTTCCCCGTTTCGGGCCGAATCCTTATATCGTTGATATGTCAAGTCAATGCACTATTATTGTCTTTATACTGCAATCTAAAACAACCTTTTCAATGGTTGTTTAATGCGTTAAGGTTATTTATTGGATTTAAATATTGGGGAAAATCCCCTTTAAAAAGGCCTCATATCATGCTCGCGGAGAAATATACAACACAATGAAATGTACATATTTACCTGTTGAAACTCACACTCGATGGTGAACGAAATCGTTTGAGTCTGGACTTAAATAGCAACCATAAGCACGAAACATAATAATTTATAGGTTGCAAACAAAAAATATTAACAAATAAAATATGTTTTCCCAATAATTGCAAAAGAAACAAGGTTTAGTCGATCCACGCGTCGTTGTATTCATTGGAAACAAGAACAGGTTGAAGAGGTCGTATGCATAATTAAATATTATTTCGGCATTTTCTATTTAAATATTCATGAGGAAAAGTGATATCGGGTCAGTGACTGTATATGACATAGAAATATACAGTCAACGCATTTTGACTGCTCAAATAGAACGAGTGCAGTATAAATAGAGATAAACTGTAAACAGCAATAATGTTCAGCAAAGTAAGATCTACAAATAAGTCAGCATGACCGAAATGGTCAGTTGACCCCTTTATAAGTTATTGTCCTTTATAGTCAATTTTTAACAATTTTTCGTAAATCTTAGTAATCTTTTAAAAAAACTCTTCTCCTCAGAATTGACTAATTTGACTAAAAAATTTCCGGTGAAATGTGAGTGTTTTACATGTTACTGAAGAAATCACAAACTTCCGTCGCAATGGAGAAGAAGTAGATCGTTTAAACCTTTCATAATCATCATTCACCCAACGAATAGTCATTGGAAATGTTGCAATTGAGCTTCAAATTGCTGGGTAGACCAACCAATTAACGCATTTTTCAAATAACTTATTATTAAAAGTGTGTTTATCCCAACGAATAGGTTATCTGGGGTTGTTTGATTCATTCAATAAAATTGAGAATGAAACATATAACATCCTTATAATTCTATCAATCTCACATGTCTTATATCTTTGAGTATTAAGTCACGGCCGATTTGAATACAGAAACCAGCTTTGTGCGCATAAAACATATCCTCAATAAAAATACTATGCTTGTGCGATCTCTAAGGTTTTGTGATAAGAAGAGTATGACGAAACAGCGGTTCATAAACAAAGACTCACATTCAAGAACTAGCCACTGTTTTTCTTACTGCCTGAACATTTTACCCGGTGATTACTTCAAGTCAAACAATCCTTGCGATTTTATTTGTGAATGGAATCTTGATTTATGGAAGTAAATATGCCTTGGTAAAATATCATTTGCATACAACATGGACTTGTTTAATCTGTTAGGGAGAGGGAGCGTAAAGAAAAGAAAACACTTCCAACATAAATATGCCTTGGTAAAATATCATTTGTATACAACATGGACTTGTTTAATCTGTTAGGGAGAGGGAGCGCAAATAAAAGAAAACACTTCCAACATAAATCTGCCTTGGTAAAATATCATTTGTATACAACATGGACTTGTTTAATCTGTTAGGGAGAGGGAGCGTAAATAAAAGAAAACACTTCCAACATAAATCTGCCTTGGTAAAATATCATTTGTATACAACATGGACTTGTTTAATCTGTTAGGGAGAGGGAGCGTAAATAAAAGAAAACACTTCCAACATAAATCTGCCTTGGTAAAATATCATTTGTATACAACATGGACTTGTTTAATCTGTTAGGGAGAGGGAGCGTAAATAAAAGAAAACACTTCCAACATAAATATGCCTTGGTAAAATATCATTTGTATACAACATGGACTTGTTTAATCTGTTAGGGAGAGGGGGCGTAAATAAAAGAAAACACTTCCAACATAAATATGTCTTGGTAAAATATCATTTGTATACAACATGGACTTGTTTAATCTGTTAGGGAGAGGGGGCGTAACTAAAAGAAAACACTTCCAACATAAATATGCCTTGGTAAAATATCATTTGTATACAACATGGACTTGTTTAATCTGTTAGGGAGAGGGGGTGTAAATAAAAGAAAGCACTTCCAACATAAATATGTCTTGGTAAAATATCATTTGTATACAACATGGACTTGTTTAATCTGTTAGGGAGAGGGGGCGTAAATAAAAGAAAACACTTCCAACATAAATATGTCTTGGTAAAATATCATTTGTATACAACATGGACTTGTTTAATCTGTTAGGGAGAGGGGGCGTAAATAAAAGAAAACACTTCCAACATAAATATGTCTTGGTAAAATATCATTTGTATACAACATGGACTTGTTTAATCTGTTAGGGAGAGAGGGGGAGTAAATAAAAGAAAGCACTTCCAACATAAATATGCATTGGTAACATATCATTTGTATACAACATGGACTTGTTTAATCTGTTAGGAAGAGAGGAGGCGTAAATAAAAGAAAACACTTCCAACATAAATATGCATTGGTAAAATATCATTTGTATACAACATGGACTTGTTTAATCTGTTAGGGAGAGGGGGCGTAAATAAAAGAAAACACTTCCAACATAAATATGCCTTGGTAAAATATCATTTGTATACAACATGGACTTGTTTAATCTGTTAGGGAGAGGGGGAGTAAATAAAAGAAAACACTTCCAACATAAATATGTCTTGGTAACATATCATTTGTATACAACGTGGACTTGTTTAATCTGTTAGGGAGAGAGGGGGAGTAAATAAAAGAAAACACTTCCAACATAAATATGCCTTGGTAAAATATCATTTGTATACAACATGGACTTGTTTAATCTGTTAGGGAGAGAGGGGGAGTAAATAAAAGAAAACACTTCCAACATAAATATGCCTTGGTAAAATATCATTTGTATACAACATGGACTTGTTTAATCTGTTAGGGAGAGGGGGCGTAAATAAAAGAAAACACTTCCAACATAAATATGCCTTGGTAAAATATCATTTGTATACAACATGGACTTGTTTAATCTGTTAGGGAAAGGGAGCGTAAATAAAAGAAAACACTTCCAATATAAATCTGCCTTGGTAAAATATCATTTGTATACAACGTGGACTTGTTTAATCTGTTAGGGAGAGGGAGCGTAAATAAAAGAAAAACACTTCCAACATAAATATGCCTTGGTAAAATATCATTTGTATACAACATGGACTTGTTTAATCTGTTAGGGAGAGGGGGAGTAAATAAAAGAAAACACTTCCAACATAAATATGCCTCGGTAAAATATCATTTGTATACAACATGGACTTGTTTAATCTGTTAGGGAGAGGGGGGCGTAAATAAAAGAAAACACTTCCAACATAAATATGCCTTGGTAAAATATCATTTGTATACAACATGGACTTGTTTAATCTGTTAGGGAGAGATGGGGAGTAAATAAAAGAAAACACTTCCAACATAAATATGCCTTGGTAAAATATCATTTGTATACAACATGGACTTGTTTAATCTGTTAGGGAGAGAGGGGGAGTAAATAAAAGAAAGCACTTCCAACATAAATATGCATTGGTAACATATCATTTGTATACAACATGGACTTGTTTAATCTGTTAGGAAGAGAGGAGGCGTAAATAAAAGAAAACACTTCCAACATAAATATGCATTGGTAACATATCATTTGTATACAACATGGACTTGTTTAATCTGTTAGGGAGAGGGGGCGTAAATAAAAGAAAACACTTCCAACATAAATATGCCTTGGTAAAATATCATTTGCATACAACATGGACTTGTTTAATCTGTTAGGGAGAGGGGGATAAATAAAAGAAAACACTTCCAACATAAATATGTCTTGGTAACATATCATTTGTATACAACGTGGACTTGTTTAATCTGTTAGGGAGAGAGGGGGAGTAAATAAAAGAAAACACTTCCAACATAAATATGCCTTGGTAAAATATCATTTGTATACAACATGGACTTGTTTAATCTGTTAGGGAGAGAGGGGGAGTAAATAAAAGAAAACACTTCCAACATAAATATGCCTTAGTAAAATATCATTTGTATACAACATGGACTTGTTTAATCTGTTAGGGAGAGGGGGCGTAAATAAAAGAAAACACTTCCAACATCAATATGCCTTGGTAAAATATCATTTGTATACAACATGGACTTGTTTAATCTGTTAGGGAGAGGGGGGGCGCAAATAAAAGAAAACACTTCCAATATAAATCTGCCTTGGTAAAATATCATTTGTAAACAACGTGGACTTGTTTAATCTGTTAGGGAGAGGGAGCGTAAATAAAAGAAAAACACTTCCAACATAAATATGCCTCGGTAAAATATCATTTGTATACAACATGGACTTGTTTAATCTGTTAGGGAGAGGGGGGCGTAAATAAAAGAAAACACTTCCAACATAAATATGCCTTGGTAAAATATCATTTGTATACAACATGGACTTGTTTAATCTGTTAGGGAGAGATGGGGAGTAAATAAAAGAAAACACTTCCAACATCAATATGCCTCGGTAAAATATCATTTGTATACAACATGGACTTGTTTAATCTGTTAGAATGGTTAGGGAGAGGGGGAGTAAACAAAAAGAAAACACTTCCAACATAAATATGCCTCGGTAAAATATCATTTGTATACAACATGGACTTGTTTAATCTGTTAGGGAGAGAGGGGGAGTAAATAAAAGAAAGCACTTCCAACATAAATATGCCTTGGTAACATATCATTTGTATACAACATGGACTGGTTTAATCTGTTAGGGAGAGGGAGCGTTAATAAAAGAAAACACTTCCAACATAAATATGTCTTGGTAAAATATCATTTGTATACAACGTGGACTTGTTTAATCTGTTAGGGAGAGGGAGCGTAAATAAAAGAAAAACACTTCCAACATAAATATGCCTCGGTAAAATATCATTTGTATACAACATGGACTTGTTTAATCTGTTAGGGAGAGGGGGGGCGCAAATAAAAGAAAACACTTCCAACATAAATATGCCTTGGTAAAATATCATTTGTATACAACATGGACTTGTTTAATCTGTTAGGGAGAGATGGGGAGTAAATAAAAGAAAACACTTCCAACATAAATATGCCTCGGTAAAATATCATTTGTATACAACATGGACTTGTTTAATCTGTTAGAATGGTTAGGGAGAGGGGGCGTAAATAAAAGAAAACACTTCCAACATAAATATGCCTTGGTAAAATTTCATTTGTATACAACATGGACTTGTTTAATCTGTTAGGGAGAGATGGGGAGTAAATAAAAGAAAACACTTCCAACATAAATATGCCTTGGTAAAATATCATTTGTATACAACATGGACTTGTTTAATCTGTTAGGGAGAGAGGGGGAGTAAATAAAAGAAAGCACTTCCAACATAAATATGCATTGGTAACATATCATTTGTATACAACATGGACTTGTTTAATCTGTTAGGAAGAGAGGAGGCGTAAATAAAAGAAAACACTTCCAACATAAATATGCATTGGTAACATATCATTTGTATACAACATGGACTTGTTTAATCTGTTAGGGAGAGGGGGCGTAAATAAAAGAAAACACTTCCAACATAAATATGCCTTGGTAAAATATCATTTGCATACAACATGGACTTGTTTAATCTGTTAGGGAGAGGGGGAGTAAATAAAAGAAAACACTTCCAACATAAATATGTCTTGGTAACATATCATTTGTATACAACGTGGACTTGTTTAATCTGTTAGGGAGAGAGGGGGAGTAAATAAAAGAAAACACTTCCAACATAAATATGCCTTGGTAAAATATCATTTGTAAACAACGTGGACTTGTTTAATCTGTTAGGGAGAGAGGGGAGTAAATAAAAGAAAACACTTCCAACATAAATATGCCTTAGTAAAATATCATTTGTATACAACATGGACTTGTTTAATCTGTTAGGGAGAGGGGGCGTAAATAAAAGAAAACACTTCCAACATCAATATGCCTTGGTAAAATATCATTTGTATACAACATGGACTTGTTTAATCTGTTAGGGAGAGGGGGGGCGCAAATAAAAGAAAACACTTCCAATATAAATCTGCCTTGGTAAAATATCATTTGTAAACAACGTGGACTTGTTTAATCTGTTAGGGAGAGGGAGCGTAAATAAAAGAAAAACACTTCCAACATAAATATGCCTCGGTAAAATATCATTTGTATACAACATGGACTTGTTTAATCTGTTAGGGAGAGGGGGGCGTAAATAAAAGAAAACACTTCCAACATAAATATGCCTTGGTAAAATATCATTTGTATACAACATGGACTTGTTTAATCTGTTAGGGAGAGATGGGGAGTAAATAAAAGAAAACACTTCCAACATCAATATGCCTCGGTAAAATATCATTTGTATACAACATGGACTTGTTTAATCTGTTAGAATGGTTAGGGAGAGGGGGAGTAAGCAAAAAGAAAACACTTCCAACATAAATATGCCTCGGTAAAATATCATTTGTATACAACATGGACTTGTTTAATCTGTTAGGGAGAGAGGGGGAGTAAATAAAAGAAAGCACTTCCAACATAAATATGCCTTGGTAACATATCATTTGTATACAACATGGACTGGTTTAATCTGTTAGGGAGAGGGAGCGTTAATAAAAGAAAACACTTCCAACATAAATATGTCTTGGTAAAATATCATTTGTATACAACGTGGACTTGTTTAATCTGTTAGGGAGAGGGAGCGTAAATAAAAGAAAAACACTTCCAACATAAATATGCCTCGGTAAAATATCATTTGTATACAACATGGACTTGTTTAATCTGTTAGGGAGAGGGGGGGCGCAAATAAAAGAAAACACTTCCAACATAAATATGCCTTGGTAAAATATCATTTGTATACAACATGGACTTGTTTAATCTGTTAGGGAGAGAGGGGGAGTAAATAAAAGAAAGCACTTCCAACATAAATATGCCTTGGTAACATATCATTTGTATACAACATGGACTGGTTTAATCTGTTAGGGAGAGGGAGCGTTAATAAAATAAAACACTTCCAACATAAATATGTCTTGGTAAAATATCATTTGTATACAACGTGGACTTGTTAAATCTGTTAGGGAGAGGGAGCGTAAATAAAAGAAAAACACTTCCAACATAAATATGCCTCGGTAAAATATCATTTGTATACAACATGGACTTGTTTAATCTGTTAGGGAGAGGGGGGCGCAAATAAAAGAAAACACTTCCAACATAAATATGCCTTGGTAAAATATCATTTGTATACAACATGGACTTGTTTAATCTGTTAGGGAGAGAGGGGGAGTAAATAAAAGAAAGCACTTCCAACATAAATATGCCTTGGTAACATATCATTTGTATACAACATGGACTGGTTTAATCTGTTAGGGAGAGGGAGCGTTAATAAAAGAAAACACTTCCAACATAAATATGTCTTGGTAAAATATCATTTGTATACAACGTGGACTTGTTTAATCTGTTAGGGAGAGGGAGCGTAAATAAAAGAAAAACACTTCCAACATAAATATGCCTCGGTAAAATATCATTTGTATACAACATGGACTTGTTTAATCTGTTAGGGAGAGGGGGGGCGCAAATAAAAGAAAACACTTCCAACATAAATATGCCTTGGTAAAATATCATTTGTATACAACATGGACTTGTTTAATCTGTTAGGGAGAGGGGGGGCGCAAATAAAAGAAAACACTTCCAACATAAATATGCCTTGGTAAAATATCATTTGTATACAACATGGACTTGTTTAATCTGTTAGGGAGAGGGGGTGTAAATAAAAGAAAACACTTCCAACATAAATCTGCCTTGGTAAAATATCATTTGTATACAACATGGACTTGTTTAATCTGTTAGGGAGAGAGGGGGAGTAAATAAAAGAAAACACTTCCAATATAAATCTGCCTTGGTAAAATATCATTTGTATACAACATGGACTTGTTTAATCTGTTAGGAAGAGGGGGCGTAAATAAAAGAAAACACTTCCAACATAAATATGCCTTGGTAAAATATCATTTGTATACAACATGGACTTGTTTAATCTGTTAGGAAGAGGGGGCGTAAATAAAAGAAAACACTTCCAACATAAATATGCCTTGGTAAAATATCATTTGTATACAACATGGACTTGTTTAATCTGTTAGGAAGAGGGGGCGTAAATAAAAGAAAACACTTCCAACATAAATATGCCTTGGTAAAATATCATTTGTATACAACATGGACTTGTTTAATCTGTTAAGGAGGGGGAGCGTAAATAAAAGAAAACACTTCCAACATAAATATGTCTTGGTAAAATATCATTTGTATACAACATGGACTTGTTTAATCTGTTAGGGAGAGGAGGCGAGGCGTAAATAAAAGAAAACACTTCCAACATAAATATGCCTTGGTAAAATATCATTTGTATACAACGTGGACTTGTTTAATCTGTTAGGGAGAGGGAGCGTAAATAAAAGAAAACACTTCCAACATAAATATGCCTTGGTAAAATATCATTTGTATACAACATGGACTTGTTTAATCTGTTAGGGAGAGGGAGTGTAAATAAAAGAAAACACTTCCAACATAAATATGTCTTGGTAACATATCATTTGTATACAACATGGACTTATTTAATCTGTTAGGGAGAGGGGGGCGTTAATAAAAGAAAACACTTCCAACATAAATATGCCTTGGTAAAATATCATTTGTATACAACATGGACTTGTTTAATCTGTTAGGGAGAGGGAGCGTAAATAAAAGAAACACTTCCAACATAAATATGTCTTGGTAAAATATCATTTGTATACAACATGGACTTGTTTAATCTGTTAGGGAGAGGGAGCGTAAATAAAAGAAAACACTTCCAACATAAATATGCCTTGGTAAAATATCATTTGTATACAACATGGACTTGTTTAATCTGTTAGGGAGAGGGAACGTTGATAAAAGAAAACACTTCCAACATAAATATGTCTTGGTAAAATATCATTTGTATACAACATGGACTTGTTTAATCTGTTAGGGAGAGGGAGCGTAAATAAAAGAAAACACTTCCAACATAAATATGCCTTGGTAAAATATTATTTGTATACAACATGGACTTGTTTAATCTGTTAGGGAGAGGGAGCGTAAATAAAAGAAAACACTTCCAACATAAATATGCCTTGGTAAAATATCATTTGTATACAACATGGACTTGTTTAATCTGTTAAGGAGAGGGGGCGTAAATAAAAGAAAAACACTTCCAACATAAATATGTCTTGGTAAAATATCATTTGTATACAACATGGACTTGTTTAATCTGTTAGGGAGAGGGGGAGTAAATAAAAGAAAACACTTCCAACATAAATATGCATTGGTAACATATCATTTGTATACAACATGGACTTGTTTAATCTGTTAGGGAGAGGGGGCGTAAATAAAAGAAAACACTTCCAACATAAATATGCCTTGGTAAAATATCATTTGTATACAACATGGACTTGTTTAATCTGTTAGGGAGAGGGGGAGTAAATAAAAGAAAACACTTCCAACATAAATATGTCTTGGTAACATATCATTTGTATACAACGTGGACTTGTTTAATCTGTTAGGGAGAGAGGGGGAGTAAATAAAAGAAAACACTTCCAACATAAATATGCCTTGGTAAAATATCATTTGTATACAACATGGACTTGTTTAATCTGTTAGGGAGAGAGGGGGAGTAAATAAAAGAAAACACTTCCAACATAAATATGCCTTGGTAAAATATCATTTGTATACAACATGGACTTGTTTAATCTGTTAGGGAGAGGGGGCGTAAATAAAAGAAAACACTTCCAACATAAATATGCCTTGGTAAAATATCATTTGTATACAACATGGACTTGTTTAATCTGTTAGGGAGAGGGAACGTTGATAAAAGAAAACACTTCCAACATAAATATGTCTTGGTAAAATATCATTTGTATACAACATGGACTTGTTTAATCTGTTAGGGAGAGGGAGCGTAAATAAAAGAAAACACTTCCAACATAAATATGCCTTGGTAAAATATTATTTGTATACAACATGGACTTGTTTAATCTGTTAGGGAGAGGGAGCGTAAATAAAAGAAAACACTTCCAACATAAATATGCCTTGGTAAAATATCATTTGTATACAACATGGACTTGTTTAATCTGTTAAGGAGAGGGGGCGTAAATAAAAGAAAAACACTTCCAACATAAATATGTCTTGGTAAAATATCATTTGTATACAACATGGACTTGTTTAATCTGTTAGGGAGAGGGGGAGTAAATAAAAGAAAACACTTCCAACATAAATATGCATTGGTAACATATCATTTGTATACAACATGGACTTGTTTAATCTGTTAGGGAGAGGGGGCGTAAATAAAAGAAAACACTTCCAACATAAATATGCCTTGGTAAAATATCATTTGTATACAACATGGACTTGTTTAATCTGTTAGGGAGAGGGGGAGTAAATAAAAGAAAACACTTCCAACATAAATATGTCTTGGTAACATAGCATTTGTATACAACGTGGACTTGTTAAATCTGTTAGGGAGAGAGGGGGAGTAAATAAAAGAAAACACTTCCAACATAAATATGCCTTGGTAAAATATCATTTGTATACAACATGGACTTGTTTAATCTGTTAGGGAGAGGGGGCGTAAATAAAAGAAAAACACTTCCAACATAAATATGTCTTGGTAAAATATCATTTGTATACAACATGGACTTGTTTAATCTGTTAGGGAGAGAGGGGGAGTAAATAAAAGAAAACACTTCCAACATAAATATGCCTTGGTAAAATATCATTTGTATACAACATGGACTTGTTTAATCTGTTAGGGAGAGAGGGGGAGTAAATAAAAGAAAATACTTCCAACATAAATATGTCTTGGTAACATATCATTTGTATACAACATGGACTTATTTAATCTGTTAGGGAGAGGGGGGCGTTAATAAAAGAAAACACTTCCAACATAAATATGCCTTGGTAAAATATCATTTGTATACAACATGGACTTGTTTAATCTGTTAGGGAGAGGGAGCGTAAATAAAAGAAACACTTCCAACATAAATATGTCTTGGTAAAATATCATTTGTATACAACATGGACTTGTTTAATCTGTTAGGGAGAGGGAGCGTAAATAAAAGAAAACACTTCCAACATAAATATGCCTTGGTAAAATATCATTTGTATACAACATGGACTTGTTTAATCTGTTAGGGAGAGGGAACATTGATAAAAGAAAACACTTCCAACATAAATATGTCTTGGTAAAATATCATTTGTATACAACATGGACTTGTTTAATCTGTTAGGGAGAGGGAGCGTAAATAAAAGAAAACACTTCCAACATAAATATGCCTTGGTAAAATATTATTTGTATACAACATGGACTTGTTTAATCTGTTAGGGAGAGGGAGCGTAAATAAAAGAAAACACTTCCAACATAAATATGCCTTGGTAAAATATCATTTGTATACAACATGGACTTGTTTAATCTGTTAAGGAGAGGGGGCGTAAATAAAAGAAAAACACTTCCAACATAAATATGTCTTGGTAAAATATCATTTGTATACAACATGGACTTGTTTAATCTGTTAGGGAGAGGGGGAGTAAATAAAAGAAAACACTTCCAACATAAATATGCATTGGTAACATATCATTTGTATACAACATGGACTTGTTTAATCTGTTAGGGAGAGGGGGCGTAAATAAAAGAAAACACTTCCAACATAAATATGCCTTGGTAAAATATCATTTGTATACAACATGGACTTGTTTAATCTGTTAGGGAGAGGGGGAGTAAATAAAAGAAAACACTTCCAACATAAATATGTCTTGGTAACATATCATTTGTATACAACGTGGACTTGTTTAATCTGTTAGGGAGAGAGGGGGAGTAAATAAAAGAAAACACTTCCAACATAAATATGCCTTGGTAAAATATCATTTGTATACAACATGGACTTGTTTAATCTGTTAGGGAGAGAGGGGGAGTAAATAAAAGAAAACACTTCCAACATAAATATGCCTTGGTAAAATATCATTTGTATACAACATGGACTTGTTTAATCTGTTAGGGAGAGGGGGCGTAAATAAAAGAAAACACTTCCAACATAAATATGCCTTGGTAAAATATCATTTGTACACAACATGGACTTGTTTAATCTGTGAGGGAAAGGGAGCGTAAATAAAAGAAAACACTTCCAATATAAATCTGCCTTGGTAAAATATCATTTGTATACAACGTGGACTTGTTTAATCTGTTAGGGAGAGGGAGCGTAAATAAAAGAAAAACACTTCCAACATAAATATGCCTTGGTAAAATATCATTTGTATACAACATGGACTTGTTTAATCTGTTAGGGAGAGGGGGGGCGTAAATAAAAGAAACACTTCCAACATAAATATGCCTTGGTAAAATATCATTTGTATACAACATGGACTTGTTTAATCTGTTAGGGAGAGGGGGGGCGTAAATAAAAGAAACACTTCCAACATAAATATGCCTTGGTAAAATATCATTTGTATACAACATGGACTTGTTTAATCTGTTAGGGAGAGGGGGCGTAAATAAAAGAAAAACACTTCCAACATAAATATGCCTCGGTAAAATATCATTTGTATACAACATGGACTTGTTTAATCTGTTAGGGAGAGGGGGGCGTAAATAAAAGAAAACACTTCCAACATAAATATGCCTTGGTAAAATATCATTTGTATACAACATGGACTTGTTTAATCTGTTAGGGAGAGATGGGGAGTAAATAAAAGAAAACACTTCCAACATAAATATGCCTTGGTAAAATATCATTTGTATACAACATGGACTTGTTTAATCTGTTAGGGAGAGAGGGGGAGTAAATAAAAGAAAGCACTTCCAACATAAATATGCATTGGTAACATATCATTTGTATACAACATGGACTTGTTTAATCTGTTAGGAAGAGAGGAGGCTTAAATAAAAGAAAACACTTCCAACATAAATATGCATTGGTAACATATCATTTGTATACAACATGGACTTGTTTAATCTGTTAGGGAGAGGGGGCGTAAATAAAAGAAAACACTTCCAACATAAATATGCCTTGGTAAAATATCATTTGCATACAACATGGACTTGTTTAATCTGTTAGGGAGAGGGGGAGTAAATAAAAGAAAACACTTCCAACATAAATATGTCTTGGTAACATATCATTTGTATACAACGTGGACTTGTTTAATCTGTTAGGGAGAGAGGGGGAGTAAATAAAAGAAAACACTTCCAACATAAATATGCCTTGGTAAAATATCATTTGTATACAACATGGACTTGTTTAATCTGTTAGGGAGAGAGGGGGAGTAAATAAAAGAAAACACTTCCAACATAAATATGCCTTGGTAAAATATCATTTGTATACAACATGGACTTGTTTAATCTGTTAGGGAGAGGGGGCGTAAATAAAAGAAAACACTTCCAACATAAATATGCCTTGGTAAAATATCATTTGTATACAACATGGACTTGTTTAATCTGTTAGGAAGAGGGGGCGTAAATAAAAGAAAACACTTCCAACATCAATATGCCTTGGTAAAATATCATTTGTATACAACGTGGACTTGTTTAATCTGTTAGGGAGAGGGAGCGTAAATAAAAGAAAACACTTCCAATATAAATCTGCCTTGGTAAAATATCATTTGTATACAACATGGACTTGTTTAATCTGTTAGGAAGAGGGGGCGTAAATAAAAGAAAACACTTCCAACATAAATATGTCTTGGTAAAATATCATTTGTATACAACGTGGACTTGTTTAATCTGTTAGGGAGAGGGAGCGTAAATAAAAGAAAAACACTTCCAACATAAATATGCCTCGGTAAAATATCATTTGTATACAACATGGACTTGTTTAATCTGTTAGGGAGAGGGGGGCGTAAATAAAAGAAAACACTTCCAACATAAATATGCCTTGGTAAAATATCATTTGTATACAACATGGACTTGTTTAATCTGTTAGGGAGAGATGGGGAGTAAATAAAAGAAAACACTTCCAACATAAATATGCCTCGGTAAAATATCATTTGTATACAACATGGACTTGTTTAATCTGTTAGAATGGTTAGGGAGAGGGGGAGTAAACAAAAAGAAAACACTTCCAACATAAATATGCCTCGGTAAAATATCATTTGTATACAACATGGACTTGTTTAATCTGTTAGGGAGAGAGGGGGAGTAAATAAAAGAAAGCACTTCCAACATAAATATGCCTTGGTAACATATCATTTGTATACAACATGGACTGGTTTAATCTGTTAGGGAGAGGGAGCGTTAATAAAAGAAAACACTTCCAACATAAATATGCCTCGGTAAAATATCATTTGTATACAACGTGGACTTGTTTAATCTGTTAGGGAGAGGGAGCGTAAATAAAAGAAACACTTCCAACATAAATATGTCTTGGTAAAATATCATTTGTATACAACGTGGACTTGTTTAATCTGTTAGGGAGAGGGAGCGTAAATAAAAGAAAAACACTTCCAACATAAATATGCCTCGGTAAAATATCATTTGTATACAACATGGACTTGTTTAATCTGTTAGGGAGAGGGGGGGCGTAAATAAAAGAAAACACTTCCAACATAAATATGCCTTGGTAAAATATCATTTGTATACAACATGGACTTGTTTAATCTGTTAGGGAGAGGGGGGGCGTAAATAAAAGAAACACTTCCAACATAAATATGCCTTGGTAAAATATCATTTGTATACAACATGGACTTGTTTAATCTGTTAGGGAGAGGGGGCGTAAATAAAAGAAAACACTTCCAACATAAATATGCCTTGGTAAAATATCATTTGTATACAACATGGACTTGTTTAATCTGTTAGGAAGAGGGGGCGTAAATAAAAGAAAACACTTCCAACATAAATATGCCTTGGTAAAATATCATTTGTATACAACATGGACTTGTTTAATCTGTTAAGGAGGGGGAGCGTAAATAAAAGAAAACACTTCCAACATAAATATGCCTTGGTAAAATATCATTTGTATACAACATGGACTTGTTTAATCTGTTAAGGAGGGGGAGCGTAAATAAAAGAAAACACTTCCAACATAAATATGTCTTGGTAAAATATCATTTGTATACAACATGGACTTGTTTAATCTGTTAGGGAGAGGGGGCGTAAATAAAAGAAAACACTTCCAACATAAATATGCCTTGGTAAAATATCATTTGTATACAACATGGACTTGTTTAATCTGTTAGGAAGAGGGGGCGTAAATAAAAGAAAACACTTCCAACATAAATATGCCTTGGTAAAATATCATTTGTATACAACATGGACTTGTTTAATCTGTTAGGAAGAGGGGGCGTAAATAAAAGAAAACACTTCCAACATAAATATGCCTTGGTAAAATATCATTTGTATACAACATGGACTTGTTTAATCTGTTAAGGAGGGGGAGCGTAAATAAAAGAAAACACTTCCAACATAAATATGCCTTGGTAAAATATCATTTGTATACAACATGGACTTGTTTAATCTGTTAAGGAGGGGGAGCGTAAATAAAAGAAAACACTTCCAACATAAATATGTCTTGGTAAAATATCATTTGTATACAACATGGACTTGTTTAATCTGTTAGGGAGAGAGGGGGAGTAAATAAAAGAAAGCACTTCCAACATAAATATGCCTTGGTAACATATCATTTGTATACAACATGGACTGGTTTAATCTGTTAGGGAGAGGGAGCGTTAATAAAAGAAAACACTTCCAACATAAATATGTCTTGGTAAAATATCATTTGTATACAACGTGGACTTGTTTAATCTGTTAGGGAGAGGGAGCGTAAATAAAAGAAAAACACTTCCAACATAAATATGCCTCGGTAAAATATCATTTGTATACAACATGGACTTGTTTAATCTGTTAGGGAGAGGGGGGGCGTAAATAAAAGAAAACACTTCCAACATAAATATGCCTTGGTAAAATATCATTTGTATACAACATGGACTTGTTTAATCTGTTAGGGAGAGGGGGGCGTAAATAAAAGAAACACTTCCAACATAAATATGCCTTGGTAAAATATCATTTGTATACAACATGGACTTGTTTAATCTGTTAGGGAGAGGGGGGGCGTATATAAAAGAAACACTTCCAACATAAATATGCCTCGGTAAAATATCATTTGTATATAACATGGACTTGTTTAATCTGTTAGGGAGAGGGAGCGTAAATAAAAGAAAACACTTCCAACATAAATATGCCTTGGTAAAATATCATTTGTATACAACATGGACTTGTTTAATCTGTTAGGGAGAGGGAACATTGATAAAAGAAAACACTTCCAACATAAATATGTCTTGGTAAAATATCATTTGTATACAACATGGACTTGTTTAATCTGTTAGGGAGAGGGAGCGTAAATAAAAGAAAACACTTCCAACATAAATATGCCTTGGTAAAATATTATTTGTATACAACATGGACTTGTTTAATCTGTTAGGGAGAGGGAGCGTAAATAAAAGAAAACACTTCCAACATAAATATGCCTTGGTAAAATATCATTTGTATACAACATGGACTTGTTTAATCTGTTAAGGAGAGGGGGCGTAAATAAAAGAAAAACACTTCCAACATAAATATGTCTTGGTAAAATATCATTTGTATACAACATGGACTTGTTTAATCTGTTAGGGAGAGGGGGAGTAAATAAAAGAAAACACTTCCAACATAAATATGCATTGGTAACATATCATTTGTATACAACATGGACTTGTTTAATCTGTTAGGGAGAGGGGGCGTAAATAAAAGAAAACACTTCCAACATAAATATGCCTTGGTAAAATATCATTTGTATACAACATGGACTTGTTTAATCTGTTAGGGAGAGGGGGAGTAAATAAAAGAAAACACTTCCAACATAAATATGTCTTGGTAACATATCATTTGTATACAACGTGGACTTGTTTAATCTGTTAGGGAGAGAGGGGGAGTAAATAAAAGAAAACACTTCCAACATAAATATGCCTTGGTAAAATATCATTTGTATACAACATGGACTTGTTTAATCTGTTAGGGAGAGAGGGGGAGTAAATAAAAGAAAACACTTCCAACATAAATATGCCTTGGTAAAATATCATTTGTATACAACATGGACTTGTTTAATCTGTTAGGGAGAGGGGGCGTAAATAAAAGAAAACACTTCCAACATAAATATGCCTTGGTAAAATATCATTTGTACACAACATGGACTTGTTTAATCTGTGAGGGAAAGGGAGCGTAAATAAAAGAAAACACTTCCAATATAAATCTGCCTTGGTAAAATATCATTTGTATACAACGTGGACTTGTTTAATCTGTTAGGGAGAGGGAGCGTAAATAAAAGAAAAACACTTCCAACATAAATATGCCTTGGTAAAATATCATTTGTATACAACATGGACTTGTTTAATCTGTTAGGGAGAGGGGGGGCGTAAATAAAAGAAACACTTCCAACATAAATATGCCTTGGTAAAATATCATTTGTATACAACATGGACTTGTTTAATCTGTTAGGGAGAGGGGGGGCGTAAATAAAAGAAACACTTCCAACATAAATATGCCTTGGTAAAATATCATTTGTATACAACATGGACTTGTTTAATCTGTTAGGGAGAGGGGGCGTAAATAAAAGAAAAACACTTCCAACATAAATATGCCTCGGTAAAATATCATTTGTATACAACATGGACTTGTTTAATCTGTTAGGGAGAGGGGGGCGTAAATAAAAGAAAACACTTCCAACATAAATATGCCTTGGTAAAATATCATTTGTATACAACATGGACTTGTTTAATCTGTTAGGGAGAGATGGGGAGTAAATAAAAGAAAACACTTCCAACATAAATATGCCTTGGTAAAATATCATTTGTATACAACATGGACTTGTTTAATCTGTTTGGGAGAGAGGGGGAGTAAATAAAAGAAAGCACTTCCAACATAAATATGCATTGGTAACATATCATTTGTATACAACATGGACTTGTTTAATCTGTTAGGAAGAGAGGAGGCTTAAATAAAAGAAAACACTTCCAACATAAATATGCATTGGTAACATATCATTTGTATACAACATGGACTTGTTTAATCTGTTAGGGAGAGGGGGCGTAAATAAAAGAAAACACTTCCAACATAAATATGCCTTGGTAAAATATCATTTGCATACAACATGGACTTGTTTAATCTGTTAGGGAGAGGGGGAGTAAATAAAAGAAAACACTTCCAACATAAATATGTCTTGGTAACATATCATTTGTATACAACGTGGACTTGTTTAATCTGTTAGGGAGAGAGGGGGAGTAAATAAAAGAAAACACTTCCAACATAAATATGCCTTGGTAAAATATCATTTGTATACAACATGGACTTGTTTAATCTGTTAGGGAGAGAGGGGGAGTAAATAAAAGAAAACACTTCCAACATAAATATGCCTTGGTAAAATATCATTTGTATACAACATGGACTTGTTTAATCTGTTAGGGAGAGGGGGCGTAAATAAAAGAAAACACTTCCAACATAAATATGCCTTGGTAAAATATCATTTGTATACAACATGGACTTGTTTAATCTGTTAGGAAGAGGGGGCGTAAATAAAAGAAAACACTTCCAACATCAATATGCCTTGGTAAAATATCATTTGTATACAACGTGGACTTGTTTAATCTGTTAGGGAGAGGGAGCGTAAATAAAAGAAAACACTTCCAATATAAATCTGCCTTGGTAAAATATCATTTGTATACAACATGGACTTGTTTAATCTGTTAGGAAGAGGGGGCGTAAATAAAAGAAAACACTTCCAACATAAATATGTCTTGGTAAAATATCATTTGTATACAACGTGGACTTGTTTAATCTGTTAGGGAGAGGGAGCGTAAATAAAAGAAAAACACTTCCAACATAAATATGCCTCGGTAAAATATCATTTGTATACAACATGGACTTGTTTAATCTGTTAGGGAGAGGGGGGCGTAAATAAAAGAAAACACTTCCAACATAAATATGCCTTGGTAAAATATCATTTGTATACAACATGGACTTGTTTAATCTGTTAGGGAGAGATGGGGAGTAAATAAAAGAAAACACTTCCAACATAAATATGCCTCGGTAAAATATCATTTGTATACAACATGGACTTGTTTAATCTGTTAGAATGGTTAGGGAGAGGGGGAGTAAACAAAAAGAAAACACTTCCAACATAAATATGCCTCGGTAAAATATCATTTGTATACAACATGGACTTGTTTAATCTGTTAGGGAGAGAGGGGGAGTAAATAAAAGAAAGCACTTCCAACATAAATATGCCTTGGTAACATATCATTTGTATACAACATGGACTGGTTTAATCTGTTAGGGAGAGGGAGCGTTAATAAAAGAAAACACTTCCAACATAAATATGCCTCGGTAAAATATCATTTGTATACAACATGGACTTGTTTAATCTGTTAGGGAGAGGGAGCGTAAATAAAAGAAACACTTCCAACATAAATATGTCTTGGTAAAATATCATTTGTATACAACGTGGACTTGTTTAATCTGTTAGGGAGAGGGAGCGTAAATAAAAGAAAAACACTTCCAACATAAATATGCCTCGGTAAAATATCATTTGTATACAACATGGACTTGTTTAATCTGTTAGGGAGAGGGGGGGCGTAAATAAAAGAAAACACTTCCAACATAAATATGCCTTGGTAAAATATCATTTGTATACAACATGGACTTGTTTAATCTGTTAGGGAGAGGGGGGGCGTAAATAAAAGAAACACTTCCAACATAAATATGCCTTGGTAAAATATCATTTGTATACAACATGGACTTGTTTAATCTGTTAGGGAGAGGGGGCGTAAATAAAAGAAAACACTTCCAACATAAATATGCCTTGGTAAAATATCATTTGTATACAACATGGACTTGTTTAATCTGTTAGGAAGAGGGGGCGTAAATAAAAGAAAACACTTCCAACATAAATATGCCTTGGTAAAATATCATTTGTATACAACATGGACTTGTTTAATCTGTTAAGGAGGGGGAGCGTAAATAAAAGAAAACACTTCCAACATAAATATGCCTTGGTAAAATATCATTTGTATACAACATGGACTTGTTTAATCTGTTAAGGAGGGGGAGCGTAAATAAAAGAAAACACTTCCAACATAAATATGTCTTGGTAAAATATCATTTGTATACAACATGGACTTGTTTAATCTGTTAGGGAGAGGGGGCGTAAATAAAAGAAAACACTTCCAACATAAATATGCCTTGGTAAAATATCATTTGTATACAACATGGACTTGTTTAATCTGTTAGGAAGAGGGGGCGTAAATAAAAGAAAACACTTCCAACATAAATATGCCTTGGTAAAATATCATTTGTATACAACATGGACTTGTTTAATCTGTTAGGAAGAGGGGGCGTAAATAAAAGAAAACACTTCCAACATAAATATGCCTTGGTAAAATATCATTTGTATACAACATGGACTTGTTTAATCTGTTAAGGAGGGGGAGCGTAAATAAAAGAAAACACTTCCAACATAAATATGCCTTGGTAAAATATCATTTGTATACAACATGGACTTGTTTAATCTGTTAAGGAGGGGGAGCGTAAATAAAAGAAAACACTTCCAACATAAATATGTCTTGGTAAAATATCATTTGTATACAACATGGACTTGTTTAATCTGTTAGGGAGAGAGGGGGAGTAAATAAAAGAAAGCACTTCCAACATAAATATGCCTTGGTAACATATCATTTGTATACAACATGGACTGGTTTAATCTGTTAGGGAGAGGGAGCGTTAATAAAAGAAAACACTTCCAACATAAATATGTCTTGGTAAAATATCATTTGTATACAACGTGGACTTGTTTAATCTGTTAGGGAGAGGGAGCGTAAATAAAAGAAAAACACTTCCAACATAAATATGCCTCGGTAAAATATCATTTGTATACAACATGGACTTGTTTAATCTGTTAGGGAGAGGGGGGGGCGTAAATAAAAGAAAACACTTCCAACATAAATATGCCTTGGTAAAATATCATTTGTATACAACATGGACTTGTTTAATCTGTTAGGGAGAGGGGGGCGTAAATAAAAGAAACACTTCCAACATAAATATGCCTTGGTAAAATATCATTTGTATACAACATGGACTTGTTTAATCTGTTAGGGAGAGGGGGGGCGTAAATAAAAGAAACACTTCCAACATAAATATGCCTCGGTAAAATATCATTTGTATATAACATGGACTTGTTTAATCTGTTAGGGAGAGGGGGGCGTAAATAAAAGAAAACACTTCCAACATAAATATGCCTTGGTAAAATATCATTTGTATACAACATGGACTTGTTTAATCTGTTAGGGAGAGGGGGTGTAAATAAAAGAAAACACTTCCAACATAAATATGTCTTGGTAAAATATCATTTGTATACAACATGGACTTGTTTAATCTGTTAGGGAGAGGGGGCGTAAATAAAAGAAAACACTTTCAACATAAATATGCCTCGGTAAAATATCATTTGTATACAACATGGACTGGTTTAATCTGTTAGGGAGAGGGAGCGTTAATAAAAGAAAACACTTCCAACATAAATATGTCTTGGTAAAATATCATTTGTATACAACATGGACTTGTTTAATCTGTTAGGGAGAGGGGGGGCGTAAATAAAAGAAAACACTTCCAACATAAATATGCCTTGGTAAAATATCATTTGTATACAACATGGACTTGTTTAATCTGTTAGGGAGAGGGGGGCGTAAATAAAAGAAACACTTCCAACATAAATATGCTTCGGTAAAATATCATTTGTATACAACATGGACTTGTTTAATCTGTTAGGGAGAGGGAGCGTAAATAAAAGAAACACTTCCAACATAAATATGCCTCGGTAAAATATCATTTGTATATAACATGGACTTGTTTAATCTGTTAGGGAGAGGGGGGCGTAAATAAAAGAAAACACTTCCAACATAAATATGCCTTGGTAAAATATCATTTGTATACAACATGGACTTGTTTAATCTGTTAGGGAGAGGGGGTGTAAATAAAAGAAAACACTTCCAACATAAATATGTCTTGGTAAAATATCATTTGTATACAACATGGACTTGTTAAATCTGTTAGGGAGAGGGGGGGCGTAAATAAAAGAAAACACTTCCAACATAAATATGCCTTGGTAAAATATCATTTGTATACAACATGGACTTGTTTAATCTGTTAGGGAGAGGGGGGCGTAAATAAAAGAAACACTTCCAACATAAATATGCCTCGGTAAAATATCATTTGTATACAACATGGACTTGTTTAATCTGTTAGGGAGAGGGAGCGTAAATAAAAGAAACACTTCCAACATAAATATGCCTCGGTAAAATATCATTTGTATATAACATGGACTTGTTTAATCTGTTAGGGAGAGGGGGGCGTAAATAAAAGAAAACACTTCCAACATAAATATGCCTTGGTAAAATATCATTTGTATACAACATGGACTTGTTTAATCTGTTAGGGAGAGGGGGTGTAAATAAAAGAAAACACTTCCAACATAAATATGTCTTGGTAAAATATCATTTGTATACAACATGGACTTGTTTAATCTGTTAGGGAGAGGGGGCGTAAATAAAAGAAAACACTTTCAACATAAATATGCCTTGGTAAAATATCATTTGTATACAACATGGACTTGTTTAATCTGTTAGGAAGAGGGGGCGTAAATAAAAGAAAACACTTCCAACATCAATATGCCTTGGTAAAATATCATTTGTATACAACATGGACTTGTTTAATCTGTTAAGGAGGGGGAGCGTAAATAAAAGAAAACACTTCCAACATAAATATGTCTTGGTAAAATATCATTTGTATACAACATGGACTTGTTTAATCTGTTAGGGAGAGGAGGCGAGGCGTAAATAAAAGAAAACACTTCCAACATAAATATGCCTTGGTAAAATATCATTTGTATACAACGTGGACTTGTTTAATCTGTTAGGGAGAGGGAGCGTAAATAAAAGAAAACACTTCCAACATAAATATGCCTTGGTAAAATATCATTTGTATACAACATGGACTTGTTTAATCTGTTAGGGAGAGGGGGGCGTTAATAAAAGAAAACACTTCCAACATAAATATGCCTTGGTAAAATATCATTTGTATACAACATGGACTTGTTTAATCTGTTAGGGAGAGGGAGCGTAAATAAAAGAAACACTTCCAACATAAATATGTCTTGGTAAAATATCATTTGTATACAACATGGACTTGTTTAATCTGTTAGGGAGAGGGAGCGTAAATAAAAGAAAACACTTCCAACATAAATATGCCTTGGTAAAATATCATTTGTATACAACATGGACTTGTTTAATCTGTTAGGGAGAGGGAACGTTGATAAAAGAAAACACTTCCCACATAAATATGTCTTGGTAAAATATCATTTGTATACAACATGGACTTGTTTAATCTGTTAGGGAGAGGGAGCGTAAATAAAAGAAAACACTTCCAACATAAATATGCCTTGGTAAAATATTATTTGTATACAACATGGACTTGTTTAATCTGTTAGGGAGAGGGAGCGTAAATAAAAGAAAACACTTCCAACATCAATATGCCTTGGTAAAATATCATTTGTATACAACATGGACTTGTTTAATCTGTTAAGGAGAGGGGGCGTAAATAAAAGAAAAACACTTCCAACATAAATATGTCTTGGTAAAATATCATTTGTATACAACATGGACTTGTTTAATCTGTTAGGGAGAGAGGGGGAGTAAATAAAAGAAAACACTTCCAACATAAATATGCCTCGGTAAAATATCATTTGTATACAACATGGACTTGTTTAATCTGTAAGGGAGAGGGAGCGTTAATAAAAGAAAACACTTCCAACATAAATATTTCTTGGTAAAATATCATTTGTATACAACATAGACTTGTTTAATCTGTAAGGGAGAGGGAGCGTAAATAAAATAAAACACTTCCAACATCAATATGCCTTGGTAAAATATCATTTGTATACAACATGGACTTGTTTAATCTGTTAGGGAGAGGGGGGCATAAATCAAAGAAAACACTTCCAACAAAAATATGCCTTGGTAAAATATCATATGTATACAACATGGACTTGTTTAATCTGTTAGGGAGAGGGGGAGTAAATAAAAGAAAACACTTCCAACATAAATATGTCTTGGTAAAATATCATTTGTATACAACATGGACTTGTTTGATCTGTTAGGGAGAGGGGGGGCGTAAATAAAAGAAAACACTTCCAACATAAATATGTCTTAGTAAAATATCATTTGTATACAACATGGACTTGTTTAATCTGTTAGGGAGAGAGGGGCGTAAATAAAAGAAAACACTTCCAACAAACATATGCCTTGGTAAAATATCATTTCTATACAACATGGACTTGTTTAATCTGTTAGGGAGAGGGAGCGTAAATAAAAGAAAACACTTCCAACATAAATATGCCTTGGTAAAATATCATTTGTATACAACATGGACTTGTTTAATCTGTTAGGGAGAGGGGGCGTAAATAAAAGAAAACACTTCCAACATAAATATGCCTTGGTAAAATATCATTTGTATACAACATGGACTTGTTTAATCTGTTAGGGAGAGGGAGCGTAAATAAAAGAAAACACTTCCAACATAAATATGCCTTGGTAAAATATCATTTGTATACAACATGGACTTGTTTAATCTGTTAGAGAGAGGGGGGCGTAAATAAAAGAAAACACTTCCAACATAAATAAGCCTTGGTAAAATATCATTTGTATACAACGTGGACTTGTTTAATCTGTTAGGGAGAGGGGGAGAGAGGGGGAGTAAATAAAAGAAAACACTTCCAACATAAATATGCCTTGGTAAAATATCATTTGTATACAATATGGACTTGTTTAATCTGTTAGGGAGAGGGGGAGTAAATAGAAAAAAACACTTCCAACATAAATATGCCTTGGTAAAATATCATTTGTATACAACATTGACTTGTTTAATCTGATAGGGAGAGAGGGGGAGTAAATAAAAGAAAACACTTCCAACATAAATATGCCTTGGTAAAATATCATTTGTATACAACATGGACTTGTTTAATCTGTTAGGGAGAGGGGGCGTAAATTAAAGAAAACACTTCCAACATAAATATGCCTTGGTAAAATATCATTTGTATACAACATGGACTTGTTAAATCTGTTAGGGAGAGGGGGCGTAAATAAAAGAAAACACTTCCAACATAAATATGCCTTGGTAAAATATCATTTGTATACAACATGGACTTGTTTAATCTGTTAGGGAGAGAGGGGGAGTAAATAAAAGAAAGCACTTCCAACATAAATATGCCTTGATAAAAAAATCATCTGTATACAACATGGACTTGTTTAATCTGTTAGGGAGAGGGGGAGTAAATAAAAGAAAGCACTTCCAACATAAATATGCCTTGGTAAAATATCATCTGTATACAACATGGACTTGTTTAATCTGTTAGGGAGAGGGGGCGTAAATAAAAGAAAACACTTCCAACATAAATATGCCTTGGTAAAATATCATGTGTATACAACATGGACTTGTTTAATCTGTTAGGGAGAGGGGGAGTAAATAAAAGAAAACACTTCCAACATAAATATGCCTTGGTAAAATATCATTTGTATACAACATGGACTTGTTTAATCGGTTAGGAAGAGGGAGCGTTAATAAAAGAAAACAACAACAACTAACCTGGGAAGAGATACAAAAGAAAGATAAAGACAAATGTATGATTACACACTCAAACTTAAATAAATCATCGATTATAAACTACACTACAACGTTTAAAAGTACAAAACGTAAGTTGCAATTTAAAATAAATGTAGTTCATCCAAAATATTTGTTTGGTAAACAGTTGCATAAGCATTGCATTACTTGGGTCTAAAAGACATCAACATAATTTTCTAACAATTAACATCCCACTATCCGTACCTCATGTCAGAATTTCAAAATTTAGTTATACACCTACTAATTCTATTCTGAATCCTTTTAAGAGATAAAATTTTTGATTGTTACTACCATGAAAAATGCAACCTTGATTTCAGATTTACTTTGTTAAAGATTTTAAAATATCTTCTATTGATTTTTTTGTTCCAATAAACATTTTTGTTGAATGACACATGTTGTGTATTTGTAGACATTTTGGTACCCTTACGCGAAATAACTTATAATTAATTTGTAGACATGTTGCTCCCCTTTCGCAAAATAACTTATACATGATGTGTAGACATTTTGGTCCCCTAATGCGAAATAACTTATACATAATGTGTAGACATTTCGGTCCCCTTACGCGAAATGACTTATAAATGATGTGTAGACATTTTGGTCCCCTAATGCGAAATAACTTATACATGATGTGTAGACATTTCGGCCCCCTTACGTGAAATGACTTATAAATGTTGTGTAGACATTTTGGTGTCCTTACGCGAAATAACTTATATTTCATGTGTAGACATTTTGGTTCCCTTACGCGAAATAACTTATAAATTATTCTTTAAATATATAGCTTGACAGTTCTCTGCACATTTTACCCAAGGATAATATCTGTATCCCCTCACTTCCTCGAAATTAACCTCCTTCTTAATGTCATAATTTCAACGTAAAATAATATTTCAAAAACTAAATTCAGGTATATTCATTCACATCAATGCCATGTTTTAAGCCAGATTAATTTCAATCTCAACTTACAATGTACTTGCATAATGAATTGAAATTCTAATTTGCTGAACTTTTGTCATGTTTAAGTGCTTAGAATATACAAAACGGCGATGTCATTTTATAGGAAGGTTCAAGATGAAGTCTGGATAACGGGTACAAATTTCACGTTGTTTGGTGCTAATCTAAAAACAGATATTCTTGATAATATTGAAAAAACGATACTGTAACAGATGTTCCAAATAAGTAGCTAAACACCATCTTACACTTTCAAAATAAAAATAAAAACAAAAACAAAACAAACACAGAAACAAAAACAATATACCACGACATTGGTTCGTACTACATAAACAAGTGACCACCGTCACACTGTACCTCATCATAATTTATCACAATGCATAATGCGACGTCATGCATGGAATTGAATAACCCAAATATATTTTATAAAATGAAGACACCTCTACCAAGAAATTTGTTTTACATGCGCACGTATAAAGATTGCGGTATTTATACAACGCAATCATAGGTTTGAACTTTGTTTTCAATTTAGACTTGTTTATAACTTTTCGTTTGGGTTTGTATTATATTTGTCTTCAAGATTATATACTCTGTTCCTCCTGTTTCGACTCTTCCTAAATTGAGGTAAATTATATGGCCTTCCAAACACCGTTTCAATTCCTAACATCACTGAAAAAACATTAATTGTCGAAATCAGGACATGGTGTACTAATGTTTGCACCTCATGTTTGCGGTATACCATCTTTTTCGCAAATTTTTTTTTCTTTTCTGTTTGGTATTAAATCAATTATTAAGATCCATTCTGTTACATCTGGTGATCCGTTTATTTGGCAATTGCAATGTCAGTCAGTAGTGTTCAAGAAATTCGTTGTTCGACCTGCTTGTCAAATGCGTTTTGTTAAAATATACTTGTTCACTTTTTTTTAGAAAATGTTGTTTGTGCTGTATTTAAACCCCTGTGACAAGAAATTGTTTTTTCATGCAGACGTATACAAATTGCGGTTTTTATCCTACGCAATCATAGGTTTAAACGTTGTTTTCAAGTTAGACTTGTTTATAACTTTTCGTTTAGGCTTGTGTTATATTTGCCTTCGGGTTTATATAATCTGTTCATCCTATTTCGACTCTTCAAAATTCAAGAGTCTATCCTCAATACGGTGTACTAATGTTTGCACCTCATGTTTGCGGTATACCATCTTTTCCGCAAGTTTATTGTTTTCTGTATCAAATTAATTGACTTTTAAATCAGAAAATCTACTCTATTTTATAACATGTGTCAACTGTAAAGAAAACTACATAGGTTAAACGGGAAATAGTGTGAATGAACGGGTCAGGATTCATAAACCTCAAATATGGCAACCCGAGTACAGACAAATTCCGTTGAGCGAACATTTGGACATGTGTGCGGGAGGGAAATTTAATTGTTCCGAGTTCTTCATATGTACGGTACCAACAGAGGAATATCGGAAATAACTAGAAAGAAAGTTCAGAAAAGTATTGACGCCAAGCTTAATGCTTAGTAGTTACATGTACAACGACGTTGCGATATAATACAAATGTGTTCCCCATAACGACGTTCATAGTCGGATGAAAGTGCTACACAATGCTGCTTTTAAAACTCTTTTGTGTATTTGATTTTTAATATATAATTCCGGGCATCGCTTAAATAGAAACTTTTTTGTATATTAAACTGAGAATGGAAATGGGAATTATGTCAAAGAGACAACAACCCGACCAAAGAGCAGAAGGCCACCAATGGATCTTCAACACAGCGAGAAAATCCCGTACCCGGAGGCGTGCATCAGCTGGCCCCAAAACAAAAATGTGTACTAATTCAGTGATAATCGACGTCATACCTAACTCCGAAATATATAAACGAACTAAAACTAAAAATCATACAAGACTAACAAAGGCCAGAGGCTCCTGACTTTGGACAGGAGCAAAACTTCGGCGGGGTTAAACATGTTTTGTGAGATCTCACCCCCTTTACCTCTAGACATTATAGAAAAAAAACAAATACACAGCAATACGCACAGTAAAACTCAGTTTAAAAGTAGTCCGAGTCCAATGTCAGAATAGGTAACAGAAGAAAATAAACTAAATGACAATGATACATAAATTAACAAAGGACTACTAGCAGTTACATTTGTACTGACATGCCAGCTGCAGACCTCAATTAAACTGATTAAAAGATTTTGTATTCATCATACAAAATATCAAGCACAATCCCTCCCGTTAGGTATTTAGTATTATAACATGATAAAATATATGAGAAGAACATAACCCGTATCTTGCCAACAACTGGTTTTAGAATAAATGTGTTTATTTCCGATGCAAAGACCCTATAATTGAATCAATATTAAAGCCAAAATATGCCATTTTCAATGCCCTGACAACAGTATCGTAACTATATTCCTTTTTAATAAGTCTGTTTAAAGGGTTTTGTTAGCTTTTGAGGTGAATGCCGACATTTTTGTGCTTTGTAAAGAATATTACCATAAAAGATTGGATGTAAAATAAGATGTCTGCATGTTAATTTATATTTACAAATGATGTCCTTGAAACATTGATGAAACTTAGTAATTGTTTTGACTCGTTTGTGATATCGGAAACCCTTGTGTAATTATTTTTTTAGTAATACATAGCTTTCTTTCGTTAAAATCTAATACGATGTTACATACACGAGCGAATCGAACAAGTTGAGATATATAAACACCTTAGGATGGTGACAAGGAAACGTCACCATCTAACAATGGATAATTAACAATAGGAAATGAAAAATCATCTCTTTTATCACAAATTTTGGTATTAAGCTTCCCGTTAAAAGATATAGATATCAAGATCCAGGAAAGGACATGGTTCATTGTTAGTATTAGCTTTATTTAAAGTTAGTTCAACAGGATAAATATCTTTAGAGTACATACTAAAGTCGTCATTATTGAGGGCCAATATATCCTCCAAACTGCTAACAGTATTATTATTATTTTTTATATACGTTTATAAATCTTATAATCACAATATACCATACTAATGACAGTTTGTTTTGGATAATATGTTTTTAGAAATATATTAAAAATATCACATGGTGTTGCATTTTTTTAAATAGTTATATGTACTGTGTAGGAATTGTACGCTTCGGGTACAAGATAAATAGTCTGAAGGTCTTAATTAGCAGGAAGAGCATCAGCTCAGTAAGAAAATAATAAGATGGCTATTTTACGTATCTCTGAAATAAAGTTTCTGGCAGCGAAAAGATGAACACAATATCAAAGAATTGTCTTTCGATCAAATCCATTCTACAACAATTCACAATTATATTTATATTAATAATAAAGAGAAATTCTAAAAGTCTTTGTATCACTTCAATATATCAATAATTTGTCATGAAATTTTTTTTTTTGTATTTCTTAATTAAGGAAAACAAAACGGTCCGTATTTCTTTGTCTTCATAGCACGGATAATTACTTTGTAATTGACACTCATGTTCCAATTATCTTTTTAGATCTTTTTAGATATTCGCAACTTGTCCTTATTAGTTCATGAGTATGTATACGTTGTGTCTATATATATACTTCCAAGAAATATCCTTAACCTATTTTTCATCGTGGATAGATTTAGCAATTTATCAGAATTTCAAATTGACGAGAAAAACATCCTGTTAAAAGGAAGTTGAAACTTATGTACAGACGAAATTTCTGTTATATTGTTCAAATTTAAACAGAGAGATTAATATTTACTGATAACAAATTCATTACGCGTATTTGATTTACATTCGGAAGAAAATAACATCATAACATCCCTGTTAGTTAATTCCAAAGTTTACTGTCATTTCAACATATTTCTAAAAGGCGGCAGAATTTACAACTTTTCATTTCTATATATCAAATTGTTAAGTGTTTAAAGACTTTTAATAAAGTTAGTTATTGCAGTAATGAAAATCATTCGAATCATACTAAAAAACGAAGGTCACGCGATTTAATAATTTTTGAAAATATGAATTATACAAAATTATGAAAATAAACTCATCATAGATACCAAGATTAAAATTTTATATTTGCGCCAGACGCGCGTTTCGGCTATAAAATACTTATCAGTGACGCTCGAATCAAAAATACTAAAAAGGTCAGATAAAGTACGAAGTTGAAGAGCATTGAGGACCAAAAATACCTAAAAGTTTTGCAAAATACAGCTAAGGTTATCTATTTCTAAGGTAGAAAAACCTTAGTATTTAAAAAAATTAAAGTTTTGTGAATAGTTCATTTATAACTATGAACATATCAATGATAACTCAAGTCAACACATAAGTGCTGACTACTAGGCTGGTGATACCGTCGGGGAATTAAAACTCCACCAGCAGTGGCAACGAACCAATGGTTGTAAATAAACTCATCATTGATACCAGGATTGGAATTTTATATTTGCGCCAGACGCGCGTTTCGTCTACAAAAGACTCATCAGTGACGCTCGGATCAAAAATGTTAAAAAGGCCAAATAAAGTACGAAGTTGAAGAGCATTGACGATAAAAAATTCCTAAGTGTTTTGCCAAATACAGCTAAGGTTATCTATTCCTGAGGTAGATAAACCTTAGTTTTTCAAAAATTTAAAGATTTGCAAACAGTTAATTTCAAATTATGAACATATCAATGATAACAATGGATAACTCAAGTCAACACAGAAGTGCTGACTACTGGGCTGGTAAGCCTAGATGGCGATGTCCCATTGGTCTTAATTAAAGTTTCGGAGATAGCAGATAGAGTTTTTTTTTATAAGATTATTTGAAGTATTCAAATAAGTTAACAATATCATTAAGCAATTAGTATTATTATGAATATAATGGAAGTACATTGTAGGTTGGAATCAATAAATTATGTAAGTCTATGTGTCTGTCAGTGTTTAATAATAACGTTCAAATTAAGGAAAAGAAAGACATCAGCCCCCCTTTTTCCCCTTTATGGTTAAACCTTTAACGCTTTCCCCTGAACATTCAAGTTCTAAATTTTTACCCCCTATTTTTTCGGCTATTTTATTTCCCGTTCATCAGTGCAAATATCCATCTTTGCGACCTTTCTAATACAAATGTAGAAAAGATTTAAATGCATTATATCCTTGTTTCATCCTGAGAACATAAGGAGTCTAGTGTGGTTTTTTTTCACGCATACCTACTTAATGTCTTAGGTGCTGCATATTTTCCCACAACAGTGTACAAACCAGATTGCAAGTTGTATATTTTTCGTTCATGATTGAACATATCCTCATTACGATCCACCTCATAAAAAAGTACAAAAGATATAATAGATAAGTATTAACCGTACTTATTCATCAAAAAGTTTGGAGTCTAGTAATTTTATATTCACGTCCAATCACTGAATGTTGTTAACAAATGTTGGTCCGCAATGCTCTTCAACTATGTGTGGCCTTTTCAACCCTTTTTAATTCGAGGGTAAATGATGAGTCTTTTTGAGACGAGCCGCGTGTCTTGTGTACACAATTTCAATCCTGGTATATATGATGAGTTTACTTTTGTGAAGTTGCGTCACATTATCCCACAACATTTTAATGCAAACAAGGGTGTAACTGTATAATGACTACATCCAAAATGGAGCTGTTCAATCCAAGAAACACGATAAAATCGCAATGTCACTTAATAATCATACTTCAACAGGAGCAACCGTGATTTGGAATGTAAATCAATCATCGTTTTCGGGTTTTACTGTACTCTTTACGCTTAGTAATTCATAACAAAAAATATAGTTAATATTAAAATAAAGAGATGTGGTATGATTGTTAATGAGGAAAACTATACATCAAATGTCAATTTAAGTGGATTTAAGCAATTATAACACTACAAAAGTCTAAAAGTCTGAAAAGACCAGTTTTTGTCTTAATTTGCATGAACTCTAAGTGGATTTAAACAATTATAGGCAACCGCACGGCCTTCAATAATTTGAAAAACCCATACAGTATAAGCGGCAATAAAAGGTCCCGACATGAAAAATATGAAACAATTTAATTGAGTAAATTTACGAAAAGTAAACATAACAAACAGGAACCAACGGCAACCACTGAACTACGGGCTTCTGACTTCGGACGGGCTCATAAATAATGTGGTGGGGCTAAACGTGTTTGAATGCGCCAGTCACCTCCTTTATCTGGGACAGTGTTGTAACAGTACATTGTCAAGATAAAAACAAACTATAAAAACCAGTTGAAAAGAGGTAAATCATTAGATCGATACAAGGCAAATAAACATTTCACAAAAACACAAAAGGTTTACAACTTTTTAAAAATGTGTGTGCATGTAGTAGTCATGATAAGTTAAAAAAACAAGTTCAAATAGAAGAATCAACAAGCAACATTATGTAACCATATATATGATATATGACCAGAAAAGAAACCAACAACAACATTGAAACATATAAGAAATTCCGACCAAAAACAACTGACTGTTATTTTTGTACATTTAAATATAATTTAAAAAAAATATTTTTAAACACAGTATAAGTACTACATGACTTGAATCTTGACTCATCATAACAGGAAGATATAGATAGTACATATAAACGATTTGAACTTGACATCTTCCGTAGGTTACAAGTAACAACGTGATACTTTCAACATTCGCTGGGTTTGTCCTTGATTTTTTTAACAAATGCATTCTATCATGAGCTATGACGATCTGAATTGTGAATAAAGCAGACTTGGGTTGATTGTAATTGTAATCATCAATCAGCTGTAATTGATTACTCTTTTTCAAGTAATCCTTGTAATCATTATTCAGCAAACAATCTGATTACATGTAATTTGATTTAAACAGATGAACCTTTTTATTAATCATATATAATAAATATTTGACTTGTTAAAATAGTGTCATAAAATTTAGAATGAAATGTTAATTGAGTTATTTAATTCAGTAAAATTTAAACTGTTGGAGAGTTATCTCATTGACATTCATACCATATCTTCTTATATCTTGTTACAGTCTTGTAATCCTGATTACTTTTTTTTATTACATTTTGATAACAATGAAAAAAATATATCTAAAATTGTGTTTATGGTCAAAATGTCATGTCTTGTAATAAACCTTTTTATTAATCATATTTAATAAATATCTAACTTGTTAAAATAGTGTTGTTTACTTGAAGCATGTTAATTGAGTTATTTAATTCAGTAAAAAATAAACTGTTGTAGATGTGTCTAATTGGCACTTATACCATATCTTCTTAAATCTTGTTACGGTATTGAAAGACATCATTAGTTTAAGTAAAAGGTACTGTACATATATATTTACAATTTAGAGGTGTATATACACTAGTAAACAAAAGAAACGATACAAGGCAATTAATTTTCCATACATTGTCTTTATGAAATAATTATGCTTGTAATTATCATGATTATCTAATGATAGCGCATTATTTCCTTCACCTGAATTGCATATTAAAGAGGCACTAGCAATCTGAACTCAAATATCTCCTCAGGAAAGACAAAAAGATTTGAATCAATGACGAATACTAGAAATCCCCAATCTACAAAAGAAGACCACAATCAGGACATATAAAGGATAAATCGGACCTCAAAATGTCTGTTATTGTTGTAAATTGAGTTCGACCTTGTAAACATGTTTTATATACAATATAAGTACTACGTGACTTTATAAGTTGAATGTTGACTCATCATAACAGGAAGATGAAGGGTGTAAATATTAACGATTTGAACTTGACATCATCCGTAGGTTAAAAGTGGAAACATTATACTATCTACATTAGCTTGGTTATTCTTATATATCTTATTCATTGTATCATCCAATGCTTTCATCTTGAATGTAGTATTCGGTAACTATGTTACGGCTGGAGAAGGCTAAACATATGTAAACGTTTTTATTTTATATATTAAAAAGAAACTATACAACTCACTCAATGCGATATCACACCATGTGTCGAAATCTTAAAAAAGCAATGGTTGCATACATTTTCATTAGTAAGTCTAGTTTGGAGATTTATATTTAGAGGTATTAAATTACTTCTAACTTGATCATCTAGTTGGAAGTTCTTTCTTCAAAGGGATTGTACGTCTTTCATTGTTTAGCGTGTTTATGTCCTTACATAGCGGTATTAATCTATTTTTATTAACGCAATATGATGCAGTAAGTATATATCATTTTCCCATGACATAATAGATATTGACAATTTATGTTAATTAAAGTTAGGTTGACAGTGCTCTTTTCTACTAAAAGAACGTTGCTCTCCTAGTCTTTAAGGTTGACATAACTTTTAGCTGAAAAGACGTTTCCCAGCATCTTACGAACGGATAAATCTCTACGAACGTATCGTTAAGGAGCAGTTATTTTGTTACTTACGAACGGATAAAACTCTACGAACGTATCGTTAAGGAGCAGTTATTTTGTTACTTACGAACGGATAAAACTCTACGAATGAATCGTTAAGGAGCAGTTATTTTGTTACTTACGAACGGAAAAAAAACTCTACGAACGTATCGTTAAGGAGCAATTATTTTGTTACTTACGAATGGATAAAACTCTACGAAATGTATCGTAAAGGAGCAGTTATTTTGTTACTTACGAACGGATAAAACTCTACGAACGTATCGTTAAGGAGTAGTTATTTTGTTACTTTCAAACGGATAAGACTCTACGAACGCATCGTTAAGGAGCAGTTATATTGTTACTTACGAACGGATAAAACTCTACGAATGAATCGTTAAGGAGCAGTTATTTTCTTATAATAAAATCCAATAATAAATTTCTACCGACATTGCAGTGTGTTCAACGACAACAGTTAACAATTTGATATATTTTTTTGCAACCTTGCATTTTATTGTTGTGGTTACACGTCAGTGTTCAAATTCTGTTTTTGAATGTTGGGTATTCTTACGTTGGGTTCCGTTTGTTTTCATATCTGCCTTATCCATTTAAAAATAAAATTGAGAATGGAAATGGCGAATATGTCAAAAAGACAACAATCCGACTAAAGAGCAGACAACAGCCGAAGGCCACCATTGGGCTTGCAACGCAGCGAGAAAATCCAGCACCCGGAGGTGGTCCTCAGCTGGCCCCTAAATAAAGTTTGTTACTATTTCAGTGAAAATGGACATAACACTTAACTACAAAACATATAAATGAACAACAATTAAAAAGCATACAGGAATAACAAAGGCCAGAGGCTCCTGACTTGGAACAGGGGCAAAAATGAAGCGGGGTGAAACATGTTTTGTAGATTCTCAACCCTCCCCTTATACCTCTAGCCAATGTAGAATAAAGAAACCCATAGCAAAACGCACAGTAAAACTCAGTTTAAAAGAAATGTCCGAGTCCGATGCCAGAATAGGTACCAACAGAAACTAAGCAAAATGATAATATACACATAGATTAACAAAGGACTACTAGCTCCAGACCTCGATTAAACTGATTAAAGGATTATGTCTTCATCATATATAAAAATAACATTGTTTCTGAAAGCCGTTGTTAAAATAAAATGGCGCATATGGTTTGCGATTGTTGGATGTTTAACGTTCAGTGGCAAGTATTTCATGCATTTCACGACGAGATTAGCGTTAGATACAGGATTGAAAAGTGATTGAGGTGACAGCACTTAAATATGCTTCATTTATTATATCCACAAGTCCTTTATTTTGAACGACTAAAGAAAAGGTTTTTGTAAAAACTGTCTCCTAAAATACAGCACACAACAGGAAAGTCTAAAGATACGCAAGGTCCAATTGGTCCGAGTTGTTGATACGCCTGAGCGTCATTCTCGTGTTCGTGGGTAGCTTGGATAAATATGTCGTTGAAACAGCTAAAATACGACGGGGTTAATTAAACATATTTTGTGAGATCTCAACCCTCCCCCTAAACCTCTTGTAAATGTAGAAAAAAGAAACACATAGCTATACGCACAGTAAAACTCAGTTTGAAAGAAGTCCGAGTCCGAGTCCGATGTCAGAATAGGTAACAAAAGAAACTAAGCAAAATGACAATGATACATAAATTAAAAAGGGACTACTAGAAGTTACTAAAAGAGGGACGAAAGATACCAAAGGGACAGTCAAACTCATCAATCTAAAACAAACTGACAACGCCATGGCTAAAAATGAAAAAGACAAACAGAAAAACAATAGTACACATGACACAACATAGAAAACTAAAGAATAAACAACACGAACCCCACCAAAAACTAGGGGTGATCTCAGGTGCTCCGGAAGGGTAAGCAGATCCTGCTCCACATGTGGCACCCGTCGTGTTGCTTTTGTGATTACAAATCCGGTAAATAGTCTAATTCGGTAGGTCACATTCATGAAAGGGAAGGGGATTGTAGTTACGACGTAAGGAACATATCCGATATCATTTGTGAAACGATTATTCCATAACGGTCAACCAACTCGTGATGGCGTCCGTAAAATTTACGAAGGGATGATTTCAACTTCACCATTTGGAAATCTTGGTTTAATAGCTTCCTTGTGAGCAGTAACCCTCTATCAAGAAAATCATGATAGGAAACGCAAGCACGGGAATATCGTATCAATTGGGAGATATATACCCCGTATGCAGGTGCTGCTGGAATGTTGCTACTTAGAAATGGAAAGTTCACAATTGGAAAGCTGAAATCATCTCTTTTGTCGTAAAGTTTTGTTTTCAACCGACCCTCATTGTCAATTTCTAGATGTAAGTCAAGATATGAAGCCGACTTAACTGTATCTGTAGTATCCTTTATCTCCAATTCGATGGGATAGATGCGTTCCACATAGTCACCAAATTTTGAATTGTTTAGTGAAAGAACGTCATCTATATAGCGGAAAGTAGAGTTAAAGGATATTGCTAACTTCTTATCTTTCTTCCTAAGAAGTTCCTGTATGAAGTCAGCCTCATAATAATACAGAAACCAGTCGGCAAGTAGAGGGGCACAGTTTGTTCCCATTGGGATGCCGACAGTTTGTTGAAAAACACGTCCTCCGAACGTTACAAATATGTTACTAAGATGCCAGCTCCAGACCTCAATTAAACTGAATGAAAACTTATGTCTTCATCATATAAAAAAGAACATTGTTTTCGGAATGTCGTTGTAAAAAAAATGGCACATATGGTTTACATTTGATTGATGAATTATTGGATGTTTAATGTTCAGTGGCAAATATTTCATGCATTTTACGACGAGATTAACGTTAGATAACGGATTGAAAAAAGATAAGGTGACACAACTTTGATATGCTTCATCTATAATATCCACACGTCCTTTAAATTGGACGAATAAAGAAAATACTGTCTCCTAAAATACAGCACCCAACAGCAAAGTCTAAAGATACGCAAGGTCTAATTGGTCCGAGTTGCTGATACGCATGAGCGTTATTTTCGTGTTCGGGAGTATCTTGGATAAATATGTCGTGAACACCGCTATTTATTTATGTTTTAAGAATATTTATTAGGAATTAGGTGCACTCGATCTATCGTAAATTGATAAAGTGTTGTGTATCCTTGTTGAAAGTATGAGTCAGAACCAACAAAACTGCATAGTTATCAAAAAGTATATTTTTGTTTTAAATTGCATGATCAAAGTAATAAGAAAGAGATGAGAAATATAAAAACAGAAGAAAATATAAAAAGCTTGCCATGAAAGCTCCTCAACGAAAACAATAAACAAGAAAACAAAATAAATTATATATGTACTATGGACGATAATAAAACATACACAAAAAAGAATAAGAAAGGCCATAAAAAAAAAAAACAACAAAAAACAAAAAACAAATCCACAATACATGACCATGATGACAGAACATCTATTTAAAGTTTTAACTGTTTTTTTTTAAATGTTTATTTCAATATTTCCTTTTATTTATCTGCTTCAGTATACCAGTTTAAGCATAAGTATAAATCAATAATAACCAATAAGGGTGAAGACGTGATCAATCGGATTTAAGGGGTTAGGGCAACGAGTATGTTTTTTTGTTTTTGTTTTCAAATTAAAAAACTAGTGGTGTTCGCTCCTAGATTTATTTTACCTCATGTTTGCGAAAACTGTTTGCCGTTGATCTGATCCTAGAAAAGACTCAAAATGATTCCTTTTCCCTTTCCATTCCAAAGGTCTACATTTATCCTTTTTCACTTATATGTACTAAAAAATATATTTGAACTAATGTTGTAATATTTATCAAAATCTCTTGGACGATTACTGTACTTGGTCTAAACATTTTATATTCTTTGCCAAAAGAATTGATCAATTAGATGTTCAACCGTGTTGATTGAACAAAACATTGTATATCATATATTATGATATATAAAGTAAGTCAAAGACATTTCAAAAGTAACAAGAGCACTGTCGATAGTCCAATAATAATAAATAAATTAATGCTACTTCTTTTCTCGTTACGGCAAGTTATGTCAAGTTAGGGCAGATTTGGTTCGTTCGTTAGATTCATCAAAAAAATCCAATAAGGTTGTATAAATGTCGTATCAAAACGTTCTTATAAAAAAATCTGCTTCTATGTAAAAAAGAAAATAACGAAAATACTGATCTCCGAGGATGGTTTTGACAACATTTTAAAATTTGGTGTAAACATCTTAAAAACGTTACGTAATTAACATTGATAAAATATATTTAAACATAATTATTTTGCTAATGTGTTAACAACATGAACAATAATCTTTAAATATTGATATGAAAAGATTTATGCAAAAGCATTCAATAGAAATAATGAAACAATTTACTCCAAATATATACATATTGCTGTTATCCAGATTTTTTGTTTAACTGCCAACAGCGAACGTTTTAAATTCAAAATAGTACTGTTCTCAACACTTTTCAGACATGATCCTAACATATTATGGAATAAGAAACCAAAGGTTTAACTAACTCTTTACATGTGAAAATAGCTCAAATTTTGAACTTATAAATGCGTCTGAAGATACCAAACAACAAAATAAATGAGATGTGGTAGGTTTGCCAATGAAACAACTATCCACCAAAGGTCTAGCTGATTTTTGAGTGTCAGCAAACACAATTTAAAAATGAGGTAATTATTTATTCGGTGCCTTTATTATGATATTGATCACAAATGCAGGATTGAGATAGAAGGGGTTGCATGTACTTTAAATGACATTTATATGATTTTGTCTTCAAAACATTTTGCTTCATTTGTATTGCTTATTTGAGGGTTACTACGTTGAGGTCTCGTTTAACCTTTAGTTATTAATACGCGGCATAAAATGGTGTTGCTGTTAGGTTCTGACTGCATATATTCATGATTTGTTAAACAGAATCCCTCCAAAAATTTGATTATCATTCAATGTATAAAACAATTCCGAGTTGCTCAGAATACTATGTGAGCGAAAACTGAAGCTTCATTCCGAAGTTTTAGTTACAACCATGTACACAGGTTTCGTTTTTTTGACTAGTAGTTTTCTGATTTGTAGGCAGTACTTTCCTATTCAAATAACGGTTCTCCTTTATCGCTTCAAGGTCGGACTATCACCTACCTGGATTAAAAGCCGCTCAAAGTGAAAAAAGTGGAAATAACTCAATTAAAGATTGATAAAGGAGTTCACAATTACACTGCTTTACTTTTCAGGCTGTTAAAATAACAAAATGGTTGTATTGTAATCAATGATGTATTTGTACAAACTTTTTCTCATCAACAAAAGTCATCCTGACTATACAACATTTAGCTAATTTGGTAAATTTTGATATCATATATGATCTTGTTTTCTATATTGTGAAAGTTGTAATGTGTCACATTAGCGGACAGACTTCTAGACCTATTAAAAGCAGTTGGTATGCGGTACGTTGGGTATTTACATGAATCAAGTGAAGTATTGTGACGTAATAAGTCTTGGTGTAATGTTTCAAACATATCAAACTAAAAGAAACTCTTAGAAACTGTATACATGTGAGATGAATGATTATTCCATTGTAAATACTGAATATCATAGGTATGAATGATAGCAAAATTTTACTCTCATCTTAAACTCACCAAACTGTGATGTATGAATAATTTGCAAAGACTGATAATGTTATTTAGAAAGGGAAGATATGATAATGATTTTAATAAAGTAAATGAAAACAAATGCAATTATAGGTCTCCATTTTGAGAAATTTCCATACAGTATAGTCAGCTATAACAGACTCCCTCACATGAAAAATGTGAAACAATTTAAACGAGAAAATAAACGTCCTAATTTACCAAATACAAGTAATGAAAAACAAATATGACAGACATGATCTATGGACAATCAACAATGTGTTACTGCACAACATGAGAACAATCTATAAAAAGTAGCTGCAAATGGCTTAACTAAACAAATTTGCACGAAGCACAAATAAAACACCTTACATTAACACATAGCCGTAAAGCTATTAAAGTACATAGGCAAAGACGACTTTCATATTCCAGCATTTTTTTCTATACACTTTTGATGTCAAAATGATGTTGTTAATATGTCACGGTAAGCGTCAGTTATTCAAAGGAGCCTTTTACACAAATCAATCTTGTGTCAATAGGCTTAGCCTATCTTGATTGAACCGCACATATTGTTAAAACAAAGCCTAATTTTCATCGTAAAAAGTTCACTTTATTTTCCGTAGAATCTTGATGCGTGCACATATACCTATTACTATTAACTTTAGACGTGTCACGGTACTTGTCTATCCCAAATTCATGTATTTGGTTTTGATGTTATATTTGTTGGGATTTTGTCTGATGCTTGGTCCGTTTCTGTGTGTGTGAGTTACATTGTAGTGTTGTGTCGTTGTTCTCCTCTTATATTTATGCGTTTCCCTCAGTTTTAGTTTGTTACCCCTATTTTGTTTTTTCTCCATGGATTTATGAGTTTGAACAGCGGTATACTACTGTTGCCTTTATTTAGTACAAAGTTTTAAAAGATTAAAATAAAAAACAATATCCAGATTTCATCGTAAAAACTACCACAATGTTATTTGAGCATATGTTTGTAAATATATAACGACTGCTTTCAAACAGGAGCCATGCATTCTGAGAAGGGAAATATGCCCTCAATATTACTCAAAGGTACTACGGGATCTTCAATTGTAAATCAGAAAATAAGGGTTACAGAGTACTCTTTGTCGAAAGATATATCTTATATATGTCTTATGAAACGATATTACGGTCATTGATACAAAAAAAATAACAACGACAACCTCGCCATTGACACCGATTACCTATAATAAATTATTTTGATCATTCAACCCTCTAAAAGCGAGTTCGAATCAACCAACAAAGCCATTTAATAATCACGAAAATGTAGACAATGGTTGCGAGTTAATTCTTGATTTCTATTGAGTAATAAGCAATATAACAAAACTCTTCAACCATCAACAATCAGACACCAACAATCTACAAAAATACCACTCGGTAAATATATATGTTAAAATTCAAACCGGAAAGTATCTTATCAAATGGCAAAATCAAAATCTCAAACACATCAAACGAATGGATAACAACTGTCATATTCCTTAATTGGTAAACAGTGGCAAATCAAATAAAACGACTCTTGGATAATATACATGTAATATGACACTCGGTCGATCTAAAACATTACCATTCAGGAAATATATTAAATAACACTATACCAAGTTAGCAAAAAAATACAAACAAACTACTAGGTTATTATATTTGATAACACTCCGCTAATCTACAAAATGACTACTCGAATAATATATTAGATAACTCCCTGCCAATCTAAAAAATGACCATTCGTGTCAATTATTTTATCGGCAAAAACAAGTAGGGAAATAAAGAGGATAAAAGAGGGACGAAAGATACCAAAGGGACAGTCAAACTCATAAATCTAAAACAAACTGACAACGCCATGGATAAAAATGAAAAAGACAAACAGAAAAACAATAGTACACATGACACAACATAGAAAACTAAAGAATAAACAACACGAACCTAACCAAAAACTAGGGGTGATCACACTCGCCAATCTTCAAATAACTACTCGGGTAATTCATGTAATTTATAAGATAACTCTGACCATCATATATTCTGTCATTGTACATTTAGCTTGACCTTGAACAACATGTTTTAAATATAAACAGGATAAGTACAACGTGATAACATTAATTGATTGTTGACTCATCATAACAGGAAGATATAGGTTGTAAATATTAACGATTTAAACTTGACATCATCCGAAAACTACAAGTACACACGTTATATTATCTTAATTAACTTGTGTTGACTTTAATTTTTGTACTTTCCAATGCATTTAATTATCAGTCTAATAATATTAATTATATTAAGGGTAATATGAAGAAAAAAACATTTCAGCCAATGCTGTAAATACAACTTGTTTCAAACTTATCAAACAAGGGTGTCTATTTCTTTTATTCAGTCAAGTTTAAAGCTTAATCGTGTGCAAATATCTTAATGCTTTACATTAAACAGTATTATTTAAGTTAATTTTGTTTTCGGTTCTGTTTTAAGCTGGGGTCACACATTCACGATTTGTACTGCCGTCCTTGACAGGACCATTCCCGATTAAAATTTGTCAAAAGTCTGATCAAGATCCTGTGAATCGTGGATGGAAATTCGATTTGTATCTTTCGCCAGGTAAAATTCGACCGAGTCTGTCACGACTGCGTCCCGATTCTACCGAAGGTAATCCGATAGAGATCAGATAGTGACAAGACAGTGAACCGACGCTGACGGAAGTTATCCGTTCGAAAACTGTCGGCATAATCGGGATGATCGGGTACTGTCGGAACGTAATCCTATCACGGTCGGCTCTATCGCATTGCAAACGGCTTTGTCTGGTCTCAGTCGTATTGTATTCTGTTATTGTCGGGACTTCTCCAGATCATTCCCGTTCCACAGGACACCGTCCCGAATACACAGAACATTGTTAGGAATTCGATCCGAAACAGCAGAATCTGTCACGACATAGGCACGATTGTAATCCGACTAGACAAAATCGGCTGGGTTTCCCCGAATGTTACGGGACGCACCTAACTGTCGGGGTGCTTTGCCGAACTATTCGGACCCTTCCCGACCAGTAGGAATCTGTTACGAACTAAAACGACTGCGTTCAGACAATAATAGGACATTCCAGATAATTGAGGATTCTAATCCGACTTTTTCACTTTTCGTGTCGTATCGCTGTCTTATCTCAAACGGGAGCAATAATCGGCAATGTGTGAACCCCGCATTACGGAGGTTTATTAGAGCATAAAATAGTAGATATCATTTGTGTCCCTCTCTCTGTAGTTTCAAATATCAGTGCTCTATTATATGTTGTCTGATATCATTGACGCAGACATCATTATCAATCGCTGGATTTTATTATATATTGCCTGGTGTCATTGGGAGGAACAACATAATCAATAGGCAAATTTTATTATGTGTTCAATGGTGTTTTCTAATGTCATTTAGACAAACTATTTAATTAATCGGCTGATTTTATTACATGTTGTCTGGTGTCATTGAGGCAGACATCACAATCAATCGACGGATTTTATTACATGTTGTCTGGTGTCATTGCGACAAACATAAACATAAATCGGTGGATTCTATTATATGTTGTCTGACGTCATTGAGACAAACTATATAATTAATCGGCTGATTTTATTACATGTGTTCTGGTGTCATTGAGACAGACATCAAAGTCAATCGGCAGATTTTATTACATGTTGTCTAGTGTCATTGAGACATATATCAAAGTCAATCGGCAGATTTTATTACATGTTGTCTGGTGTCATTGAGACAGACATCAAAATCAATCGGCGGTTTCTATAGGTTGTCAAGTGATTCTATAGGTTGTCAAGTGATTCTATAGGTTGTAAAGTGATTCTATAGGTTGTCAAGTGATTCTATAGGTTGTCAAGTGTCATTGAGACAAACATAGAAGATAAATCGGTGGATTATATTGTCTGTTGTCTGGTGTCATTGAGACTTACAATATAATTAATCTGTGGATTCTATTACATGTTGTCTGACGTCATTGAGACAAACAACATAATTAATCGGTGGTTTCTATTATATCATGTATATGTTGTCTGTTGTTATTTAGGAGAGACAACATAATCAAATGGTGGATTTTATAATATGTTGTCTGACGTCATATAGACAGACAACATAATCAATTGAGGAATTTTATTATATGTTTCCTGGTGTCATTGGGAAAGACAACATAATCAAAAGTTGGATTCTAGTATATGTTGTCTGGTTTCATTGAGACAGACATGATAATTAATCGTTTGATTATATTGTTTGTTGTATGGTGTCTTTGAGACAGCTGTAATAACAAACGGTTGTTTCTGTCATATGGTGCATTACGTTGAATTTAAAAATATTTTTTTTTTAACTTTGAAACATTTACATCAATATACTTTACTGCATTACACTCAGAACAACAACATATTAAAGACGTGTTTCCTTCATCAAAGAGCAAATTCTTCTGGCTCTAAGCTAGCAATTTCTATGATAGGTTTATTGTCCTAGGTTTATAATTTCTGATCCCATTTCACAAAGTTGATACACAACTATCTTGTCTTGTTTTATTCTAAAATGGGAAAGTCATTAAAAATTGACCAAAACAAATAAATTGACTCAACTAATTTAACAAAATATGTTCACTGTTTATCAAATAGAACATCTTTAGCAAACTAGTATGTCGACACTGTCTGCCAAGTGCTATCACGAAGTTAAGTGTACAAGATGAATTTATTCTGGTTACTAAACATTAACGTTATAAGAATGCAAGACCAATATTACCTAATTTTTTTTTATCATAGCTTTATTTTCTTCAAAGGTACAGAATAGGACAGATATCATCTACACTTGTTTTTATCAGTCTTGTGTTTTCAACTTTCTTATTATTATGTTAGTTTTACCTTTTAATTCCTCTAGACAATATCTTCAAATGTATAAAAGTAAATCAAAGTGCCCAGATGCAATTAATATACAATACATCAACGACCATCTATGTCGTTGAAAAAGTTAAAGTGAGCTAAAATAGAACAAAAAAATATATAGAACAAAACAAGCTTACTTACCTTTTATAGCTATTACATCTACATTTTGCTGCTTTAAAATAACATCGTCGCCTATTAGAGTATTACCTCATATTGAATAGAAGAGCAGGAAGCAAACATTTATTCAGAACGAGGCAGTGATGAACTGCTCTTCTAATAATTGTACATCAAAGTAATTTAACTGTAATACAAAATCGTAACTGTACTTATCGTCTTGACTTAACATGATAAAATAAAGACAGGATAACAAAAAGGTTTTGCAATATAATTCCAGTACAACATAGGAGAATAAAGACTCTTGAAATGTCGTGCGTCCGATTGGATGTTCTGAATTTTATTTCATCACGACCTCTCAAATCTATATATCATTGATGTATAGATACGTCAACGCGTGTTGGGACTAGAAAACAAAACGGTACCTACCAAATAATCAAATTCATCTAACATAGGAACTATATAACAAAACGGTACCTACAAAATAATCTAATTCATCTAACATAAGAACCATATAACAAAACGGTACTTACAAAATAATCAAAAACACCCAACATAGGAGTTAGAGGCTTCACTATTGTTAATAATCTATAAAATATTCACCAACGCTAATTTTTTTTAAACATAGGTTATAAATTGTTTCAATACTAAATTACCTAATGACTTTATACACTGACTGGTAGAATAAAAAAAGTCAGTCAAAAAGCTAAAAATCAATAAGCGCTTTACATGTCTCATTAAAAGCCTTCTAACACGCAAAACAAAGTAGAGATACAATTTTTGATAGAAGATGATTAATTGATACATTTCTATCTACTTCTATATTACATCATCTTAAAATTTTTGCTTTAAATACATGTAGAACAAATGCAGATACGGTCTCTTTTTAAGATTGAATATGGTAAGAAGACATTTGTTTAATGATATACGGCATTGCCCTTTTTAGATGGTTTTTGGGGAGGGAATCGTTCTTGGATTTTTATTAAGCTAAGACATAAAAAATATAACGGTCCATTCATTAGAAGTCAAACATTATCGTTTAATATTGCTTTACTTAACTATCACCTTACACAATATGTCCGATTACCAATTGACAAGCTAAAAGTCTGACGTAAAGGATGTACACCACTAATTCATGGCCCCATTGCTTTCTATGTTAAATTCCGCAATTTCAAACAGACAAAGCTCTTTTGTTTGAAGTTTAAATAAAGTGACAAAAGGCCATGTCAAAGCAACACTTCACGGTGTCTTGTACTGGAAAAATCAACATATCTTTAATGGCATATAAGAAAGAACTGGTTCCCGGAACTTTGGATGTACCAAAACAGGTACATCAGATCTGACAAACAGGAAAAATGTACCCTCTTTATAAAATGTATTAATATTCAAAATTATAAGTCAAAAAGTGTTCTACAATGATCATCAGTCATTTCATTTGATACCAACAATACCTAAATATTCTACATATTTTGAAAGTAACACTCATGCGTAGGAACTATTTTGTGTTAAATATGTACTTCTTTCTGGTATGTGCTTTCTGTCCGGGACGAATTAGTGGTGCTACACCTAAACCCAGTATTAGAACCCATTACATTCCACAGAGTTTAGGAAAATGATGTGATATATTGAACTCTAAAATCAGTGTTAATTCATTTGAAAGAGCACTAACATGTGCGCAATGGCGGTTCATGGTTTTATTATCATAAATAATAAGTGCACTCTTTTTTTACATAAACAAAAGTTTAAATATCATTATACTTAGACTATTCACATTTTATAAAACTATCTAATCCATCGGCATGACTTCTTGGAAAAAGCGTTGCATTTGCGTAGAAACATGTACAAATCAGAAATTAAACACAAACAAGAAATTTGTGCATTTTAAACAATGCGAACAAATATATACTATCTTTTCACTTCTAGCCAGATAGCAATATAATTGCCATTTAATTGTTGTTGTCTTCACATATTACCCCTAGTATGTACATTGTTTTTCTTGCAAATATTTCTCATTAACCTTCCGAATTTATGTTTTCATATTCATTCCTCCAGTAGCAAGTTTGGGGTATTACAATTACAGTGTAAACACATAGGGTCATGCATTTTAACGATAAAGTATTTATTTGGTCCGGTTGAAAAAGGTCAAAAGTTAGAATATCTGAAGATGTAAACCTGAATGCAAGTCCTCCTCAACATAAAAATATCCATAGTTGGAGTTAGAGCTGATCAGTTTATCAATTTGTCCCAAATGTAATACATCATACTGTAAGAATAGTATTGAAAAAGCGTATGTTTTGTTAAAAAGAAATGCACTACATATCATGGGTGTCACGAGCCATTATATATTTGTCCTTTTTTAGGCAAAACAACAAATTTTGATGTACAAAGAGAACTAATACCAAATGAAGGCTCATGCTTTTCATGAACAAAGAACTAATTGAATTCTTATTGAACACAAACAAAAGTTTAAATATCATTACTTTTATATTAATCACATCAAGATAGATCGAAATGAATGATGTTAAAAGAGAATGCATATATTTGATAAAAACGAAAGAAAAAATGTCATTAGATTATATGAAAAACAACTTACCCTGATGCTCACAAAGTCCTACCATCAAATGACGGTTAATGATTTCTAAAAGTTTCTGATTCTGTGTGGCGTAAATTTTTATTATTTAATTACAAGCAGTCTGTTTTAGAATCCGGGAATACATAAGTTCTTAGGCAGCTTGCACTCACAAAAATACATAAGTTCTTAGGCAGCTTGCACTCACAAAATGGAAACGTATTGTCATCTGTTGAATCAATTTCAAAAGAAAGATCTCAATGTTGTAAAACCTATCAAAAGCTATACAAATGGTATGAACAAATCTGTTCATTTATTTGATTATTTGAGTCTTCCTATTCGTACATAAAATTGTGAAATTTGGTATATGGATGTGTACAGATCATGTAATTGCTAGAGCCACGAAAAGATAACTCTCCTTCGGTTAAACTCAATTTTAAAGATAAGAGTCCCCCTGAAACTCTTCGTGAAATTTACACATGGAATAAAGAAATGTGCCGGTAACATTGCCTCTAGATCTGAATTTAGAAAGATTTCCCATTTATTTTTCCATTGCCTCGCAATCACTTGAGTGATTTACTTAAAGGGTGTTAACTCTCTCGAAGTCACTTCATGATCAAGGCAAATATTCATGGTACTCACATGTAAATCATTTGAGGTCCGTCAATATTATTAGTAAACCCAAAGATGAAACTAAAAACAAATACATAGTCTGTACGAATCTTAGTAAAACATACTTTTTCAATTAATTTCAGCAATGATATAAACAAAATATTTAACAATAAGATTCATCTCTTGACCAACATTTAAATTTCTGTTGTTTAAGCATATACATGTAAAAACTGAATAAAGACAAAAACGAAACATTTGACTAACCTTGAAACAAAAAGAAACATTAAGCAAATTTGAAATAAGTGATCTTTCCGTTGCTATTGAATCTGGAAGAAATAAAGAAAGTGATACAGCATCTGGAAAATTTGAGATAATAACACTTTTCTTGCTTTATCAAAACCAATTGATCTTTTCATACAAATTATCAACAATGACGACTTCAGTATGTACACTAAAGAAATTTATCCTGTTGAACTTAGGCCAATTAAAATTAATTGCTAGATTTTCATCCCCGCCCGCCCCTCTGAAATCGTCCCGCCCCGATTTTGTTTTATTTAACAAAAATACGATTTCCGAATTTTGATCATGTCCGTTACCGGGAACCAAATCCGGGTCTGTTCGCGCCCAATCACGTTCGCACCCTTCCACATTCGCCCCCATTCACTTTCGCACCCCGCATGTTCGCACCCAAATTTTGTGAAAAGTTCGTTCGCACCCCACACGTTCGCACCCAATTTTACCGATTTTTTGGAGGTGAATTGGTATAAATATATATGCTATTGTTTCTAAATAATTCGAGATACTGACAAGTTTTTTTTGTGTCATGACAAGTTTATAAAAAAAAACAACTATTTCATTTGTGTGTTGAATAATTCTTAATCGTGTTTTTGTTAGTGCATTGAAATAATTTGTTTTTCACTGTTTCTAGTCAATTAAGTGCGAAACTGACAACATGTTGAACAACTGGTATGCATGGTAAGTGTATTGCTATAATTAATATTTATTTTATTAGTATTTACATCAAAGCAATTTAAAACAACAATCATGATTTATAAACAACAGTTAACAATTACACCAAATTTTATTAAAAATTGGGCGCGAACATGTAGGGTGCGAACGGACGTTGGGGGGGGGGGGGGGGGGGGGGGACGGGCGAAAATGTGAGACCTGTGCGAACGTGTAGGGTGCGAAACTATATTGGGCGCGAACGGACCTGATACCCCGGGGACCATCAATAACTTCGTTTCATTCAAAACTTCCTGTTTCAATTTCGTTTTTTTATTTCTTCGAGTAATCTAACGAAAATGATTAAGTCGACATATTCAGCTGCTCTATGATGACAACAACATCTACCGAGAATAGAGATTGATAACGAGAAGGGCATGAAATATTCGGGTTACGAGTAAAACGCCTTGTCCTTGAACGCAAATTGCGGTAGTCACATAAAGTGAATCGAAAACCGTGTTTGTTTATTCATACAATGAGTTGTGTCAGGAAATTTGGACTGTGAATGATATCCAAAGCGCAAGAATTGTAGAACAAATTGGTACCAAAAACATGACTGGATTAAAGAAATTGACATAAGCACTAACTTGTTTGATTTATGACCCTATATTGAGAAAAAAAAGTCGTCAAACACGCATTTTAATTATAACAAGCCCTTATATTTACCCATGGCTGCTGTTTTTGATGACAAACAGCACACAGGAACTGTCCCAATACCCTCAATTTAGTCATTAAACACCAACTACTTTTTTGTAGTTTCATATGAAATAAAATTTAAAAAATAAAATCCTCCCACCCGCCCAATTTTTTCAAAAATTTGGATGAAAATCTACTAATTAATTTTAGTTGGCCTTACTTTAAATAAAGCTAATACTAACAATGACCACTGCCCTTTCCTCGATCTTGATATCTTTATTACTAACGGAAAGCTTAATACTAAAATTTATGATAAAAAATATGATTTCTCATTTCTATCGTTAATTATCCATTTTTAGATGGTGACGTTCCCTTGTCACCATCTTACGGTGTGTATACATGTTATATATCTCAACTTGTACGATTCGCGAGTGTATGTAACAGTGTTGTAGATTTTAACGAGATAAATTTATGTATTACTGAAAAATTATTACACCAGGGTTTTCGATATCACAAACTAGTCAAAACATTTACTAAATTTTATCATCGGTATAAGGACATCATTCGTAAATATAGCTCAACATGGAGACTTCTTATACATTCAGGTAATTCACATCCAATTTTGTATTGAAATATTCTTTATAAAGCACAAACATGTCAGTATTCACCTCAGAAACTAATAAAACCTTTAAATATACTTCTTAAGAAGGGATATAGTAACGATACTGTAGTCAGGTCATTAACGATTGCATATTTTGGCGTTAATATTGATTCACTTATAGGGTCTTTGCATCAGAACTAAACACATTTATTAAAAAAACAGTTGTTGTCATGACACGTGTTACGTTCTTCTCATATTTGTTATGATGGTATGATACTAAACCCCTAACGGGAAGGATTTTGCCTGATATTCATATTATGAAATCATAATCTTTCAATCAGTTTAATTGAAGTCTGGAGCTGGCATGTCAGTTAACTGCTAGTTGTCTGTTGTTATTTATGTATTATTGTCATTTTGTTTATTTTCTTTGGTAACATCTTCTGACATCAGACTCGGACTTCTCTTGAACTGAATTTTAATGTGCGTATTTTTATTCGTTTACTTTTCTACATTGGCTAGAGGTATAGGGGGAGGGTTGAGATCTCATAAACATGTTTAACCCCGCCGCATTCTTGCGCCTGTCCCAAGTCAGGAGCCTCTGGCCTTTGTTAGTCTTGTATTATTTTAATTTTAGTTTCTTGTGTACATTTTGGAAATTAGTATGACGTTCTTTATCCCTGAACTAGTATAAATTTGTTTAGGGGCCAGCTGAAGGACGCATCCGGTGCGGGAATTCTCGCTACATTAAAGACCTGATGGTGACCTTCTGCTGTTGTTTTTTTTCTATGGTCGGGTTGTTGTATCTTATAAGAAAACAATTAGATGGCGATTTCACGTATCTCTTAAATACAGTTTTGTTGGGGAACGACAAGATGAACACAATATAAAAGAATCGTCTTACAATCAAATCCATTCTACAACAATTCACAATTATATATATATATATATTTATCATTAAGAGAAAAGTCTTTGTATTTCTCCAAAATATCAATATTCTGTCACGAACATTTTTTTTTATTTCTTAATTAGGGAAAATAAAACGGTCCGTATTTCTTTTTCTTCATAGTACGGATAATTACTTTGTAATTGAAACGCAGGTTCCAAATAACTTAGTCCATAACAGGTCTTTAGATATTCGCAAGTTGTCCTTATACTATTAGTTCATGAGTTTCCATATGTTGTGTCTATATATATATATATATATATATATTTCCAAGAAATACACTTAACCTGTTTTTCATCGTGGATGGATTTAACAATCTTTCAAAATTCCAAATTGACGAGAAAAACATCCTGTTAAAAGGAAGTTGAAACTTATGTACAGATAAAATTTCTGTCATTTTGTTTAAATTTAAACCGAGGGATTAACATTTACTGATAACAAGTTCATGACGCGTATTTAATTCACATTCGGAAGAAAATAACATCATAACTTCCATGAAAGTTAATTCCGAATCTTACTTTCATTTCAGCATATTTCCAAGAGGCGACAGAAGGCCACAGACCACAAAATTTTCCTATCATTTCTTTATAACGTTTTTTCGCATTTAAACAAAAGGCACTGCGAATTTGCAAAATGTTTGGTGTGTGTAATGTACAGTGTAAGTCTCACATTATATCCAACTTTAAGGAAAATCCCTGCTGTGCATTTCATAAAATGAGCCAACACAAATCCCTACTGCCATGTACAAGTCAAGAGATGTTTCGAAAACTATAAATTGTACATTTTGCAACTGACCTAATCACTCATTCCCACAACTGAATAGTTAAACTAATGCATCTAAAAATGTATTTTAACTTACTTCTTTCATTTTCACCCCATAAAAACTAAAAAATGAATCAGGAAAGCATAGAACAAAAATAAAGAAGAAAGACACTGTAATAACAAGGGACTATATTCGTTGACAAAGATAAGCGGGGTCATTAATTGTGGTCTTGGGCCAGAATTTGCAATTCTTCATTTCTTTTTATCAAATTGTGTATTCTTTCAAGAATTTTATTAATAGTTAGTTATTGCTGTAATGCAATCATTCGAGTCATACTAAAAAAATGAAGGTCAAACAATTTGATAATTTTTGAAAATATGAATTATATAAATTTATGAAAGCCTAGATGATCATGTCATATTTGTCTTAATTAAAGTTTCGAAGATAGCAAATAGAGTTTTTATAAGATTATTTTAGATATTCAATACAAATATAATATAGCAATTAGTGTTACGAAGACTATAATGGAAATACATTATAGGTCTTTATTAATCAATTCTGAAAGTCTATGTGTCTGTCAGCGTTAAATAATAACGGTCAAATTAACGAAATTATGGACATAAGCCCCCTTATGGTTAAACCATTTAAATCTTTCCCCTGAAAAGTCAAGTTTTAATAAACTGAGAACCATTGTTTTCTATTACTGTTCACCTTCTATTTCCCGTTTATCTGCAAATATCCGTCTTTGCGACCTTTCTAATACAAATGTAGAAATGATTTAAATGATACACTATATCCTAGTTTAATCACCGATGAGTCTTATGTAGACGAAACGCGCGTATCAAATTATAAGTCTGGTACCTTTGATAACTATTTACACCACTGGATCGATGCAACTGCTGGTGGAAGTTTCGTCCCCAAAAGTATCACCAGCCCAGTAGTCAGCACTATTATATGGTCATTTTTATAAATTTACTGTTTGCAAAATTATGAATTATTCGAAATACTAAGGATTTTCTTAGCCCAGGCATAGATTACCTTAGCCGTACACAGGGAAAAGTGCCACGCATGTTTTACACATGTTTTACATATGTAAAACATATATTTGGTAACGCATGGGAAACGTCTTTTTCCTACCACGCATGTAAAACGCATGTTTTAAACATGCGTTATAAAACATGCGTTATTCATGCGTTTTACGCATGAAAAATACATGTTATTTAAAATGCATCTTTTAAACATGCGTTATTCATGCGTTTTACGCATGAAAATTACATGTTATGTAAAACTTCGTGCGTTTTACACATGAAAAATATATGTGATGTAAAATGCATGTTTCAAAATCATGCGTTAAACATGTGTTGTAAGAAACATGTGTATAATATGCGTTTTAAATGATGCGTATAGCATGAGTGTAACAAACATGCGTATAAAGCATATTTCAAACAAATTATAAGATATTATTCCAAATCATCCATAAAACCTTTGTCAAGTTTACTAGTTCACATTCCATATGTTCCACACAACCAAGACGACTTATGTTTTTGAAGGCTGTTCCCGGGACATATAATTGCTTTAATCAGTTTAATTTGGACTCTGTTGGATAGTTGTCCAATTGGCAATCATACAACATCTCTTCATGTTATTTTGACCTCCAATCTCCTTTTGACATGTTTGACAAGCAACATCAGAATCATATATTGCAGACCAGACTTCACTTTTCATCAGTCTTTAAAATTTTCCTGTTTGAATACACCAATAAACAAAAGAAATATCTGTAACATGATTTTCATGTTTATTAAACCTTGATCAGGTACATTTGACACTAAGATGATTGAAAAGACCATGATATGAAATATTTCATGGAATATAAACCGACAATCTTTTGTCTCTGTAGTTTCATTGGCAGTAATACCACAACTCTTCTAAAAAGAGGTCAAAATTGTCTTAAATGGATTTTGTGGAATGTTGTACATGTATTTGACAATTTTTGTTAAAATGTTACTTATGGTTAAACTTTGACAAACACATTTGTTGACTTATGCATGTAATATGAAAAGGAAAACCCCAAAAGTGTATAAGATGTTTCCTCTAGCATCAATTTAAATACAATTTTCAAGTTGTGTCCCTTGCCGGTTTGATAATAACCAATGTCTTGAGAAATCTGAGATTGTATTATTTATTAAAACATGTTAAATGAAAAATTCAATAAATCCACTTTAAAGAATTTCATTCATATTTTTGTTCTCTGTTGTCTAGTTGTTGCAGAATATAAATTTTTCAAAAATCTTCCAAAAATTTGATTTCACTCTACTTTTATTTTATACAGCAATCTCAAAACGTTACACAACTTTTTATGTTTTTTTGTTGTTGACATAATAACAATATCAATAGAATGTTCTATCTTCTAAATGTTACTCTTCTTGAAGTTGTTTTCATCTGAAGAAAAAAAATTACATTCATACATTTAAAAACTTAATTTGATTTATTCCCATATACTGTAAGTTGTTAGTTTTAAAAATAATGACATATCCTCAGTGACTTTTAAACATGCTTTTCTGTCTCATTTTGGTCTCTTGTGGAGAGTTGTCTCATTGGCAATAATACCACATCTACTTTTTTATATTTGTCTCGTTTTGATATAACAAAACTGGAAAGTATTTTATAAATATAAATATTGATTTTGCTATCAGTAAATTAAAACCAAATTAAACATTATTGTTATACACATATGTATGTTGACCAGTTTTACAAACGGTTGATACCTATATTTTGGCATTGTACAAGATCATGTCCTTATCCTATGATTAATGGCAGTCTATTCTCTAGATTCTAAATCAATTAGATGTTTACTGATTGATATTTAAGTCTTAGACACATGATTTTTGGTTTTACATTTGGCATGAGTTTTGCTAATTTTTAAATTCTTCTTCAATGGTCTCTGGTGAAGAGTAATGACTCATTGGCAATCATACCACATCTTCTTATTTTTATATTAAACTTTAATATATGTAGCTAAAAATTGGAAGCAATTAATATTTGTAATAAAAACAATCTTGCTATACAAAATGTAACCACAACTGATCTTTTTACTTACAAAATCGATAGTTTTTAAAGTGCTATAACCATAAGAATTAAGTTGAAACTTTTCATTCATTTATTTATAGGTATGTAACAAAGGGGCTGCTGGCTCAGTCGATACGCCTCCTTGTTACGGGGTCATAATTTTATGCAAAAAATCATTAGAAAAACGTTTATACCAATGACAGGAACTAGTTGTTGCAGTTATCAAAGATCAAACAGATTCACTTTTGATTATCTATCATTTAATTCCAAGTCCAAGAAATAAACATAGGACAATGTCAATATCAAATGTACGACTCCTAACTGTAACTATCTCGACTCTCTGTTCTTACTCTTTATCTGCACTATTTCTATTCACTACTGTTTTACATCTTCTTCTGTGGGCTTTTTAAGGACGGCTTTCCTACTGGAAATTGCGCCTTATATGTTCCTAATGTTTTTTTTCAAAAAAAAAAAAGAATTTACTTAATGTTTTTTTTATGACTTTGTTGTGGGTTTAACAAGAACCTAGTGTGTCGCTCATTTGTTGTTTTTAATCAGGTGTTACTTATTTGCTTATGAAATATACGACTTAAGTTTTGATCAGTTGCCCCAGCCAGTGGTCCCGTGAGAATCGTGTATACGCACTATCCCAAGGAGGTACTAACCATGGTAGTGTAGGTTAATTGCAAACTGGAACCAGACATTAACCAGTTCTCTGTCTGGTGATCAGTCAGGCAGAGGACATGCCACTGTCTAGATCCCGAAATGCAAAAAACTGTTTCATGATATACCCCCCCAAAAAAGCCAAATTGTATATATATGTATATATATATATATAAAGAAAAATAAATTAACTTATTTCTATAATAAAATACGGGACTTTATACTTTATATTAATTTACTAAGGTGCTCAAGGATTCCAGTTTGAATTGTACTTGCTTGTTTTTCCCGTAAGTACATTCGATGTACTTGTGCTGACGCTATTGTTAAACAAGCTACATACACGACAATCTGGTAAATATTTAACATAATTTCATACCCTGTATATCACGACTACCATGTCAGGGGGTGACCACTGGTTGGCACCGCTAATCTACTTGTCTATATGTTGTGTCGATGACTTAACATGAATTAATACTTGAATATTAAAAAAAAAGTGTAATAAATTTAGCAGCTTAAATATGAAAATGAATGTATTGAAAATTAATTCTGTAGCTACGTATAGCTGTTTTACATTTATTTTCACACAATATTTATACTATTAATCAGACAATACTTCATTTGTAACAATACTCAAATTAATATGACATTTCATAACACCTAGCAATAAGTAACAGTTTTCACATAATTAATATAAAAGATAATTATAAGTCCTCATATAATCCCATTAACACATATTCTCTTATATGCTTAATTCTCTCACATTAATTCTCAATCTGTCACAAATCCTTAGATATCAAATGTCACTAATTAACTCACATTTTGTTTTGACATGTAAATTATTAAATTTGTAAAAACAGTATTTTTGTAAAAGTCCAATTTTTGAATAAAATAATAAATTAAAATATAAGTCCAAATTAGCCTTATGACAGGTAACCCATGAAACTTTAACAACTGCAATGTGTTTGGAAGAGCAAGGATTAAAACATTTATTTTTTTTAAATCTCTCTACAAATATTACATAAATATAAATATATTTATACACATACCTACTTTTTTGGCCTACAGAAGTCCTTTCTATGAAAATATCCTTGGTTTTGCTTGGCTTTCCAGAAACTCCTGTAACATAAATGAAATAAAATTAAGTTTGGAATTAATTCTTTATTAGATGTCATTTGGTACTAATTATTAACATGGTAAAGGTACAAATAGTTTCAATTCACTCTCAATGACAGTGTTTTTCCATACAGGGTTACAGCTAATTTCCTACTGCATGTAGAGCAAAACTTTGGTTAGCTTGCTTGCTTTGTTTGTATTTTGTACAATCATATTAGGATAACACCCAATTGAATTCAAATATAATATATACAGGTTTAACTATGCCTATATATATATTGTTTAAAGATGTCAATCTTATTCACAAAGCTTGTATAAACAATCATACTAACAAGCAAGCAAGCCAACCAAAGTTTTACTTTGCAAGCTTAAGGAAATCAGCTTTAATACATGCCGGATCATCATGTTCCATCCTTATAGACATCTCTAAATAAAACACTAGATTCACTATAAATATTTGGTTTATCAAAATGTCAGATTTGTCCATTTTGATAAAAAAAAATTATCTCCATGGGACACAGATGATGCCCCCTCTTGCATAGGTATAATGTTATAATAAGGGATATAACTCCAGAACAGTAAAAGTGACCTACCCAAATTTGTACTTGATCTGCATTTAGTTGATATTATCAGGGTGTGTAAGTTTCATAATATATGGTTTAAACAATTTTACCCCATGTCAGATTTGCTCTATAAAATGCTTTTTTTTCAGAGATATACATTTTTTGTAAGCCAAAATCTATATTTTACACCAATGTTCAATTTTCTATACAAGGGGTTAAATTGCCATAGCTGTATTTTGACCTGATGGTCAATTTTCCATGAGGTTCAAAAAACCATATAGGGGCCATCTTGCAATTGTATGTGGTTTTTTTTTCGCTGTGTATTTACTAATGTTGATTCATTGATATATACCATGTATAGTATACCCCTTATAAGTTATCAGTTGTTTCTCTATTGCATTATATCTTTTTTAATAAATTCTCCTTACTATTTTTAACAGCAGTGAATCCCAAACTCTGTCTCACCAACAAGCTCAGACAAAAAGCAATTCAGACAGAAAGAACTTTCAAGATGTTTTAGTTGAATATATAGTAGAAAAGTTCAAATTTCAGTTTGGCAAAGACTGTAACAGCAAAGTTACCTTAATATATAGTAATAAAGTTTCAGCATAAATAATGTATTGAAAAATAAAGGCAACAGTAGTATACCGCTGTTCAAAACTCATAAATCCATGGACAAAAAACAAAATCGGGATAACAAACTAAAACCGAGGGAAACGCATTAAATATAAGAGGAGAACAACGACATAACACTAAAATGTAACACATATAGACAAAATCCCACGAGAATAACAAATATAACATATATATATAACATCAAAACCAAATACATGAATTTGGGATAGACAAGTACCGTGACACGTCTTATCGCAATGTGAATTTACACTCAAAAATAAGAGAAAACAAACGACACAACGTTATAATGTAATACACACAGAAACGAACTATAATATAACAATGACCATATTCCTGACTTGGTACAGGGCATTTTTAAAGGAAAAAATGGTGGGTTGAACCTGGTTTTGTGGCATGCCAAACCTCGCACTTGTATGGCCATGTGAAATATAACATCAAAATGACAACACAGGACTACAATATAAATAAATTGGAGAACACAATTGACAAAGAATCACACGAACAACAGCCAACAAAAGGCAACAAGTTCAAAATTTTAATACGCCAGAAGTGTATTTTGTCCACACAAGACCTATGTGTGACGCACAGATACAAAAGTTTGAAAGCCGAAACGAGTACAAAGTTGAACAGCATCGAGGACCAAAAGATCAAAAAGGTTGTGCCAAAAACGGCAAGGGTTTTCTGTTAAGTTACCAGAAAATCCCTATAATTTAGAGTAATTTATACTTTTGCAAACAGTAAATTTAATAAAATGAATATTCAAAAGATGTACATGATAAAGCTGAAGTATTAACTAATTACAGGAAACAACTGAAATACATTTACATAACCAGACATTTGAAACACAAAAGTAGACACATCCGAATACGTTTAAACCTCTACGCCAAGTGACGTCCTATTTGAAACTGAAAAATGACGAAAAAATGACGTCATTTGAATTAGTAAAACAGAGCATCAAAAAATGAAAAATGACGTCACATAAGAATGAATAAGATAGAATTAGGATTAATTTAAGATTATGTATTTGAACTAAATACTGATATTGCATTTAATAACAAAGCACATTTTAATTCTTATTAATATAAAACTGAGGTAGCAATTAACTATATTATAAAACTATGTCAGGTTTGTTATGAATCTAACTTCAAACGTAAAATATCATACTGATTACTTTGAACGAAATCAAATCTGATAAATGAAGGCGGTGATTAATTTTCTTTACCATAACACATAAATATAATAGAAAAGACGTCAACACATTTGACAAAATTCGATGAGAATTACAAATATAACATTAAACATTTAAACTAAATACATGAATTTGGGATGTATAAGTACCGTACCACGTCTTATAGTAATGCGAGTTCACACTCGGCAAAACAGTCACAATCGGGAATAAGTCACGTTTGGTAATTAAAAGATTAGACGACATTATGACAAAACACAATCTACCATGTGGTAAATATGTCCTTAGCTAGTTTGGTCAACGAAACATCGTATGGATCCACCAAATCGTGATGGTGTCCATAAAATTTACGGAGTGTCAATTTTAATCTGTCCTCCTCATAACTTTGTTGGAGCAGTTTCTGCGTAAGGAGCACACTCCTGTATATGAAGTCCGTATAGTGTGAACAAGCACGTGAATAACGTATCAATTGTGATATGTAAACAACATACGAAGGGGCAGAGGGTATGTTACTGCTGAGAAATGGGAAATTGATAATTGGGAAGTTGAAATCGTCCCGTTTATCATAGATTTTCGTGTGAAGTCGTCCATCTACGTCAATATTGAGGAAAAGATCAAGGTATGAAGCAGTCCTTCTAGTATCAGTGGTATCCTTAATTTCAAGTTCACTTGGATATATGAGATGTAAGTATTGGCTGAAATATGGGTTATTCAATGATAGAACATCATCAATATATCGGAAAGTAAAATTAAAGAATTTCGCAAGGTGCTTTTTCTTTTTGTCTTTTAGAAGGTTCTGAATGAATTCTGCTTCATACGAGTACAAAAACAAATCAGCCAGCAGGGGTGCACAATTAGTACCCATTGGAATACCGACTGTCTGTTGAAATATAAATCCTCCAAACTCAACAAATATATTGTCGATCAAAAAGTCCAGCATTTTGATAATATCATCTTCTGTATATTTTCTGGGAGATTCAGTGTGATTTTTCACAAAATATGAATTATTGTAACCCAAAACAAGAAATTTGTATCTACGATTTCCATTTTTATAGAAAAAGCTCTGTTTTATGAGATGGTGTAGTCGATCTTTCAACTGAGCATGGGGAATAGTAGTATATAGCGTAGAAAAATCAAAAGTTTTTATGTTGCTGCAAAATTGCAAAGATTGTGATTGAAGGTTAAGCAGTAGATCTTTCGAATTTTTGAGAATCCACATCTGGTTAACACCACTGGTAGAATATATCTCCTCACAATATTTTTGAAGCCCATCTTTAACTGTCGAAAGAATAGTAGTCAGTACTTTAGAAAGATGTTTGGTTGAACATTTTGAAGACCCAGCTATGTATCGTTCTTTATATGGCGTTTTGTGTAATTTGGGTATCCAGTATAATGAAGGCAAGTTTTCTTCGTTTTCTTTGATGTTGATACCAAAAGAAAGAAGGACAGATTTATGATTTTGTAAAATTTCGTCCTTGGTAAATGATGTTAAAGAATATGTAGGATTACCAGTAGTTTTATCAATTCCAAGCTCTGTAGTGAGACATTGCAAATAATGTTTTTTACATATGAAGACAATATTATTGGAGGCTTTATCTGCTGGAACAACGACATATTTGTCATGCAAAGAGGATAAAGCATCCACAACCTCCGGATTCTTGAAAGGGTTAGAAACTTTAGTACTCATATTACATCGTAGTTTGCAAGTTGTCTTACAAAGTACATATATATTCAATACAGTAAGTCTGACAAAGACTTAGAGCAAAAAACAACAGAAGGCCACGAATTGTTTTCAACTCAGCAAAAAAATCATGCACCATACAAAAAATATACTTACCATTTCTGAATTGTACTTGAAACATTTACTAGGCATCTTTCCTTGCCATTTTCTTCACCATTTGTGGAATTTTTTAATCATCCATGTACATGTACCTTCCTGACATACTAGGGGAGGTCAAATTTGATAACTAGCCTATAGGATAAAAAGAAATCCATTTGATAAAAAATTTACAGAAACTATTTTCATATTACTTTACAATTACAGACACATGTGTTCGTGTGAAAGCCAAAATGAAGATGATAGATATAAGAAGATGTGGTATGAGTGCCAATGAGACAACTCTTCATCCAAGTCACAATTTATAAAACATGTAAAAGTAAAACCATTAAAGGCCAAAGTACAGTCTTCAACAAATTGTCATAGAGCTCAAAAAATTACTACTAGTAAGAGTAAAACCATCCAATGAGAATTGCTGCAAGCATTTTTGAGTTATTGTCCAAAACTGGAAAATCCCCTTTCTTTAATGAATAAAACCCCATGCCATAACTCTGAAATGTAAAATGTAAAATTTTAAAATTCTAAAGGGAGCTTCCATCAAAGCTATAAACAATTCACAAAAGTTTCACGAGAACAGCTGCTGAAAGTATTTTTGAGTTATTGTCCAAAAACTGGAAAAATTCCCCATCTTTTTATGAATAAAATCCGTTAACTCAAAGACCCAATATCTAAAATTATAAAAATTGTAAGGGATCTCATGTCAAAAGATATAAACAATTCACCAAAATTTCTTGCAAGAAAAAGAAAACATTCTTTTTTTATGAATATAAAAGCTGGTAACTCAGAAATTTAAAATTTTAAAAAATTGAAAAGGAGTTCATGTCAATAGATATAAAAAAATACACCAAAATTTCTTGCAAGTAGGAGAAAACATTCTTGAGTTATTGACTAAAAACTGGAAAATCACCTTTTTTAATGAACAACCCTGTTACTCAGAAACTTAAAATCTAAACCTTATAAAAAATGAAAGGCAGCTCATGTCAATAGATATAAACAATTCACCGAAGTTTTATGCAAAATGGTTAAAGCATTTATGAGTTAATGTCCAACATGTTGACCATGGACAGACAGACAACGGTATACTATAATACATATGTACTCACATAAATGGGCGTATAAAAAGAAGAAACGAGAAAAACGTATGAACTTAGTTACTACATCAACAAACGAAAACTACTAAACATCAGATTCCTGACTAAGGACAGGTGGCACACAATTGCAGGGGGTTTAAACTTTTAAATGGTACCAAACCTTCACCCTTATCTGAAACAATAGTGTAACATCACAACATAGAAAGACACACTATAAAATATTAATTGAAATGGCTGATACGTGTTCATCCTCAACCTTTATATATGTTATGTGTTATCATCAAATACAACTTACTTTTCAATATTTTTAAGAATGGACACCAATGCGGCCACTTTCATTCAAGACAAAAAAATACGTCTAAAATTTAACTAAAATTCTAAAATTGTGAAGATTTCAGTAATTTAGCATGACTTAATGATGCTAGTACCCGATATATGTGCGTTGTATTGTTTAAAACAGCCCACATTTATGTAGCAGTAGCATTCTACTTTCCGATGAATAACTAGAAGTTTACATTTAATCAATTTTGTAAAACTGCTATATTTTGTGGCCAAAAGGGGATCTTACTGGACCTAATCCTGAGGCAATTGCAAACTAAAGTTAACACAAGGAAACAAAAATTGAATCAGCATCCAATGTAATACTGAAAGATGGACCAACAGTCCCTTAAATTTTTAATGCCTACATAAGGCAGTCTGCATAATGTCTCAGTGGCAAATATTTCAGATATCAGTATAAACAAGTCATGTCAATCAAATAATAAAACTAAGAAGTGTACAGTATATTATACTGAACTCACTATATTGGTTGAGGGAATATGCTATATATTTTGAACAGTTGTATTAATATTTTATATACATTTTTGTATTAAAACAAACCATAGTATAATGATAACCAGATGCTCCACAGGGCGCAGCTTTATAAGACCGCAGAGGTTGAACCCTGAACGGTTGGGGCAAGTATGGACACAACATTCAAGCTGGATTCATCTCTAAATTTGGATTGTGATTAAATAGTTGACACAGCATAGGTTTCTGACACAGAATGAATGTGGTCTAATGAACTTAAAATTTTTGTTTTGCCTTTGAGCAATTCACTATAGCTGTTGAATATTAATCCTCTCAAAAAATGTTTGAAGAAATTTTCTTTTTATTTATGAAATCTGAAATGAGAAAAATTGACCCCCCCCCCCCCCCCAATTTTTTTTTCACATCCCCCTGATAAGCCAAAAACTGCATACCCCAATTTGGTTCAGTAGTTTCAGAGGAGAAGTTTTTTGTAAAAGATGACTAAGATTAACAAAAATGGTTAAAAATTGACTATAAAGGGCAATTACTCCTAAAGAGGTCAACAGACCATTTTGGTCCTGTTGACTTATTTGTAGATCTTACTTTACTGAACATTTTTGCTGTTTACAATTTATCTCTATCCATGATAATATTCAAGATAATAACCAAAAACAGCAAAATTTCCTTAAAATTTCCAATTCAGGGGCAGTAACCTATCAACAGGTTGCCCGATTCACCTGAAAATTTTAGGGCAGATAGATCTTGACCTAATTAACAATTTTACCCCTTGTCAGATTTGCTCTAAATGCTTTTGTTTTTGAGTTATAAGCCAAAAACTGCATTTTCCCCTATGTTCTATTTTTAGCCATGGTGGCCATCTTGGTTGATTGGTCGGGTCACCGGACACAATTTTTAAACTAGATACCCTAATAATGATTTTGGCCATGTTTGATTAAATTTGCCTCAGCAGTTTCAGAGGAGAAGATTTTTGTAAAAGTTGACGACGACGGACGCAGGACGACGATTTTTAAACTAGATACCCTAATAATGATTTTGGCCATGTTTGATTAAATTTGGCCCAGCAGTTTCAGAGGAGAAGATTTTTGTAAAAGTTAACGACGACGGACGCAGGGCCAGGTGAGCTAAAAATGACAAAATGTCATTGAATTTCTTGAATTCCAAATTTTTAAAAAGTTTAAAGAAGAAATTTTTAACTGCACAATATTGCGCAATAGATTTGTAAGATCTTGACATTTGCTTAATGTCAGAAACTCATATTACATGTATGTCAAAAATTTGATCAGAATCCAAATTCAGAGCTGTATCAAGCTTGAATGTTGTGTCAATACTCATGATACTAGCCCCAACTATTCATGGTTCACCCTCAGCGGGTCGCAGAAAGCTGCTCCCTGCAGAGCACCTGGTTCTGTAATTTTATAATTCAATTCTCTGAAAATTTTAATTTGATATGACATTCTTAATTAAGATTCCTTAAAGCCCATGATTTATGAATGTGTTCTTACCAGTCACCCCAGATTGAGAAACCAGACCAGGATATTCATTTTATGCCAGGTCACTTGTTTTCACAGTCCTCTAGTCTGGTGTTATGTATTGTGACTTAGTACAAATGTATTACTTATACAGTTATAGTTCCGTAACTCTTTCTCCCAAGACTGCCACCTGCCATGTTATTATTCTTGTCAGGACTTTGATCTTTCCAGACTTCCAAACCCTATTGGACTCTTTGTCCCTAGCTAGGAACTATACGTATGATGTCACTCATTGGGTTGAAAGTTTACTAATAGGATTTGAATTGAGAGGACGCTCATCCTATGGCTCCCACTTTAGGGACTGTTACAATAACATTAACAAGTAGACTAGCGGCAGCCCCACTGTATATTTATGTTATTGTATATAACTTATATTCAACTTTAATAAACATCTTATTGTTTACATGCTTTGATAGTTTATTTCAGAACTTGGGAAGACAACAGGAATATTACGAAGCCAGTGTTAACTTCACTCCGGTTTCACTCGCTACCAAAAAATGTATAGTTATCAAAGAGCCATACATTCCAATGGTTATAAACAGATAAAAGAGGGACGAAAGATAACAGAGGGACAGTCAAACTCATAAATCGAAAATAAACTGACAACGCCATGGCTAAAAATGAAAAGGACAAACAATAGTTCCCACGACACAACATAGGAAACTAAAGAATAAACAACACAAACCCCACCAAAACAAGGGGTGATCTCGGGTGCTCCGGAAGTGTAAGCATAAATGGTCATCTGGTTCTACTTTACGGTCTTAACTTAAGTTCGTAAATAAATAATAATAAATAAGCTTTATTTAGAGTCGGCATGGTATATAAAACATAGACAAACATAAGCTCTAATGAGCTTTTAACCGACATATGAGACATTACATAACAGTACAACATTTATAACAATACAATACATAATATAGTACACATGCAATAAATATCACAGCACAAAAATGAAGCACTAAAAGCAGAAGATAAGCATAAGCTAGGTATTAAGGCTAAAAGCATATAAGTGTAAACTAGGCATAAAAGCTGGTAAAAATGCATAGCATAAAAATTGAAAAAAATGGGATATGATCTAGATGGTAAATAAATTTGCATAATATATAAACTAAAAGTCTGCACAAACTGTGCACTTACAGTCATTTACATTCCATGACTTTAAAATATTTTTGAACTGGCTAAAATTAGCAATTTTTCTAAAATCATCAGGTAGATCATTCCATAAAACAGCATCTGTGTATTTAAAAGAGTTCTTACCATAGGTTGTTGTTCGGACCCTAGGTATATCTACAATATTAGAATATCTAAAATTATATTTACAGTCTTTCAATACAACTAAATCATGTAAGCATGGTGGTGACAATTTATATAAAATTGTAAAACACTCAATAGCCATGTTACGCATACGTCTTATTTTCAGTGATGGAACCTTTGCTCGTAAAAGTAGTTCATCATATGAACTAACATAGTCTTCATATATAAATCGTAAAGCCCTTTCCTGAATTTTTTCCAATTTGGTGGTGTTATTTTTGTTGCAAAAATGCCATGCCAAAGGACAAAAATTAAAATTAGATAAAATAAATGTGTGGAAAATTGTCAGTTTATTCAATTTAGTAAGGTAGCAGTCAATGCGCTTTAAAACATTCAGTTGTTGGGATGCTTTACGACAAATATTTTTAATGTGGTGATTAAAATTAAGTTGATAGTCAATATCAATACCCAAAAGTTTGACAATCTCATCACAGGATATTTTTGCTGACTGTATATTAAAAACAGGCTTTTTTGCAAATGTTTTATTTCCAACTGCAATGGCTTGGAATTTGTCAGGATTTGCCTGCATACAATTAAACCTGAACCAGTCAATTAAAACAGCACTTTCTCTTTCGAGTGTACATAATAAATTATCAAAATCATTGTCAGCATAAGACAGAGTATTGTCATCGGCATAATTATACAAGGTACAACCATGTTCAATAAAATAAAATATGTCGTTTATAAAAGTATTAAATAATAGGGGCCCCAGGATTGAGCCTTGGGGTACCCCTTTCTGGATGTCAGCCCAACTGCTGAGTACTCCCTGAAGTTTGATTTGTTGCCTACGATCTGTAAGATCATTTTGAAGTAATTTCACTGATTTAGAAGAAAGACCGTAGGCAGATAATTTACTTAAAAGAATATCATGAGGTAAACAGTCAAAAGCTTTCGAAAGATCCATAAGAATAGCTGCCACATACATCTTATTATCCAAAGCTGTTTTCCAATCTTCAAGGAGTCTCAGCAAAGTTGTCTGACATCCATGACCTTTTCTGAATGCACATAAAAAAGCATGAAATATATTCTCATTCGTGCATGTCTTTATAATTTACTCAAACTGGATAAATCACAGAAGATTGATTTGAGTGAAGCTCTACTGTGATATTCAAGTTTGGTATATGTTTATCCCGTTATTGATAGGATTTCAAACTCCTGAGTCCTGTGGATAAATAAATCAGTTTTGGAAATGGCATTTAAAAATCCTTCGTGAAATGTTAATCGAATAAAATATTAAAGTTGAATTCTTACCCATCTTGTCTTTATTGTCCTAGATTGAAGATATCCTACATTGTCCTAGCTGCATCTCAGTCATATCTTCCATAAAATTTGCGTTTTGCTTCACGAATCATGATGTCAATATCAGTGTCGTCTGTCTGAACGCTCGTTTCCGGGTGAACCGTACGGGCTAATATTAAACCAAAGGCGAAGCATTAAAAATTCCATTTAAACGGCATTAAATGATTGAAATCCATGCGTAGATTTATAAGTAATAAAAACAAGTAAACATGATTAATATTGTATGTAACCGATTGGACCTTAAAAAAAATATATGAATGTGGATTCCGTAATTTACTCTGAGTCTCCATGCTAGTGTAATGGTATTTCCCGCGGTTATTTTTGTACAACTTATAAATAAAATACGGTATGACTATACATAATTTCATGCTTGCATCACAGCTGAAGATTGACCAATCAGATGATTAGATTGTGTTTATCTATTTGAATATTGGAGTTGAAGCGGTGGCAAATCCTTGGGTTTTACCATATATAAGTACACAAACTTAAAACTCAATTTAATTTTTGTTGAATCATTCAAATTAAATTTGAGATTGTTTTTTCAAATCTCCTTATCATATTAGACATGTGTTATAAAAATCTTTGTGATATCTTTTACCGTTTGGTTTTTAATTGGAATTAAAAATTGTATTTTCCCATAGAGTTTGAGGTAAAATCCCGAGAATTTCACCTCCTAGAATTTTTAAGTGACAGGATGTTCGAAAATATGTATCACTTGCCACTAAGTACCTAACAGAATGAACAATTATGCAAAGACTCATTCAGTGTAAGTATATCGATACGGTGAATTAATCAACATGAAAAAACTCTGTAATTTCTAAATAATTTTACTGGACACAAAGCACACGGGCACCTGGTAATTCGTCACCTTATTAAAGTCAAATCGGCACCTTTTTTCACGACATTTCTGCAATTGATTTTTTAAATGTCACCTGATATTAAAAACGGTTTTCATCTTTAATTTGAAAGTAATTATTGGTTCTCTTCTCTATTGCAGTATATACAGATGAGGATAAAAAGAAGAGAAAACAATTAAATTTTATCATTGATTTTTTTTTGATAATCTGCCTTTCCTGATTTTCCTGATCTTTTCAGTGGCGGATCCATAACTTTTTCTAGAGGGGGGGGGGCGCTGACTGACCTAACGGGGGGGGGGGTGGTGCTCCAGTCATGCTCCAATGATTCCCTATATAATCAACCAAATTTTTTACTTGAAAACAATAAATACTATTGTTTGCTAGTATTGTGCAGTTGTCATGAAATAAAACTTCATTATGATAATAAATATAGGTTCCAGTTACGGAACAGATCTATTGTGGCTCCATTGATTGTTTATACAGAGAGCACACAAGATCATGTATGATTGTTTATACAGAGAGCACACAAGATCATGTATGATTGTTTATACAGAGAGCACACAAGATCATGTAAATTTGGTTAAATGTCCAATGGTAGATGGAGAAACAGCACTGTATACTATATAAATAGAGCACCTAGATTCTACCTGTGAAAATATGGTTCCTTTTTCAAAGGAGGTTTAAGGATCAGTTCAATTATATTAGATAGTTTATAAAACAATTATGCATAGGCGGATCCAGGGGGGCCCGCCCCCCCCTTTTTCGTGGGAAAAATTTGGTTGATTATATAGGGAATCATTGAAGCATGACTGGAGCGGGTCCACTTTAGAAAAAGTTCTGGATCCGCCACTGTTATGGGAGTCTTCAACAGTTCACTTGCAAAACATAATATTAATTTTGGGTATATGGACTTAACTACTGCGGGTTACCCGAATTAACAAGGGGCGGATTTGACTTGTTATGCCATATTAACTATCAAAGGTGGCTTACATTTGTAGGTGCCCATTTGACCAGGTTTCCAAACATGGAAAAATGACTAGAATTCAGACACAGTGTTAAATAAATTAAGATATATACAAGTTTGTGTTGGAATGCACACTACACTGGCAGCTTTATTAACTAAGCTACATTAGATTGTAACTTGAGTTATATTCCTTGTGACTAGTTATACATGTGTTAAAAATAATACAATTTTGAATAATAATATTGAAAATAAGGAGATCAATGTAGTATGATTGCCTATGAGATTACTATCTACTAATGTTTATATGAACTGCATTTAAGCATCTATATAGGACACCTTAATAAAAGTGCTTCGGACCCAATAAATTATAAAACGTGTTGTTTTCCATTTTTTAATACCTTTAACAATGAACAAAGCTCATACTGTCAGCTACAAAAAATGTATAACAGGCCATCAAGGCTTGACATGAAAAAATGTAAAATGATTTGCCAAAATAAATCAAATATGGTAGACTGCATCAAACAACAACTAAATTTCATCCGGACTTGGAACAGGCATAAATAGAATGTTGTGACTGTTGTGTAACAGCACAAAAGAGAAACAAAGTGGTGAAATCGGTTAGAAATTGTTTTGATTCATTGAATTGGTACAAAGCTAAAAAATTCTAACATGAAGACAAACAATCAAAACTTAATAGTACTTTCAGTTATTGAACATGTTGAAAGCTCATTAAAAGCTAATAAAAACTCAAACATTATATATAAACCATGTTTTCGTGTACACATATATATATGTATAGATGTAATTATCAGAGAAATTCGTTTTACAATTTTTGTTTAACATGTTTAATTATCTATAACTGATATATTTTTTATTAAAGTTTCCAAGCAAGTCAATACATGCAATAACAAAAAACTTTTGGGACAGAAGACACTGTTTAAAAAACGTGACCAAAGAAAAGAAAAGGAAATGTACTTGTAATCAACACTGGAGAAAAAATGGACTCTTCAGGTAAGAAGTTTTATTCTGCAATAACTTTTGTTTAATAGTTAATCTGTTTTTGAATACAAGAATGTGTAAAGTATATTTTAGTGGGACAGCATCCCAACAAACAATAAATCTGAAGAGATATCAAGTGGTAAATATTTTGCTTTTACTGAAAGTTAATACCAAATGTGCCATGCTATAAATTATCCTTCATCTGAAGAAGGTATCAATATATGCAACAGGAGTTTTACAGAAAAAAATCTGTCCTTTATTATGTCTATATGCTAGTCGCAAATTTTTCACTGCATTTGCATATCTTGTTAGGTTAGTACTTTTTCATCTTTTTAAAATTTTGTCTTGCAAAACAACAAATTGCAGGGATAAAGTAAATGCAACAAGTTTTCATTTTATCCAGGTTTTTTTCATGTTTGCACATTCTCTTTCCCATACAATGTTTTGGTGAAGTTAAATAATAGTAGTTTGTACACATGTTGCCACTTGGAAATATAAATGATATGGAAAATAGCATTGTGAGCTCTCTCAAGCCTATGTGAGTTGTAGGATTTTACAAATTTTCATCATTTGTTCATAAGTAGGAGGCCACTGACGGCCTAAGAGGGCGCCCGCTCCGGTCATGCTTTAGTGATTCCCTATATAATCAACCAAATTTTTACCTGGCCCCATGCACTCTAAATCCACGTTTGCTAAGACCAGTTAAATAATCAGCTTTGGTCAATAATGCATTGGAATTCTGTTAAAAAGGAAGGTGTTTGACTTTTTCTAGTTTAAAGATTAAGTGTTAAGAAACTAGTTTTACAGGAATTAATAGTTCCCCTTTAAAATGGAAAGTATAATAAAAATTGCATTGTCAATCTCAATCCTATTGTTCAACTTCATGTTTGTTTTTATAGCATTTTTTTTTATCAAATTCAAAGGTTAGTTTGGCAAGCCAAAGTCATGGATGAGTTCAATAAATGTTGCAGATTAGCTTTTTTTGCAGGAGTTAAGCTGCTTTAGAAAACTGCATTTGTTACTTATTTCAAGTATAATAACTTGTTGATTTTCGCATTTTTTTCATAAGAATGTTCAGTATATATTTGCCTTTCGTGAACTTTTAACTTTCAGTTACATTCAGTTCTTGTGAAATTCAACATCTGTTATATAAACATCACAAATGTCTTTTTACTTAATCACCTTTTTTATGTTTACAGATGAAATTGTCACACCGAAATGTCTTGGGCAAATTAAAAAGGAGAAGTAACTCTGCTAGGAAGCAGTTCCAGTCATTTGTAGCAACAGGACTGTGACGAATAGAACTTTAATATAAACTTAATCAAAATATAGAATTTACCAAACTTGTGTCAGATAATACTCTCATGCTTCTATTGGAGGACATCAATGATGAGAAGTAAAGGAAAAGACAATAAATGACAGCATATCAAATATCACAATGTATATTTAGTCAGTTAACACATTAATTCATCTACATACTTTACAGCATTTCATTTTAACCATGTGTAAATTTTGTCTATTCAAGCTTAACATAATGCTTTGAAATTAGAATATTAAATATTTTAGGCAGACATGTTTTTGTAATTTTCATTTATTTTTCAAACTTTCAAGTTATTACATTCTTCAGTGGCGGTACCAGCCAAGAGCCCATTTTTCAAAGGGGTTTCCCAACCAAGGATAAAGGAGGGGTTCCAATCATGTCTTTCATTTATAAATTGTTAATTTCCACTACAAAACTAAAAAAAAATAAGCCAAAGATAAAAAATCAGTCATAAAAAAAATTAAATTTTGAAATTCATGTAAAACACATGTAAAACATGTATTTTACATGAGTTTGTATTTACACATGTTTTACACATGTGAAATATTTCATGCGTTTTGTAACGCATATTTAATATATGTTTTTGCACGCCTGTTATACGCATGTTGTAAAAAACATGCGTTAAACGCACAAAAAACATACGTTTTACACACGTTTTCTTTACCATGCGTGAAATATACGTGGCACTTTTCCCTGTGTATTTGGTAAAAAATTTTTGAATTTTGGATTCTCAATGCTATTCAACTTTATACTTGTTTGGCTTTCTATTTTTTTATCTGATCGTCACTGATGAGTCTTATGCAGACAATACGCTCGTCTGGCGTATCAAATTATAAGCCTGGTACCTTTAATAACTATTAATCCTAAAAAAAACAGGAGGTCTTTTTCACGTACACCTACTCAATGTTTTACGTGCTTCATATTTCCCCACAACATTGTATAAACCAGATTGCAAATTGTATTTTTTTCGTTCATGCGTGCACATATCCTCATGACAATTTTACTCATATAAAAATACAAAAGATATAATACCGTACTAATTAATTCATCAAAAAGTTTGGAGTCTAGTAACTTTTAAAATATTCACGTGCAAGTACTGAACGTTGTTGGAAAATTTTTGTCCACTATGCTCTTCAACTTTGTTTGGCCTTCTCAACCGTTTTTTTTTAATTCGAGCGTCACTAATGAGTCTTTTTAAGACGAAACGCGTGTCTGGCGAATACACTTTTAATCCCTGTATATCTGATGAGTTTACTTTTGTTGAGTTGCGTCTCATTATCCTGCAACATTGTAATGCAAATAAGGGTTTAACAGTATAAGGACTATTTCCAAACTAGACCTTACCTTACCTTACCTCTGTATCTTTAACCCCCTTTGTAGAGGAACCATACGCTAGTATGTATAACTTGTGGTCTTTCTTATATACAGTGATGCCTCCACCAAATATGTTGCAGTGCTGAGACTATTTACACAGTGAAGTCCTACCCACACACAATTATATTAAAAATCCGTTATCACAATATATTTACAATGTTCCTGTGTTGATTAAAAGTCAAGTCACGTACTTTAAAATTCCTCTCTTTCTTTATATATACACAGGTATCACATGTGTACCCCTAACCGATAGATGTACTCTTTAAAAGTTAGTATCACTCTTTTAAAAAATATCAACGGCATCATTCCATACTTGCGGTAAAAACGGTAAAAAGATAAAAGAATGATGAGTGCCTCTTCCTCATGAATTAAAAGTTGTATTATAAAGTATTATCTAAAAGTTATATTCATTTCTTCTAAAAGGTAGAGTGGTTTCATCTTAGAAACACGATCGGCCCGAAATTTCACTTAATAATCATACTTCACCAGGAGCTACAATGATTGGGATTGTAAATCAAGACAATGTTTTCTGGGTTATACGATTATTTAATCGTTCCATTATGATTGATTTCAAAGTAAGCGATGTGATATGATTGGCAATGAGTAAATTATCCTCCAAATGTCGACAGAAATGGATGTAAGCAATTGTAGACAAGCGTATGACTCTGATTCCTTGCCCGGCTTTGGCTATACTTTTTGGTCCTTTTTTCTTTATAGCTTTTCATATTTTTGACAAGCTTTGGATTTTCGAATATTTTGGCCTCGACGCTAGCATCACTGAGGAAACATTGATTATCGCAATGCGCATCTGGTGCAGAAAAATTAGTACCATGTATGTTATTACTTCAACAATGAGAAAACTCTTTACCATATAAACGGCTATAAAAGGCATCGACATGAAACATTAAAAATAATTCATTTGAGAAAACTAACGCCTCAATCTATATCAAAACAATTTAAGAAAAGCGATTGTATCTTGAACTGGCTACAACCACTGAACTAAAGGCCACTGACTTAGGACGGGCTCATCAACAATGTGGTGGGTTGAAACGTGCTAAAAGGCGTCAACAATCTTTCTTACCTTGGATAATGTTCAAACAGTAAAACATAAGAATAAATTATAGAATGTCCACAACTTTTTAAAAATGTCTGGCATTTAATAGTTATATTATTTTGGACAATAATATCGAATGTATTCCTTTGATCGAGTTGCGTATCAAACAGTTTCACAGGGCGCATCAACAAAAGTATTTTGTAGCAACATATCTGACCAGGAAAAAAAAAACATTGACGAATATCAGAAATTCTGTTTCAAAACAATCGGGCCAACTCAGTTATTATAATTTGAAAACATATTTTAAAACACAGTATAAGTACTACATGCACTCCGTGATCACATTATGACTCAATGTAACAAGAAGATATGGAACGCCACAGCTGCCTTATGATAAGAATAACCATGTCATTAAGGTTAGAGATATATCATGAAGCAAATGTTCTATACTATAAGGACATTTGCTATAATACTCTGTCAATTCGCTATATCACTAAGATACATTTATATACTATAAAGACATTTGACTATAATACTCTGTCAATTCGCTATATCACTGAGATATATTTATAAACTATAAAGACATTTGACTATAATACTCTGTCAATTCGCAATATCACTGAGATACATTTATATACTATAAAGACATTTATAGAGTATATATATAGCGAATTGACAGAGTATTATAGTCAAATGTCTTTATAGTTTATAAATGTATCTTAGTGATATAGCGAATTGACAGAGTATTATACATGTTATAGTCAAATGTCTTTATAGTATATTAGTATACAAATGTATCTTAGTGATATAGCGAAGTGGGGAATGTGTTAAAGAGACAACAACCCGACCAAATAAAAAACAACAGAAGAGGGTCACCAACAGGTCTTCAATTTAGCGAGAAATTCCCGCACCCGGAGGCGTCCCTCAGCTGGCCCCTAAACAAATATATACTAGTCCAGTGATAATGAACGCCATACTAATTTCCAAATTGTACACAAGAAACTAAAATTAGAATAATACAAGACTAACAAAGGCCAGAGGCTCCTGACTTGGGACAGGCGCAAAAATGCGGCGGGGTTAAACATGTTTGTGAGATCTCAACCCTCCCCCTATACCTCTAACCAATGTAGAAAAGTAAACGCATAACAATACGCACATTAAAATTCAGTTCAAGAGAAGTCCGAGTCTGATGTTGAAGATGTAACCAAAGAAAATAAACAAAATGACAATAATACATAAATAACAACAGACTACTAGCAGTTAACTGACATGCCAGCTCCAGACTTCAATTAAACTGACTGAAAGATTATGATTTCATCATATGAACATCAGGCACAATCTTTCCTGTTAGGGGTTTAGTATCATACCATCATAACATATATGAGAAGAACATAACCCGTGTCATGCCAATAACTGTTTTTAGAATAAATGTGTTTAGTTCCGATGCAAAGACCTTATCAGTGACTCAATATTAACGCCAAAATATGCAATCTTTAATGACTTGACAACAGTATCGTAATTATATCCTTTCTTAATAAGTCTATTCAAAGGTTTTGTAAGTTTCTGAGGTGAATACTGACACCTTTGTGCTTTATAAAGAATATTTCCATAAAAAATTGGATGTGAAATACCTGAACGTATTAGAAGTCTGCATGTTGAGCTATATTTATGAATGATGTCTTTATACCGATGATAAAATTTAGTAAATGTTTTGACTAGTTTGTGATATCGAAAATCCTGGTGTAATAATTTTTCAGTAATACATAAATTTCTCTCGTTAAAATCTAAAACATTGTTACATACACGAGCGAATCGTACAAGTTGAGATATATGTCTACATAGTATATAAATGTATCTTAGTGAGATAGCGAATTGACAGAGTATTATAGCAAATGTCCTTATAGTATAGAACATTTGCTTGATGATATATCTCTAACCTTAATGACATGGTTATTCTTATCATAAGGCAGCTGTGGCGTTCCATAGTATGATATAGATTGTAAATATAAACGATTTGAACTTGAGATCTTCCGTAACAAGTAGCAACGTGATATTTTTAACATTTGCTTGGTTTTTTCCTGATTTTTTTTCCAATGCAGTCTATCATGAGCTATATATTATGATCTGAATTTTATGTACTAGCATGCGTTTGCACTGTCTTTGTTTAACATCATATCCGAATAATGTTGGCGGGAAGAGGCTCGCGAGGGTAAAAAAAGAATATTCATCATAACAAATTCACGGCATAGAGGGGAAGTTAGGGCATATGCACTGGCATGATAAAACACAGACACATTCGTTTGCAATGAGGAAAAAAGGTTTGAATATGCAAAAAAATGCACTGGCTGACAGCCAATCAGAATCCAGCATTCTTACATAAGGTGTAATTATATTCAGTTCAAACTTACAGCTATCATATAGGAATCTACTTTTTTCATATTATAAATTCCTTTAAAATAATGTAATTTTTAGAAAGTGTGTGTCTTCCAGATTTCACTGCAAAAACAATTATGATGATGGATTGTCTTTATCAATAATTATCTCATCATGAAATGTATGTGTTTGTATTATCATAATTATGTAATTATATCGAATTATTTTATTCAACTGCATTGCATTGCATTTGCAACAGAATGCATCAGTCACAAGAAATCTGAAAAATCTCACTAGAAATGTCAAACGAACCCTGTATTGAACGTCTTGTCCTGCTGCTTGCAATTCAAAATATCTCTAAACAAAAGTCAAGAAAAAAACCAACATCTGTGATCCGCATCGACAGTATACACTAGCCATGATCACATGACTGTAGTTTGGAATGTTTCCGATTGTCGTAGTCGTTATGACCTACGGTCTGGTCTGTATACGTGATTTGATATCTGAACTAGGGATAGCATTTATATCACACTGCTGATGGTAAAATAACTTTCTTCTGTGACTGTTCTTGTAATTCAGAATACAGTTCGACTCCCAGTAAAGGTTTAAAGTGGCTGTATGACAAATAAGCATGAAACAGCCTTGGCTTAAATGTTCTGTTTTAGAAAATGAAATTCCTCGTCTTGGTTGTAATTAATTTTACAATAGATGCAAGCATATGAAAGAGAGACGAAAGATACCAGAGGGACATAAAAAGGTTACAAGTCGAAAACAAACTGACAACGCCATGGCCAAAAAAAGGAAAACACACACAGACGAACAATAGTACATATAGCACAACCTTTGATAGCCGTGACTTCGATTTCTTAACTTGAGCCGGCTGCTACTTTGTCTGTATGTCTCAAACAGTAGAGGCAACAGTACGTAAGTTACCGATGGTTATATTTTAAACAAAGCTAGGGGAATTCCCCCCAAAAAATCAAAAATTTAAAAAATAGTTAAGTTCGGTTGTGTCAACAACATGTAACCCGTGGCATGCGAATCAAAAGTATCAAAATGTTACAAACAGGAATGGAACACAAATTAATTGAACATTTTCCGATCTGATCTGTTACTTAGTATCAAAAATTGTAAACTGCAAAAAGATGTTGCTAGTGAGCTGGGCCACGACAGGTCTTAAAGGTAAAATTATTCTTGATACGGTGATATAAACACTTGTTTTGTGTCTATTTCAGTCGCCAGCTCTTCATAAAAGTACATGTCACAAAAATTTAATTTCCACGTTCGACAATCAGGTGTCATAATTGAAACAGAATCTTCAAAACCTTCCGGGGGCATACGAGATAACCCCTGGTTTTCAGTCTATTTCGTCTTTATCTTTGGTGGCCTATGTAGAGTTTTGCAAAATTTCATTTGTCATTTACGTCGTTCCTGAATTATACGATGCCGTTTTCATATTATCGTCGACTTTAAATGTTTGAATAAAACCTTTAAATTCTGCGGCCTGTTAATTTGTCAGGGATGTACTGCTGTTCGTGAAGTCTGTATTTACTCAACATGCACCAGCGTAAGGTATCATTTGAGATATGTGCACATTATACGATCGCGAAGAAGAGTGTACTACATTGAGACATGGGAAATTGACAATTGGAAAGTTAAAATCGCCCTCCCAAGTTTGTCATAGATTTTTGTTTGTAGTCGTCAATCCGTCTCAATATCAATGAAAAGGTCAAGATATGAAGCGAACATTCTAGTTTCTGTATTATCTTTTATCACAAGCTAACTGGGAAATGTAAGTTCTGACTGACTGACGTGTAGGTAAAAGAGAGACAGGAAATCTTCAATATATCTAATTTTGAAATCAAAGAACTAAGCAAAATGGTTTTACTTTAGGTCTGTAAAAGGTTCTACATTTCAAATTGCAGTGCGAACTGTAGATATCACTTTGTCATGTAGACTTATGCATCATTCGAATCCATTTTTATTATAAACAATTTTCAAGCGAATAGAATGAACCCAATGATACATGTACATCTATGAATTAAAGTCACTGAAAATCATTCGGGCAATTTCTGGTATATTTCATCATAACTCTGTCAAAATACCTCAATTTACTGTATGTTGAAAAAATAAATCAATCATTACACTTCCGCAATAATAAAATTACACTATTTAAGGGATTAAAATGAATGCTTGCTTCTTTGAAATGTTAAAGCCAAGTTTCACTGGACTTTCAGGTTTTGTTATCTTTTTGAGATTTTGTCAGATCTCTATTTCCAAAATAATCCACTGAAAAACTTATTTTTTCTCTTATAAAAATATAATCAAATTAACACAACCTTAAAAAAGAATAACGGGCACCAAAAAAATTCAACGAAACAATAAAACATCAACAAAAACAAATAATATAATATCCAAAATATTACAGGAAAACTAAGTATTCAGCCTACTAATGGACAGAACACAACTATTTGGATTTTTTTAAAGTTAACGATTGAATAGCAGAGATTTTTGAAATATAAAAACAATCTTACCTCATAAAAACATGTGTACATGAAAAGAAAAATGTAGATACGATATAATCCATTTGCCAGCGCTTTATTGTATTATGTTGAAATTAGGTAAAACACAAAATGTCCCCGTTAACAGTAGTTTTTACCTTCATAATTTGTCATCAAAAGGCTTTGATGACTACCCTTTTCGCCTAATGCATAAAACATTATGTCTGATGTTTGAATAAAACAGATAGGAAAGATATTCGATGGCAGCTTTTGAGTTAAAGCCAAATTGCATGTCATTAATGATCTGCTATTAATGTCAAATTTGCTGACTAGAAGCTTAAATAAAAAAAAATGCATCATACGACTTTTTGACACCAATCTTAAATTCAAGCAAAATCATTTTCAAGGACTGTGCCAATTTTAGCCGTGTAACATGAAGTGAAATTAGACTCTTTTGATAATGGTCTTTTTCCTATTCTTTCACCGCACTAATACCACTACGCGTGTAAACAGTTTCAAAGTATTTCTGAAGAGCCTCTTTAACTGCGGACAGAATGTTAGTCAATCTAATGGACAATTCGTTAGTGGAACATGAAGATGAGTCAGCAATATACCGTTGTTTGTACGGAACTTAATGAAGCTTTGATATCTAATACAAACAAGGTTAGTCCTCTGATTTGGTGTTCAATGAAATGTTTATTGAAGCCATGTAGGACTTATGATTTGCTAAAATCTCATCTTTTTCAAATGATATGTCTTTGTATGTGGGAGTTGCTGAGTGCTCATTTATACCTAATTCTTTTACAAGACGTTCGTAGTAATACGATTTACATGCAAAGGCAATATTATTTAAAGCTTTGTCTGCAGGAACAACAACATACTTATCATGAAGAGATGATAGACATTTCATGGCCTCTTTGTCTCTGAAAACGGACTTTGGTCGATCGTTCGCAGTTATGGTTCCAATTGATGTGTTGGGTTTTCTAAACTTAGGACCATTAGAAATCACCTTTCGGAGATTTTCATGTTGAATTATGTTTAGATCCCCAGTAATAACATGACCAGAGAGGCTGTAATTATTAGGCGTGTGGGAACAGTCACATGTGAGAGGTTTTTTTTTATGTATTGTTCTTAGTCAAGGTACTGCAATGCTTGTTTATAGTTACATATTTTAGGTGCAATGGTTTTGGTGTATCTGTAGGATACAATAGAAACAGACTGATATTGAAAATAAATAGGTTTCAGATGTAATTACCTCCTTGTGATGTAGAACATTGCAGATATTGAATGCATCAATTCCTCTATTAGCAAAGTCAACAGAAAGGAATTTCCTCTTTTCCTCATGTAAAGGTTCCGATCTTACTGGTTTTAAAAGACGGGAAAAACTACATTTATTTACAAATAATACTGACTAGTCTGTATATTGAAGAACATGTATTGGTGCCACTTTTGTCAAATGCATAATCTCTCAAACGTTTTAGAAAATTAACTGGCAGTGAGAAGAGAATAGTTCTTATGTACTGTAATCCTACTGGATGATGGATATGTGAAAGAAGGTAATCAAAGCTCCCAGAGGGTGATCTAGATTTGGAAGACTTTTTTTACATTAGGCCGATGGTAATGTTTTGCCCATGACTTCGTTGATGTCGTATGGTAGTATTAAATAAACTCATTACATTAACATCACTGCAGGCAGCACTTGACAAATTTCCTACTCCATATGGCATTGCAGTTCCTAATTCCCTTATATTTTATCTATCTTTGCAGAAAGGAGTACTTAGTACAGGCCAATTTGTTTGGTGATAAATTTTCTCGATGATGCGTACTTTCATAGATAAAGAAGGATCACGGTCCTTTTGATTAGAATGGTTATAAAGAACCATAAATTGAGGATCTTTATTATCAGACCGGTGTTGATTCATTCTTTTACGGAAAACTTGACGAATTTCACCAACATAAATAAAGGCAACAGTAGTATACCGCTGTTCAAACTCATAATTCCAGGGACAAAAAACAAAATCGGGGTAACAAACTAAAACTGAGGGGAACGCATAAATATAAGAGCAGAACAACGACACAACATTAAAATGTAACTCACGAAGTACATTCGATTCCGTACACAACATTGTCCGTGGAACAGTCCAGAGGCTCGAAAGATTTAGTATAATATGTTTTAGATGTTAAATTACTAGTACAATCTTCATATTACATGTCTTACACGTGCTCATTTTTCCTTTGTTAAGGAACATAAACATAACAGGCATCTACATGAAACATTAACACACTGTCTTAATCTATAACAAAACAATTCAAGAAAAAACACCTGTAACCAACAGGAATCGTCTACACCACATAAAATACAGCCTTCTGACTTAGGACGGGATAATTTACAACGCGGTTGGATGAAACGGTATAAAAGGAGTGTTTCTAACATGTGATAAAGTTGAAAAGGTAGAACATAAAAATTAATTATAGAATGTACACAACTTCTAAAAAAATATTAGTGCATGTAAAAATTATGAAAATGTGGACCATAATATCGAATTTATTTATTTGGTGCAGTTGCGTATTAAAAAGATCAACAGGGCGCATCAACATACAGTTATATATATAGCAACCTATCTGACCAGAAAAATAACATTGAAGAAGATTATAAATTTATATTAAAAACAAGTAATTACAATTTTGAAAACATATTTTAAATAAATACTACATGTTCTATGTTATAACATTATAACTTGCAGGTTGACTCATCATAACAGGAAGATATAAATTGTAAATATAAACGATTTGAACTTGAAATCTTCCGTTACAAGTAGAACCGTGATATTTTTAACATTCGCTGAGTTTGTCCTTGATTTTTTTCACAATGCAGTCTATCAATGAGGTATCATGATCTGAATTGTAATTCGAGACAAAATATCTACAGTTTAGATTGCAATATTTACAGGTAGGTATATAGAGATTAAATGTAGGAATAAATAACAAATACACGTATATCAAATACTAGTATGTTAATGCAACATCATGTGTAACGTTCAGTTTGATTGGATACTGTCACCAATGTTCATGGCATCAACTCACAATGTATGCTATGAACACGTACGTCCAAGCTAGGACAACGTATAATAGATTTAAAATGTATGGTTTGACGTTGTTCTCTGTCCTTTTCGTTAGAATGGAGATAGCTGTATTTTATTTTAAGCGCCAATACCAACAATTAGTGATTTGGTTGTCGTAAATACCAGTTACAGTTATTCTCCTAGTTATCAACCTGCTTCTGACACCAATTATTATTAATGATTCCAGTCAGAACATGCAATCCGTTATATACGAGTTAACATCATAATCACACTTACAATACGTTAATACGTTCTTATTTAATAAAACCTTGCCGTAGACAAAAAATATCAACAAGTGACTGCATAATTACCTTTTAAACTAGTTTGGTACATAATATAAACTTATAGCTATCTTCTAAGATTATTTAGCATATTTAAGCATGTTTAGAATTATGATTTTTGTAAAGTATGTGTCCTCCATATTTTACTACACACATACTTATGTTGGAGGGGAGGGGGTTGGGGATGGGATCTCTTTATGTCAAGTGTGTGCTTGTAATTATCATGATAATGTAATAATACCGATTTATTTCATTTAACTAAATTGCATATCAAAGTGTTCAATAGGAAGCATCAGCCACCAGCAATCTGAAATGTCTTATCAGGGAAAACACACTTTGATTTCGAATCACAGACAAATACAAGAAATGTTTAAACATATAAAGACGTCCAGTCGCCCAATAAAGAGACCACACTCGGACTGTCATACAAGTGAGAGGTTTAGTGAGCTTTAAAACCAGGTTCAATCCACCATTTTCTACATTTGAAAATGCCTGTATCAAGTCAGGAATACGACAGTTCTTGTCCATTCGTTTTTGATGCGTTTTGTTATTTGATTTTGGCATGTGAGTATGGACTTTCCAAATCGATTTTCCTCTGAGATCAATATTTTTGTGATTTTACTTTTTAATCTAAAGTAATAACAGTTATCACTCAATGCATAAACACCACATGTTTCGAAATATTGAAAAAAGCAAGGGTTGCACATGCGTTTCATAACTTAATCAAGTTCTGGATCTTATTAATTATGGTTAATTTCTTTTATCTATAGATGCAATCTTTAGTCATATTTCATTTGTCCAGCGTGTTTTTATGTCTTTACATATATAGATTAAACTGTTTTGTTTGTAGAAGGGTTTTTCTCAGAACCAGATTACACTCCTATAAATTTTATGGGTGAGCTGACACATCTTTATTCAGCAGCAGATACACTATTTCCCTTAGTTGGGCGAATTGAAAATGTAGCCAGTTGCTTTCAATTCAATCGCATCGTACATACAGGAAAGTAATTGAATGTGACACAACATGATGCTATTAGTACATTTCATTTTATCATGACATATTTTGTATTGAACAGTTATGTTGGTGGGTTAACAGTAAGGTTAGGTTCAACATATTTATTAATAGTGAATTGGAAAACAAGTTATTGCAACTTATTGCAACTTACATGTATATTAATTCCTTTTCTTTTTGCGGGTGCAAGGGCTGCCCTGTAGTGGCATAAGCTGGCTGGTTTTGTTTCGAAATATACAAGGGTGACTTTAACGTACAAGATATATGGCTCTCTCTTATCACGGGTCAGCCATTTATCGTCCCCTTACGACGGATTATCATGGTTTCTCAAGACCATACTCGAAAATGGTGTCAACGATGAGCTGAAAATTCTGTCCCTGAAATATTTTCCCCGGAAGATTGACATTCTTTAAGCTTGATGTTTTGCTAAATAGGTGGATTATAACCGAAAACCACTTAAAACGTACTGCATGCAGTGTTGTTTTTTAATATTATTATTCCTAGCGGTTGTTAGAAGGGTTTTATTTTACTTGGTATTCTTGCAGTCATCACGTGTAAACGCATATAAACCTATAAATTATATAACACTGTCCAAAAATACCAATAAAGCTACTTAGATGTCTTATTAAATCGTTGTTGAAAAAATTCCAATGTTATGTAGAAAGTAGAATAACAAAAATAACGAACTAAAACGAAAATTCAAATCATAAAGTGATTTATTAAAAAGCAAAATCAAAAGTTCAATAAGGAGCATGTGGTATGAGTGCCAATGAAACATCTCTCCATCCAATTCACAATTTATAAAAGTAACCATTGTAGGTCAATGTACGGTCTTCAACACGAAGCCTTGGCTCGCACCAAACAGCAAGCTATTAAGGAACCCACACAAAAACTAGTATTAGACCTTTCACACGAGTATAAAACACTGTCATTCTCGTTTCTTTTTATAGTCATATCGGGTAAAGGTAGTACTCGTAAAATGAATTATTTAGAAATACTCCTTAAACATTGATTGACATGAGATTGCCTTGGTATGGGTACATACAGTGAATGAATGGGGAAACTTGACTTTATCGATTCACCATTCATTTACATGGAAAAAAGGAGTAACGAAAGTGTTTTGATGATGTTTTATAGATATAGGAAGATGTGGTATGAGTGTCAATGAGACAAATCACCATCTAAGTAACAATTTATGAAAGTAACAATTAAACGTCAAGGTACGGCCTTCAACACGGAGCTTTGGCTTACACCGAACCGCAATCTATAAAGGGCCCACACTTGCTAGTATAACACAATGTAAAATGGAAAAACAAAGGTCTAATCTTTTTATACCTATTCAAATATTGAACTTTTTGTATTTCGATATTATTTCACGTTAGTCTTTTCATTTTTCATTTCTGTTGATTTGGGAATGCTTGAAATTTAAAGACGACTTTCATGTTTCTGCCTTTTATCTGTTCACTTCTGGTGTCTAATTGCTTTTGTTAAAGCGTCACGGCTATTGAAAAACATAGACCAACACAGTTTTAGGACCATATGCTTGCAGGTATAAAGTAACTGCTTTCGAACTGGAGCAGTTCATTCAGAAAGGGCCAATAAGCCTAAATATCAATAAAACTGCTAACTTGTCTCAGAACTACAAGAATAAGAAATTGTTGATCAGGGTATACGGTTTCCAGATATGACTTATCTTTTCGAGTAAATATGCATGAGTAAAACAAACACACGCTTTAAAAACCGAATTGGGTTCATTGGTGAAAAATTAATAACGACGCCATTGACAAAGATTCTCAATATTTAAATTAATTTATTCATTGAACCCCTCATATGCAGATTCGCTTCATCCGAAGCAAATATGTCATAGACATTTTCAAGATCATGATGCAACACATTTCTGTTAACTAATTCACAGAAAGAAAGTCGAGATGAAAACTGTATTAGAAGATTTTACCGCCAGTTTTGATTCTAATGTCATAACAAACAATTATGGTCAGTAAGATGTCTGTAATTTTAAAACAAATGTGTACATGTAACAACTTTTAACACATGCGTGTACATCTAATAACTTAAATACATGTGCTTACATCGATAACTTTTTAAAAAAACATGTGTACATGTAATAATAGCGAACATGTAGAGAATGATTGCGAGTTAATTCTTTAACTGAACTGAATAGATATTAACGCAACATTACGCATCAAATTACAGACGAATATACGACATTTAACAGTTAAAATGTGAAAAAAAGAATAAACTCGGTTTATACATTTAATAGCATTCGACTAAAATACAAAACATACAGCTAGGTTACTTTGGTTAATTATATTAAACTTAACTACCAAATGACTACTGGGGGATATCTAATTTTACACTAGATCAAACTACAAAATCATGCAAGGTAACACTCGGTTAGTCTGCATCGATGCCAATCGGGTAATAAATTAGAGAAAGTCGATCATTTAAACTAAATTTCCTTTTGATTAATAGGTGATTACATTTGACTTATCAACAAAATGAACAATCATGCAATACACATTTTAGAGTGGTGTATATGGTCACAAACGTTCAATCTACAAGACGACCAATGCGGTTATATTTTATATAACTATCGGCCAATTTTCCAAAATGACCGCTTGGTATACGGTAACATGTTGTCATCTGCAACACGACTACGTACTAGGTAATATATAAGACAACTGCCAAAATACAAAAAAAAAAAACACAGTCGTACAATATTTAAGATAACATTATGCCCATCTTCAAAAATGTAAATATTTTAGTTCAAACTCGGCAAATCTACAAAAATGACAATCGGACAATCTACACAATGTCCACTTAGGTAATACGTTAGATAAGGAGTAGTCAATCTAACAAAACGACCAGTTCGGTAATATAATAAATGACACTAGATCAATATACAAAATAACCACTCGGAAAATAAATCAGATAACACTCGGCAAATATACAAACAATACTACTCGAGTAATATGAGATAACTATTTGTTAATCAACGGAATGACCACTCGTGTTGTATAGTTTTTAAAACTCTTCCAATAAAAAACACGAACACTCGTATAACATACATGTTATAAACGATAACTTTAGGTTAATATACAAATAACAACAAGGGAAAATATAGAGAATGACACTTGGCTAAACTACAAAAGACCACTTGGGAAATTTTTTCATAAAATTAAGAAAATATCAGAAAAATCATACTAACATTTTGTTGGCATTGTTTAAAATAATCAAAATTATTCTTCTTTTTATCAAAAATGATACTATTTTATTTGAAATCAGTTATTTTTACCATCTTGAGACAAGTCTTCTAATCAGAATTGAGATATAATGAGAATTAAAATACTTAAACTTTTGTTTTTGTGGAATAAGAATGTAGTTATTGATTTATTTTGATACAAATAATAACCGTCACATGATTTCAGTACTTTTTGTACATCATGATTGGCTGTTCTTCATAATGTATGCTTACTTTATGGAAAAAGATATTAAATTTTTGTACGCGTTGCCTAAAATGCAAATATTTCTTGATTTTACTGAAAATTAATGACCGCCATTGGAACTTGTACTTTTTATAGTTTAAAATATTTTTTTTGTTCATAAAATTAAAGGAATGTCAGAGAAATCATACTTAAATTTTATTTGCATTGTTTAAAATAAGCAAAATTATTCTTCTTTTTATTAAAGATGATACTATTTTATTTGAAATCAGTTATTTTACCATCTTGAGACAAGTCTGCTTATTAGAATTGAGATGTAATGAGAATTAAAATTATTAAAATAAATGATTGCATTACTTTTTGTCCATCAGGATTGGTTGTTCTTCATAAATTATGTTTACTTTAAGGAAAGAGATATTATTTATTTGCGTGTTGGCAAAAATGCAAATATTTCTTCTCATATTGGAAAATATTGTAATTTCAATTGCATTGAGTTGTTATAAATGATTTTCATATGTTTTTTGTAGAAAATGTGAATTATTCAAGAATTTCTTTCTTTTTAAGAAATATATTTATGCTTACCACCATTGGATTTTTGTACTTTTTATTGTTTAGGAGTAGTTATCTTTTTTATTAAAAAAAGACTATCAGAAAAATATGATGTAATGTTGTTTGCATTGTTTAAAATTATTTCTATTTCTTGTTAAAAATACGCAGTTATTTTTGTAATTTGTTATTTTAAATGCTTCGATTGTGACGAGAATATAGAAAGTCCGTGATTATGATAAGTTGGTTTTAAGAATTTTATGATGATAAGGATACACAAATTTAAAATATTGAAAAAAATAGACTACATTTTTCAATAACTGATTCTTTCATTTTGTTTTTCCCGAGAATGTTTGGAAAATAATAAAATAAAAATCGCGATGTAGACACCGTTTTAGAACTCGCCGGTTTTGATATATACAACCTAAATAAAACGAAAAAGACCATTCTTTAATGATGATATTTTAATTTAGGTTTTATCTGTACATTTCTTTTCATTTCAATTCATAAAACTTTGCTAAATAATTAATAAACAAAATGTATCATTAAACGTTCGATTTTCAAGAGTCGCCATTTTAATTAGATTAAACGAAACTAAGATTCCGTAATTTGTATTAGTTTATCATGTGACGTATTAAAGTTCAATCCGTCATCAAGGTCGATCGGTACTATCCGTCCGATCAGTCCGATCAGTCAATTACTTTCACTATAAGTCTGACGGATTGCTGACGTGAATTTGACGTGAACTTGACTGATCGGTGACTGATCGATGACCGCTGACTGATCGCTGAAATAGTAACGCCTAAGGTTGCAAGTACTGTATAAGTTATTTCTGGCCATTGTATATTCTGTCATATTACATTAAGTTCGACCTTGAAAACAGGGTTTCAGATATAAACAGGATAAGTACTACGTGATATCATTATAAGTTGAATGTTGACTCAACAAAACAGGAAGATATTTATATATATAGATACAGATACAGTTACGTCGGCCTCACATCTTGACTTACATCTAGAAATTGACAATGAGGGTCGGTTGAAAACAAAACTTTACGACAAAAGATATGATTTCAGCTTTCCAATTGTGATGTTTCCATTTCTAAGTAGCAACATTCCAGTAGCACATCATACGGGGTATATATCTTCCAATTGATATGATATTTCCGTGCTTGCATTTACTATCATGATTTTCTGGATAGAGGGTTGCTGCTCACAAGGAAGCTATTAAACCAAGATTTTCAAATTGTGAAGTTGAAATCATCCCTTCGTAAATTTTACGGACGCCATTACGAGTTGGTTGACCTTATGGAATAACCGTTTCACAAATGATATCGGATATGTTCCTTACGTCGTAACTACAATCCCCTTCCCTTTCATGGATGTGACCTAACGAATTAGACTATTTACCAGATTTGTTATTACATAAGCAACACGACGGGTGCCACATGTGGAGCAGGATCTGCTTACCCTGCCGTAGCACCTGAGATCACCCCTAGTTTTTGGTGGGGTTAGTGTTGCTTATTCGTTAGTTTTCTATGTTGTGTCATGTGTACTATTGTTTGTCAGTTTGACTTTTTTCAATTTTAGCCATGGCGTTGTCAGTTTATTTTCGATTTATGAATTTGGCTGTCCCTCTTGTATCTTTCGTTCCTCTTTTGTAAATATAATGATTTACAATTGACATCATCCGTAGGTTTTAAGTAGACACGTTATATTCTCTACATAAGCTGATTTTAGCCTTATATATTTTACTTTTCAATACATTTTATTATGAGTGTAGTAAATATTCAGTGTACATGGGGTAACATTTACTATAGTAAGGGGTCACTTTAAGTATATTAAGGGGTAATAATTTGTATATTAAGGGGAATATTTAGAATGTTCAGAGTTAATATGAAAATAAAAAAAGCTATTAACAGATGTTATATGCTAATAACACAAGAGTGTTGAGTCGAGTAATTGCATGTGTTCAATGAATTGTATCGCCATTCGTTTGCATGTATTTTAATTATTTACTTTAAACATTTAAGCATTATCTCAGTTATTTTTTTTTTTGTTTTTTTCTTGGTTCTGTATAACATTTTGTCATTAGAATGTGCAACAGTAGTGGTGCCCTCTATCAGTTGTTTTCAAAACTCATTGTTCTATTATAGGTTGTCTGACGTCATTAAAACATACATGATCATCAATTGATGTATGTTATAAGCTTACACATCATTTATTGTTGAAAAATGACAAGCGTATCAGACCTAGTAACGTCTTCCCCAAAATGTGTATTTAATTACACATTGTCTGGTGTCATTGAGACATATATGTTAATCAGTCCGAGGAATGTATTGCATGTTGCCTGACGTCATTGAGACATCCATGCTAATCAATCGGTAAAATATAGTGTATGTTTTCTGGTGTCATTGAGACAGACAGCAAAACAAATTTGGGGGATTATATTATATGTTGTCTGGTGTCATTGGGACAAACATGTTTATTCATAGTTGGTTTTTATTACATATTGTCTGGTGTCATTGAGACGGACATTTTAGTTGATCCAGGGATTATATGACATATTTTCGTGTTATTGAGACATAGAGCATAATCAAACGGTGGATTATATTGTATGTTGCCTGGTGTCAGTGGGACAGACATCATAATAAATCGGACGATTATATTATTTGACGTCTGGTGTCATTGAAACAGACAGCATAATCAATTGGTGGATTTTATTGCATATTGTATGGTGTCATTGAGACATTGAGACACACATGTCCACCAATCGATGGATTGTATTACATTTTGTCTGGTGTCATTGAGACAGTCTTGGTAATCAATTGGGGGATTATATAAAACATATTGTCTGGTGTCTTTGAGACAAACAGCATAATCAATCAGAGGATTATAGTATGTGTTACCTCGTGTCATTAAGACATATATCATAATAAATCGGAGAACTATGTTATATGTTGTCTGGCGTTATTGAAACATACAGCATAATCAATCACAGGATTTTTTATAGGATATGTTGTGTCAGTAGGAGACGTCATTGAGACAGACATCAAGATCAATCGGTTTATTTTATTACATGTTGGTTGGTGCAATGTATCAAATGATGTAAATAAAGGCAACAGTAGTATACCGCTGTTCAAAACTCATAAATCCATGGACAAAAAACAAAATCGGGGTAACAAACTAAAACCGAGGGAAACGCATTAAATATAAGAGGAGAACAACGACATAACAACGAAACGTAACACACACAGAAACGGACCAAGCATCAGACAAAACACCACGAGAATAATAAATATAACATGAAAACCAAATACATGAATTTGGGATAGACAAGTACCGTGCCACGTCTTATCTCAATATCACAAAAATAAGAGAAAACACAAACGACTCAACGTTAAAATGCAACACACACAGAAACGAACAATAATATAACAATGGCCATCTTCCTGACTTGGTACAGGACACTTTTAAAGGGGAATAAAAGTGGTGGGTTGAACCTGGTTTTGTGGCATGCCAAACCTCGCACTTTAATGGCAAAGTTAATTATAACATTGAAATGACAACATAATATTACAGGACTACAATACAAATTAATAGGAGAACATATTAGACAAAGAAAAACATGATTAATAGATAACAAAAAGCATCAGTTTAAAATTCAATACGCCAAAAACGCGCCTTGTCCACACAAGACTTACAAGTGACGCCCATATATAAAAGATCGAAAGTGAAAAAAGTACAAAGTTGTACAGCACTGAAGATCAAAAGTTTAAAAGGTTTCGCCAAATACGGCATTGTTTTTATGCCCGGGATAAGAACATTCTTATTATATAGAACAATTCATGCTACTGCAAACAGTAAATTTTATCAAATGAATATGAAAGAGATATACATAAAGAAACTGAAGTATTAACTAATTACAGAAAACTAAACCCGAATACATAACGCCCAGATATAAAAGATCGAAAGTGAAAAAGGTACAAAGTTGTACAGCACTGAAGATCAAAAGTTGAAAAGGTTTTGCCAAATACGGCATTGTTTTTATGCCCGGGATAAGAACATCCTTATTATATGGAACAATTCATGCTATTGCAAACAGTAAATTTTAACAAATGAATATGAAAGAGATATACATAATGAAACTGAAGTATTAACTAATTACAGAAAACTAAACCCGAATACATAATGCTATTAATGTAAAGCACAGAATAGACACACCCGAATCAGTCCAGGCGTCAACGTAATTAAAAAATTTGACGTCACATACGATGGCGAAAAGGCACAAACGTTATGCCACATTTGAATTTATGAAATTTAGAAACAGCATGACGTCACATATGAAAAACTATCAAATTGAGATAGAATTAGGATTGATTTAAGATTATATTAGAACTAAATACTGATAATTCATTTAAACAAAATGCATATTGCAATACTTATTAATAGCAATTAACTGTAATATATATATGTCCAGTTTGTTATGAATCCAACTTCAAACGTAAATAATCGTACAAAATTTAATATAATTAATAAAGGCGGTGATTAATTTTTCTATCCGTAACACCTAAATATAATAAAAAGACGTCAACACATTTGACAAAATCCGATGAGAATTACAAATATAACATTAAACATGTAAACTAAATACATGAATTTGGGATAAACAAGTACAGAAACACGTCTTATAGTAATGCGAATTCACGTCAAGCAAAAAAGTCACAATCGGGAATAAGTCACGTTTGGTAATTAAAAGATTAGACGACATAATGACAAACCACAATCTACCATGTGATAAAAATGTCCTTAGCTAGTTTGGTTAAAGAGACATCATATGGATCCACCAATTCGTGATGGTGTCCATAAAATTTACGGAGTGTCAATTTTAATCTGTCCTCCTCATAATTTTGTTGGAGCAGTTTCTGCGTAAGGAGCACACTCCTGTATATGAAGTCCGTATAGTGTGAACAAGCACGTGAATAACGTATCAATTGTGATATATAAACACCATACGAAGGGGCAGAGGGTATGTTACTGCTTAGAAATGGGAAATTGATAATTGGGAAGTTGAAATCGTCCCGTTTATCATAGATTTTCGTGTGAAGTCGTCCATTTACGTCAATATTGAGGAAAAGATCAAGGTATGAAGCAGTCCTTCTAGTATCAGTAGTATCCTTAATTTCAAGTTCACTGGGATATATGAGATGTAAGTATTGGCTGAAGTATGGGTTGTTCAATGATAAAACATCATCAATATATCGGAAAGTAAAATTAAAGAATTTCGCAAGGTGCTTTTTCTTTTTGTCTTTTAGAAGGTTCTGAATAAATTCTGCTTCATACGAATACAAAAACAAATCAGCCAGCAGGGGTGCACAATTAGTACCCATTGGAATACCGACTGTCTGTTGAAATATAAATCCTCCAAACTCAACAAATATATTGTCGATCAAAAAGTGTGATTCTTCACAAAAGATGAATTATTGTATCCCAAAACAAGAAATGTGTATCTACGATTCCCATTTTTAAAGAAAAAGCTCTGTTTTATGAGATGGTGAAGTCGATCTTTCAACTGAGCATGGGGAATAGTAGTATATAGCGTAGAAAAATCTAAAGTTTTTATGTTGCTGCAAAATTGCAAAAATTGTGATCGAAGGTTAAGCAGTAGATCTTTCGATTTTTTGAGAATCCACATCTGGTTAACACCACTGGTAGAATATATCTCCTCACAATAGTTTTGAAGCCCATCTTTAACTGTAGAAAGAATAGTAGTCAATACTTTAGAAAGATGTTTAGTCGAACATTTTGAAGACCCAGCTATGTATCGTTCTTTATATGGAGTTTTGTGTAATTTAGGTATCCAGTATAATGATGTTAAAGAATATGTAGGATTACCAGTAGTTTTATCAATTCCAAGCTCTGTAGTGAGACATTGCAAATAATGTTTTTTACATATGAAGACAATATTATTGGAGGCTTTATCTGCCGGAACAACGACATATTTGTCATGCAAAGAGGATAAAGCATCCACAACCTCCGGATTCTTGAAAGGGTTAGAAACTCTAGTACTCATATTACATCTTAGTTTTTGTATGCGCCTCTGAATGCATGATCGAATAGCTTTGATCCATTCAGACAGAGTGTCCAGGTCGGGTTCGTCTGGTTCGCGCTTTATCCATTTTCTTGCATAGTCCTCAACTGCATCCATCAGTAACTTGAAATTCTTTTTCCAGTTGATGGGCTGGGGGATTCTATACTTTGGTCCCTTGGCTAGCAACTCTCTTAGTTGTTCATTGGTAACAATACCAAGGTCACCAGTAATAATATGACCAGCTGGACTATAATTGTATTGAGAAGATGCACATGAGCAATCCGGAGGCTTGGATTTTGTATCTTTGAGGTTAAAAGCCTCTAAAACTCTCTTGTGGTTGAAAATCTTTGATGCAATAGACTTGGTGTAAGTATAAGAAATAATAGGTGTAGCTTTATTTTTGAAGTAATCAGGTATAGTTTTTTGTACAGATTTTTGATGGAAAATATTGCCAATATGGTAAACTCTGAAACCTTCTAAACAATTTATATTTTATAATGTACATGTCAGTCTGGTATGCTTTTTTTTTTTTACCTTAACCTCATTTTTACGGTTCATTGCTCAACGTTAATTGTTTGTTTTTCTTATACTATTTGCAATAGGTCAACTTTATTTGGTATATAGAATGGTTGTAATGTGTATATGTCTGTCTTGAAATTATCATCTGACTATGACCTAATGTTCAGGATTCATTGGTCAATCTTATGTTTTCATGGTTGAGTGTGTCTCTTAGATACTATATGCAAAAGGTCAACAATATATTAAATATGTAATGATTTTAAGATGTAAATGTCTGTCTAGCAGCGTTTATTTGACCTTGGCCTTCGATTTGCAATATGTCAACTATATTTAGAGTAAAGTTGGTGTATGGAATGATTGGAAATTTCCAGTTGGGTTATCTGATCTTGTCCTTATTTTCATAGATCATGTTAAATTGATGTGATAGTTGAAGTAAGGCTATGTAATCAGGACTATCAACAAAATGTCAATGGTTACTAAAGAAGTCGAGACATTTCAGCATTTTTCATGCATTTATGTATCTTAAATATATATCAAATCAAAACATATCGAATATTTCCGTCAACAAATGTTTTAAACAACAAGGTAATTTTATATTTTTGTGAAATTCCTACTGAAATTAGCAAGAAGGGTTATTGTTATTTCTTTGTTCATGTTGTACAACAGTTCCTCATAAAATATCATTTTCGGGATTAAATGAAATTGAAAGATATGATTTAAGTATCGCAGTTGCTGTAAGTATATTTGCAGATGTGACTGACTAAAATTAAATATATTCTTTATATCTGTACTACCACTACACAAGTGTGGTTTGGTAGTTATATTATGCATGTATGTCAAAATAATGCATCCGTATTGTATTGGTGGTTCCGTTATAAAAAAAAACACGTTTAATAATTTCTTTGGTCCGAAAGCGCTTTTCTGGATTAACCTTCATCAGGAACGCTCAAAGCCAAACATTTGAAATTCGAAGATGTATAAGTACCGAAACCGTTGAAGAGCTACATGTCAAAAATAGCTAAAATAAATAGCCAAATTCATCTAAAGCCAACTTTGCCTGAAAAAGTTGAAACCTAAGTGTCTTTATAAGAACAAAACTGTCAAAAAATCTTGTTTTATGAAATGGCAATATTTTCTTTATACAAACCGTTGACGTCATCGTCGGCCCAAAGCAATAACAGAACACCCAAAACATTGAATAATTAGACACGTTATTAAAAGACAATTTACAATTTATAATGGAAAATTCACAACGAAAAAATATCGGCGATTCACATTATCCGATGCCAATTGTTTTGGCAACTGTTGATCAAAGATACAGAAAGAGTTTGGCTGGTCCGTTGACACACTTGCTCTATGAATTCGTGAAGATTTACGTACACAACAGAAGCTGTATCGACGCTTGTCGTTCTTTCTCATTACTATGGTGAAGCAATCGTTCCGAAAGAAGCACACCGGTGTCCGTCTTTTACTGTAACCAATCATGTAAGATACGTTAACGCATTCGGATAATATAGATTTGTTTTTAACGTTGTTAATATATCTCTGTCAATAGCAAGAATACGTTTAACAATGACAATGTAAACAAGCACGAATGGATCCAATCAATTAAAGACCAAACAGCCTATTGTTTATGTACACCAACTAACGCAACTTGGTAGTGACATAAAAGTTCTATGACGTTGTTTCTACATGTAGCAATGAAAAAAAACGTCAAACTATAACGTCCTGCTTCGCGTTTTTTCATGGATTCCAATATGGTTTACGTCTACCAAGAAAAGATGTATTAAGCGCCGCGCTGATATCTTGAGGAAATTTGACACAAACGGACACAAACGAAACTACTATATATCATTGTATATTTAACCTTCGTTCTAATAAAAATAATAAAATATAAATTTTTGATCTCGAATTTTTGCATTAACTCCGATCTGCATCTCGTTTTTTTTTATCTTTCACATGCGTAGATTTTGTCTTATATTTGTGCCAATCGGCATTTCAATTTTTTATCTTTCACTTGCGTAGATTTTGTCTTTCGTTTTCGCCGATTGTGTACAGGTTTATTAGATAGACGAAAGTTATGTTAATGCCACATTTATGAGCATTATGTGTTCTGGTCTGTACGTCTATTCGTCCGTCTGTCCCGCTTCAGGTTAAAGTTTAAGTTAAAATTTTTGATGGAGTTGAAGTCCTATCAACTTAAAAATTGGTACACATAGTCCTTATGTGATCCTTCTAATTTTAATGTCAATTTATTGAAAAGTTTCTAAAATTCAGTATTCAGAAAGTTACGCCTATAAACAATTATTCCTAGAAGTTTTGACATACTGACAACGTATGCATGTAACTGATGATTTGATGATTCTCGTAGAGTAATGTCCGATCTTGCAATGAAGTTAAAATATATCTATACTGCTTATTTGACAAAATCTAATAGTAAAAATAAAATTATGACAAAGGGTCGTTGTCGTTTGTCATGTGTTTCATTTCAAATTGTCTTCAGGAGAAATGATAAACATTTCGCCTGATCTCACTGAAGCTTACAGATAATTTCCTACTGTATGTAGATCAACACTTTGGTTAGCTTGCTTGCTTTTTTGTATATTTTGTATTATTATATTTTGATAACGTCCAATTGAATTTAAATATCATATATACAGGTTTACATACCTATATATGAAGATGTCAATCTTAATTACAAAGCTTGAATAAACATTTATACAAACAAAACAAGAACGCCAACCAAAGTTTTACCCTACATGCAGTAGGAAATAAGCTGTATGGTAACACATATTAAAAAAAAATAATACTCAGCGAATGTGAATTAAATTAAAATTTACGGTGTTTAAAACATATTTTTTGTAAATTTAACTTATGACAAAAACAATTGGCAATAATATCAAACATCAAAATCTCTCCCTTTCATTTAGCTACAACTATGACCTGAAAGATTGAAAACAAATTTCGATTTTCAATGCCGGCAACAACCTTTTCTCTGTTTTAATTTCCAAAATTAGCAATTTAGATTTATAATTTTTATCCTGTTGGAGAAACCTTACTTTGTACTTTTCAACCTACAATTATTTCTAAATTAATTTTGGAATTAAAAACATTTTTGTATTTTGTATTTACTGTTCTTTTATTCAAAACACGCAAAGTAATAATAACAGGGATTGTATTTTATGATAGATGCGCAACGTTTTGGAACCAAAAACTTTAATTTATATATTATACTTTAAATATAATATTAATTTCCTTCTATCTTAAATATTCAGAAAATAATGAATTCACAAACTGAATGCAATAATTTCTATACGTTCGTCTTAATCGGGAAAAATAAAAGTACCAAGAAATCCGCCCATGCTTTTGTGTATCCGTCTGTCAACAGTAGCGAATGAGTACGTTGCGGTAAACTTTTGAAATTGACGCGAAAAAAAAACCACACATGCATCTAGTCTGATATAGTCAAATTCTCTGTTAACCAAGGCCATCTTTTTTTTTTGCTAATGAGGAACAGAGAACAAAATCAGATTTTCATAACAAAAGCGGACTGGAATGCATTTAATCTCTTGTATTACTGGATAATAAAGTAGGTGAATATAGTTGTTATTCTTGGAAATTTAAATGTGGGTTTCAAACGTCCAATTTGTGATTATTTTTCAAATAAGGCGCCAGCAAGAAAAGTTGGTACTATGACGTCAGATGCAATGCTCTGTAGAAAGACAACTCTTTTCTTCAAAAACGAACCAAAAAAAAACCCATGAAAATTGCTCATTACTTTTTTAAAAGGTCGGTGACATACACCTTTTTTGGCTTTATTTTAAAGAGTACACATGGCACCTTCCTTCTTGACATTTTAATGAAGAAATCACTGGTTGATATTTTTTTTTTATTCTGGAAACGTTTTTCATTTTTGGCTGGAATGAAATAAATCATTTTTTTAAAGATCAAAGCAACATGAGTCTTAAACCCTTGGATCTGTATTTGATGGATACAAATCTATTGTTTAACGTGAAACAAGAATTATGCTTGTAAGTTTGATATTAATAATGATTTTTTTTTAGAGTTTAGATAGCAAGCAAATATTATGTTAATATTCGGGAAAACACGAAACTGAGGTTGCTATAGTGACAAAACTAATTCGGTGACCCCCAATTTTGTTCATCATATTTTGTTCCTCAAATCATGAAATATCTTTAATCAAAATTTTAAGGAAAAATCACTGGTAGAAATGAATAGGCTATTTGGTCTTTAAGATATGTTAACATTTATATAGATATTAATTGAAAATCATCTGTATAAGTCTGTGAATAGAACGCAGAAAATCACGACATTTTCGATACACTTTGCTAAAATTTGAATTCCTAGATATTGAATTCATTGATATACATGATATGAAAGCAAGCAAGTGGATGGGGTGTGGAACTGTGATTTTAAATAATGAAGGTAGGCCAAAGAAAGCCAATTTTTGGAGAAATACTTGTAAATGTCTATGCATGTGTCATGTTTGTAACTCCAACAGGGGAGACCTGTTATTTCTTGAAGCCGGGATATATCGTTACGTTGTCTTGTATGATCATTATTAAAAGTGAATTCATCAAAACCCCAGATCAATTCGATGATTGAAATCATACTGAAAAACATGATATATGTGAGTTACGGACTTGCTAATGTTATTCCATGTGGGGCATGTTTGTCAATTGTGAAATAGCTAAAGTACCACTTTTCAACCACCTTTGAAAAAACTGCTCTAAAATTGCAATTTAACCTTACATAAAAAAGAGAGGTATTAAACCAAAGTTTATTGCATATCACTGTTCGAAACAACACTTCGACCTTTCTGCATTTGGTAGGCTTTATTTTGTGCTACATTGTACCCAGTCTGTGCAGATTATTGTTTAATTTTTTGTCGTCTTTGTTTTGCCTGGCTCTGAGTTTATGAATGTGAATATCTTTTACCTCTGTTTTTCTTGAAATCGATCATTTGCAAAGACACTTTTTAGTGTGTCGTTTTTGGCATTTTTGTATTTATGGTGAACACAACAAATGACATATTGTTGACTGTTGTTCCCCTATTTTTGACATATTTATGTATTATGTTTGTTTGTTTTGTTCACACATTTTTATCAGTATAATGGAATATTATACTACTGTCATACACATGATAGGTTTAGCTGGCTATAAATACAGGCTTAATACTTAATTCTACATAAGGCCATTCCTGTACCAAGTAAGTACATGAATATATGACAATTAATGACAAGTAAGAATATGTCATGGTGTGTTATTTGGCTTAAATTTGTGTTAGTGTTATTTTGGATAAAAAAATATGTTTTATTTTAAGAAAGAAAATTTTATGTTTGTATTTAGTAAAATTTTAATTAATGTGTTTATTTAATTTTACCTGTGCTGTGGCATTAGTACTCGAAATGTCACAGTTTGCTCAAAGCACTTTATTTTGAAATATTAATTGTAATTAGCATATGTCACTTTGAAAGTTTAAAATTTTATAAAAACATTATAGGATTAGGCTTTGTTAATTAACGTCTATTTTTTCTAATGAGAGTACTATTAACATGTCGAGACATATTTATTCATTTTGGAATTTAGTATAAATATCGTTGGTAAATTTTGGAAAGGCAGTCAGTGTTTCGGAAGCGTAACCTCACACTACTCATGTCATCATACTGGACCTATAAGACTGTCTACCAGTCTACCAGTTGACTGTGTAGTGTGAGACAAAATTTATCTCTGACTCATAATTTAACTTTAGAAAATTATACTTTTGAGAAACTTTTATTTTGAGACTTTTACATTCTGAAATTGAGATTAAGTACATTTTATGATTTAGTAATTTTGGCATTTATTTTATATTTTACATTTTTAAGAGAAATAGTTTTACTTTGGATTTGTTATTTTGAATTGATACTTTGTACTTTAATTAGATTATTATTATTTGGCATTGTTTATTGATTGATTTGTTATCATTCATTTAAATCGTTATCGTTAATTAAATTATGAAAACCTTCCTTGCGTTTTAGCTATGCCTATCAGAACATTAAGTCTAGCGATAGACTGACCCCTGTCCCTTGGTTCCAGCACATACGAGTTAGCTCCCCCTTATCTAACAGTGCTCTCGAGTGGACCTTGGTGTTGACCCGAGGCATGATACAAAAGAGATTCTGAAACTGCATAGCTAGAATGTAGGTTGGCAAAATTCATTCAAAATTATTTAAAACTTAAATTTCAAAATTGAGACAACAGCAGGAGAAACAATGAGAGGAAGAGAGAACCAGTAGCAGGAGAGACAAGTTGCAGATTCAACAATACACAACTAAAAGATAAGTACATCTTGCTTATTATATTACACTTTAATATTTTTTAGTGAAAAGTATAGATGTATGTTGATTCTTGGTGTGAATCTGTTAACTTTAAATAAATATTTGTTTGTGCAAAAACTTTACAGAAGTAAACATTCAGTTCAGGAGAAACTGTACTTGTGCAAATAATTTTATGCGATTTGGAAATTTGACTCATAGTAGAGAGAATATAACATAAACAATATACTGACATAAATTACTTTTAGTTTCAGTTTGGTTATTGGAATCTATATCATCATGGGTAGAAAGAGAATTTCGAAAGGATGGTGCTGCCAAAAAGACAGATGTGCCAGGCTATCCAGTGTAATACCAGGAACAGCAGGTTTCAAGTTTACTACAACCATGGAGAGGAACTTTGTCGAAATTGGAATAGAGAACCTTCAAGTGAGATGTTTAGTTGACAGTGGGGCGTATTTTAGCTGTATCAGTCAACATCAGCTGTACCGTCTAAACACCACTACAGCGATACAGAGATCAACGATCAATAGTGCAATAGGTGTCTGTGGAGAAGTGCATGCAATAATTGGTGAAATAGTGCTACAGCTATCTTTTGGACAATACAAAAATAACCAGAAATTCCGTATATTTGAAACACTACATGCAAAAGCTATATTAGGATTAGATTTTTTGAGAGACAATAAAGTGAAAACAGATTTTGAAAACATGACTTTAACGATACCAACTCAGAAGAATTCAGCAAAGAACATTGAACATCAAAATAGTGTTGCTCATGTTACCATAGCAACCTTTCAAGATAATAGTGCAGTTATAGCTTTGGCAGAAACCGGGAATACAGTGATTTTAGAACCTCAATCAGAAACAATTATACCAGTTAAAATTCCAAAATTTCATATGGGAAGTACAGTAATTTTAGAACCGTGCCGTAAGCTTCAATCTCGCTTTTCTATAGCTGGGGGAAAAACAGTTTCAAATATTGATGATAACAACATCGGAATTTACAGACTTTTAAATCCAACAAATCAGACTATCTATTTGGACTCGAAAATACAAATTGCTGTTGCACAACTAGTTGACTTTAGAAATATTCATGCTTTCAAAGAACAAGATGAAGGATTTTTGTGCAGTGTTTTAGAAAGTGAGAAATATTCAAACAATAACAGTGATGATATATAAGCTGATTTAGGGATTAATTTAAGTGATACAGACTTAAGTTTAACTCAGCAACAGAAACTTTATAAATTTTTAAGCCAGAACAGAGACATATTTGCCAAGGATTTATCTGAACTTGGAAAAACTGAGATGCACTACCATACCATTCATACAAAGGGCGATAAGGTGGTTAGTTTAGCACCTTATCGTCAATCGCCACAGATGCGTGCAGAAATTGAGCGACAACTAGATGAGATGGAGAGACATGGTATCATCGAAGAGTCTACATCGCCATTCCACAGCCCTGTAGTTCTTGTAAAGAAGCAAAATGGTGAATTTCGTTTTTGTGTGGACTTCCGTGTGCTAAACAAAATAACTGAGCCACTTTCATTTGGGATTCCACACATGTCTGACATTTTGGATACTTTAGCTGATGCCAAACCGGAGCTGTATTCAACCATCGACCTTCGTTCAGGATTCTGGCAGGAACCGTTAGACCCTGCCACAAAATACAAAAGTGCCTTCATCACACACAAGGGAGTGTATGAATTCAACAGACTAGCATTTGGTATGATGAATTCACCAATGACATTCCAGTGTTTAATGACCAAAGTGCTAAACAATCTAAATTTCAAGATTGCCTTAGTATACATCGATGAATTTTTAATTTTTTCCAAGAATTTTGAGGAACATTTACAACATTTAAATTTAGTGTTTACAAATTTACGCAGCGCTAACTTAAAATTACATCCTTCAAAATGTAAATTTGCAAAGAAAGAAGTCAAATATAGTACATATTATTTCAAAAAATGGAATTAAAGTAAACCGGAAAATACAGAAAAAGTGAACAATTTTCAAACTCCTAAGAATGCGAAACAAGTGAAAAGTTTTTTAGGAATGGCAAACTATTACAGGAAATTTGTTAAGGACTATGCGTGTATTGCCACACCGTTAACATCACTTTTAAAGAAAAATATGAAATTTAACTGGACATTGGAATGTCAGAGGGCATTTGATACTTTGAAAAATGCACTAGTATCTGCTCCTATCCTTGTGTTTCCAGAATTTGACAAACCATTTATTCTATCAACAGATGCTTCAGAATATTCAATGGGATATGTGCTGAGTCAGATTCAGAATGGAGTTGAGCATTCCATTGCTTATGGTGGAAGATCTTTGCGTGGCTCTGAACTTAGGTGGCATATCACAGAAAAAGAAGCTTTAGCGTTAGTTGATGGTATACAGCACTTCAAACATTATTTGGCAAATCAAGAATTCACTGTGTATACCGATAATGTATCTGTGAAGTATCTGCAGAAAATCAAAGACTGTCAAGGTCGTCTAGGAAGATGGAGTTTGCTACTTCAGGGATACAACTTCAAGATTATACACCGTGAAGGCTCTAAGAATACTGCCGATTGTCTATCCAGACAACAGTACACAAATTCAACAGCACAAGATTCAACCGATTTGGCAGAACATTTGTACAATATAAATGAAAAGGAGTACACTGAAACTGTGTTTTTTTATAAAGGAGAAAGTGAGGAAAATGTAATCGCGAACATACAAGAAACTGAAATTCAAGAACCTGAACTTAGGAATTTATCCAAACATCAGAAAGAGTGTCGTGACTTTGTAGAAATATACCAATATAAGTTTAATAGAGAATTACCAAATGATGCAATTTTATCGAGAACAATAGTGGCCGAATCGTACAATTTTGAAATAGAGGACAGAATTTTAAAACATTTTTATTCAAAGAGGTGTAAACAAGTACCAAGACATGAGCGTTTAGTGAAACAGATAGCTGTTCCTAGAATTTTACGTGATGACGTATTAAGGTCTTACCATGACTGTATTCTAGGCGGTGGTCATCAAGGTTTCGACAGAACGTACTCAGCACTTCTTAATAAGTACTTTTGGCCTTCAATGTATGAGGATATTAGACAATACGTTAAAACATGTGAAGTGTGCCAGCAGTCAAAACGGAATTATGGTGCTAAACGTCCACCTCTTAAACCTCAAATAAGTGATGACATATTTAGTAGGTGGCATATGGACATACTTAGTGGTCTACCTACAACTCCAGAAAAATTCAAACATGTACTATTAGCTATTCAAAGTGGAGTGAAATATTCCCTTTAAAAACACAAGAAGCTGGTGAGATAGCAGGAATACTGTACAGGGAGATTATCTCACGATACGGAGCACCTAGAGTTCTCATATCAGATCGCGGCAGGAATTTTACCTCGAACCTTGTAAAAGCATTATCTGAAATGTTTCAGATTACAAGACATTTAACGAGCTCCTATCATCCGCAAACCAATGGATCTGTAGAAAGAATGAACTCCGTTATTCTCCAATCTATTCGCAGTTCTGCTAAAGATCAGCAAGATGACTGGGTTCATTTATTACCAGGAATCATGATGGCATACCGAGCCACTCCAGCAACTCAGCCAACTGATTTCTCACAATTTTTCTTGTTGTTTGGACGAGAGATGTGTCTACCGATAGACACTTCTTTAATACCTAAGGAACATTTGGCCCAAGATCACAGGATATTCTTGGGAAGAATTCTACAAAATTTAGAGAGAACCAGGAAAATTGCGTCAGAGAACATAGAAGTAGCCCAAGAGAGAAATAAACGCCAATACGACAAGAATACACAGGAACCAGAATTTAGACCTACCCAAAGAGTTTGGCTATACTGTACTAAAGTTCCTGTAGGAAAGGCTCCAAAATTGCATCGTAAATGGGTAGGTCCATATTATATAACTCTTGTGAACAGATCAAACCAAACATATAGAATCAGAAATTGTGCGAACAACAAAGAAGTGAAGTCACTAGTTACTGCTCATAGGTTGAAACCATACTATGATCCTAACACTCGCCTAACTAATCCACCTCAAGAACATGAAAATGATGAAGACGAGTTAGATCCAGACGAAATAGGTCGACAAGATAACAATGACGGACAACAAAATCGAAGACAACAAAATGGGGACAACAATGACAGACAACAACAGAACAGAGGACAGCAAAATGGAGACAACAATGACAGACAACAACAGAACAGGGGACAGCAAAATGGAGACAATGACAGACAACAACAGAACAACCAAACAGAGACCAGAGAATTGGTAACAACAACCAGAACCAACCACGCAATCCACCTGTTGGCAACACCAAACCATCGTGTCAAGATTCTAAACGTGGAAATTGTACTCCATTTAGGGAAGAAAACATTGACCGTCTAATGGCTTCAAATCGAGGTAATGGTACACTTTATTACAAAATAAGATTTAAAACAGGACAAACCGAGTGGCATTTTCCATGCAAAATTCCAACAAATATTGTGCGCCAATTTCATGCAGACAGAACTATGAGCGGGAAAAAGAGAAAAAGACCTCTCAATCAAAGTAATCACAAATTCTTTAATAAATCCAACAGACAAGGAAATAATGAAAACAACAAAACTAGTGACAATTCTCAAGAGGAATCTATAAATGTGCTATCAACCAACAACAACCCTTCTTTGGAATATTTACAACCTGAAAAATTACTGGCAGTGCGTTTTATAAATCAGAGGGCTTATTTTCTTATTCAAACTGGAATCATTCAGAGGTGGCATTCAATTACATCTGTTCGAAACCATGCTCATAATTTTATCAAATACTTTACAACAATATTTGAGGAGAGATTGCTGCAAGAGAAATTGAGCTATCTTAAGGAAAAACATCAGGGAACATTGAAACAAGACTTTAGTAGCTGTGGTCAGGGATATGAATTACATGAAGCAAGAGTTGACAATAGTGGAAAAATGGAATTTTTGTTAAGTTGGATGAACCCAAATATGCCTCCAGAATGGCAGACTTTTGATGAAGTGCCGAATGGGTGCATTGACACTTTCTTGAAAGAGTTAACTAGAGAGTTCCAAAGTGAGATAAATCCATGGTGATTTGTTTTAAACAATTTGTGACTCGTTAGGACAATGTTTGAGACTTGAAAATAATATTTTAGTAGCATGTAAATCTATTTAGTTTTTCTAAAACATTTTTTTTCGGGGTAGGTAGTTCTAGGACTTAGTGTGAGTGCACGCATACTATTTCTTATTACTACATCTTTTGATTTTGGTTAAAGTGTCTTGTTTTTTTTGGAGATTTACACAAAAATATAAAGGTTGAGAGAAGCTAGCTAGCTGACAATTATTGTATATATATTTTTCCTACTGGCGCCAGGTTATGTATAGTTTATTGTAGTGTATGAAGATTATTTTAGGTGTGAATGTGTGAATGTATATATCATGTTTGGGGACAAACATATAAGAGTAGGGGGGAATATGTCATGGTGTGTTATTTGGCTTAAATTTGTGTTAGTGTTATTTTGGATAACATTTTATGTTTGTATTTAGTAAAATTTTAATTAATGTGTTTATTTAATTTTACCTGTGCTGTGGCATTAGTACTCGAAATGTCACAGTTTGCTCAAAGCACTTTATTTTGAAATATTAATTGTAATTAGCATATGTCACTTTGAAAGTTTAAAATTTTATAAAAACATTATAGGATTAGGCTTTGTTAATTAACGTCTATTTTTTCTAATGAGAGTATGTCGAGACATATTTATTCATTTTGCAATTTAGTATAAATATCGTTGGTAAATTTTGGAAAGGCAGTCAGTGTTTCGGAAGCGTAACCTCACACTACTCATGTCATCATACTGGACCTATAAGACTGTCTACCAGTCTATCAGTTGACTGTGTAGTGTGAGACAAAATTTATCTCTGACTCATAATTTAACTTTAGAAAATTATACTTTTGAGAAACTTTTATTTTGAGACTTTTACATTCTGAAATTGAGATTAAGTACATTTTATGATTTAGTAATTTTGGCATTTATTTTATATTTTACATTTTAAAGAGAAATAGTTTTACTTTGGATTTGTTATTTTGAATTGATACTTTGTACTTTAATTAGATTATTATTATTTGGCATTGTTTATTGATTGATTTGTTATCATTCATTTAAATCGTTATCGTTAATTAAATTATGAAAACCTTCCTTGCGTTTTAGCTATGCCTATCAGAACATTAAGTCTAGCGATAGACTGACCCCCTGTCCCTTGGTTCCAGCACATACGAGTTAGCTCCCCCTTATCTAACAGTGCTCTCGAGTGGACCTTGGTGACAGATATATGACAATTGTTTTTATTCTACATAAGGCCATTCCTGTACAATGTAAGTACATGAATATATGACAATTGTTTTTTTATTCTACATAAGGCCATTCCTGTACAATGTAAGTACATGACTATATGACAATTGTTTTGATTCGTTTGATGTGTTTGACCTTTGAGTTCTGCCATTTGTTAAGAAATTATCCGAATAAACTTTTTCTTTGAGTTTGGTGGTTTTGTTATTTTACATTTTACTCTTTACTTTAGATGTACGAATACGATGCTTTTAGATAGGTTGGCCTGTTAGGTTCAAACTGTCGATGTTTTGTTTTTTGTTTGTTTTGTTTGGGGGGTGGGGGTTCAATTGATCAAAACAAGAACATTTTTTAATTTATTTTTGTTCCATAAGCATGATAAGGACTCATCAAAAGTTTATACATATATAAACAAGAAAAAGACACTACTTAAACACACAAACAGTGATAAAATAACCACATCAAAAACACAATGTAAATCTTAATTTTACAAGAGATGAATAAACATGATCAAGTCACAAAATATGCTAAGGACTTTTATATACACATCTAAGATGATTGAATACAAGGAGAAATATATTATGTGAAATTAATATTATGGGTTTCTTATAATTGTCGCAAAACCTTTTCGGAAAAGATTCTACAATATATAGACATTAACATGTTCATATTGTACCAATAGAAATATCTTATCAATGAACGAACGAATGAGTTCAGAAAAAATACTAACTATACCAATTTTGATATTGGTGATGAAATGAACAGTTTTTTTTTTAAACAATTCAATTTCAATTTACAAACTCGACTTCTCCTTAATAAAACAAGATGTTCAAAACAGAAAAAAGAACAACTCATAAAACATTCCTTTTGGCTAGAGATCAATAAATGTTTTATGACGTTTAATTTCTTCTGTAACACTTTTAAATATTTGTGAACATAATATAATAAAATATTTACCACTGATCTGTTTGGATTAAAAATCCTGTTTCTTATGGATGAAAGATAAGAACATTACACAGATCAGATGCATTATGTCAGAAACACTAGTTGTGGAAAACCATGTTATGTAGCAACAACTACATTTACATAATAAGAGCATATTGTTGCATTTATGTTTAAAACTATTTATGAAGAGATATTTGTATTTACAAATGTACATTTAAAAGGAGTTGTTTGATAAACACCATGTACAACAAAAAAATCAAAAACAGTATGCATTCTTAAACTATTTTATTTATAGCATGTATGAAGAGTTGACATATCTCTACTTGTAACTGCTGTGTTTTCTATTTCATCTGCAAGATCTGCATACACAGAGTCTTTTCGTAAAGCTGTGAGAAATTCAATATATCCCTGTTCATGTTTACGAAACAATAATGTCATTAACGTCCTGTTCTTTTCCTGTGTGGTTTTACCAGTTTCTATCTTTTCCCCTTCATCAATTGACACCACCTCTCTTGATATTAGATGATCTACTATGTTCTTATGATGTATACTAGTGATAATCTTGAGGTAATTCTTCTGTAGACGAACTTTATACAACGGAATATTCCAGTCTGATAAACCTACAAAATATAAAAAGCTATGTTTCTCAAAAGTGACTTAAAATATAAACAATAATCAGGCTTGGTGAATACTAGGACCATTTTACTAACGTGACTGGAAACTGATCGGTCTGTTCAGATTTTATTGTCCCAATAGCGGATTGGTGATTTTTTGTTTTGATTGAGAGATTATCGTGTCACGTGGTTGATTAGATTCGTACATGTAAACAATTGATTTCAGCACATAAACATGTTAGCATGTGTATACTGTTACAATATTATATCAGCTGTAGCTGTTCGTGTGGATTTAAATTAAAAAAAATATATAATTATAGGAGCAAACAATTTAAAACATATGAATTATTTAATTATTTTAAATAACTAAATATATTTACTAGAAAAAAATGATTTTATAAGGGGGTGAACTAATAGTAGTAATGCAGATTTAAAAGTAAGAATTTCAAGTTAAGATCTTCAATATTTTAACATAATCATCAAAGTTCTTTTGAAAGTTAACTACGTTCTATCTTATTAAAAAAATATATAGAAGTAGTCAATTAGTGTAGTTGAAAACAAATATGGTCAAAATGGCGGCGCTTTACTTGATCGCTAAGGAAACAAAGTATGGAAGGTTGATATATCTTATGTGTAGTACATGGGGATATCGATTATTTATTTTATGGGGATTACACTGATGTTGATACTGGCGATTGTTCTGACCACGATGTTCCATTGACCTTATCAAAGGTAGCTAACACAGTATCCTGTCCCGTTCATTCTCAAGTGACTGAAAATACCTCAAAGTAAGTTATAAAGTATGAACATTTATTGTTTTACCAATGAAGTAACCCTACCCTAAGCATGCAGAAATTATCAAGATTATACCTTCATTCTCAACGGGAACTAATGCTGCATTTTGGCTAATTTCTTGTGAATCACATTTCAAATCATTTGCAAGCTCTTCATATCCATAGGTATTTAATCCATCAACAAGTACACCATACGCAGGTTCTCTCCTTTTAATCACAATATCAAGCAACGCTTTGTTCTGATCATCTTGTCCAGCATGTTGTTCAATACGGTGTCTGTCATCTATTGATAACACCAAATTAGTCATCATATGGTCTAAAATCTGGGTGATTTGTATGTCATGTATGATTCTGTTCTTGTTTTCTCTGATTCTATCTGTAAATGAATATATCGGTTTATTAACAAAAAATAAATAGTGGATCATCAAGTAAAGCAATGCTTACAATTATCCTACATTATTTTAATGCATCAACTGTTGTTGCCCGAAAAACAGGATTATTTATCAGAAAAAATGTCATTAAATGTATACAAATTTGAAATTCATTTCAGTGTCTTTCGAAATTTAAAGTAAGGTGTCTGCTCTGTGGTCGGTTTGTTGTCTTTTTGGCACATTCCTTATTTCCATTCTCATTAGTATTGCATGAGAGGAAAAACAAAACAAATGTCAGTATATTATATTGATGTCAAGCAGTTCAGAAAGAATCATCATGCAAAATATTCAGTATGGAATGGACGGTTGACAAAAAACACCCCTTCCAGTTTGTGTATTTTTCTGTTTTTTCTGCAGCAAGTGTTTTCCGAGCTGTCATCACTTGGCGTTTTTTAGCAAGTTTTAGTTAAAAAGTGAACAAGGTCTGGTTAAGCGTTTAAATAATATGTCAGACAAAAGCGGTAGAGGAGAGATGTGTGCTTAACCATATGGTGAAGTACAATAGACACACTTTGTTTTATATATTTCCTTGATTGTATTTAATTTCATTCAACAAACATAACGTCAGTGGCATTGTATAATAAGACTATGTTAGCACTGATTATATATATTTCTGTTATGAATCTATGATATACATATTTCCTGTACTGAATACCTGATTTAAATAATACAGCATGTAGTGGGTTTTTTTTATTAACTCAGACCGTTCATAAAGTATTACCTGTAACAATTTCTACTGCTTTAAGTGTATTGGGATCAACATCCTTTACAACCTCCTTTAAACACCTTACTCCTTTACCAATATTTACAAAAGCTTGCTCAAGTACCCGTATTGTAGGCTTCACTGTTCTGTCTTTCCTCCATGTAAACAACACTTCCTTATTCTGTGCTGTCAAATCACAATCATATTTCTCTTTGATACTCTCTATCTCTTCTACAGACAGTCCAAGTTCTATTCCTAGTTGAAATACTATCTTGCCAATCAGTGGTGTTAATCTATCTAAAATCTCATCTGATGGAATACAATCTAAAATATCGTCAGGAATACCTATGTAAAATAAAAAAAATAAGATAATCTACAGTGAATTTTCCAAAACTTAATCAAAGACTTAATAGTTAGTGCTACCCTGATTGCTTTTTTGTACAGCAATGCAATATCAATATTAAAGTTAAATGTGTGTTATGTTGTGAGAACTTGATATAGTCATGATAGTGTTTTGGTCTTGCAGTCATGTTTGATGGTGGAGCAATTATGCTGCAAACATCAAGGAATACTCACTAGAAGTTTTGTTGAAATTGGTTCAATAGTTTGTCTTGTAGAAGTTTGTTTTAAAAATCGACGAAAACAGGATAGTGTATCAATAAACTGTTGACAGAGATAATCTTTCGCATAGTTTACGTCGTTTAATATTGCAATTATCAACATTTCCACTGAACTATCAAATTACAAAAAAATGCGAAAAATGCTTTGTTTCTCAGTCAATGTCAACCGGTTTTTGATGATGAGAATTCAACAATTTTTAAACACGGATCCATGAACTGCACACCCTAGTCTCATATCTTAGATGATTTGTCAGATTGAACATACTTTTGACCCTTATATCATAGACTAGATATGGAAGTCATTTCAGATCAACTTAGGGAACTTCCACATGTCTGATACATCTGAACCTTAACATTTTAAAAACAAAAATGTCTGTGTTCCCATTGTTTGGTGTCGACTAGATGCAGCTGATGTTTGAAAAGAAGAAGAAAATATATAATGCTGATTTTAGATGACAGACGTGAAAATGACACAAACTGGTAACAATTGCTCTCATCGGTTATAGGAAGGTATAAGAATATGAGAGGAGGACTACAAAATATGAGCATTCAATTATTGCACTTATTACCTCTCTGATATGACTAAAACACAATAACGAAACAGTTGACCAATGAACCACGGAAACGAGGTCAACTCAAACCAACCAGACTGGCATCAATTTATTACAGATATTCCATACACAACTGCTTAAAGTATTTGAGAAACGGACCTTATCATGTTAACCTTAATCACTGATCCATGAAATGCAGTCGAAGGCGACATATAGGTAGGCGAAACAGAAAGTCTTTATTATAATATCATATACAGACCTTAATATATTACAGTACTTACTAGATTTAACTTGTTTTATCCGCCTTACCTGCAAATATAATAATATCAAAGTAGAGGTTCTCAAGAGTTTGTGTTGCCAACCTGTATCTACTGTAGTTTTAAGAAATCAAGTAAAATAAGGTTATAATTTATAGTATTACATATTATAGATTATTAGATGTTATATATTATTAGAACCTATTAAAATGGTTAAAATAATAACAATAAAACGTAAAATTTCCTTAAAATTACTAATCGACGGACAGCAAATCAACAATGGATTGTCTGAACATTTCAGGGTAGATAAATCTAATCCTGATGAACATGTCCACCTGATGTTAGATGTACTGCAAATCTAAATACACGGTTAGATTTGGCATATCAAAGAACCCCAATAGTTCATTTTTTGATGAAATCAAACAACGTTTAATTTTGGACCCTTTTGGCCCCTAATTCCTAAACTGTTTGGACTTACTCCCAAAATCAATCCAAACTTTCCTTTTGTGGTCATAAACCTTATTTTTAAATTTCATAGATTTCTGTTTACTTATACTAAAGTTATTGTGCAAAAATCAAGAAAAATGCTTATTCGTGCCCTTTTTGGCCCTAATTCCTAAACTGTTGAGACCAAAACTCCCAAAATCAATCCCAAACTTCCTTTTATTGTCATAAACCTTCTGTTTAGATTTCATAGATTTCTATTTTCTTTACTAAAGTTAAAGTGCGAAAACCAAATGTCTTCAGACGACGACGACGACGCCAACGTCATACCAATATACAATCAAAAAATTTCAATTTTTGCGGTCGTATAAAAATCTACTATAACCTCTCCAGGTTTTTTTTGACAAATTTAGTCATATTGACTTATTTTAGAATGATATTTTGGTAAACATTATTGCTATTTACAGCTTTGATAATATATTTAATAATATTCTGGGACAACAACCAATCAACAGGCTGTCTGAAATTTTAGAACAGATAACTCTAAACCTAATGAACATGTTAGCCCTCTGAAAGATGTGTTCTAAATGCTTTTGTTTCATAGACATAATCCAAAAACTGCAATCCGCCCTATGTTCTATGTTTACCTATGTCGGCTATGTTGGTTGGCAGGCAGGGACATCAAACATATGCATTTTTCTTTCTTTTAAATACTACAATTATGACTGTGGCCAAGTTTTTCTTATATTTATTCCATGTGTATCAGAGAAGAAAATTTAGGTAAAAGATAACGACGGACGGCGACGGACGCCAAGTATTGAGAAAAGCTCACTTAACTCACAGACTTGGCTCTGTGGACCAAGTGAGCGAAATATATGTCTAGGTAGGTTAACACGTCGTCAAGTATGTTCAAACAAGGTCGAATACGGTTCAGACTAGTACGAGTATGGTTCCGACTAGGTCGAGCGCTCAGACGCATACAAAATGTTGATTTCTGGTCGGGTAAAGGTTGAGTACAAGTTCTGCCTGTTAAATATTATGCAGGCTACAGTCGAATATTATTCAGTAAATATCAGACCAATTCGGACTGGTCAATAAAAATCAGTACAGTTGAGTTGATATACGCCATTTTAAACTTTCACTAGTTTGTACATGTAGTGTCAAGTCTGCATTGTTAATTCTTTTTACAAAACTGTTTGTAATTTCTATATACATTTTACAATGTAGTACGATGTAAATCAAATGCACAGCTTGGGTCAAGTCAGTGAACAAAAATTTGACAGATAATGTCCTCTTGAGAATAACTACATCTTCCCAAGCATAATACAACACGCAGAAATGATTTGACAACTTTCCAACATTGTAGACGAGAATAAAATTCATTACAAAAAGCTGTTTTGTTGATCTTATATTGCTGATCATTTAGTCTGTTAAGTTTCTCTATATTTTTTAGTTTTTGCTCAAACTCAAAACAAGATCAACAAAATCCTAATTTAAAGGCAAATGTTCTTGCTAAGGTTGGTAGTCTATTTTCAGTGTAAGACTCATATCAACGTCCGGTCTCTAATCGACGTCCCTTTTTAAAATGGACGTTTCAAAAGAATAACATTCTAAATTTATGGTCAATATTACAACCCTCTATTTGCATGATTGTTTTGTTATAAAATGTACGTCAAATATTTTGCTTCTCTATTCAACATCCGTTCTATAGACTTGTCGTATTGAAATCACACCTTCCTTAATAGATTGGCTAAACCTAAAACTCAAGAAGTTGTTGAAACATATTAAGTACTACATGTACTAAATCATAATATTTTCTATTATGACAAAAAAAAGCTATAAATTATTAAGGACAATAGCTTAATCTAAGTAGTCATCAGGCAATATCATCCAAATTTTCTTCATTGCAGATCTTGGCTATATATAATTTTCCTTTCTTTTCTATCTACTTATTTTAGTGTTTAGATATCAAGCAAAAACGCATAACTGGTAAACATTTTCATCAAAGGACAATCACCCTATAAGGAATTAACTGACGATTTCGACCGTTGAACTTATCTGTATAGCTTAATTGTCTTGCTGATCATTTCGGCAAATCAAAGATGTTCTCTATATATCTTAGTCTTAAAATAAAAGGCAAACATGGAAAAGAAGATAAAATTTGTCATGTAAGGGCAATTACTCCTATAAAAAGTTGTCTGACAATGATGAATAATATGAGTTTTGTGGTAATAAGTATTGTTGCAAGTTTCATAAAAATTGGATGGGGCAAATTTAAGTAAGAGGACTAAAACAAACAAAATCAGCAATTTCAATTTGTAAAGGAGTATTACTCTACATGATCAGTTAAAGTGACACTCCAAAAATTATAAGTTGATCTGTGTTTTAAAGTATTTAGAATTGTGTATAAGTTTCATAACAATTGGTTGAAGCTAACTTAAATAAGGGAATGGAAATCACAAATTCTGTAATTTTCCATTTGTAAATGAGCATAACTTCAAACAGAACTAGCTAGAGGCTCTAAAACGCTTGTGTCGCTCACCTTGGTCTATGTGAATATTAAACAAAGGAAGCAGATGAATTCATGACAAAATTGTGTTTTAGTGATGGTGATGTGTTTGTACGTCTTACTTTACCGAACATTCTTGCTGCTTACAGTTATCTCTATCTATAATGAACTTGGCCAAGTAGTTTCAGTGGAAAATGTTAGTAAAAATTTACAAATTTTTATAAAAATTGTTAAAAATTGACTATAAAGGACAATAACTCCTTAGGGGGTCAATTGACCATTTCAGTCAAGTTGACTTATTTGTAAATCTTACTTTGCTGTACATTATTGCTGTTTAAAGTTTATCTCTATCTATAATAATATTCAAGATAATAACCCAAAACAGTAAAATTTCCTTAAAATTACCAATTTAGGGGCAGCAACCCAACAACGGGTTGTTCGATTCGTCTGAAAATTTCAGGGCAGATATATCTTGACCTGATAAACAATTTTACCCCCTATGTCAGATTTGCTCTAAATGCTTGGTTATTGATTTATAAGCCAAAAACTGCATTTTACCCCTATGTTCTATTTTTTTGCCATGGCGGCCATCTTGGTTGGTTGGCCGGGTCACCGGAAACATTTTTTAAACTAAATACCCCAATGATGATTGTGGCCAAGTTTGGAATAATTTGGCCCAGTAGTTTCAGAGGAGAAGATTTTTGTAAAAGATAACTAAGATTTACGAAAAATGGTTAAAAATTGACTATAAAGGGTAATAACTCCTAAAGGGGTCAACTGACCATTTCGGTCATGTTGACTTATTTGTAAATCTTACTTTGCTGAACATTATTGCTGTTAATACTTTATCTCTATCTATAATAATATTCAAGATAATAACCAAAAACAGTAAAATTTCCTTAAAATTACCAATTTAGGGGCAGCAACCCAACAACGGGTTGTCCGATTCATCTGAAAATTTCAGGGCAGATATATCTTGACCTGATAAACGTTTTTACCCCATGTCAGATTTGCTCTAAATGCTTTGATTTTTGAGTTATAAGTCAAAAACTGCATTTTACCCCTATGTTCTATTTTTAGCTGTGGCGGCCATCTTGGTTCGATGGCCGGGTCACCGGACACATTTTTTAAACTAGATACCCCAAAGATGATTGTGGCCAAGTTTGGATTATTTTGGCCCAGTAGTTTCAGAGGAGAAGATTTGTGTAAAAGATTACTAAGATTTACGAAAAATGGTTAAAAATTGACTATAAAGGGCAATAACTCCTAAAGGGGTCAACTGACCATTTCGGTCAAGTTGACTTATTTGTAAATCTTACTTTGCTGAACATTATTGCTGTTAACACTTTATCTCTATCTATAAAATATTCAAGATAATAACCAAAAACAGTAAAATTTCATTAAAATTACCAATTTAGGGGCAGCAACCCAACAACGTGTTGTCCGATTCATCTGAATATTTCAGGGCAGATATATCTTGACCTGATAAACATTTTTACCCCCATGTCAGATTTGCTCTAAATGCTTTGGTTATTGATTTATAAGCCAAAAACTGCATTTTACCCCTATGTTCTATTTTTAGCCATGGCGGCCATCTTGGTTGGTCACCGGAAACATTTTGTAAACTAGATACCCCAATGATGATTGTGGCCGAGTTTGGATTAATTTGGCCCAGTAGTTTCAGAGGAGAAGATTTTTGTACAAGTTAACGACGACAGACGACGGAGGACGACGACGGACGCCGACGGACGACGGAAGCAAAGTGATGGGAAAGCTCACTTGGCCCTGTGGGCCAGGTGAGCTAAAAATTAAATGGTTGAGGAAAACTAAATTTAGAATCTGGAAATCAATTTTGGGACGTACGGACAAACGAACGGGAGTAAAACTTCATGCAACCTCCGCTACGGCGGGGGCGTAGAGGCAGCATAAAAAACTGATGGCAGAATTTATTGATACAGTCATCCCTTCGTAAATTTTACGTACCAATCACGAGTTGGTTGACCGTTATGGAATAACCGTTTCAAAAATGATATCAGATATGTTCCTTATGTCATAACTACAATCCCCTTCCCTTTCATGAATATGACTATTTACTGGATTTGTTAAAGCATAAGCAACCTGGCGGTTGCCACATGTGGAGCAGGATCAGCTTACCATTATGGAGCCAACGAGATTACCCCCAGTTTTTGGTGGTGTTCGTGTTGCTTATTCTATCGTTTTATATTTTGTGTCATGTGTACTATTGTTTGTCCGTTTGTCTTTTTTTTCATTTTTAGCCATGGCATTGTCAGTTTATTTTTGATTTATGAGATTGATCGTCCCTCTGGTATCTTTCGTCCCTCTTTTGAGACCATCCATTATTATTTGTGAAGTAGACACTAAATATGTATCTATAAGGTTTTGGTATTTTCAAATGAACTTTTTGATGTCAAGGTCAGGCGAATACTGCAGGACAGAAATGTACACCTTAAAACCAGTTATATGGATAAATCTGTTGTAGAGTTGTCACTGACTCAGACGTACTTATAAATATAATTATTTCTGTGACTGTATCTTGCATTAATTTGTAAGATCCTTTAATATAGATAATTGAGCTGATCTGTAACAATAACATCTCCATGCCTTATATATCATGTACTGTATTACGACGCTAGATTAAAACTGACGAGGAAAGGTAACACCTGGCCACCAACGTTTTATTTACGTGAAGCCAAGGTGGTCGTTTGGGCTAGCGCACCGGATACAGTGCAGGCGATTTGGTGTCACGATATCTCAGTAGCATGGGTTAAAATCCCAGCAAAGGGAAAAACAAAAAATTTGCGAAAGCAAATTAACAGATCTAACATTGTTGGGTTGATGTTTAGAAGAGTTGTAGATACATAATGTACACAGCCATGTATCACAATCAATGCTGGTGATGCGATGGATAAATCTGTATATATACAGTAAGAAAGCAAATTTACAGATCTAACATTGTTAGGTTTATGTTTAGACGAGTTGTATATATAAAGTACGATACATACAACTGACCACACCGTATATCAAATATAGTTATATACACAATATATAAAAAAGATAAATACAACTGCACCAGTCCACTGCAGTAATAACTTACCACACATAATTTATGTTGTGTTATTTCCATTTCTCTCAATCCGTTGTCCACTTCTGTGAATCGTATTTCATCATTCTCTTTCAAATGCATCAGTGTGAAAAACTTAACAAGCTGTGCATTTCCTGGGTAATTGTATTCCATATCATTCCATACCATCTCTTCCATTCCAAGATGGAGAGCCAAATCGTGAAGCATGCGTGTCTCACAATTAACAGACAGCCGGAACAATTCTTTGTCACTTGGAATCTGAGATAATGCATCTTCACTCAAACCTAATATTAAATCAAGAACACATAAGCTTTGTCAATAAAGTACGTTAATATATACACTGAGATAAGTTATAACTATTCAACATTGGAAGTTATTCAGTACGCAATATTAGCAACATATGTAGTAATCTTATCATAATTACTTTGAACTTATGTTCACAAAATACACAACAAGTGTTATCTGATATATAGCATATACTTTAATCTATTGATATCTATCATACACATTGACTATTAAGATATATAGGATATATGAAAGTAGTTTACAGCAATCAATCTAAACTAAACTTGCAAAACAGAAGAATGTAAGATACTAGAGGAACAGTCAAACTCATAGATTGAAAATAAAGTGACCAACTCCATCGCTAAAATAAAAAAGACCAATAGACAAATATTAGTACAGAAGACACAACTTCAATAACTAAAGACTAAGCAACATGAACTTCACCAAATCATATACTTTAAATGTAAGGTTCCAGTACATGTATTTTATGTAGTTGTTAATTCAAAAGGTAAACATGTATTGCTTTTCTACTTATGTTCAAATATTGTGTAATCGTTATCAGCACGAAAGCACACCATTAGCAAGTTTATGAAATGAAATATTAAGTACATGTATTTTATGTAGTTGTTAACTCAAAGGGTACAAATGTATTGTTTTTCTACTTATGTTCAAATATTGTGTAATCGTTATCAGCACGAAAGCACACCATTAGCAAGTTTATGAAATGAAATATGAAGTACATGTATTCTATGTAGTTGTTAACTCAAAGGGTACAAATGTATTGCTTTTCCACGGATGTTCAAATATTGTGTAATCGTTATCAGCACGAAAGCACACCATTAGCAAGGTTTATAACATGAAATATAAAGTACATGTATCTTATGTAGTTGTTATCTCAAAAGGTAAAAATGTATTGCTTTTCCACGGATGTTCAAATATTGTGTAATCGTTATCAGCACGAAAGCACACAATTCGCAAGGTTTATGACATGAAATATGAAGTACATGTATTTTATGTAGTTGTTATCTCAAAAGGTAAAAATGTATTGCTTTTCCACGGATGTTGTGTAATCGGTATCAGCACGAAAGCACACCATTAGCAACTTAATAGCAAGGTTTATGACATGAAATATGAAATTGGATATTTTCATACCAGTAAGTTAAATGCTAAATGTTAAATGTTAAACCTTGTCAATAATCTGCTATTGCAGAGAGATAAATGATACATTTACCTGGACAATTAGCATCACACTGCTTTTGTTCCTGCAAAATAGAAAATAACTTTACAAGTATTCGTATAACTCCTGTAAGCAACCTACTTGCTCATCGGTCCACAAAAATACATTTCACTTTGTAAAATGTGTGAAACTAATGACACAAACACATATAATAAAAAAATATACAATATTGGCAAATGCTAATAGTTACTACAAGCAAAGTCAAGTAAATATTATCAATATCAATCTGCTCATCTACCTTACAAAAAAAGGTAAAAAGATGTCATATCAACAATATCATCCTTTGTCCCTCTGTCTGATACATTTTATGTTTAGTTACTATCATACCAACATCAGCAAGTTGGTACAGATATAAATTTGTCTCTGAATGTATGAACATGTTTACATAACAACTTAAAATAGCTTGGTATATGGCATATAGTTTGCTACTTGTTGAAGGCCTTAGGTGCTGAATTTTACGTCATTTGGTTTATGATGAAGAATTGTCATGTTGAAAATCATATACCATATATTATTTCTTATATAGAGCTGAAAAATTGAATGTCTAACATACATGTATAATGCAAATATAATACCAATGTTCTGCAATAAGAGAACTTGGCGACATATGCGGAGGCTTAGACATACAATTCTAAATATCTCTCATGTATGTACCAATAAAAGTATATAAATACCCTTTTCTTGTTCCAAATACTCCAGTTAGTTTTAATGTTTTCACCGTGTTCACAAAAACATTCCTCAGCTTCTGAAACCATCTTGTGTTCTGATGTGAAACAGTTTAGTTTCGAGCAGGAATACTCGGTGTGGAAAGGTAACTTGCTGCTAGCTTTACAATGGATGGAAGACTGATAAAATTCGGAAATTCTCTCTAAAGTAACAAACAAACAATCCCGGACACTGGTGGCTATATCAGGTATTATCAAACCCTTGGAGCGCTTGTGGACTAGATGCAATAAGATCTTATTTCCTTCTACACAGACAACAATATCATGCTCTTTATCAACTGATAACCCAACAAACCCCGAAAACATAAGTTTTCTTCCTCTGTATTGTTTTAATGTCCACATACTGAGACATGCGCATATTAGACGGTTTGGTAAGGCTGGAGGTATGATGGTTCCTTTAAAAACGAAGGCCAAACTAACAGTCCTCTCTGGTGTACATTCTTGTAACAAGAAATCTGTATCATTTCTTTGGGTAAGCATACAGGGTACAAAGAAGTGTTCTACTGGTAGCCGGTTTCCTGTTTTTGTATCATATCTACGCTGTTCAGATACGATATCAAGGTGTATCAGCATATCGAATATGTACTCTTTAAATGGTAAAATCTGACAAAATTCTTTTTGTTCCCAAATCTGGTAGAGGTCTACTTTTTGTATCATTCCATTTTTTGACATCTTCTTGAAGGTTTTTCTTGTTTTATCTTCTTTAGGCCAGAATTCAACATCTATGAAAATGAAGAAAAAAAATCAATCTTATGACTTCAAATCAAAACTAGAGGCTCTGAAGAGCCTGTGTCACTCACCTTGGTCAACACAGGACACAGATGGATTCATGACAAAATTGTGTTTTAGAGATAGATTGTGTTTTTAGATCTTACTTCACTTAACATTCTTCCTGCTTACAATTATCTCTATTTATATTGAACTTGGCCCAGTAGTTTCAGTGGAAAATATGAGTGAAAATTGTTAAAAATTGACTATGAAGGGCAATAACTCCTTAGGGGGTCAAATGACCATTTTGGTTGTGTTCACTTTTTTTTAGGTCTGACTTTGCTGTACATTATTGCTGTTTACAGTTTATCTCTATCTATTATAGTATTCAAGGTAATAACCAAAAACAGCAAAATTCCTTACAATTACCAATTCAGGGACAGCAACCTAACAATTGGTTAGTCGATTCATCTATTAATTCCAGGGCAGATATATCTTTACCTGATAAACAGTTTCACTTCCTGTCAGATTTGCTCTAAATGCTTTGGTTTTTGAGTTATAAGCCAAAAACTGCATTTTACCCATATGTTCTATTTTTAGCCATGGCGGCCATCTTGAATAATTGGCCGAGTTACTGGACACATTTTTTGAACTAGATACCCCAATGCTGATTATGGCCAAGTTTGGTTTAATTCGGCCCAGTAGTTTCAGAGGAGAAGGTTTTTCTAAAAGATTACTAAGATTTACGAAAAATGGTTAAAAATTGACTATAAAGGGCAATAACTCCTAAAGGGGTCAAATGACCATTTTGGTCATGTTGACTTATTTGTGAATCTTACTTTGTTGAACATTATTGCTGTTTACAGTTTATCTCTATCTATAATAATACTCAAGATAATAACTAAAAACAGCAAAATTTCCTTAAAATTACCAATTCAGGGGCAGCAACCTAACAAGGGGTTGTCCAATTCATCTGAAAATTTTACGGCAGATAGATCTTGACCTGATAAACAATTTTACCCATGTCAGATTTGCTCTCAGTGCTCTGGTTTTTGAGTTATAAGCCAAAAACTACATTTTACCCCTATGTTCTATTTTTAGCCATGGCGGCCATCTTGGTTGGTTCGCCCGGTCACCGGACATATTTTTTAAACTAGATACCCAAATGATGATTGTGGCTAAGTTTTGTTAAATTTGGCTGAGTAGTTATAGAGGAGAAGATTTTTGTAAAAGTTAACGACGACGGACGACGGATGAGGGACGCCAAGTGATGAGAAAAGCTCACTTGGCACTACGGGCCAGGTGAGCTAATACAAAATTTACTTATATTAAAAGGTACTACGAAAGTTATACTGCTCACCTAGGTCAGTGCATGAAAGTAACACTATTCAAAATAATGTCCTATTTTAGGAGTATTTAAACTTTCTTTATAAAAGGTATTCCATGATCAAAATAGAATCCTTTCTCATTTTGAAGAACATAATTACCCCATTACAAATATTTTATTTAGAAACCATGTAGTTCTCTAGTTATACCTACACGTTAATAACTATGAAATATCAGTTTCAGTTTTGACTTTAAAATTTGCAATCATGTTTTACAAAACGTAAGTTAAAACCTCCATCCTATCCAGAGGATATATACATAATAAAATAGTTAGCCATAATCTAACAAGAATAAGTGACGCTATGAATACCTAAAGAAAAGATTAATTTTGACTAATTGTATAATAAAAAGTTCTTACAAAGTTTAACAGATAAGTGAAGGTCACCAGTTAACAATACTTAGTGCTCTAAATGTCTGGTAAACAATATTTGAGTATGTTGTTGTTTTACTACTAATCTTTATTATATCACATTGAAAGTATTTACACACCAGTAATAAAAGATCTCATAACTTCCACCATAAGAAGGGGACTGATGATAACATTATCTCTCAGTTGTGGGGTGTCAAAATACACAATTTTCCCTAGAGAATGTTGATAATGTAGAAAATCGGTCAGCTGCTCAGGAGACAGGACAGACACCTCACTGATGGCATTTAATTCTTTAACTTCAACCAAAGACAGAATTTGTTTCCCTTCTGCCACCAATTCAGCGATCTCGAGCTCCAGTGGAACACATGCATTCGGCATCCTTTCACCCCAACATGGGTGGTCGAATGTAAGTTCTGTTATTGTTTTCTTCAGAACTTCTATTTCTGGGTCAGCTTGATCTTTGGCATTGACAAATATTAGAGGTCTTAGGACCAGATGATGTTTTCCCTCATGGTCTTTAAACAACTCCTCAATTCCACTGTAAAGCTCTTCCCGTCGTGTCTCAACATTCTCCTATTAAAACATAAAAATGTTCCGGATAAATAAACTTGAGGCTGTAAAGAGCATATGTCGGGAACATAATGTTTGTGTATCTTCAATGATGGAACATTCCAACAAGAAAATAGCTAGATTTATCTTAAATCTGCAAAGTAGATATATCTACTCTTACAGGTAAATTATTACACTTTTAACCTTGCTTCTATAATTTAAAAGATACCACTTGTAAAAAAAAATAAGTAACATTTAATAGATTGGCAATACACTTCAAACAAGCCAAGAAGGTATCAATAGTTTAGTATAGAGTACTTCAGGATTTGCGTGAAAATACGGAAAATGTTTTATTTGAATTTGCAGTTAAACAAAAATGATCTTCTTTTAAAATAAAGTATGTATCGTAATCATGCATTTCTTCTCCAGATGTGTTGTATATCATATTTTATTTCATCATCTGTTTAACAATGGTATTATGGTTTGGCCTGACACATGACCGAGAAAATATTAATTGTTGAGAAGTGCATCTGGTGCAGTACTACTATTCTTAATAATAAAGCTTCATATTGACAACATGATTGTTGAAATAAAAATAAGTTTAGTTAAACTTTAGCGTGTAAACTTTAGCATGTAAACTGATAAATTGTATTTTACGTAAAAAAAACATGACTAAGAGTGGCAGAGCCAACTTATCTCCATGGAAATGAGATGACTATCCAATGGAATATTGATACAATTACATACCAAATATTGTTTCCTTATCCATAAGTAGTACTTCATATCTTCTACTTTATTTATAGGCCCCGTAATCTGATTTTAAGGGAATTACCCACAATTCAAAAAGGATCTTGTTTTTTTAAAAGTGTAGTTTAACAAAATTTTTGGTCAAGTTAAGATTTATAGACAAAACATCATTATAAGAATACAAGCTCTTATTTAAATATTGAACTCCTTGGAAAGTTAAAAAAAAAAATCAAAATAATCAAATGGCAAAATCAAACGCTCACACAATCAACTGTAATATTCCTGACTTTGTACAGGCCTTTTCTAATGTCGAAAATGGAGGATTAAACCTGGTTTTTATGCTAGCAATTGGGGCAATTTGTACACATTTCTAAGTTTTCAAAATGACAATAACTTACTACCATATAGCTTACACTAGATCACTCACCAATGGTACTTTGTCCTTGTGAGTGGCAACAAACAAGATCTTTGGGATGCCTGCATAAACAAGCTTACAATAGGTCAGGATGGAATTGACCCAATATTGCAAAAATACTACAAAATAAAATCAAAATCTGTCATAAAAGAAGTATAAAAAGGTATATATATTCTGCATTTTTCATAGTTGTGATACTACACTTTTAAAAGTTTTTCATTGTCTTTTGTCTTGTTAACCCATTATTTAAAAAAAAAAAAAAAAACTGAATACTTAGTCAACCTCATTTATTTAAACAGCTTAAGTTGGATTCTCTGTCAAAAGGTGACAACTATTTCAGTGTATATGTATATTCTATATTGTTGTATTTGTTCTTCAGACTGTTTTATTAACACATAGTTTAAGGAATGCATATTATAAAAAGGTAACAACGCTTAAGACCTGCATACAATAAAAACGTATACAAACTAATATTTCACACAACCAAAATAATGGCCAGTTCAAGTTGCGGTCCTGTTTAAGATTTTATGGAACAGCCCTTGGATTTTTGTGTTTGTTCTAATCGCTATCTTGCTTTTTTTAATTATCATTTATGGCCAAGAACACAGGAATTCCGTAGTGCATTTCTTTTAAACAAAAAAATTAAAAATTAAAAAAATCACACCTGCTCTATCCAAATAGATTTGTATAGTATATATAGTGTACCACTTTTGCGACAAATTATGTAAAAATTATAGAAATATCCATCAGTTCTAACTCAAACTGTGGACAATTAAAGGTTAAGAGGATCTATAATCCAGTGTGACAGCTTTATATATACTAATTATTGGCTTTTTCAAAATGGACCAAATCCCTTTTTTACCAAAGTAAATGCTTGCTAGGCACAGTCTGATACGACCGCAGAGGTCGAACCGTGAACAGTTGGGGCAAATTTGGACACACTATTCAAACTTGATGCTGTCTGAATTTCGATTGTGATCAATTTTTTGAAATAATATAGGTTTCTGACACAAAATAAATTTAAAAAGATCTTAAAAATCTATTCTTAAAACTTTTCAAAAAATTTGGAATTTGAAAAATTTTGAAAAAGAATTAAATATGAACCATAGTGCACACGCTGAAATGTCTCGCCTTCTTTACTAATCATTGATATTATGTTGATAGTCCTAAACATAAAGCTTTATTTCAACTGTCACATAAACTTAACATTAACCAAGAAAACTAAACATTGACCAATGAACCATGAAAATGATGTCAAGGTAAGATAAACCATGCCAGACAGGCATGTACAGCTAACAATTCTTCCATACAACAAATATAGTCAACCTATTGCTTATAGTTTAAGAAAAACAGACCAAAACCCAAAAAACTTAACACTGAGCAATGAACCATGAAAATGAGGTCAAGGTCAAATAAAACATGCGCGACTGACATATAGATCATAAAATATTTCCGTACACCGAATATAGTTGACCTATTGCATATAGTATTAGAAAATAAATCTAAACTTAACTTGGACCACCTAACCATGAAAATGAGGTCAAGGTCAGATGACACCTGCCAGCTAGACATGTAGACCTTACAATCATACCATACATCATATATAGTAAACCTATTGCATACAGTATAAGAAAAACAGACCAAAACACAAAAACTTAACTATAACCACTGAACCATGAAAATGAGGTCAAGGTCAGATGATACCTGCCAGTTGGACTTGTACACCTTAGTGTCCTTCAATACACCGAATATACAAGACCTATTGCTTATAGTATCTGATATATGGACTTGACCACCAAAACTTAACCTTGTTCACTGATCCATGAAATGAGGTCGAGATCAAGTGAAAACTGTCTGACGGGCATGAGGAACTTGCAAGGAACGCACATACCAAATATTACTTATAATAAGAGAGAATTTAACATTATAAAATTTTTTAACTTTTTTTCAAGTAGTCACTGAACCATGAAAATGAGGTCAAGGACATTGGACATGAGACTGACGAAAACTTCGTAACATGAGGCATCCATATACAAAGTATGAATCATCGAGGTCTTTCACCTTCTAAAATATAAAGCTTTTAAGAAGTTAGCTGACACCACCGCCGCCGGATCAATATCCCTATGTCAAACTTTTTTTGCGACGTCGCAAGCTCGACAATAAAAATTGGGGAAAAAAATCCCCCCTCCAAATGTTGCCCCCCTATAATTTGGAAAAATATCCCCAAACACAATCCCAGTCTTCCCTTTGTAGTATGGAACCTCTTAGTACAATTTTAGAGAGATCCATACACTTAAACACAAGTTATTGTCTAGAAACTACAAAAAATGCTTGTTTTTGGCTACTTTTTTGCACCTGATTCCTGCATGTTTTGGGCAATTATACCAAAACTCAATCCCAGCCTTCCCTTTGTGATATGGAACCTTGTGGTACAATGCAAGAGAGATTCCTACACTTACACACAAGTTATTTTTTCCTGAAACTACAAACATGGTTGTTTTTGGCCCCTTTTTGGCCTCTATTTCCTAAACTGTTGGTACCACAAACCCCAAAATCATCCTTCCTTTTGTGGTATTGAATCTTCTTGTAAAATTTCATAGAGATCCATTCATTTAAACTAAAGTTATTGTCCGGAAACCAAATATGTTGTCCGACGACGAAATAATAGCATTATACGAATCCCGAAACAGATGCTGCGCAGGGCACAGCTTTATACTACCGCAGAGGTTGAACCCTGAACAGTTGGGGCAAGTATGAACATTCAAGCTGGATTCAGCTCTAAATTTGGATTGTGATTAAATAGTTATTAACACAGCATAGGTTTCTGACACAGAATGAATGTGGTCTAATGAAATTAAAATATTTTTTTTGCCTTTGAGCAATTCACTATGCTGTTGAATATTAATCCTCTCAAAAAAATGTTTGAAGAAATTTTCTTTTTATTTATGAAATCTGAAATGAGAAAAATTTACCCCCCCCCCCCAATTTTTTTTCTCTCACACCCCCCCCCTTTCCCTTATTCCAAAACTGATCTCAATTCAAATTTCTAATGGAGTTTGCAAGAATAACTTCTTATTTAAATACATCATAAAATATTAAAATGTAAAAAAAAGTGCTTGTAATCACTGAATGGTAAAGATTGTTTTAATTTATTAGTTGGTAGTAAAAGTGAATATACATTGTATATTGTATAACAAAATGATTTAAGTTGATTCAATTACTATTCTGTACAAAGAAAGATAACTCCAATTTTCAAAGAATATTTCATAAAATCTGTGGAATTGAAAATTTCTTGCTATTGCACAATACTGTGCAATTGAAGATTTCTTGCTATTGCGCAATACTGTGGAATTGAAAATTTCTTGCTATTGCACAATACTGTGCAATTGAAGATTTCTTGCTATTGCACAATACTTAATATAATAATGTTGGACCTGATTTGGACCAACATGAAAACTGGGCCCATAATCAAAAATCTCAGTACATGTTTAGATTCAGCATATCAAAGAACACCAAGAAATCATTTTTGTTAAAATCAAGCTAAGATTAATTTTGGACCCATTGGACCTTAATGTAGACCAATTTGAAAACAGGACCAAAAATTAAGAATCTGAATACACGGTTAGATATGGCATATCAAAGAACCCCAATCATTCATTTTTCGATGAAATCAAACAAAGTTTAATTTTGGACCCTTTTGGCCCATAATTCGTTGGAATCAAAAATCCCAAAATCAATCCAAACCTTCCTTTTGTGGTCATAAACCTTGTGTTAAAATTTCACAGATTTCTATAAACTAATACTAAAGTTATTGTGCAAAAACCAAGAAAAATGCTTATTTTGGACCTGTTTTTTGCCACTAATTCCTAAACTGTTGGGACTAAAACTCACAAAATCAATCCCAACCTTCCTTTTGTGGTCATATACCTTATGTTAAAATTTCATAGATTTCCGTTTACTTATACAAAAGTTAATCTGCGAAAACCAAGAAAAATGCTTATTTGGGCCCTTTTTGGCCCCTGCTTCCTAAACTGCTGCGACCAAAACACCTAAAATCGATCCCAACTTTCCTCTTGCAGTCATAAACCTTGTGTTTTAATTTCATAGATTTCTATTTACTTTTACTAAAGTTAGAGTGCGAAAACCAAATGTCTTCGGACGACGACGACGGACGACGACGACGCCAACGTGATACCAATATACAACCACAAAATTTTAATTTTTTGCGGTCGTATAAAAATGTGTGCGGTCGTATACAAATTCATGTCCCAATTTGAAAAGTAATTCCATCCCCCTACTTACTATTTTAGGCATAAATTATAAAGAAATAAATCTGGATGGTGTTTTGAAAAGAAATTGCAAGTTATACACTGTCACATGAGGGACTCTATTTGTAGACAAGGAAAATCAAAGGACGATAACTGTGTCCCCGAACCTTGCAACAGACATTTAAAACCAGGTAATATTGTTGAAAAGTAGTCCACATTTCCTAAGATTTATTTTCAAAATCAGTTTTTTTAAGAAGTCAAAACTGAAAACTAAGGAAATCCTCATTTTTCCAAAATTGATGTTAATGAAATATTCAATATAAACTAGGACTAATTTCAATCAGTTCTAAGAAGGTTACATTATATAGAAATGTTTAACTCAATGCAATAAATGGGGATGTGGATAAGTGGGTTTCTAACGATGTATGTCATTCAATACAGATTCAATCATACTAAAATTATGTAGTGAAAAAAGATCTGTAACTCTCGAATTACATCATTTGAAAATCATATAAAGCTAAAAGAAGCTTTATTCCTTCAATTAAAACGTGCGTTAAAGTAAGAACTGATAAAAAGAAAATTTTTAATTTTTGTATCAAATGTTGATGGATAGACGGACAAACTACAATATATCATATGCTATTTATTTTGTTTTTATAAATGTGTTCAGTTTTAGTTTAAACAAAACAACACCTTCAAAATACCAACGTCATAAATCCTTCTCATCAAAAAACTACTATGTTTAGTCTTTGAATAGATATTTTGAGGAATCAGTATGTAAACATTCTAACATTAAATATGTTTTCAGGTTTACTCATTTAAAACAATCTGAATTTCTATAGGAAAACATTTGTTTTAACATTGCTTGATGACTAAGCCATTAATGTGAATTTTACATTGCTTAACTTACTTTTACAACAAAAGAACATATTTTGACACAATTAAGGATAACATTTGTTTTGCTGCTATTTTAATACAAAGTGTTAACAAAATTAGATTTAAGAAATAACAACAAGAGTGCACACACTGAAATTTCTCGCCTTCTTTACAAACCATTTATATTATGTTGATAGTCCTAAATATAAAGTTTTACTACAACTATTAAATAACCTTAACATGATCCAAGAAAATGAGGTCAAGGTCAGATAAACTAACAGAAATACATGTACAGCTTACAATCATTCAATACACTAAATATAGTTGACCTATTGCTTATAGTTTCTAAGAAACAGACTTAACAAACAAAAAATAAACATTGACCAATGAACCATGAAACGAGGTCAAGGTCAGATGAACCATGCTTTGCAGACATGTACACCTTACAATCAATCTATGCATTAAATATAATTGACCTATTGATTATAGTATCTAAGAAACAAACTTAACCATGAAAACTTAACATTGACCAATGTTACAAGAAAATGAGGTCAATGTCAGATGATACCTGCCAGTCAGACATATAAACCCTACAATCCTTCCATGCAACAAATATAGTTCACCTATTGATTAATTACTGACATGTACATCATAAAATATTTCTATACACCAAATATAGTTGACCTATTAGAAAAAAAAGACCAAAACTAAAAAAAATAACTTTGACCACTGAACCATAAAAATGAGGCAAAGGTCAGATTACACCTGCCAGTTGGACATGTACACCTTACAATCATTCCATACACTAAATATAGTAGACCTATGGAATACAGTATAAGAAAATTAGACCAAAACACAAAAACTTAACTATAACAACTGAACCATGAAAATGAGGTCAAGGTCAGATGACACCTGTCAGTTGGAGATCCTTCAATACACCAAATATACTAGACCTATTGCTTACAGTATCTGAGATATGGACTTGACCACCAAAACTTAACCTTGTTCATTGATCCATGAAATGAGGTCGAGATCAAGTGAAAACTTTCTGACGGGCATGATGATTTTGCAAGGTACGCACATACTAAATATAGTTATCCTATTACTTTTAATAAGAGAGAAATTAACAATACAAAAAAATCTCCACTCTTCTTTGAGTTGTCACTGAACCATGAAAATTAGGTCAAGGACAATAGACATGTGACAGAAGGAAACTTTGTAACATAAGGCATCTATATAAAATGTGTGACTCATCCGAGGCTACCACCTTCTAAAATATAAAGCTTTTAAGAAGTAAGTTAACGCCGCCCCCGCCGGATCACTAACCCTATGTTGAACTTTCATCGACAAACGTTGCAGGCTCGACAAAATTGTTTAATATAATTTCTCCCAGAACAAATTCAAGATTGAATTTTAAAAAATATGATGTTGTCTGACAATAAGTGCAGCACTCCGTTCATGCTTATGATAAAATCTATACTTCATATAATAAAATCATCAGCTCCTTTTTTGTGAGAATTCACTTATTTTTTTTGTCTATGCTTTAATTTCCGAAAAGAATTTAAACTTGGTATATTTAATAAATATTATTGCTTTCTGGGGATTCATTTATTTTCATGGGTATCAATTTTCGTGGATTGAAAAGAAAAAAAGACAATTCGTGGTATACGTAAATTCGCAGATCACTGATTAAAATAAAAACAGAGACTTCATTCGTGATATCCCTTTTGATTTAGGAGATCATATAATCTCCTTTGTTTGATCAATGATTAAAAAAAATCATTGAAAAGGTTTTGAATTGTCAAAATCCTCACTTGGCCATTCTAAGTGATTGTGTTCCTTGAAAACTTCAATTACAATCGTGGACAGAGACAACTAATAGTTTGTTTGTCTTACAATTTACAAATTTTTGTCAGAATTTTATGAGGCATTCAACTGTATGATTGATATATGATTGAACGCTTATTTCCCCTCATCACGGTATAATGAACAATCATATAAGTAAAAGGTGTGAAAATAAACAATTTTATCGTAATTAATCCTGTAAACTTTTAATCAAAGTAAACCAATCTATGACACGGTAATTAACAACTTGCATTTATTTTCATAATATATAATTGAACAAAATACCTTTATCTTCTTTCAATAAAACACGTGTTAATTTGAAATGTTTATCGCTAGTCAACACTATAAGAGAACTGCACAATATAACCGGAAATAAGCATCCGAATCCAAACACATTTCACGTGATAATTTTTCGTTGAATTCTTAAATTCAAGGTTCGCTGTGACCCCACAAAAGCCACGAAAATTGGTGAATCACAAATAAGAATGAATCCACAGTACTTCATATCAATGCTGCAAGATGCGAAACATACTGAGGTTAATATTGTAGTTTGTGACAAGCTAAAAGTGACAATGTAAATAAATTATGTAAACATTGAGGTTTGCTTAAATATTTAGAAAAGATATCACCTTGCTGTTATAAAAATGTATCCTGTTTGCATTATCTGTGTGTAATTAATATGCATATTACCTGCTGGCGTTGGTGTCATGTGCTGCCCTGGAAAACACATCACATCAGGGACCTGTTCATGCAAATCTTTGCTCCCATCAAATACTACAAGAAACAACGCCCGGAACGTCATGAAGGTCTGATGTGTTGTTAGATAAACATATTGTCCACCAAAGTCCCAGAAGATAAGACGCCCAACTTTCATCTTATACTTCCCACTTTTGAGGACTTTTTCCATTTTCCTTCTTATTTCCTCTTTAGTCATTCTTGTTCTCATTTTCTTTCCCATCTGTTTTACCGTGAGAGGCACATTGGAGGATTTCTCAGGTGGTAGAGATTGTGCTGCTGCCGACTTTTCTGAGGGCATAGAGGACAGTGTGGCTTTGGCATAACCAGTTGGACTTGTATCTGAAGCCTGATTGAACTTTTCAGTGAGTTCACTCTCCTCTTCTTTGAGGGAGGTCATTAACACTTTGTTGTATACAACATCCAGGGCGTTATAAGAGTCTGAAATTAAATTTAATACATCAGGCAAATCAAATCCAAAACAGCTACAGGATGTCAAAACCAAGTGAAGAATATAAGAAAAATTTGTAAGGGTTCCGCGGAACCCAGTGTCTCGCCTACTTTTGCTGTTAATCACACACTCATCAAAAATGATGAAAAAATCAATAAAATTATTCCTCTAGATACTATCTTTTGATTGTCAGAAGCTTCTGGCCAAGTTTGGTAAAAATCCAGGCTAGTTTAAGAATCTTAAAAATGTTTAAAATACTTTAACTGCAGACTATGTAATGTTAACTGGAAGAAAAACTAAGTCCATTTATAAGTAAAATATGGGAAAAATGGAATTATTTTTTTTCAAATTTACTCCTGGATACTATCTTCTGATCATAAACAAGCTTCTGTCCAAGTTTTTTACAATTCCAGGATAGCTTAAGAAAGTTATTAAAATTTTAAAAACTTTAACCACAGAGTGAATGTAAAGTTTCCTGGCAGAAAAAAAAAAGTCCATTTAAAAGTAAAATGCGGAAAAAATGGAATTTTATTTTTACAAAATTAACTTTTGGATACTATCTCCTGATCATAAACAAGCTTCTGGCCAAGTTTTGTACATTTCCAGGATAGTTTAAGATAGTTATTAAAATTTTAAAATCTTTAACCACAGAGTGAATGTAATGTTTCCTGGCAGAAAAAAACTAAGTCCATTTATAAGTAAAATACGGAAAAAATGGAATTTTATTTTTACAAAATTTACTTCTGGATACTATCTTATGAACATAAACAAGCTTCTGTCCAAGTTTCCTACAATTCAAGGATAGTTTAAGAAAGTTATTAAAATTTCAAAAACTTTAACCACAGAGTGAATATTTGTGGACGCCGCCGACGACGACGCCGACGGAATGTAGGATCGCTATGTCTCGCTTTTTCGACTAAAGTCGAAGGCTCGAAAAAAATCATAATTAAGATCAAAATTCAATCTTATCAAGTGTAACATTCACATAATGCTATTAATGTATTCTAAAGAGAGTCATGTTTTAACTGATGGATTGATGACATTATTGATTATCGAAAATAAATGTCAAATTATTCCATAATTTTAACATTAAAATTCAATTTGAATTAACTTGGTGCCTGAATAGAACTCACAAAACATATGGCTACAATGTAATGTGATTAAAATCAGTGCTATAGCATGTCTGCTGATAGGGAGGTCCACACAACAGCATGTGGTAAGATATTTCTAATTGTGTATTTTCTCACCTGGATCAATTAGAATCCACTCTTTCGTCTCAATGTCGAGGCCACAGCGACCTTCTACGAGAGAAATGCCGTCAGTCGGCTGTCGACCATCTAGTAGAATATCACCAGCTAACAGCTTCACAAGAGTAGACTTCCCAACGGAAAACTGGCCGGTTACCATGCATCTCATATCAAATGATTCATAGCTGCCCTTGCCTAATAAACGATTTAACATGGCAGACTGTTGCCCTTTTCCGATGGGATCTGAAAAAAAAAAAAGTTTGAAAGTTTAAATTTCATCGTGTTTGTGAAAAAAATGTATGCATACACACACTCAAAGATAATTTCTCCACTTTTTGTCTCTGACACTGGACAATGTTTCAATAAATTTATCGTAAATAATACTATTAGACAAGGATATATGTTTCTTATGATGCTGGAGATGTGTTATTTACAGCAATGACTTCTGACATATTTCCTATAAAGTCACAGTGGTCTTTAAATATCCTTAATTAGAAGTTTGCTGCCAACGCTCTCTCTGTCATTAAAATAATAAATGAGTATGTTAATGTTTTGATCCGTCAAAGTGTCGATATGTCAATGTGTTGATTTATCAGTCTATAAATGTTTTGATATGTCCATGTGTTAATGTATACGTTTGTTAATGTGTTGATATGTCAGTGTGTTAATGCCTTGATGTTTGAATCTGTTAATGTGTTGATATGTCAGTGTGTTAATGCCTTGGTGTTTGAATCTGTGAATGTGTTGATGTCAGTTAACTGCTAGTAGTCTGTTGTTATTTATGTATTATTGTAATTTTGTTTATTTTCTTTGGTGACATCTTTTGACATCAGACTCGGACTTCTCTTGAACTGAATTTTAATGTGCGTTCTTTTCCACATTGGTTAGAGGTATATGGGAGGGTTGAGATCTCACAAACATGTTTAACCCCGCCGCATTTTTGCGCCTGTCCCAAGTCAGCAGCCTCTGGCCTTTGTTAGTCTTGTATTATTTTAATTTTAGTTTCTTGTGTACAATTTGGAAATAAGTATGGCGTTTATTATCACTGAACTAGTATATATTTGTTTAGGGGCCAGCTGAAGGACGCCTCCGGGTGAGGGAATATCTCGCTACATTGAAACCTGTTGGTGAACTTCTGCTGTTGTTTTTTTATTGTTCGGGTTGTTGTCTCTTTGACACATTCCCCATTTCCATTCTCAATTTTATTTTTATGATATGTCAGTGTGTTAATGCCTTGATGTTTGAATCTGTTTATGTGTTGATCTGTCAGTGTGTTGATATGTCATTGTGTTAATGTTAAAGTCTTGTAATATGTCGATGTTAGTGTGCCAATGTACTATTGTGTAGATCTGTCATAGTGTCGATATTTCAATGTATTGAGTTTTGAGTCTGTTAATGTATAGAACTGTAATTTATAGATCGGTTAATGTATAGATCTGTTAATGTATAGATCTGTTAATGTATAGATCTGTTAATGTATAGATATGTTAATGTGTCAATATTTCAATGCATTGAGTTTTGAGTCTGTTAATGTATAGAACTGTTAATGTATAGATCTGTTAATGTATAGATCTGTTAATGTGTAATTATTTCAATGTGTTTATGTATGAGTCTGGTAATATGTGGATCTTTCAGTGTGTCGATGTATGAGTAAAAATGTTGACTTGTCAGTGTGTCGATGTGTCAATGTGTTGATGTTTGAGTCTGTAAATGTGTCTATATGTCAATCTGTGAATGGTTGAGGCTGTTAATGTGTTGATCTGTTGGTGTGTCGATACGTCATGTGTTGAATCTGTTATTGTGTTGATGTGTCAATGTGTTGATATGTCAACTTGTTGATGTTTGAGTCTGTTAATGTGTTGATTTGTCAGTGTGTCAATATGTTATTCTAATGCAATTTGTATGTAACAATTTTTTTCATTGGCTAAAAGTTGCCGTCAAATCTACAGTTGACCATGCGTAACTAAGGAGGGACAACCATTTTGAAATGATTGAATCAACAAATGTTCGATTACTACTATATAATCAAAATTAAAACAACATCTACCTTGAATTCGTCATTATAAACTTTTTTTATCCGATTTTGAAACGTACAGGTAACGTAATAACCTTCAGTTTGTAATTTTTCATTTGTATGACGTCACGTTTACCCATGACGTCTTTGCGCCAAAATCATTCATGAAGATTTGCGTTTTTTTTTTTATTTGTCAATTTTAGACATTTTTCAAAGTTTAATCGTATTATTTCTTTTTGAAATGCATTAGAATCTGAAAAACAGTACTGTAGTTGAAGAGTTGCCACCGTCAATTTTGATTTGACGGTCGCAAATCTCTGTTTTACTGTCTCTGCTACGCGTCGCCAGTAAAACTGCATTTGCGACCGTCAAATCTACAATTGACGGTGGCAACTCTTCAACTACAGTACTGTTATTCCTAAAATGTGTTGATGTTTATCTGTCAGTGTTTCAATATGTCAATAAGTTAAATCTATATGTCTATGTGTTGCTGTATGAGACTGTTAATGTGTTAATCTGGCAGTGTTATGCTGTAGAAGTCTGTTAATGTGTTGATCTGTCAGTGTGATGATGTATAAGTCTGTTAATGTGTTGATATGTCAGTGTTATGATGTACAAGTCTGTTAATGTGTTGATCTGTCAGTGTAATGATGTATACATCTGTTAATGTGTTGATCTGTCAGTGTGGTGATGTAGAAGTATGTTAATGTGTTGATCTGTCAGTGTTATGATGTAGAAGTCTGTTAATGGGTTGATCTGTCAGTGTGATGATGTAGAAATCTGTTAATATGTTGATCTGTCAGTGTTATGATGTATAAGTCTGTTAATATGTTGATCTGTCAGTATTATGATGTAGAATTCTGTTAATGTGTTGATCTGTCAGTGTGATAATGTAAAAGTCTGTTAATGTGTTGATATGTCAGTGTTATGATGTAGAAGTCTGTTAATGTGTTGTTCTGTTAGTGTGATGATGTGTAAGTCGGTTGATGTGTTGATCTGTCAGTGTTATGATGTAGAAGTCTGTTAATGTGTTGATCTGTCAGTGTTATGATGTAGAAGTCTGTAAATGTGTTGATCTGTCAGAATTATGATGTTTCGGTCTATTAATGTGTTAATCTGTCAGTGTTTAAATATGTCAATGTGTTGATATATAAATCTGTTTATGTGTTGACATGTCAATTTGACGATATGTTTATGTGTTGATGAATCCATCTGTTAATGTGTTGATGTATGAGCCTGTTTATGTGTCGATCTGTCAGTGTGTCGATATGTCAATGTGTTGATGTATAAATCTGGTAATGTGTTGCCTTTTTCAACTGATTTTTATAGTTCGTTCTTATGTTGTACCGTTACACAACTGTCCAATGTTAGGGGAGGTTTGGGACCCCGCTTACATGTTTAACCCCACCATATGCTGTATGTATATGCCTGTCCAAAGTCAGGATCCTGTAATTCAGTGGTTGTCGTTTGTTGATGTGTTACATATTTGTTTTTCGTTCATTTTTTTTGTACATAATTTAGGCTGTTAGTTTTCTCGTTTGAATTGAATTACATTTGTCACTTCAGGGCCTTTTATACCTGACTATGCGGTACGGGCTTTGCTTATTGTTGAAGGTTGTACAGTGATCTATAGTTGTTAATTTCTGTGTCATTTGGTCTCTTATGAAGAGATGTTTTATTGGCAATCATACCACATCTTGTTTTTTATATGATCTGTCAGTGTGTCAACATGGCAATATATCAATGTATGAGTATGCTTTTGTGTAGATCTCTCAATGTGTCAATGTGTGAAAAGCTTTAGAATTGTCAATGTGTCAATGTGTAAAAAGCTTTAGAATTGTCAATGTATCAATATGTCAATTTGTTAATGTGTCAACTGGTCATTGTGTCGATATGTTTATGTGTCAATGTTTGAATTTGATACCTCAATTTTGATATGCTGATCTGCCAATGTGTCAATTGATTAATATGTCCATTTGTTAATAGGTCAACTGGTCAATGTGTCTATCCGTTTATGTGTCAATGTATTAATTTGCCAAAAACTACTTATTCTGTAAAATCCAGTTGAGCCGATGGCTGAATTTGGTTGTCAACTGAACAGGTTGAAAATGTTATATACATCGGGTGAGAATGAATTTAAGGTTATTGTGATCTGTAATCAACAGGTTGAGGAAAGAACCGGTCCCACCCTCAGATAAATATTCCACAGTCCCTAAATTGGATGAGAATGAGAGAAGTTTATGTTAAGGTTAATATGATCTGTAATCAATCAATCTTCATCAATAGCCTACTTTACTTTTCCTATTAATGTTTTTTTTTTTTTTTAACATTATACAGGTTATATGCAGATATCAAGGTTTCTATATATTAGAAATAAGTAACAATACATCATTCATGTCATTCCAGCCAGTTTATATAATAATTAACATAGACAATTGCCTTGTGTGATGAACCAGTAGGAATGATAGTACCGCCATTGTTAGCAGACATCAAGGTCTCCGTAATTAGAAACAAGTAATTATTATTTCAGCCAGTATCTGAATAATTAATATTAGATGATTACCTCCAACTACTGGTGCTGCAGGTTCCTGTGAATGGTTGTCAGGAGTCAATTCTGGGGATGTCTTTGACATGGCAGTCTAAAAAAGAAAAACATGTAATAAACTAGTAGAGTAACCTTTCATTGTTAATTTCTGGGTCATTTGTTCTCTTGTGAAGAGTTGTCTCATTGCCAATCGATACCACATCTTATATCTATCCTAAAGTCCTATTTTTGCCACTGACAATAAAGATTGTAAGAACAATTTCAAACTTGCCCATAATGTTTGGAAATGCACAAGATCAAGAAATACACACGTCAGACAAATTATTCTGACAACCAGTCTTTATGGAGAAAGAGGGAATAAAAGACCACAGATATGGTTGTGTTACGGCGATTGGGATCATCAATCTGAATAACTAAAATAAGGGACAACAAATAAAATTTTACTAAAATTTTGTAATATTCTTTCTTTTTCAAATAATTTAGGTTTATGATTATTTATTTATTTCGATTTCGTTCAGAAGCAGCTATTGCCAAGTTAAAAACAGTAGTTTTATCAACCATAATCATAATGGAGAAAATACATAATTTCTTAAAGTATGTGTTACTATATTTGTTCTTATTTCTCCCATTGTTTAATTGCAAAAGAAAGGACAAATTCTGGTGTTAGGCTGTTTTCTGATTTTTGTGATACCATGTTTATTTCTTTAAAGGTGTCAGATCATTAATTCGAAATCCCTGTCAGAGCCTGTCTATTCCAACAATTTTTTCAACATTTACAGCTTTATAATATTTTTAACTTCATAGAAAGCAGGTGTTACTCTTAGTATACTGAATCGTACATGTATAATCTTTCTACCTGCCAATTATAATTCATGTTTAATGTCTTGTAGTAAAATACCAATAACCGAAGGTAACTACTAAACATAGCTCCTGGTTTTTCTGGAAATCTTAAATAAATATAGTATGGAGTGAATTAAAGGGAAACTTCGCAAAAAAAATCAAAAAATGATATTATGTTCATTCTGTATAAAAATGCACAAATTCATAGATATTAAAGTTTTATTCTGCTAGATAAGATTTCACCATCGATTTTAAATTTAGAGTATCAATTCTCTGTGGTCAGCCATTTTGTCACCTTGTCCGATTTTCACCCACGATATGTCTAAGGACCAAAACTACAGTAACCCGATGTAGTCGTAATTGTGTGCCGATATCTTGTCAATCGTACGGTTGTTTTATCCGACTAGTTAACTAAGTTGATACGGAAAATGTTCTTATCTTTTTTTTTTAATAACCATGATCGACGTCATGATCTGTTATTTTTAACAATAATGATAATATTGGAATTAGTTAAAAAGTAAAAATTTCACATCATAAATAAGTGTTCCGTGAAACTTGAATTGTTTTCGGAAATCTAATTAGTTCATAATTCTTTATGTAATAAACTTTATTCAAATATATTAGGATCTTCACTCCACTGATCACCCGCATGGCTTAAGGTATTACTCCCAAAGGTATTGTAGGGGGGGGTGTGTGGTGACAAGTCCAGGTATTCAAGCGATTTCCTGTCGAGCTTGCAAATTCATGCATCGTTTCACTTCTTAGGGTATTGATCAGTGTACACTGCCGATAACTTATAACTTTCCATTTTGAACTATTAGGTGTATAATATGCATCTCTATCTTGCGTGTCTGAAAGTGATATAATATACTAGTCATTACTAAACTCATACGCTTGTTTATGAAAAACATTTCTGGTGTAAAGAAAATTATTTATAAAAATATAAATAATACCTAAAAATAAACAACAGATTTGATGAAATAAAAATCTACATACATATTTTTTCCAAGGGTAAGTTTGGTAAAATGTAATTTATACTCGTTGGCAATGGTAAAGGACAAATCGGACCATACCAGCAATATTGATTTAAAAAAATGTACGCACTTGTCGACCATTCGTAAATACGCCTGGATAATAAGTTACGGAACTATAGCGCAAATTCAAATATATACATGTATACATTGTACATAAGAAAGAAACATACATTTTGTGTAAATTGGGGTAAAAGTTTTGTTAATAGACTAGTCCACGTATGCCAACAGTATGTAATCATCAAATGTCGAAAGACTATTGTATACCAAAAGAAGAAGAAGAAGTAGAGATTTAAATACAGGTCGATATATAAATTTCTTTGGCTCATCGAAGTTATGGACATTTATATATCAATAAGATTGTTCTCGAATAAAGGAAGAAATTCGTCATAATCACAATTGTTCCGACATGCATGTAATATGTACGCAACTGGACGTACACTAATAATCCCTAACGGATGTCGGGATTTATTTTCTTTCTTGATATTCAGTGACAGCAATTTAAAGTACAAACTGCTTGTCCGCTTTAGGGGTATTCTTGCCAGTTGAAACAGACTTATAATTACATTAAACAATAGGAAAAGATGACATTAAATTCGTTCTGGTTTTTTTTATACATCGTTGGTCAAATAGCTAAAGTATTATATATAGTTGGGCCCGATATAGTTACGGTGTGAGACGAAGACTATTTTGTTAAGGACATTCCCGATTATGTATAAATTTTGTTGATGTTTTTCACACGTGAAAAGCATATATGTTCGTAAATTTCGATTCCATTGCAAAAAGATTCTTAAATTTTCTGTCAATTTTTTAAAACATCTTTTTTCAAATATCTGAAGTATTCGAGCGTTGTGAGATTTGAAATATTTTGATGAGAACAGTAATTCCTAAATAGGTAATTAAACATAACTTTGGATGGACTAAATTATATAATTGCAATTGTTAATGATCTGTTTGAAATATTTAAGGCCGATCCTAATCAAAAATAGTATAATTTGTAGTTCATACACTCGTGATTAGAAGGCTATTTCTATTTATGAATTTATACTTCAATTAAAATTATTAAGTATTTTATCGTTACTGAATTAATCAAAAGTCATAATTCATTTAAAAGTGATCTTACCATGCTTATGCAAAGTATAAAAATATACAACAGCTATACAGTTATTGTGCGACCTTATTATTCCCGTTAATTAATTTTAATTAATTTTTTACATTTCTGTGTCTTAAACTTTGACTGACTCCCGTTTACAATTCATACGAAATGTTGTTCACAACTGCAATGCCAGTAAACCGTGACGCCTAGATTTCACTGAATGAGGATAAAAGGATTAGAATTACATTATGCTTTATCTTTTAATTACCTTGAGTTAACCTACGCATTCAACATTCTTTAGGTGTCACAAAACAATACACATTTTATTTCCACCGTACAAGCAAGTGAAAATGTTTGATGGAATGAAGTAAAAAGGTCAGAATACAAACATGTATTTTTAATACACTATTGATCATGTCAATTTCATATGTTTGTTTAAAGTATTTGTAGAAAAAAAAATCATAAAAATGTTCTATTGTATGAATTAATCTTATTATTAAAATTCGTTTTAAAATATCCACACGATCTAATTTTAAAAGTTGCATGGCTATTACTTATTTTTCGTTGGTTAATAGCTACACCAAAAGTCGTCGATGCGCTTTAAATCGCGTTATTAAATGGTTAACGATCAAGACTTAAATGAGATATTTTCACTCCCGGCATGCATCAAAGACTTAAACTACGTCACATAAGTCAGGAAGTTTCAAGAAATAAAATTAATAATTCCCAATTTTCTTCTTTATTAGATTTCATATCAAAATAAAACTTGGTGAATATGTTTTTTATGGTATTATGAACATAATAAGATGAAAAGTAAAAAATCGCGAATTATCCCTTTAATCATGTTAATCCTCAATTTTTAATGCAAACTCATTGGCAAGTAAATTATGTCTAAAAATGGTTTAAATATATTTCTCTTTCACAAAAAAATTTCATTTCTGCAAATTTGTTGGTTTAGTTTAAGTAATTATAAACAATGACATCAAAAGCACTATATTTTTTTTAGGGAAGGACTACTTTAGTATATAACTTTACATTCTAAATTGGAGTGAATGAATTGGTGGTCTGACATCTTTACCACATGTTTAATTGCCACAGTAATTGTTTTTCCTTCTAAGCCATATCACACGTGAGTAAAATTTACTGCACACGGCCTATTTAATGATGATGTGATTTATTTGTTTTTGTATGTAATTTAAAAAATATGTGCAGGAGAGTTAACGCTACTGAGTTTACTCATTTCATAGAAGTTTTATCTATGTAGGTGGCTTTGTCTACCCGCTACATACTGACAGCTTTAAAATCTATACACAGGTTGACAGCATACTCAACATTTTGTTAAGATGTGCTTTTTGTTTTAGTATATGTTTATTACATATTTGCATCAACATGTAAATCAACTTTTCCGCACAGAGATACACATTATGTATACATAAAAGGAGATGATGTGATGTATATACCTAGGAGATAGCCAGCTGATGACACAAAAAATAAGAGACATCCATCAGATGAGACACTGATTTCAAACATTTGTCTTTCGCATATGCCAACATCTATATTAGGCAACAAGCTTGGAATTGTCAACTTACCGGGTACATTGTTAACTGACAACAAATCCTACAATGACATTGAAAACAACAGGCAACCGTTTTATTGTAACTTGAATGTACCAAGTCTGTTGTGTCTCTAACAATTTGTCAACATATTTGTAAATATCTCTTATTAATTAAAGGGAAACTTCGCAAAAAAATCAAAAATTGATATTATGTCCATTCTATATAGAAATGCTCAAATTTATAGATATTAAAGTTTTATTCCGTTAGATAAGAGATCACCATCGATTTTAAATTTAGAGTATCAATTCTCTGCATTCCGCCATTTTGTCGTCTTCCCCGATTAAAAGTCCCGATATGTCTATAAACCACAAAGGACAAAAACTACAGTAACCGATGTAGTCGTAATTGCGTGTCAATATTTTGTCAATCGTACGATTGTTTTATCTGACAAATTAACTTGATACGGAAAATGTTCTTATTTTTTTTAAATGAACATGGTCTGTTGTTTTTAAACTGTTAATATTGGAATTAGGTAAAAAGTCAAAGTTGAAATCATATATATAAGTGTTCCGTGAAAATTGTTTTCGAAAATCTAATTTGTTCATAATTCTTTAAAGTAATAAACTGTTTTCAAATAAATTTTGATCTTCCCTCTTCTGATCACCAGCATGGCTAAAGGTATTACTTCCAAAGGTATTGTGAGGGGTGTGAGGTGACACGTCCAGGTATTCCAGCGATTTCCTGTCGGGCTTGCAAGTTCACGCATCGTTTCACTTCTGCAGGTATTGATCAGTGTACACGGCTGATAACATTTAGACTATCAGATGTATAATATACAACTCTGTCTTACTTGTCATTACCAAACTCATACGCTTGTTTATAAATAACATTTCTGGTGTAAAGAATATTATTCATAAAAATATAAATAATACCCAAAATATAAGATTTGATGAAATTAAAATCTATTTAAATATTTTTTCCAAGGGTGAATTTGGGAAAATGTAATATATACTCATTGTCAAAAGTGAAGGACAGATTGGAACATACCAGAAATATTGATTTAAAAAAATGTACGCACTTGCCGACGATTCGTTAATACGACTGGATAGAAAGTAACGGAACTATAGCGCAATTTAAAATATATACATGTATACATTGAACATAAGAAAAAAATATATATTTTGAATAAATAGGGGTAAAAGTGTTGTAAATAGACTAGTCCACGTATGCCAACAGTATGTAATCATCGAATGTCGATAGACTATTATAATAATATACCAGAAGAAGAAGAAGAGAACCAATTTGATTTAAATACAGGTCGATGTATAACTTTTGCTTTGGTTCATTGAAGTTGTGGACATAGTGAAATAAGATTGTTCTCGAACAAAGGAAGGAATTCGTCATCACAATTGTTATATATGCCACTGGACGAACACTAATTATCCCGAAGGGATGTGAATATTTTGCTGGGAAACTTTTGAGTATCAAAATTTCAAATTAATTTCGGGATTTTTTTTTCTTTCTTGGTATTCAATAACAGAAAAAAGAATAAATTACTTGTCCGCTAAATAGGGGTATTCTTGTCAGATGAAAGACTTTTAGTTATATTTAAAAAATAGAGAAATATGACATTAAATTGGTTCTGTCTTTTTTTTAAACATCGTTAAAAAGATGTGTGTCTAAGGTGAACGCCACAAGAACCCTGTAATACTAGTACGAGAGTATAGCATGTAAACATTCCTTCTCAATAATATGGTTGTATTGGAAATCTTTTCATACAGATTGACAACTCATTGTCCGATATGCATGTAATATTTGCCACATGACGCCCATAGTTCTTTCTATACATCATCTTATTCTTTGATATTGCTGTCAACATCGATGGTTCACACCCAAACAAAATGGGAGTAATGAACCTTCAGAGCTTCTCCGTGTTATACACTTGTGAAATATATAGACGAAATTTCTGTATTGAAATGAATATACATCTCACAAACAGGATTTTCAAATAACGATTTTGAGTAATCACCTTACAAACCAATATAAACGTATGGCAAGATATAACCATGAAGGAATTTAGTTTTTGTCAGACACCAGAACTCATCACTATCATAAACGTATACGTATATATGCATACAATTTCAAATATCAAGAACAAGCGGTCGATGTCGATAGTCCGTTTTCCAACTGTTCGAGTTAGACATGTCACTTGTTCATTCTTGAAAGCCTTCATATTCCCCGTCTAACGATGGGAACTGTTTCTGATTGTGTTGATTATAAATGCTTGTATGGTAATTCTGTCGTTTATCTGTACAAGCGGTTGCATTTCCTCTCCTTTCCCAACAAACAAACGAACGAAACGCTACTAGTCTGCTTTCTCTGGAGCTCATCCTCAATGGCTCTTATACGTCAGGAAACTTACATCTATAATACTAAAATTACGAGGTCCAATTTGTCAGCCGTCATCACGTAAAAACGACGAACCACAGATTTCAACTTTATATATAACTAATATAGTACAAAGGTGTAGATTAAAAATTACACCACTCCAGGCCCTTTTGTTTTCCACGTAATTAATATTGCCAATAATTAAGAAGTTCCGGGTCGAGTCCGCTACCGATACCAATAGTATAGTTACCTGTTACCTATTACCTTATCTGTACGTTCCGCATCTGACAGGCGCACCACCAAACGTTGTATTCAGGATTAATATGCTATATACACGGGTCATAACCACAGGGTTGACACTACTAAATTGTCAAATTGTTACCTATTGTAGTATTTTAATCAGTAAGACTTTCTAAGATAACAATACGAATACTAAAAATCTGGACTAAAAATAAGGCGTATAGGTAAAGTTTTCAATTTGTTAGTGGGCATGACGTAAAACAGCGAAGCAAAGAATTCAACTTTATTTATAACTTATATAGGACAATGCTGTTGATTAAAAAATACGCCATTCCAGGACCTTTTTTTTTTTTCCAAATAATTAATATTATTGTTTCAGTTCGACGGGTTCAAACAGAAAGACTTGAAAGCAGAGAAAAACTGTGTATCTTATAATCGGCATGAAATTATCAGATGACAATACTAATACTAAAATAAGGCTTGCGCATAGTTATATACTTTAATTCAGTCACGGACCCGTGATATCACGGGTGTGTTCTAGTGTATACTAATAATGATTGTTTCAAGAACAACGATGTATGGACGAACTATTCTAAATTCGTCAATATCAGTTATGCATGACTAAGATATAACTTTTATTACAACTACTGTATGACTTATTTGGATTAATGACGGCTATCATGTTCAACATTGCACAAATATTATCATAGAATTAAAAAAAAATCCTCAAAAATCCTTAAAAAAAATAATGCCTTAGCTTAGATAATTGGTATTTTTTCACAAAAAGTTCGTGTAAATGATTGTCTAATGAATTTAATTATGTAAGAATAAAATGTTAAAAAGAAACTAAAAAAAACAAACATGTATGTTGTATTTTTTTGTCAATTAAAAACTTTAAAATTGCAATAGTTTTATTAGCATTTAAACACAGCCACATTTGAATACAAGTTAAGAAATTCCGGTAAAGTCAATGATATCAAACAGATGTACAATGGTATATCAAATTGGGTAATATTGCATTTAGTTTTTATTAAAGATTAAAACTACTAATTTTTACTTCATATTTGAATCTTTACGCCAATTGCCGCTAAGAAAGTAATCAAAAATTGTTTCCTTTTATTTTTATACATTTTCGGATTTACGAATCTGAATTTTATTTTCAATTAATTTACACAATTTAATTATTGAATCTTTATTCTCATCGTGTATTAAATCTAAGTGTATTAACATCGTGACATCATACTCTTTCTAATCCTTTCTGTTTATCCTTTCCAAATAACAACATTTATACCGGTGTACGCTTGAACTCACACCTGCGGCTAAATAGCTACAAGGTAAACGAATTGACCTCAAGCCGAGAAAAATACAGTCGACCTTTACAAAATAATATACACACTCTGCTCACACATTAGTTGCATTGAAATGATTATCAAAACAACAACGATAAATAGAACTGAAATATTTTCAGTTCAATATCAGTAAAAATGTTCAATAAATATTTTATGAATAAAATCTCAACAATAATTAATTAAATTTATTCAAAAACATTTACTAGAGATAATTTTATAGGAGTTTAATTCAATCAATACAAAATGGTATATGCATATTCATTTTCGTTCATTATTATATTGTGGTTAATAACTACGACCATTCGTCAGCTGTGCGCTTTTAATTACGTATATTGTCGATAAGCTATAAGAGTTAAACAGATTTTATTTTTTCCCAGAATTCAATAAATCGGGCTAATACGTCACGACCCACTCGAGAATTCAACCAAAAAAGTTACAGATACTTGATTTTCTCCGTTATTAGAAGGAATATAAATTTAAAACTTTGCAAATGTGTTTTTTATGTTAAGATGAACATAATTAGATGATAAGTAAAAAATCGCGGAATTTCCCTTTAAGACATAATATTTACCTTTAGGAAGTCCATCACTTCTTTCTTCTTACTTTTTATCTCTTCAGAATCATCGCTTTCTATTGTTACCATATCATAAGGAGTCTCACCCTGAAATACAATCAAAAACTCTTTTATCAATCATACAAATATACATCTTCTATAAATAATAGGCAATTGTTGTACTAATTTTACCTATACAATACTTGACATTAAACCAGTCAACCTAAACCAACAACAAATATGGAGTGACATAATAAAGAGATACATGAACAATATTTGAGATTTTACTGTTTAAGAGCATGAATAATCTAGACATCATTGAGATGGGAGCCATCTCTGTGGGCCCCGCTGAAATAATGTGTGGTAAAAAATGTGTATCTTTACCATAGGACATTGAGTTGTCAACTGAAACCAAAGTGTTTAACCTTGACTTTTGACACACCCTCTGGTGTTGGTTAATATACATGTCAAGTATAAACTTTGAAATCATAACGGTTCTCAAGATATAGAGTGGACACGATCTTTACCATAGAACATGCAGTACAATTTCATAAAGATCCATACACTTACACACAAGTTATTGTCGTGAAACTAGAACTAGAGGCTCTCAAGAGCCTGTGTCGCTCACCTGTTACTGTTGTTACTGATGTCGGCCATCTTGGGTGGTAGGCGGGGTCATTAGACACTTTTTTTATATATATATACCCTAGTTATGATTGTGGCCAAGTTTGGTTAAATGTGGCCCATAGTTTTAGAAAAGAAGATTTTTGTACAAGTTACAAAAATGACGAAAAGTTGTTCAATATTGACTATAAAGGGCAATAACTCCTTATGGGGTCCTCCTCTAACAATTTTGATCATGTTGACTTATTTGTAGATCTTACTTTGCTGAACATTATTGCTGTTTACAGTTTATCTCTATCTATAATAGTATTTCAAGATAATAACCAAAAACTGCAAAATTTCCTTGAAATTACCAATTTTAGGGCAGCAACCCAACAACAGGTTGTCGGATTCATCTGAAAATGTGTGAGGGGATAGATCCTATTCTGATGGACATTTAAATCTTGAAAGATTTGCCCTAAATGTCTTAATTTCAAAGATATAAAGCAAAAACTGCATTTCACCACTATGTTCTAATTTCAGCCATGTCGGCCATTTTGTTTGGTAGGCAGGGTCATCGGACACATTTTTTAAACTATATACCACAATGATAATTGTGGCCAAGTTTGGTTAAATTTGGCCAAGTAGTTTCAGAGAAGACGATTTGTGTACAAGTTACAAAAAATTACGAAAAGTTGTTAAAAATTGACTATAAAGGGCAATAACTCCTTAAGGGGTTGATTGACAATTTTGATCATTTGACTTATTTGTAGGTCTTACTTTGCTGAACATTATTGCTTTTTACAGTTTATCTCTATTTATAACAGTATTCAAGATAATAACCAAAAACCTACACAATTTCCTTAAAATAACCAATTCAGGGGCAGCAACCCAACAACAGGTTGTCCGATTCGTCTGAAAATTTCAGGGCAGATAAATCTTGACCTGATCAACAATTTGACCCCCATGTCAGATTTGCTCTGAATGCTTTTGTTTCAAAGATATAAGCCAAAATATAAATTTTACCCCTGTGTTCTATTTTTAGCCATGGCGGCCATCTTGGTTGGATGGCCAGGTCATCGGACACATTTTTTAAACTAGATACCCCAAGGATGATTGTGGCCAAGTTTGGTTAAATTTGGCCCAGTAGTTTCAGAGGAGATTATTGTAAAAGTTTACGGACGATGGACGACGGACGCCGGACGACGGACGCCAAGTGATGAGAAAAGCTCACTCGACCTTTCAGGTCAGGTGAGCTTAAAATGCTTGTTTTTTGCCCCTTTTTGGCCCCAAATTCCTAAAATTTTGAGGCAATTAGCCCCAAAATCAATCCCAGCCTTCCCTTTGTGGTATGGTACCTTGCAGTACAATTTCAGAGAGATCCATACAATCGAACACATATTATTGTCTGGAAACTAGAAAAATGCTTATTTTTGTCCCCTTTTTCCTAAACGTTTTGTGCAATTACCACCAAACTCAATTCCAGCTTTCCTTTTGTGATATGGAACCTTGTAGTACAATTTCAGAAAGATCCATACACTTACACACAAGTTATTGTCATGAAATTAGAAAAATGCTTGTTTTTTTGCCCCTTTTTTTGCCCCCAATTCCTAAAATTTGGAGGCAGTAACCCCCAAATTCAATCCCAGCATTTCCTTTGTGATATGGAACCTTGTGGTACAATGTCAGAGAGATCCACACACTAACACACAAGTTATGTCTGGAAGTTACAAAAATGCTTATTTTTGGCCCTTTTTAGCCCCTAATTCATTAACTGTTGGTACCATAACCCCCAAAATCAATCCCAACCTTCCTTTGTGATATTGAACCTTATGGTGAAATTTCAGAGAGATCCATTCACTTTTACTAAAGTCAGAGTGCGAAAACCAATGTGTCTTCGGACGACGACGACGACAACGCCAACGTCATACCATTATATGACCGCAAAATTTTGCGATCGTATAAAAATTGATATAGATAATGTTGACATTTGTTTAATTCATTGAGTAAACAGTTTAGTCTTGCTAAAAGTTGTAAATAAAGTAACAGCTCAATGAACTTTTCAAACTGTGTAAATTGTAATACCGGTCAATGGTGCAAAACGTGCGTTAATTGTGGAAAAGCAGTAAATATAAAACGAAAATTGAAGCGTGGTTACGATTGTGTTACGGAATTATCGTGCTGTCTGCACGTAAAAGAATTCTTGCAAATAAATGAACATAGATTATGGAAAATATAAGATAAATTTCAGTCTGTGATATTGATGGTGGGTTTAACGACATTGAATGGCTATTAAGCCCTCACACGGTCGGTCCTGGCTTACGCCTTTTGATGCACTTAAATAACTTACTTTTACGTTTGTGACATTTGATATAATTATACAGACCAAAAGTTGACAAACATTTTAAAACAATAATAGAAATTAAACATTTCCGCAAAGTTGCTGTAACTTTAATGAACTATATTTTAGCGGTAATCACTAAAAACTTATTTGATTGGCTGATCTAAATAAAATATTTCATCCAGGTGTTGAAGTCCGTGTTGCATATTCAAATGAATTTCATTGGTCGAAACGTTTGCAAAGTCCGCGTTCATGTTTCAGGATACTCAATATTGTAAAATTCAAACCGAGTTTCACTACGAAGTCCACGTTAACAAAAAGAATTTAGAAAAATAACACTTTTCTGATTCTTCCCACACAACAAAACTGTCTTTTTCGAAAAGCATAATTGCTTTCTACTGATGAACAATAATACTATCAGTGGCGGATTTACCGGGGGCACAGGGGGGCACGTGTTTTATACGAACTTTACAAATACATTGTTTAGTGCCAAGAATGTTAGTATCGATATATGGCATATGTCTTCATAACAAAATTCTAACATTACCATTTATTGTGATTTTTTATTATCAAAATTATTCAACAATAAAAATTTTGTTCATGCAAGATTTGTTTTAAGACTGAATGTCGTATTTTCTTTTCCCTCCAATTTTCAAAGGAAACTAACAAATGCTATGTTAAAAAAAAAAACTCCCCTCCCCCCTTTCCCACAAAAAATGGATTGGGTTGGCATTGTCTAATATATAATCATCAATGAAATGCCATTTTATTTTTATAAGACATACTTGAGAACATAATCTGGGACTAAAACACTTATCCGTTAGTCCAAGCATACAATAATATATGATGGTATATTTTTCCTGTTTCAATTACCATGTACATGAACATGTATGAGGCTATGATTGCGCCACCATTTATGAGGATATGAATGGGTTTACTGAAAAGAAAATAATGGGATAAAAAATAAATAACAGAATAAAGAGGTGATGAAATATAAAAAATAGATTGATTGATTGTTGGTTGCTTCACGTCAAGTGGCAAATATGTCATGCATGTTAAGGACGAATATAATAGAGACCAATTGGCAGAAGAATAAAGAATAGAGTGAAATGGCAAAAAATTCAAAGATACTATAGAAACTGACACCCCTTCCCCCACCACCATTACACTCGCATACATACATCTCTAAATATATATTTAATTTTGGTTTCATGGTTAACTTAGCAAAATTTGCAAAGTCTATAGACCATGACTAAGGGGGCGGAGACAGATAATCTCCATGGAAATGAGATATGCCAATGCTTACACAACTGCATACCAAATATCATTCACCTACCACTAGTGGTTCCCCATATATTGACTTAATCAAAAACTAATACATGTAAACTATGAAAAGTTTCAAAGTCAATAGACCTTGACTGAGGGGGCGGGGCCAAATAATCTATATGGTAATGAGATGTGCCAATGCTAATACAACTGTATACCAAATATCATAGACCTACCACTAGTGGTTCACCATGAACTAGACCTAATCACAAACTAATACATTGTTGACGCCGCCGTCGCAACGCCGCCGCCGCAAGAAACAGCATACCTATGTCTCGCTTTTTGCTTCCATCAAGGCGAGATAAAAAGCCTGTTGTATTTGTCACAAATATATGGTTGATTTTTAATGTATACTTACATGTATATGACAATAAAGACTTATTCCATCCCCCCATTCCCCCTTAGAAAAAATTAAAATCGTACGTTAACTACATGTTTTAGACTGAAAAAGCTAGAAAGGGGATGAAATTACTTTGTAAATATATTGGGGTAAATTTTAAAGTAAAGAAGTGATTTGGTCCAGAAGAAAAGGTAAACAATTAGTATTTCTGAATTCGACGATATCAAACAAAATCCAAAGTTGCCACGGTCCATGTCCTGAGTTAAGGTTAATACAATATTCTATAATTTTGATAATATGCCCCAAAAGCAGAACAACACAGGGATGATCCAGGATTTTTGAAGGGGACGTAATTCCCTAAAAGTGAAAATATACAGTCGAGCGATACGAATTAAAATTTTTAAAATAATTTCATGCAAAAAAAGAGACATATATATATGAGCCAGTCCATGCAAAAAGGTACAAAAACGAAATTCTAAAACGTGTGCATAACTATTGGTAGCAGACTTCCCGTATGAGAAAATTAGGAGGATTCCGCTTAAAAATAGCAGGAACCCAGGCGGAATCCAAACCTAAAATTCAAACTAAATTAGTATTATCCCAACTCAAATAGGTCCATTTTATTCATTAGGAATGTATTTCTACTTGAAATACCAAGTACTTGTTGTTAGCCTGTTTACCTGGACACATGTCTTATTACACAATAAGTACGGATATGGTAAATTCTGTATAATGTATCTCTGGACTGGGGTGTTAAAGATATTTTAATCTGACAACACGAATGCTTAGTTGTTAATTTCTGTGTCATTTGGTCTCTTGACAAGAGATCATACCACATCTCCTTATTTTTATATGTGTTTTTAGATTTACTTGTGTTTTATGCCCAAACAATGCAAAAGCAGAATGCAGAATCTTTAAAATGTGCTGCCTTAGATCGAGTCTATATCTGGAGACTGATTTTACCTACTATTTGGGTGTTTGACTAAGAAGCATTTTAATAAACAAATTGTGGCTTATTTCATATTTATAATACAGTTAAGATTCAAGGCCATATTTTGCTAAATATGAAGATTAATTACTCTTAGTAAAAATTGCGAGAAGATGTTTCATAATTTGTATACAAAAAAAGTTAAGTAAAGACTCTCTTTAAGTTATGTCGGGTAAATATCTTTTTGATAAAATGATGCAACTGGATGCACCCCTAAATACAAAATAATAACCATAAATAGCAGGCATGCGTGAATCAGATAGTAGCATAAAAACAAGAGTGCACATGCTGAAATGTCTCGCCTTCTTTACTAACCATTGATATTATGTTGATAGTCCTAAATCATTAAAATGAAAGCTTTACTACAACTATTACATAAACCTAACATGATCCAAGAAAATGAAGTCAAGGTCATATAAACCAAACAAGAAATACATGAACACCTTACAATCATTCAATACACTAAATATAGTTGACCTATTGCTTATAGTTACTAAGAAACAGACATAACCACGAAAACTAAACATTGACCAATGAATCGTGAAAATGAGGTCAAGGTCAGATGAACCATGCCAGGCAGACATGAACAGCTTACAATCCTTCCATACAACAAATAAAGTTGACCTATTGCTTATAATTTTAGAAAAACAGACCGAAAAACATAAACTTAACACTGAGCAATGAACCGTGAAAATGAGGTCAAGGTCAAATAAAACCTGTGAGACTGACATGTACATCATAAAATATGTCCATACACCAAATATAGTTGACTTACTGCATATAGTATTAGAAAAAAGACCAAAACTCAAAAACTTAACTTAGACCACTGAACCATGAAAATGAGGTCAAAGTTAGATGACACCTGGCAGTTGGACATGTACACCTTACAATCATTCCATACACCAAATATAGTAGACATATTGCATAAAGTATAAGAAAAACGGACCAAAACACAAAAACTTAACTATAACCACTGAACTATGAAAATGAGGCCAAGGTCAGAAGACAAAAGAGGGACAAAAGATACCAAAGGGACAGTCAAACTTGTAAATCTAAAACAAACTGACAACGCCATGGCTAAAAATGAAAAAGACAAACAGAAAACAATAGTACTCATGACACAACATAGAAAACTAAAGAATAAACAACACGAACCCCACCAAAAACTAGGGGTGATCTCAGGTGCTCCAGAAGGGTAAGCAGATCCTGCTCCACATGCGGCACCCGTCGTGTTGCTTATGTGATTACAAATCCGGTAAATAGTCTAATTCGGTAGGTCAAATTCATGAAAGGGAAGGGGATTGTAGTTAAAACGTAAGGAACATATCTGATATCATTTGTGAAACGGTTATTCCATAACGGTCAACCAACTCGTGATGGCGTCCGTAAAATTTACCAAGGGAACTCTTGGTTTAATAGCTTCCTTGTGAGCAGTAACCCTTTATCAAGAAAATCATTATATGAAATGCAAGCACGGGAATATCGTTGGACATGATACAATCCTTCTATACACCAAATATACTAGACCTATTGCTTATAGTATCTGAGATATGATCTTGACCACTAAAACTTAACCTTGTTTACTGATCCCTGAAATGAGGTCGAGGTCAAAGGAAAACTGTTTGACGGGCATGAGGACCTTGCAAGGTACGCACATATGAAATATAGTTATCGTATTACTCATAATAAGAGAGAAACTAACATTACAAAAAATTTCTATTTTTTTTTCAAGTAGTCACTGAACCATGAAAATGAGGTCGAGGACAATGGACATGTCACAGACGGAAACTTCGTAACATAAGGCATCTATATACAAAGTATGAAGCATCAAGGTCTTCCATCGTCTAAAATATAAAGCTTTTAAGAAGTTAGCTAAGACCGCCGCCGGATTACTATCCCTATATCGAGCTTTCTGCAACAAAAGTCGCAGGCTCAACAATTAGATGTGGTATGATTGCCAATCAGACAACTATTCACCAAAGTTCATATGATTTAAATGTAATCAATTATAGGCAATCGTACGACCTTCAACAATGAGAATAAAATGCCTCGCTGAGCACAGCCTTATACGACCACAGTGGTCGAACCCTCAACAGTTGGGGCAAATTTGGACACAATATTCAAGCTTGATACTATCTGAATTTGGATTGTGATCAAATTTTTGACATAATATAGGTTTCTGACACAAAATAAATGTGGTTAAAGATTTTACAAATCTAATGCACAATACTGTGCAATTGAAAATTTCTTCTTGAAACTTTTCAAAGATTTGAAATTTTGAAAATTTTGAAAAAAAATATGAACCCTTTTAAAAAAAAATTGGAAACCCCACTTCCCCCCAAACTTTTTGAATCCCCCTTTTAGCATTAACCATCAAACTTAATTGCAGCCTTTCCTTTGAAGTATGGAACGTTTTAGTACAATTTTAGAGAGATCCATACACTTAATCACAAGTTACTGTCTGGAAATTAGAAAAATGCATAACACATAAAGTTGACCTATTGCTTATAGTTGAAGATAAACAGACCAAAACACAAAAAAATAACACTGAGCAATGAACCGTGAAAATGAGGTCAAGGTCAAATAAAACCTGTACGACTGACATATAGATCATAAAATAATTCCATACACCTAATATAGTTGACCTATTGCATATAGTATTAGAAAAAAAAGTCCAAAATTCAAAAACTTAACTTTGACCACTGAACCATGAAAATGAAGTCAAGGTCAAATGACACCTGCCAGCTAGACATGTACACCTTACAATTATTCCATACACCAAATATAGTAGACCTATTGCATACAGTATAAGAAAAACAGTCCAAAACACAAAAACTTAACTATTACCACTGAACCATGAAACCATAAATACAGAGTATGAAGCATCCAGGTCTTCTACCTTCTAAAACATAAAGCTTTTAAGAAGTTAGCTAAATCCGCCGTAGCCGCCGCCGCCACATCACTATCCCTAAGTCAAACTTTCTGCAACAACAGTTGCAGGCTCGACAAAAAACTTCATCAGCAACAATTAATAGTTATATCAAAAAATTAATTTCTTTCATCAGCATTTAAAAGAAACTTCTAAAAATAAATTGACAGCTAGGACTTTGCAACCACAAAAACCCTTTTAAATACATCAGTATTAACAGTATTAAAATAGAAAATGACATCATGATCATGCCTAAAATTAAAAAGCCTCCATGAGCAACATTAAATAGTAATATCTAAAAATAAATTTCCTTCACATACATAATCATGATAATCATGGCTAAAATAAATTATTTTTTAAAATAGAAAATGACATCATGATCATGCCTAAAATTAAAAAGCCTCCATCAGCAACATTAAATAGTAATATCTAAAAATAAAATTCCTTCACATACATAATCATGATAATCATGGCTAAAATAAATTATTTTTTAAAATAGAAAATGACATCATGATCAGGGGCGTAGCTGCCGTTAGGCACTTTAGGCACGTGCCTACACATAATTTTTATACAAATATTTTTTTTTCATTAAAAAAATTTAAAATAAACAACGTTATATGTAGATGAACTCCAGTGCAGTTGTCACAACTCTAATTATCGAATGTCATGTGTACACTAGTCTCTCGTCCTTAGTGAATGGAATATTAGATAGAATTGAATGGGTTTTTTTTATGTGTGTACCTTATATAGAAACTATAAACTAGAAACTAGAACTTTGGTTCAGATCATTTCAATTCTATCAACAAAAACTTGAATGAATCTCAACTTAGACACATGAATTTTTAATTAGTTGTTGTTAGTTTTCAACTAGCTTTCCACTTTGTCTTCATCGACTTGCCAATGTTGGTCGTCCGTTTGGCTGTGTAGGATGTATAAATACGTAGTCACGTCTGGTCAGAATGGGGACATTTAATCTTATGCCTAGTTGTAGAGAGAATGCCACTCTTTGAGGAGTTCGTAGTTGGTCTACTGAAAGGCAAAGTTTCTGCTCCTATCCAATAATCCCTCATTTTCCAATGCTTGGCATTTTTAAAATTTCCAGACCTTCGTCCTGTACAACACCTATTACAGGACTAAGCTCTCTGTAGTGTTTATTGTAAATAATCAATTTGGTTTTTTTTGTTCTAAACTTGCATAAATATTTTACACTGAATGTTTAAAAATCAATCTATCAACTAGCTTCCAGTAGTTTTGAGTACTCTCAGATCTACGTGTAATGACCACAATTATTCAAATTCCTAAGCAAGTAGAGCGGGATATAAAGAAATACGAATTTCTTGAATTTTGTTACGTTAGTATGAACAGAACAGAACTTTTGCATTATGCATCGACTATGTGTGTATGTGTTTGTGTGGCTAGGGTGAAGGTTTTTAAAAGAGTCAAAAGATTGATGGTTGATGTCTTTCTAGCCAAAAGGATAGTGTTATTATATAGTAATATCACTGAGTGTTTACGTGCATGTGCCTATTTTTTTTTTAATGAAGGATCGTCAATAAGTACTATCAATTAAGTATATATCGATCATAACGGAATAGTTTTGAAAATACCAAACAGGGTGTACTGCTTAATTAAAGGGATACGCGGATCTATGCTGGGCAGTACATATTACAAATATTTTTTTTTAATATTTGATTTTCCAATTGTACTGCGTTATTTAATTCACCGTTCTGATGTTATGGTAAATTATTCATAATTCGTCGAACTTTTCATCATGTATATTATAATTACCATGATTAAATAACCAGAAAATTTAATATTTTTGTGCATAAAACTTTGCAGCCAAAACGCTGAAATTCGTTTTCCGTCGGGGGGCTTCGTCCCCCCCTTGAACCCCCTACCAGGGCTCTGTCCTGGACCTGATGGGGGCCTTGAGCGGCCCCCAGACCCCCTGCCGATTTGTGCCTACAGTTAGATGAATACCTAGCTACGCCCCTGATGATCATGCCTAAAATTAAAAAGCCTCCATCAGCAACATTAAATAGTAATATCTAAAAATAAAATTCCTTCACATCCAAAATCATGGCTATTATAAATTAAATAACCTTTATTAAACATTTTAAGAATAGTAACTTCTAACAGTGGCGGATTTACCGGGGGGGGGGCACAGGGGGCACGTGCCCCCCCAGTTCAGGTCAACAATTTTTTTTTCTAACATAATTTTATTGTTACTGAAACTTCTTATCTAGTGCGGAAATTGTCACAGCTTGATTAGACTTCTTAAAGTGGCCTTTAATTAATATCAGCGTCCCCATGCGTGATTTATGACAACTTATCGGTGGGTGTGTAAATATTGACACCTGTGTGTAATGTCTTTATGAAAAAGCTTTTATGTAAAATACATTTACATGTTGATTGGAATAGTGCAAATTTGTATTGGTTTATAATACAATACCGATTAAGATCGATTACCAGGTGAAACTTCTGATCTGTGTATTTGAAGAATAGGTACAAACATTTCCTGTAAATGTACGTTTTTTTCCAAAACTTTGTTTTTGTGAATTTATTCAGCAACAAATTAAACTGTTTATTTTTTGATAACTTAGAAGATATGTTTTTTAAACGGAATGTCATATTTCATTCCCCTCTTATTTTCAAGGGAAATCAACAATTTGTTTTACTCCCCCTCCCCTTTCCCCTAATGCCTTCCCCCGTCCAGGAAAAATTAACTGACATTTAAATAATCATCAATAAAATGCTATTTGATTTTCGTTAAAATTAAGTTTGTAACAGAATCTAGGACTTACACATTTCTCTCAAAGCCGAAGCATGCAGTTATATTGTTTGTATTGTTCTTGTTTCAATTACCATGTACATGTATGAGGCTATGCAAAAGGTCACCATTTATGAAGATATGAAGGTGTTTTGCAGATATTAGAATAATGTGCAAAAAAGTAAGTCTGGAAGTGAGGCCAAAACATATAGATAAAAGAATATAGAGGTGATGAAATATAAAGAAAATAGTGTTTTATTGTTGCATGGTTGTTAAACGTCCAGTGGCAAATATTTGATGCATGTTTAGGTTGAATATAATAAAGATCAATTGGCAGTAAAGTTAAAAAGTAAAAAAAACTTAAAACATATCGAAATACAGAAACGATGATCTGACCCCCTCCCCCCCCCCCCAAAAAAAAAGGAGGGTGGGATATGTTTTATTTTCTATTTGTTTTGTTATTTATATCGCGGAAAAGTGATTATTTTTTTTAACAACTTTACTTGAATCGAATGAAAAATGAAAAAAAGATTGTCTTTTGAATAGAAATACATTTTATTAAAAGATAATCAGGATATAATTATATACCCTCCGCAACCGACTCTCGCGTGAGTTACGTTAATTTTATTCAATAGAATGTAAGATTATCTTATTATTTGCTCATTTGATAGAGTAAAAGGTATACATAAATTTTAAAAAGTTAAGAACTGACACGAAGACGAATATAAATACATGTAGGTCACAGTATGATTTCCTATTCAGTGTGTATCGCTCTGAACATGCATGAAATATTTGCCACTGGACGTTAAGCAAGCAACCAAAAATCCATCAACCTATTCAATTTGACTCAATTAGATTTTCAAAATCTTACACACGAATATGTTAAATCTGGATTTATTTTATGAAAGTCTACATTAAAATTCATCACATGTATATGAAAATGTTTCTTTATCATGTTTATTGTAGCGATAAATCCACAAAACTTCACGTTATTTGTTTCTATAATTAAACTGCAGGACTACAATGAAAGTTTCTTTTACACCTATTATCGATTGATCTTTAAAAAAACAAATTTCTAAATCGGCATCAAAAAACTATAAGACGAATAAAGTTGTGAAGTAAATCATAGACTGTATGTTTATCAAGGAAAATAATGACCTTACACATGTAATTATTGTATGCCTTGGAACATATATCATTGAAACTTGATATCGTCCGGGTTGATTCTGAAAAAGAATGACCTGACGTTCTGAAAGAAAATAACTCCATATAGGTATATAAAACTGAATATTACCTTTTCTGTTTTCACCCAAGGACTGCATCCTTGATCTAATAACAATTTTGTAACATCAATATGTCCATTCCCAGCAGCATGATGTAAAGCTGTGTATCCAACCTATAACAATATAAAAATATAAACATGTTAACGGTGTGCAGGGTTTCCCCTGGGTCAATTATTTTTTTCGCCACCTCTTTTGCCAAAACAATATGTTTTTCGCCACTTTATTATTTTTTTCGCCAAGTAACATAAATATATTTTTCCTGTTGTGCCCTTTTGTACTAAGAAGTAATTTTTACAACAAAACAAAAGCTTTTATCACATGAAATTGATCCCTCATTTCATGTGTAGTCATTACATTGAAGGGTTACTCTCATTTGAGGGGTTGTTCCCAGCCTTTTGGATAGATTTTTTCATAACAGCAGTTATCTTTTCTTGACTATCGTAAATGAAAAAGTTGAGACGTACAACTATGCTTGAAACACGTGCATGTGTCACTCAAACGACTTTATTAATGTCAAAGGATAAAAGGATTAAAGTTTTAAATCGGAGATTTTTCTTGCTTTTGAACAATTTTCGTCACAACAGCTTTCTTTTCAAAACTATCTTTAAAGGGAGAGATGTCAAAAGTTTGCTTCAAACACGTGCGTCGCAAAGATGTAAATAAATTCTGTATGTGACATTTATAGCGGAAGCCATTTGACCATATCCTTTTGTGAAACAATTCAATCAACACCTTTATTAATTAGTCCTTTGTTGTCGATAGCTATAAAATGCAATCAGCTGATTATTGATTTTCTGTCTAAATCTTAATGAGGTCAAGGTGAATTCCGAGTATTGTCTGATCGGATAAAGTCCGAGAAACTCGAAAAAAAGTAAATAAACAAGATGGAGGAAAATAAATCGGTTTATATATTTCTTTCGCCAAATTCTTTCGCAAATGACGAATTTTTATCGCCACAATTATTATTTTTTCGCAAATTGCGAAAATGGCGACCGCCAGCGGAAACCCTGACGGTGTGTGATAATAAATCAAGAGAGGTGTCAAAATGTAAGAAATATAACATCAGAGAAGAAAATATCCAATTATAATTGTGTATAAACTGATAAATGGTAGATTAAGATATATAAACTAAATATATATTTTCTGATTCAGTTCTACAAAACAGGTAAAAATAATAGCAAACCCTATTTAATATAAGTCTAATAAGTATTTGTTGTCCATTTAACATGTCTGATTAACAACATGATTTTATGTTGATTCTGTCATGTCTGTAGAATAATCAAAGTTGAAAAAAAAAAAAATTCAAGAAACATTGAAACAAGTTATGTTTTCTGATTCAGTACGAAGAGACAAGAAAAATAAGACCCCACTTTATATAATTCTGTCAAGTATTTGTTATTTTTAAAAGATGTTTTACATTAGATCTGTAGAATTAACATTATCTGACTAAAGATGTTAACACAACATGTTCTCATCAACTTCTCATTAAAATCAGATGTTTACAAAATAATTTTTTGTCAGGAAACAAAATAAAACCTTTCCTATCTGATTCAGTTCTGTGTTACGAATAAAATGAGACCCCACTTTATATAATTCTAACAAATATTTGTTGTCCATTAAATCTGTCTGATTAACAACATGATTTTGTGTAGATTCTGTATATAGTGGTGTTTTGTCAGAGTAAAGTGATTATATCTATCATTACCCTGGATGTGGCCTCTAACTGACTGCCGTGAGTGACAAGGAACGTCACCACCTCCAGGTGTCCTCCCCCAGCCGCCCACATTAATGGTGTCAGTCCACTCTGTAATATCAACATATAACAGACATCAAAACTTGTGTCATAAACTGGACAATGTTGTGTAATAAATATAAACAAAATATATATCACATGAATCAGTGGTCAAAACTGAATAAAATGACCAGTCACACTTGTATTTATATTCTACATAAACAACAAATAAACAACATGTTTTATTGTGAGATGTCAGAACTTCCATCAGAACTGTCAGATTAAAAAAAAAACTTTTTTCAAGAAACATAAAAACGAGTTATATTTTCTGATTCAGTACGAAGAGACAAGAAAAATAAGACCCCACTTTATATAATTCTGTCAAGTATTTGTTATTTTTAAAAGATGTTTTACATTAGATCTGTAGAATTAACATTATCTGACTAAAGATGTTAACACAACATGTTCTCATCAACTTCTCATTAAAATCAGATGTTTACAAAATAATTTTTTGTCAGGAAACAAAATAAAACCTTTCCTATCTGATTCAGTTCTGTGTTACGAATAAAATGAGACCCCACTTTATATAATTCTAACAAATATTTGTTGTCCATTAAATCTGTCTGATTAACAACATGATTTTGTGTAGATTCTGTATATAGTGGTGTTTTGTCAGAGTAAAGTGATTATATCTATCATTACCCTGGATGTGGCCTCTAACTGACTGCCGTGAGTGACAAGGAACGTCACCACCTCCAGGTGTCCTCCCCCAGCCGCCCACATTAATGGTGTCAGTCCACTCTGTAATATCAACATATAACAGACATCAAAACTTGTGTCATAAACTGGACAATGTTGTGTAATAAATATAAACAAAATATATATCACATGAATCAGTGGTCAAAACTGAATAAAATGACCAGTCACACTTGTATTTATATTCTACATAAACAACAAATAAACAACATGTTTTATTGTGAGATGTCAGAACTTCCATCAGAACTGTCAGATTAAAAAAAAACTTTTTTCAAGAAACATTGAAACGAGTTATATTTTTTGATTCAGTATGAAAAGACGAGAAAAATAAGACCCCACTTTATATAATTCTTACAAATATTTGTTGTTCATTAAATCTGTCTGATTAACAATGATTCGGTAGAATGATCAAAGTTAAAAAATAAACTTTTTTCAAGGAACATAAAAACAAGTTATATTTTCTGATTCAGTACGAAGAGACAAGAAAAATAAGACCCCACTTTATATAATTCTGTCAAGTATTTGTTATTTTTAAAAGATGTTTTACATTAGATCTGTAGAATTAACATTATCTGACTAAAGATGTTAACACAACTTGTTCTCATCAACTTCTCATTAAAATCAGATGTTTACAAAATAATTTTTTGTCAAGAAACAAAATAAAACCTTTCCTATCTGATTCAGTTCTGTGTTACGAATAAAATGAGACCCCACTTTATATAATTCTAACAAATATTTGTTGTCCATTAAATCTGTCTGATTAACAACATGATTTTGTGTAGATTCTGTATAAAGTGATGTTTTGTCAGAGTAAGGTGATTATATCTATCATTACCATGGTGGATGTAGCCTCTAACTGACTGCCCTGACTGACGAGGTACGTCACTACCTCCAGGTGTCCTCTTTGAGCCGCCACCATTAATGGTGTCACTCCTCTAAACTGTAATATCAACATATAACAGACATCAAAACTTGTGTCATAAACTGGACAATGTTGTGTAATAAATATAAACAAAATATATATCACATGAATCAGTGGTCAAAACTGAATAAAATGACCAGTCACACTTGTATTTATATTCTACATAAACAACAAATAAACAACATGTTTTATTGTGAGATGTCAGAACTTCCATCAAAACTGTCAGATTAAAAAAAAATATATAATTCCGTCAAGTATTTGTTCTTTTTAAAAGATGTTTTACATTAGATCTGTAGAATTAACATTATCTGACTAAAGATGTTTTCACAACTTGTTCTCATCAACTCATTAAAATCAGATGTTTACAAAATATTTTTTCGTCAGGAAACAAAATAAAACCTTTACTATCTGATTCAGTTCTGTGTTACAAATAAAATGAGGCCCCACTTTATATAATTCTGTCAAGTTTTTTTATTATTATTATTAAATCTGTCTGATTAACAAAGTTAAAAAAAAATTATTTCAAGAAAAATAAAAACAAATTATATTTTCTGATTCAAATTAATGAAACAGGAAAAATGAGGCCCCACTTTATATAATTCTAACAAATTTTTGTTGTCCATTAAACCTGTCCGATTAACAGTATTTTGTGTTAATTCAGAATATTGATCAAAGCTTAAAAAGAATTCAGAGGTATTTCCATGTAAAATGTTTGTGTGGTGTATAACAGTTGCTTCAAATTATATGTGCTGTTGCTTATTATGGTAATATAGCAGTGGTGTATGTTTGTGTTGAGTATAAGTAAAGAATTTCAAAAGCCGTGTTTTTACTTTTTGTTTGCGTTGCCTATAAATGTTGATATGTCACTTGTTTGTGAGCAGTATAAGAGTATCATTGCTATGTCACTTGTTGGTGTTGAGTATAAGAGTGTCATTGCTATGTCATATGTTGGTGCTGAGTATAAGAGTGGTATTGCTATGTCACTAGTTGGTGTTGAGTATAAGAGTGTCATTGATATGTCACTAGTTGGTGTTGAGTAAAAGAGTGTCAGTGATATGTCCCTTGTTGGTGCTGAGTATAAGAGTGTCATTGCTAGGTCACATGTTGATGTTGAGTATAAGAGTGTCAGTGATATGTCACATGTTGGTGCTGAGGATAAGTTTCATTGGTATGCCACATGTTGGTGTTGAGTATAAGAGTGTCAGTGATATGTCACATGTTGGTGTTGAGGATAAGAGTGTGATTGCTACAATTAATGTGCATGTCACATGTTTCTAATAAATATAAGGGTGGTATGGTTACATGTTTGTGAGCATATGTCACATATTGGTGTTGAGTATAAGAGTGTAATTGCTATGTCACATATTGGTGTTGAGTATAAGAGTGCTATTGCTATGTCACATATTGGTGTTGAGTATAAGAGTGTTATTGCTATCTCACATATTGGTGTTGAGTATAAGAGTGTAATTGCTATGTCACATGTTGGTTCTGAGTATAAGAGTATTATTGCTATGTCACATATTGGTGTTGAGTATAAGAGTGTTATTGCTGTCACATGTTGGTGCTGAGTATAAGAGTGTAATTGCTGTCACATGTTGGTGCTGAGTATAAGAGTGTTATTGCTAGGTCACATGTTGGTGTTGAGTATAAGAGTGTAATTGCTGTCACATGTTGGTGTTGAGTATAAGAGTGTTATTGCTATGTCACATGTTGGTGTTGAGTATAAGAGTGTTATTGCTATGTCACGTGTTGATGTTGAGTATAAGAGTGTTATTGCTATGTCACATGCTGGTGTTGAGTAAAAGTGTTATTGCTATGTCACATATTGGTGTTGAGTATAAGAGTTGTCATTGCTATGTCACATGCTGGTGTTGAGTATAAGAGTGTTATTGCTATGTCACATGTTGATGCTTAGTATAAGAGTGTTATTGCTATGTCCATATAGGTGTTGAGTATAAGAGTGTAATTGCTGTCACATGTTGGTGCTGAGTATAAGAGTGTAATTGCTATGTCACATGTTGGTGCTGAGTATAAGAGTGTTATTGCTAGGTCACATGTTGGTGTTGAGTATAAGAGTGTAATTGCTGTCACATGTTGGTGTTGAGTCTAAGAGTGTTATTGCTATGTCACATGTTGGTGTTGAGTATAAGAGTGTTATTGCTATGTCACGTGTTGATGTTGAGTATAAGAGTGTTATTGCTATGTCACATGCTGGTGTTGAGTAAAAGTGTTATTGCTATGTCACATATAGGTGTTGAGTATAAGAGTTGTCATTGCTAAGTCACATGTCGATGCTGAGTATAAGAGTGTCAGTGGTATGTCACATGTTGGTGTTGAGTATAATAGTGTTATTGCTATGTCACATGTTGGTGTTGAGTATAAGAGTGTTATTGCTATGTCACATGTTGATGCTGAGTATAAGAGTGTCAATGGTATGTCACATGTTGGTGTTGAGTATAAGAGTGTTATTGCTATGTCACATATTGGTGTTGAGTATAAGAGTGTTATTGCTATGTCACATATTGGTGTTGAGTATAAGAGTGTTATTGCTATGTCACATATTGGTGTTGAGTATAATAGTGTCGTTGCTATATCACATGTCGATGCTAAGTATAAGAGTGTCATTGTAATATCACATGTCGATGCTGAGTATAAGAGTGTCAGTGATATGTCACATGTTGGTGTTGAGTAAAAGAGTGCCATTGCTATGTCACATGTTGGTGCTGAGTATAAGAGTGTCAGTGATATGTCACATGTTGGAGTTTAGTAAAAGAGTGTCATTGCCATGTCACATGTCGGAGCTGAGTATAAGAGTGTCAGTGATATGTCACATGTCGGAGCTGAGTATAAGAGTGTCAGTGATATGTCACATGTTTGTGTTGAGTATAAGAGTGTCAGTGATATGTTACATGTTGGTGTTGAGTATAAGAGTGTCAGTGATATGTCACATGTTGGTGTTAAGTATAAGAGTGTCAGTGATATGTCACATAGTGGTGCTGAGTATACGAGTGTCAGTGATATGTTACATGTTGATGCTGAGTATAAGAGTGTCAGTGATATGTCACATGTTGGTGTTACGTATAAGAGTGTCAGTTATATGTCACATGTCAGAGCTGAGTATAAGAGTGTCATTGATATGTCACATGTTGGTGTTGAGTATAAGAGTGTCAGTGATATGTCACATGTTGGTGTTCAGTATAAGAGTGTCAGTGATATGTCACATGTTGGTGTTGAGTATAAGAGTGTCAGTGATATGTCACATGTTGATGCTGAGTATACGAGTGTCAGTGATATGTCACATGTTGGTGTTAAGTATAAGAGTGTCAGTGATATGTCACATGTTGGTGCTGAGTATACGAGTGTCAGTGATATGTTACATGTTGATGCTGAGTATAAGAGTGTCAGTGATATGTCACATGTTGGTGTTGAGTATAAGAGTGTCAGTGATATGTCACATGTTGGTGTTGAGTATAAGAGTGTCAGTGATATGTCACATGTTGGTGCTGAGTATAAGAGTGTCAGTGATATGTCACATGTTGGAGTTTAGTAAAAGAGTGTCATTGCCATGTCACATGTCGGAGCTGAGTATAAGAGTGTCATTGCTAGGTCACATGATGGTGTTGAGTAAAAGAATGTCATTGCTAGGTCACATGTTGGTGTTAAGTATAAGAGTGTCATTGATATGTCACATGATGGTGCTGAGTATAAGAGTGTCAGTGATATGTCACATGTTTGTGAGCAGTATAAGAGTGTCATTGATATGTCACATGTTGATGCTGAGTATACGAGTGTCAGTGATATGTCACATGTTGATGCTGAGTATAAGAGTGTCAGTGATATGTCACATGTTGGTGTTGAGTATAAGAGTGTCAGTGATATATCACATGTTGGTCTTAAGTATAAGAGTGTCAGTGATATGTCACATGTTGGTGCTGAGTATACGAGTGTCAGTGATATGTTACATGTTGATGCTGAGTATAAGAGTGTCAGTGATACGTCACATGTTGGTGTTGAGTATAAGAGTGTCAGTGATATGTCACATGTTGGTGTTGAGTATAAGAGTGTCAGTGATATGTAACATGTTGGTGCTGAGTATAAGAGTGTCAGTGATATGTCACATGTTGGAGTTTAGTAAAAGAGTGTCATTGCCATGTCACATGTCGGAGCTGAGTATAAGAGTGTCATTGCTAGGTCACCTGATGGTGTTGAGTAAAAGAGTGTCATTGCTAGGTCACATGTTGGTGTTAAGTATAAGAGTGTCATTGATATGTCACATGTTGGTGTTGAGTATAAGAGTGTCAGTGATATGTCACATGTTGATGCTGAGTATACGAGTGTCAGTGATATGTCACATGTTGGTGTTAAGTATAAGAGTGTCAGTGATATGTCACATGTTGGTGCTGAGTATACGAGTGTCAGTGATATGTTACATGTTGATGCTGAGTATAAGAGTGTCAGTGATATGTCACATGTTGGTGTTGAGTATAAGAGTGTCAGTGATATGTCACATGTTGGTGTTGAGTATAAGAGTGTTATTGCTATGTCACGTGTTGATGTTGAGTATAAGAGTGTTATTGCTATGTCACATGCTGGTGTTGAGTAAAAGTGTTATTGCTATGTCACATATAGGTGTTGAGTATAAGAGTTGTCATTGCTAAGTCACATGTCGATGCTGAGTATAAGAGTGTCAGTGGTATGTCACATGTTGGTGTTGAGTATAATAGTGTTATTGCTATGTCACATGTTGGTGTTGAGTATAAGAGTGTTATTGCTATGTCACATGTTGATGCTGAGTATAAGAGTGTCAATGGTATGTCACATGTTGGTGTTGAGTATAAGAGTGTTATTGCTATGTCACATATTGGTGTTGAGTATAAGAGTGTTATTGCTATGTCACATATTGGTGTTGAGTATAAGAGTGTTATTGCTATGTCACATATTGGTGTTGAGTATAATAGTGTCGTTGCTATATCACATGTCGATGCTAAGTATAAGAGTGTCATTGTAATATCACATGTCGATGCTGAGTATAAGAGTGTCAGTGATATGTCACATGTTGGTGTTGAGTAAAAGAGTGCCATTGCTATGTCACATGTTGGTGCTGAGTATAAGAGTGTCATTGATATGTCACATGTTGGAGTTTAGTAAAAGAGTGTCATTGCCATGTCACATGTCGGAGCTGAGTATAAGAGTGTCAGTGATATGTCACATGTTTGTGTTGAGTATAAGAGTGTCAGTGATATGTTACATGTTGGTGTTGAGTATAAGAGTGTCAGTGATATGTCACATGTTGGTGTTCAGTATAAGAGTGTCAGTGATATGTCACATAGTGGTGCTGAGTATACGAATGTCAGTGATATGTTACATGTTGATGCTGAGTATAAGAGTGTCAGTGATATGTCACATGTTGGTGTTGAGTACAAGAGTGTCAGTGATATGTCACATGTTGGTGTTGAGTATAAGAGTGTCAGTGATATGTCACATGTTGGTGTTACGTATAAGAGTGTCAGTGATATGTCACATGTCAGAGCTGAGTATAAGAGTGTCATTGATATGTCACATGTTGGTGTTGAGTATAAGAGTGTCAGTGATATGTCACATGTTGGTGTTCAGTATAAGAGTGTCAGTGATATGTCACATGTTGGTGTTGAGTATAAGAGTGTCAGTGATATGTCACATGTTGATGCTGAGTATACGAGTGTCAGTGATATGTCACATGTTGGTGTTAAGTATAAGAGTGTCAGTGATATGTCACATGTTGGTGCTGAGTATACGAGTGTCAGTGATATGTTACATGTTGATGCTGAGTATAAGAGTGTCAGTGATATGTCACATGTTGGTGTTGAGTATAAGAGTGTCAGTGATATGTCACATGTTGGTGTTGAGTATAAGAGTGTCAGTGATATGTCACATGTTGGTGCTGAGTATAAGAGTGTCAGTGATATGTCACATGTTGGAGTTTAGTAAAAGAGTGTCATTGCCATGTCACATGTCGGAGCTGAGTATAAGAGTGTCATTGCTAGGTCACCTGATGGTGTTGAGTAAAAGAGTGTCATTGCTAGGTCACATGTTGGTGTTAAGTATAAGAGTGTCATTAATATGTCACAAGATGGTGCTGAGTATAAGAGTGTCAGTGATATGTCACATGTTTGTGAGCAGTATAATAGTGTCATTGATATGTCACATGTTGATGCTGAGTATACGAGTGTCAGTGATATGTTACATATTGATGCTGAGTATAAAAGTGTCAGTGATATGTCACATGTTGGAGCTGAGTATAAGAGTGTCAGTGATATGTCACATGTTGGAGCTGAGTATAAGAGTGTCAGTGATATGTCACATGTTTGTGTTGAGTATAAGAGTGTCAGTGATATGTCACATGTTGGTGTTAAGTATAAGAGTGTCAGTGATATGTCACATGTTGGTGCTGAGTATACGAGTGTCAGTGATATGTTACATGTTGATGCTGAGTATAAGAGTGTCAGTGATATGTCACATGTTGGTGTTGAGTATAAGAGTGTCAGTGATATGTCACATGTTGGTGTTGAGTATCAGAGTGTCAGTGATATGTCACATGTCGGAGCTGAGTATAAGAGTGTCAGTGATATGTCACATGTCGGTGCTGAGTATAAGAGTGTCAGTGATATGTCACATGTTGGAGTTTAGTAAAATAGTGTCATTGCCATGTCACATGTCGGAGCTGAGTATAAGAGTGTCATTGCTAGGTCACCTGATGGTGTTGAGTAAAATAGTGTCAGTGATATGTCACATGTTGGTGTTGAGTATAAGAGTGTCAGTGATATGTCACATGTTGGTGTTAAGTATAAGAGTGTCATTGATATGTCACATGATGGTGCTGAGTATAAGAGTGTCAGTGATATGTCACATGTTTGTGAGCAGTATAAGAGTGTCATTGATATGTCACATGTTGATGCTGAGTATACGAGTGTTAGTGATATGTTACATGTTGATGCTGAGTATAAGAGTGTCAGTGATATGTCACATGTTGGGGCTGAGTATAAGAGTGTCAGTGATATGTCACATGTTTGTGTTGAGTATAAGAGTGTCAGTGATATGTCACATGTTGGTGTTGAGTATAAGAGTGTCAGTGATATGTCACATGTTGGTGTTGAGTATAAGAGTGTCAGTGATATGTCACATGTTGGTGTTAAGTATAAGAGTGTCAGTGATATGTCACATGTTGGTGCTGAGTATACGAGTGTCAGTGATATGTTACATGTTGATGCTGAGTATAAGAGTGTCAGTGATATGTCACATGTTTGTGTTGAGTATAAGAGTGTCAGTGATATGTCACATGTTGGTGTTACGTATAAGAGTGTCAGTGATATGTCACATGTCAGAGCTGAGTATAAGAGTGTCATTGATATGTCACATGTTGGTGTTGAGTATAAGAGTGTCAGTGATATGTCACATGCTGGTGTTGAGTATAAGAGTGTCAGTGATATGTCACATGTTGGTGTTGAGTATAAGAGTGTCAGTGATATGTCACATGTTGGTGTTGAGTATAAGATTGTCAGTGATATGTCACATGTTGGTGCTGAGTATAAGATTGTCAGTGATATGTCACATGTTGGTGTTGAGTATAAGAGTGTCAGTGATATGTCACATGTTGGTGCTGATGTTAAGCATGTCATGGTTATGTCACATGTTAGTGTTAAGTATAAGAGTGTCAGTGATATGTCACATGTCAGAGCTGAGTATAAGAGTGTCATTGATATGTCACATGTTGGTGTTGAGTATAAGAGTGTCAGTGATATGTCACATACTGGTGTTGAGTATAAGAGTGTCAGTGATATGTCACATGTTGGTGCTGAGTATAAGATTGTCAGTGATATGTCACATGTTGGTGTTGAGTATAAGAGTGTCAGTGATAAGTCACATGTTGGTGCTGAGTATAAGAGTGTCAGTGATATGTCACATGTTGGTGTTGAGTATAAGAGTGTCAGTGATATGTCACATGTTGGTGTTGAGTATAAGAGTGTCAGTGATATGTCACATGTTGGTGCTGATGTTAAGCATGTCATGGTTATGTCACATGTTAGTGTTAAGTATAAGAGTGTCAGTGATATGTCACATGTTGGTGTTAAGTATAATAGTGTCAGTGATATGTCACATATTGGTGTTGAGTATAAAAGTGTCAGTGATATGTCACATGTTGGTGCTGATGATAAGCATATCATGGTTATGTCACACATTAGTGTTAAGTATAAGAGTGTCAGTGATGTGTCACATGTTGGTGTTAAGTATAAGAGTGTCAGTGATATGTCACATGTTGGTGTTGAGTATAAGAGTGTCAGTGATATGTCACATGTTGGTGTTGAGTATAAGAGTGTCAGTGATATGTCACATATTAGTGCTGAGTATAATAGTGTCAGTGATATGTCACATGTCGGAGCTGAGTATAATAGTATCAGTGATATGTCACATCTTGGTGTTGAGTACACTAGTATCAGTGATATGTCACATATTGGTGCTGAGTATAACAGTGTCAGTGATATGTCACATGTTGGTGTTGAGTATAAGAGTGTCAGTGATATGTCACATGTTGGTGCTGAGTATAAGAGTGTCAGTGATATGTCAAATGTTGGTGTTGAGTATAAGAGTGTCAGTGATATGTCACATGTTGGTGTTAAGTATAAAAGTGTCAGTGATATGTCACATGTCGGAGCTGAGTATAAGAGTGTCATTGATATGTCACATGTTGGTGTTGAGTATAAGAGTGTCAGTGGTATGTCACATGTTGGTGCTGAGTATAAGAGTGTCAGTGATATGTCACATGTTGGTGTTGAGTATAAGAGTGTCATTGATATGTCACATGTTGGTGTTGAGATTAGAGTGTCAGTGATATGTCGCATATTGGTGTTGAGTATAAGAGTGTGAGTGATATGTCACATGTTGGTGTTGAGTTTAGAGTGTCAGTGATATGTCACATGTTGGTGTTGAGTATAAGAGTGTCAGTGATATGTCACATGTTGGTGTTGAGTATAAGAGTGTCAGTGATATGTCACATGTTGGTGCTGATGTTAAGCATGTCATGGTTATGTCACATGTTAGTGTTAAGTATAAGAGTGTCAGTGATATGTCACATGTTGGTGTTAAGTATAATAGTGTCAGTGATATGTCACATATTGGTGTTGAGTATAAAAGTGTCAGTGATATGTCACATGTTGGTGCTGATGATAAGCATATCATGGTTATGTCACACATTAGTGTTAAGTATAAGAGTGTCAGTGATGTGTCACATGTTGGTGTTAAGTATAAGAGTGTCAGTGATATGTCACATGTTGCTGCTGAGTATAAGAGTGTCAGTGATATGTCACATGTTGGTGTTGAGTATAAGAGTGTCAGTGATATGTCACATATTAGTGCTGAGTATAATAGTGTCAGTGATATGTCATTTGTCGGAGCTGAGTATAATAGTGTCAGTGATATGTCACATCTTGGTGTTGAGTACACTAGTATCAGTGATATGTCACATATTGGTGCTGAGTATAACAGTGTCAGTGATATGTCACATGTTGGTGTTGAGTATAAGAGTGTCAGTGATATGTCACATGTTGGTGCTGAGTATAAGAGTGTCAGTGATATGTCAAATGTTGGTGTTGAGTATAAGAGTGTCAGTGATATGTCACATGTTGGTGTTAAGTATAAAAGTGTCAGTGATATGTCACATGTCGGAGCTGAGTATAAAAGTGTCATTGATATGTCACATGTTGGTGTTGAGTATAAGAGTGTCAGTGGTATGTCACATGTTGGTGCTGAGTATAAGAGTGTCAGTGATATGTCACATGTTGGTGTTGAGTATAAGAGTGTCATTGATATGTCACATGTTGGTGTTGAGTTTAGAGTGTCAGTGATATGTCGCATATTGGTGTTGAGTATAAGAGTGTCAGTGATATGTCACATGTTGGTGTTGAGTTTAGAGTGTCAGTGATATGTCGCATATTGGTGTTGAGTATAAGAGTGTCAGTGATATGTCACATGTTGGTGTTAGGGAAAATAGTGTCATGGGTAGGTCAAATGATGATGTTTAGTAAAACAATGTCAATGCTATGCAGATGTTGGTACTGAGGATAAGCATGTCATGGTTATGTCACATGTTGGTGTTGAGTATAAAAGTGTCATTGATATGTCACATGTTGGTGTTGAGTATAAGAGTGATTTTGTAATTTCACATGTTGGTGTAAGTATGTGATTACTATGTCAAATGTTACCAGGTTACCCATGTTATGTTTAGTATAGAAGTGGTAAATATATGTAGTATGCTCATGTCTCATATGTCATGTTCAGTACAAAAGTGGTAAATGAATGTTGTATGATCAGGTTTCACATGTCATGTTCAGTAAAAGACTGGTGAATGAATGTTGTATTATTAGGTGTCACATGTCATGTTCAGTATACAGTAAGAGTAGTAAATGAATATTGTATGATCAGGTGTCACATGTCATGTTCAGTACAAAAGTGGTAAATGAATATGTATGATCAGGTGTCACATGTCATGTTCAGTACAAGACTGGTGAATGAATGTTGCATGATCAGGTGTCACATGTCATGTTCAGTACAGGACTGGTAACTGAATGCTGTATGATCAGGTGTCACATGTCATGTTCAGTACAGGAGTGGTGAATGAATGTTGTATGATCAGGTTACACATGTCATGTTCAGTACAGGAGTGGTAAATGAATGTTGTACAATGTTGTGTCACATGTCATGTTCAGTAGAGGAGTGGTGGATGAATGTCATATGATCAGGTGTCACATGTCATGTTCATTATAGAAGTAATGAATGAAAGATGTATGATCAGGTGTCACATGTCATGCTCAGTACAGAAGTGATAAATGAATGTTGTATGATCAGGTGTCACATATCATGTTCAGTATAGGAGTGGTGGATGAATGTTGTATGATCAGGTGTCATATGTCATGTTCAGTACAGGAGTGGTAAAAGAATGTTGTATGATCAGGTGTCACATATCATGTTCAGAAGAGGAGTGGTGGATGAATGTTGCATGATCAGGTGTCACATGTCATGTTCAGTACAGGAGTGGTAACGAATGTTGTATGATCAGGTGTCGCATGTCATGTTCAGTACAGGAGTGGTAACGAATGTTGTATGATCAGGTGTCGCATGTCATGTTCAGTACAGGAGTGGTAAATGAATGTTATATGATCAGGTGTCGCATGTCATGTTCAGTACAGGAGTGGTAAATGAATGTTATATGATCAGGTGTCATATGTCATGTTAAGTACAGAAGTGGTTAATGAATGTTATTATACTTCACGTTAAAATGCCATATTTTGATTGGCTAATACGAGGGTGTCATTTTACTCTATCACATAGCTGAGAGGGTGACAATTTTTTTGAATGTTACCCTCTCGTCTAAACCAATCAAAAATCGACAATTTAAAGGACAATGGATTGAATTTACATCAAGTAGATGAATACAATGCTTAAGTCTTACGTTCTGGATCAAATTTTATTATTTAACTGTCAAAATAAAAAATAAAAAACATCTTGTTGTTTATTTTTAATACTCGTAACGTTGTTATGTACGTGACGTCATAGAAAATCCTTTTGAAATAAAATTAATCTGTAAAAGACAAAAATGGTAGGACGTTCAGTATAATAAATTAAATAACACATAGCTGAGAGGGTGATAGAGCAGATTGGTACCCCTTGAAAAAGCATTGTCAACCTTGGCTTCGCCGCGGTTGACAATGTTTTCTCGGGGTACCAATCTGCTCTATCACCCTCTCAGCTATGTGTTATTTATATATTGTATGATGTGTTGTCACATGTCATGTTCAGTACAGGTGTGGTAAATGTATGTTGTATGATCATGTGTCACATGCCATGTTCAGTACAGGAGTGGTAACGAATGTTGTATGATCAGGTGTTGCATGTCATGTTCAGTACAGGAGTGTTAATTGAATGTTGTATGATCAGGTGTCGCATGTCATGTTTAGTACAGGAGTGGTGAATGAATGTTGTATGATCAGGTGTCACATGTCATGTTCAGTACAGAAGTAGTAAATGAATTTTGTACAATGTGGTGTCACATGTCATGTTAAGTAGAGGAGTGGTGGATGAATATTGTATGATCAGGTGTCACATATCATGCTCAGTACAGGACTGGTAACGAATGTTGTATGATCAGGTGTTGCATGTCATGTTCAGTACAGGAGTATTAATTGAATGTTGTATGATCAGGTGTCACATGTCATGTTCAATACAGGAGTTGTAAAAGAATGTTGTATGATGTGGTGTCACATGTCATGTTCAGTACAGGAGTGGTTAATGAATGTTGTTTGATCATGTGTCACATGTCATGTTCAGTAGAGGAGTGGTAACAAATGTTGTATGATCAGGTGTCTCATGTCATGTTCAGTACAGGAGTGGTTAATGAATGTTGTTTGATCAGGTGTCACATGTCATGTTCAGTAGAGGAGTGGTAACAAATGTTGTATGATCAGGTGTCTCATGTCATGTTCAGTACAGGAATGGTAAATCAATGTTGTATGATCAGGTGTCTCATATCATGTTCAGTAGAGGAGTGTTAATTGAACGTTGTATGATCAGGTGTCACATGTCATGTTCAGTACAGGAGTGGTAATGAATATTGTATGATCAGGTGTCACATGTCATGTTCAGTACAGGAGTGGTTAATGAATGTTGCATGATCTGGTGTCACATGTCATGTTCAGTATAGGAGTGGTAACAAATGTTGTATGATCAGGTGTCACATGTCATGTTCATTACAGGAGTGGTAACAAATGTTGTATGATCAGGTGTCGCATGTCATGTTCAGTACATGAGTGGTTAATGAATGATGTATGATCAGATGTCACATGTCATGTTCAGTACAGGAGTGGTAATAAATGTTGTATAATCAGGTGTCATGTGTCATGTTCAGTACAGGAGTGGTTAATGAATGTAGTTTGATGTGGTGTCACATGTCATGTTCAGTAGAGGAGTGGTAACAAATGTTGTATGATCAGGTGTCGCATGTCATGTTCAGTAGAGGAGTGGTGGATGAATGTTGTATGATCAGGTATCACATGTCATGTTCAGTACAGGAGTGGTTAATGAATGTTGTATGATCAGGTGTCATGTGTCATGTTCAGTAGAGGAGTGGTTAATGAATGTTGTATGATCAGGTGTCACATGTCATGTTCAGAACAGGAGTGGTAGTGAATGTTGTATGATGAGGTGTCGCATGTCATGTTCAGTACAGGAGTGGTGAATGACTGTTGTATAATCAGGTGCCACATGTCATGTTTAATACAGAATTGGTAAATGATTGTTGTATGATCCTGTGTCATGTCTTGTGTCATGATGATGCAAGATTTATGTAAAACCAAAGGAATTTTTTAGTAGAATACCATGAAAGTGAATGTTAAGTGTCTTAAAGTATAATAAAAAAAAATAACAATATTTCAGTTGTATGCAGTTAAGAGGTTTTAGACAGCAACCCTTTGACATACAAACTAGAGTGGTATTCATCAGTGAAATGAATAAATCACAATGTTTCAGTTGTGTATGCTTACAAATAATTAGACAGCAACCCTTTGACATACAAACTAGAGTGGTATTCATCAGTGTAATGAAGTAAATCACAATATGTCAGTTGTATACAGTTCATGCAGTTAGGAAGTATCAGACAGCAACCCTTTGACATACAAACAGGAGTGGTATTCATCAGTGTAATGAAGTCAATCACAATATTTCAGTTGTATACAGTTAGGAAGTATCAGACAGCAACCCTTTGACATACAAACTGAAGTGGTATTCATCAGTGTAATGAAGTAAATCACAATATTTCAGTTGTATACAGTTAGGAAGTATCAGACAGCAACACTTTGACATACAAACTGGAGTGGTATTCATCAGTGTAATTAAGTAAATCACAATATTTCAGTTGTATACAGTTAGGAAGTATCAGACAGCAACCCTTTGACATACAAACTGGAGTGGTATTCATCAGTGTAATGAAGTAAATCACAATATGTCAGTTGTATACGGTTAAGAAGTATCAGACAGCAACCCTTTGACATACAAACTGGAGTGGTATTCATCAGTGTAATGAAGTAAATCACAATATTTCAAGTTAGATTGTTTGTAGCTGTTTTTTGTCTTTTCGTCTGGCCATGGCATTCTCTTTCTACTTCATGTACTTAATGTGTTTTTCGCTGTTTTACTTGGGTATAGGTGTTGAATATAGGAGTTGTATACATTAATGTTGCGTACTGATGTTTCTCACTGTTTGTGTTGAATACTGGAGTTGACTATATTGGTGTTGTGATATATTGTTTTGCACTGTTTTTGTGGAATACAAGAGTTCTATATACATTTGGGATGTCTAATCATGTTTCTTAATATTTTGAAGACTATTTGCAATAATCAGAAATTAACATTGAATCACTGAACACTAACAAGAGCAATGTTTAACTGATTCATATTGTGTTTACTATATATAATAAATACATTTTACTTCACCTACCCAATAATCATCTCTACATTCCAAACTAGCTCCATTCTTTACACATGATTCTACCTCTTTTATATTCCCCTCCTCTGCAGCTGTAAGAAGTTTCTGTAAGCAAAACAAAGTTTTAACAGTTTCCTCTAGAACATACAAATGTATCATAAATATAATAATTGAATTTAATAAGCTACATGTTTACAGTTTCCATAGCTTATATCAAATACAGTGATTACCAAACCGAAGTAAGATTGTTGTCTATAGTTTTTTTTAGAAAAGACTTTATAGACAACTGTAGTATGCATCAGTTTTTGCTGGGGTTTGTATTGCTTGATCTTTAGTTTTTTATGTAATACTTTGAAGATTGTTGTTTGAATTGTTTTTGTTCTTCATTTTTTGCCATGGCGTTGTCAGTTTCTCTTCAACTTACATTGTAAAAGAGTTGTGAATATCCTGTGATATCTTACATCTCTTTTTTTTGTTCCCTGGAATTTTGTATATTGAAATTCTTCTCACTGTAATGATATTGATTTTTTCCTATTCTCCTTCTTACAAAACTACACACCTGTATCTTTCTGTACAGTTTATTGACAACATAGGTCACATGACATAGGTCACATGACACTGACTGACTATGAGAATACTACACGCCTGTATCTTTCTGTACAGTTTATTGACAACATAGGTCACATGACACTGACTGACTATGAGAATACTACACGCCTGTATCTTTCTGTACAGTTTATAGATAACATAGGTCACATGACACTGACTGACTATGAGAATACTACACACCTGTATCTTTCTGTACAGTTTATTGACAACATAGGTCACATGACATAGGCCACATGACACTGACTGACTATGAGAATACTACACAACTGTATCTTTCTGTACAGTTTATTGACAACATAGGTCACATGACACTGACTGACTATGAGAATACTACACGCCTGTATCTTTCTGTATAGTTTATTGACAACATAGGTCACATGACACTGACCGACTATGAGAATACTACAAGCCTGTATTTTTCTGTACAGTTTATTGACAACATAGGTCTGACTATGAGAATACTACATGCCTGTATCTTTTTGTACAGTGTATTCACAATATAGGTCATATGACTTTTTAGAAGAAAAACTTACCTTATCCCAACTTGCCATTATATCCTGTAAAAGAAAGAGAAAACATTGTATCAAATTTGTACTCAGTTGTTATTTGATGAGGAATAATGAAACTGTAATTATGATGTCATATTTAGATTGTCCCAATATGTTTAATTATTGAAATTGATCAAATCTGTTATTTCTCTAAATTATGATTAACATCCAAATTTGTGTTATGTAACATACCACCATAAAAAAAAATTGTATTATATAATTTTAGAACAAAATCACTCTTATTTTAAATAGATGCTGTACTTTCAGATTTTGCCTACATTTTAGTGTCACGTTAAAACAATCAAGAGCCATAACTACTGAGTAGTATAATATTTTATAAGTGAAAATTGGCAATTTCATAATTGAATGCAAGTTATTACACAGAAATGTCATTAACAGTTATTTTTCAATCAATTAAGGAGAATAGCCCTTAATCAGAAAAAGTCTTTGTAGCAACCATTTGTCTAAATTAGTTATGTCACTTTTGGTTTCTGGTGGAGAGTTGTCTCATTCGCAATCATATCGCATCTCAGTATTTTTATATTGTCATGATTGTTAAAACATCTCCAGTTTCAGCATAAATCATTAAAAAAAAAACTTAAAGTAAAGTATTAAAGCCCCTGTCTTAAGCTAATTATCAATTTTATTAAATACCCAAAGTGAAATCTGTTGGTCCAAGTTCTGCAACTGTCAATAAAGGATTACACGTGGGCCTTCGTTAAACTCTAATTTCAACTTCAGTATGTTATGTTAAGTCTGTCTTCATGGACTTTATGCCACTTTATATTACATACCCCTTCTGCCAACAGTCAATTAACATGATAAGAAACTGCAAATAAAGTTTTATAAAAAATGTTAAATATATACACAGATGAAAACCTGTAAACAAAAGTGCACATTCTGTTTTGTCTGCTTTACTGATTATCATTGAATGTTGACATGTGTTGATAGTGTAAAGTGTAACAAAGGAACATTCAATTAAAGTTTGCAGGTATTTGGCCCAGTAGTTTCAGAGGAGAAGATTTTTAAATGTTAGCAAACTTGATGAACAAATTGTGTAAAATTGTCTTTAAAGAGCAATAACTCCTTAAGGGGTCAATTGACAAATTTGGTCATATAAACTTTTTGTAAATCTATCTTAATTTGCTGAAAATTATTGCTGTTATCAAGCAGAATGAGCAGATTTTTGTCACAGTTAAAGACGACGGACGACGACGACGCCAGACGTCGGACGCAAAGTGATGAGAAAAGCTCTCCTGACCCGAAGAGCTAACAAGGCAAAATTTCCTTTAAATTACCAATTCAGGGACAGCAACCCAACAACAAAGGGTTGTCAGATCTATCTGAAAATTTTAGGGCAGATAGATCTTGACCTGATAAACAATTTAACCCCATCAGATTTTCTCTTAATGCTTTGGTTTTTGAGTTATAAGCCAAAAACTGCATTTTATCCCTATGTTCTATTTTTAACCATGGCGGCCATCTTAGTTTGATGGCCGGGTCACTGGACACATTTTTCAAACTAAATACCCAAAAGATGATTGTGGCCAAGTTTTAATTAATTTGGCCCAGTAGTTTCAGAGGAGAAGATTTTTGAAAAGATTACTAAGATTTACGAAAAACGATTAAAAATTTACTATAAAGGGCAATAACTCCTATTGCTGTTTACAGTTTATCTCTATCTATAATAATATTCAAGATAATAACCAATTAAAAACAGCAAAATTTCCTTCAAATTAACAATTAAGGGGCAGCAACCCAACAATGGGTTGTCAGATTCATTTGAAAATTGATAGATCTTGACCTGATAAACAAATTTATCCCTTGTCAAATTTGCTCTAAATGCTTTGGTTTTTGAGTTATAAGCCAAAAACTGCATTTTACCCCTATGTTCTATTTTTAGCCATGACGGCCATCTTGGTTGGTTGGCCGGGTCACCGGACACATTTTTCAAACTAAATACCCAAAAGATGATTGTGGCCAAGTTTTGATTAATTTGGCCCAGTTGTTTCAGAGGAGAAGATTTTTGAAAAGATTACTAATATTTACGAAAAACGATTAAAAATTTACTATAAAGGGCAATAACTCCTAAAGGGGTCAACTGACCATTTCAGTCATGCTGACTTATTTGTAAATCTTACTTTGCTGGACATTATTGCTGTTTACAGTTTATCTCTATCTATAATAATATTCAAGATAATAACCAATTAAAAACAGCAAAAATTCCTTCAAATTAACAATTAAGGGGCAGCAACCCAACAATGGGTTGTCAGATTCATTTGAAAATTGATAGATCTTGACCTGATAAACAATTTTATCCCTTGTCAGATTTGCTCTAAATGCTTTGGTTTTTGAGTTATAAGCCAAAAACTGCATGTTACCCCTATGTTCTATTTTTAGCCATGACGGCCATCTTGGTTGGTTGGCCGGGTCACCGGACACGTTTTTTAAACTAAATACCCAAAAGATGATTGTGGCCAAGTTTGGTTTAATTTGGCCCAGTAGTTTTTGTAAAAGATTACTAAGATTTACGAAAAATGATTAAAAATTGACTATAAAGGGCAATAACTCCTAAAAGGGTCAACTGATCATTTCAGTCATGTTGATTTATTTGTAAATCTTACTTTGCTGAACATTATTGTGGCTTACAGTTTATCTTTATCTATAATGATATTAATCCCCTGGTTAAAGAATCTTTACAAAGAAACATAAATTTACATTCTGCAGGAATTTATTCTTGGTACTCATTTGCAGATAAAATTTTTAAAGATATGAAAATAAACCCAGAAAATTACTCTTATATTAATGTAACTTTTAAGCAATCAAAAACGTGTTAAAATGTAATATTAAAAAGTGTGTTTCAGGGGAATATGAAAACACTACTTTAAATAAACTTTCAAAATCCAAACTTTGTCTTAATGGGAAATTAAAAACTAATTGTCAGTCTGAGGAATATTTAAATTGCAATAATTTTATACATAGACAGTTAAATTTAGACTGAGTGATCATTCTCTAGGCATTGAATTGGGAAGGTACAGAAATATTCCAAGAGCACAGATTATGTAAGCTCACATACATGACATAGAGGTGACAATATCGTCCCAAATTATATCGGCCAAAAGTTGATACGTCACGGTAACGGTATTATGAAAATAAATCAAGGATGTCGCAAACAAATATTTATTAATAATATGCAGTTTTTTATTAAGTATAATAAAAATAATCTTTATTTTAAATGGAATATGGTACAAAGTCATGTGAATGAACAAGTGCTGAAGTGGAGTCACTATCTAGGACGGTATATTTAGGGCCGAACTGTTCAGTACAATTACGAACCAGATGCTCCGCAGGGCGCAGCTATATATGACCTCAGAGGTTGAACCCTGAACAGTTGGGGTAAGTATGGACACAACATTTAAGCTGGATTCAGCTCTAAATTTGGATTGTGATTAAATAGTTGACACAGCATAGGTTTCTGACACAGAATGAATGTGGTCTAATGAACTTAAAATATTTTGTTTGCCTTTGAGCAATTCACTATGCTGTTGAAATTAATCCTCTCAAAAAAATGTTTGAAGAAATTTTCTTTTTATTTATGAAATCTGAAATGAGAAAAATTTACCCCCCCCCCTTTTTTTTCACATCCCCCTTTCCCTTTTTCCAAAACTGATCTCAGTTCAAATTCCTAATGGAGTTTGCAACAATAACTACTCATTTAAATACATCATAAAATATTAAAATGTAAAATAAAGTGCTTGTTATCACTGAATGGTAAAGATTGTTTTAATTTATCAGTTGGTAGTAAAAGTGAATATACATTGTATATTGTATAAAACAATGATTTATGTTGATTCAACTACTATTCTGGACAAAGAAAGATAACTCCAATCAATTGAACATTTCTTGCTATTGCACAATATTGTGCAATTAGATATTTCTTGCTATTGCGCAATACTGTGCAATTGAAAATATTTGCTATTGCACAAGACTTTGCAATTGAAGATTTCTTGCTATTGCGTAATACTGTGCAATTGAAAATTGCTTGCTATTGCACAATACTGTGCAATTGAAGATTTCTTGCTATTGCTGAATACTGTGCAATTGAAAATTTCTTGCTATTGCACAATACTTGATATAATAATTTTGGATCCTGATTTGAACCAACTTGAAAACTGGGCCCATAATCAAAAATCTAAGTATATGTTTAGATTCAGCATATCAAAAAAGCCCAAGAATTCAATTTTTGTTAAAATCAAACTTAGTTTAATTTTGGACCCTTTGGACTTTAATGTAGACCAATTTGAAAACGGGACCAAAAATTAAGAATCTACATACACAGTTAGATTTGGCATATCAAAGAACCCCAATTATTCAATTTTTGATGAAATCAAACAAAGTTTAATTTTGGACCCTGATTTGGACCAACTTGAAAACTGGGCCAATAATAAAAAATCTAAGTACATTTTTAGATTCAGCATATCAAAGTACCCCAAGGAGTCAATTTTGGTTAAAATCAAACTAAGTTTAATTTTGGACCCTTTGGACCTTAATGTAGACCAATTTGAAAACGGGACCAAAAATTAAGAATCTACATACACAGTTAGATTCGGCATATCAAAGAACCCCAATTTATTCAATTTTTGATGAAATCAAACAAAGTTCAATTTTGGACCCTTTGGGCCCCTTATTCCTAAACTGTTGGGACCAAACCTCCCAAAATCAAACCCAACCTTCCTTTTATGGTCATAAACCTTGTGTTTAAATTTCATAGATTTCTATTTACTACAGTGAAACCTGGGTAAACCGAACCCTGATAAAACCGAATTTCAGTTTAAACCGAACAATTTTCAAAGTCCCACAAAATTTCCCTATCAATTAACGTTAATCTAACCTGAAAAAACCGAACCCTGTCAACACCGAATTCCGAACGCTTTTTGAAGGCTCGTTAGTAAATTTGTATCTAAAAATTACCTGTCAAAATCGATCAATACCAAACAAAACAATAAAATATTTTTAATGATTTGCTTGTTTCAATTAAACAAACACAGGATGACAGAGTATTCCCGAGGGTATTTGAGGTTTAATGAACTTGTGAGTTGTTATTACAAACTAATGAGCATGTCTGTGTCCATGTAGAAAGTGATTTTTTTTAAAGACACGTTAAACTGGTCAGCTACCCCATCGCCGATAAGGACAAGAAAGGAACTATCCCTCAGATCAATTAAATGCACTTTACTCAAATTATTACGGCCACAAAATCGTTACTGCCATTCTGTAGATAAACTATTTAATTAAATTATAGTTTTAAGGCCTTTCACTTGATTAAAAAGTCGTGCAACACAACAAGGTCAATGGATTTCGATTGCTGGATTCCCTTTAGAGGCCCTATATATTTGATTCGAATGCTCCGGAAGAATTCCGTAAGCTATTCAGCAACGATAAAGTCCGAGAATACACTGGACTCCTGCTGTTTTTTCACTGTTATTGTGTGCCAAGGTATCAACCAGCAGGTGACCAGTTGCGTCCGAAAACTCGTGTGTACAATGAAGTTCCTGATTCAACTACGGAATCGTCATTTGACAGTGACTGTGAATCTGAATTGGTCATTGAATTAACGGATTAGAAAATAATTCTAAATAGCAATATCGATCAACGTCGGACACCTCCCAACGACGAGCGTGATTGACGGAGTGGCGTTAGATTTATAAACAAAAATGTAACAAAACATCTATCTTCATCTTCTTTTATTTTTACATTTACATCTAAATCAGCACAAAAATAAACTATCGTCTGTTGTGTCACCTATTATCCCTTGTCAGTGTATGCAACATTTATTTTTTTGTCCAGTTCCGTTTACCTCTACAATCCGAACACCTGTGAAAACCGAACAAAACGCAAAGTCCCGTGGGTGTTCGGTTTGGACAGGTTTCACTGTAGTACTAAAGTTATGGTGCGAAAAACCAAGAATACTGCTTATTTGGGCCCCTTTTTGGCCCCTAATTCCTAAACTGTTGGGACCAAAACTCCCAAAATCAATCCCAACCTTCCTTTTGTGTTCATAAACCTTGTGTTTAAATTTCATTGATTTCTATTTACTTATACTAAAGTTATTGTACGAAAACCAAGAATAATGCTTATTTGGGCCCTTTTTTGGCCCCTTATTCCTAAACTGTTAAAACCAAAACTCCCAAAATCAATCCCAACCTTCCTTTTGTGGTCATAAACCTTGTGTCAAAATTTCATAGATTTCAATTTACTTAAACTAAAGTTATAGTGCGAAAACCAAGAAAATGCTTATTTGGGCCCTTTTTGGCCCCTAATTCCTAAAATGTTGGGACCAAAACTCCCAAAATCAATCCCAACCTTCCTTTTGTGGTCATAAACCTTGTGTTAAAATTTCATAGATTTCTATTCACTTTTACTAAAGTTAGAGTGCGAAAACTAAAAGTATTAGGACGACGACGACGCCAACGTGATAGCAATATACGACGAAAAATTTAAATTTTTGCGGTCCTATAAAAACCATGATGTCAAAATTAACGTAATAATAATTTCTTCAACAAAATACTTGAATTGAACATTAGATACAGGTATCATTGATAATTTTAGCATTTTTGAAGAAATGTAGGATGCATTATTAAATTTCCCACCTGTGCACATGCGCACACGTGTTCTAGTTCATACAACATAGTTCTGACGATTTTTTATTTAAAACCCTAAAATTTTTCATCAAATCATGTTGATAAATTAATTTCTAATAATTTTAATCTTTTAAACGAAATCAATTAGATACAAACCGCTGAAATGTAAGAAAATAATTGTGATTAAACTGATCAATTTATACGATGTCCGGTACTGAACATAGTTCACCTGTCACCTGAACAGGTAGATTTCAGCTGTCCAACTACTAATTAGCCTTGATTAAAATTAGAAAGTATTGAAGTAGGTGTTGTTTTGATAGTAATTAATCATCATGTCACATTTATGACCGGAAATGTGTTGATGTTAAAGGCAAAAGGTTGGGTCAAAAAAAGATCGTGAATTATGTAAAAATGACTGAAAAAGCCTTGAAAAATAAAAAGTATATGACCGTTTCATGCTTTGCCCAGCCGGACTTTTACCGGACATTATACAAATGACCGGAATATATGACCGTTTTGGAAGCCTAGGTCACAACGACAGCAAATAGGATTTATTAACATTTATTTGTGTCCTGGCAATATCACAAGAACCATAACTGATGAATGCTGAAAGTGAAAATCGTCAATATCAAATTTGACCTCCATTTTGTAGTCAGTATCAACATATTAAAATTTGAAAAGCTTAGATTGAATGGTTCATTAGTAAATGCAACAACGTGAATGGAAACGCCATTTTATGATCTTTCAAGAACCATAAATCCTGAACGGTAAAAGTCAAAACGTCATTATTGAACTTGACCTCTATTTTGTCATCAGTAACAACATAAAAAAATTTCAAAAGCTTTGGTTGAATGGTTTATGAGAAAATGCACGGACACGACTGGAAACACCATTTTTCAATCTTTCAAGAACCATAACTCCTGAACGGTAAAAGTCAAAATCGTCATTATTGAACTTGACCTCCATTTTGTCATCAGTAACAATATATTAAAATTTGGGAAGCTTTGGTAGAACAGTCCATGCGTAAATGCACGGACACGACTGAAAACTCCATTTTTCAATCTTTCAAGAACCATAACTCCTGATCCGTAAAAGTCAACATCGTCATTATTGAATTTGACCTCCATTTTGTCATCGGTAACAACATATTAAAATTTGGGAAGCTTTGGTAGAACAGTTCATGCGTAAATGCATGGACACGACTGGAAACTCCATTTTTCAATCTTTCAAGAACCATAACTCCTGAACGGTAATAGTCAAAATTGCCATTATTGAACTTAACCTTCATTTAGTTGTCAGTAACAACATATTAAAATTTTAAAAGCTTTGGTTGAACAGTTCATGAGTTAATGCACGGACAACATTTGATTGCCGCCCTCCCGCCGTACATCCCCAAATCAATAACCGACATTTTTGTCATAAAAATCCGGTTAAAAAGGTTTATAAAACAATTTTGATTTTGGGTCATTCGACCATGTCACAAAATAAGCATGCAAAAAACAGGGAATTCAACACTTCATTTATAAAATACTTTATTCAACAATAAACTTTTTCGTATGAAACTGTTCATATTATCGCTTCATCATACAGTGGAGTCATTAGCTACCTGCATTAAAACTCAAAAAAATTTAAAATATGAAAAAATGCATTTTTCTGGGACACCCATTGAAACAGCACTTTACTGAATACTTAGCCATATGCAACATGCATCTTTCGAGTCTGAATAGGAACCAGAAACGTGGATGTATCAATTTGATTGTAAACTACGAAATGAATTCGGAATTACAATACGATATTTATTTACAGGAAATATTAAAAGTTTTTACTTTTTAACTTTTAAAGTAATTCTATCATGTCTATATTATCGTTACAATACAGCAGTACTCGAGTCATTTGCGATGAAATAATAATTACTGTTTTACGTCTTATTTTGTACTTCTTAAAAAGGGGGATGCTGATTGCGCAAGTCAAAATAAAAGCACGTGTTATACTTGTTTAACTTTGTAACTGGACTATTAATTTATTTATTTAATCTGAATTATCATAAGCATTTGCGGAAACTTAATTAAATAATTCGACAAATGAATCGTCTATCTTCAGATAATATTCTCCTGTCTGCTTTGTTGATCTACCTGTACAAGCTCAGGTACAAGTAATTAGCGATCTTAATCCGGATATCCCTCAGGCGTTAGAACTGGATTACACTATAAAGAAAGCCTGAAGGTTATGCAATTACATGCATTTGATTATAATTGCTAAAAAAAATGGCGTCAGGCTATCATGCGCGTAGCTACGTTTACGTCAAAACGCCCGGGCGTACACTTGAATTTGGTAAAAAAAAGTAATAATTAAAGAATTGGTTAACAGTACATCAACCTTCTACGTCTTTCTTCAATGGCTTGTAATTGCGAATAAAAGTGACGAAAATTAGTATCATATTACATGTATTACATGTATATATTTGTTCATTTTCTGTCAAAGTCTTAATTCTAATTCACGTTCCTTTTTTTTTTAAAAAGCAATCCATTAGGCAGCAACCATTTGATTTTCGGGGGGGGCATGGGGGGGGGGCTATGTTTTTTTTTTCTGGACAAATATTTTTTTTCGCCTATGGCGAAAAACAATCTATTTTTTTCGAGACAAGTCGAAAACAATTTATTTCTTTCAATTTTAGCATTACATATAGTGGCAGCTGAGGGTGAAACAATTTTTTTTCTCAGAATCAAAAACAAATTATTTTTTTCTCCAAAAACTGGAAACAAACTTTTTTTTCCGAAAAAAAACCATAGCCCCCCCTCCCCAGAAAATCAAATGGTTGCTGCCTTATGTGCTAAGATTCGATATCTGGTTTGAATTTTTTGTCGAGTCATTGACATTTATGTCACGAAAGAGACATTTTGGTCCAAACTTTTGTCGGCGGTGCCAATAATATAACTATGTACATGTAGGTTCATTATTCGGTTAAAGTTTGAAAGTATCAATAACTTTGTCAAACCTTCGTCAAGTTTTACGGTAGTTGGACAAAAACTGTTTATGGTCAAACAAGTATGGAGAGCAAAGTGGCGAAATTATATATGATGAGTTTTCCCGTATTTTATGAATAAAAGGAATTTCTTTTTGCATAAATTTACAGGTTAAAGTTAAAATTTGTTACATTATCATGATTATCAATTACTTTTTTTAAACATTCGTCGAATTTAATTAAACTTTCTTGAAATATTTTTTTTATGGTTAATTTCTGAAGCAACATTTTGTTCTTTCATTTTTTAGTTTTATACCATCAGGCGGTCGTATTTTTGTGCAATTTAAATCACACGATCTGGCCACCGTTTAATAACATATTGCACAGGTAGGCAAGCTTTCCATGCTTTCGAATACTTTCTTTCTTTGAAATTAGATTACGACTTTGGCTGAGAGGGCATGGTATATTAACAACACTTTGTACACCAAAAAAATATTCTTTTTGAAGACAAAAACAGCTAGAGTAAGTAAACGGAACTATCTGTCACATTGATATACGAGGGTCTGGATTGGGGGCAACAGGGAGTTTGGGGGGGGGTCGTCATTTCTATATTTCTTTGTTCTGTCATTCTTTTGGTCATTCTTATCTATTCGGTAAGCAATATGCTTATTCTTTAAATTATGTGTCTCTTTTGAATTTACCACTGTACTACACAAATGAAACCATTAATCAAATTTTATTAACAGAGCTCCAGATAAGAATTCACAAATTGGGTTTTCACCCACCATTTTCTTATATAATTGGGTGATAAAGTTTTTTAATTGCATTATCAATTCCAATTCACCCCTCATGTTATTATCAAATTGGGTTTTTCACCACCAAGCTCCTGAATGTATTGGGTTTTTTCATCAACACAATATTGAATATTTAGGCAATATCAACCCCAGATTTTTTTCCATCTTAAATATGTTTCTTTATTTGTTTAGCTGTTTTATTTGGTTTAGGGTTAGGGTTAGGGTTATTTGCTAGCTGTTTTATTTGGTTTATTCACCTTTATATAATAAATTCTGAGACCAGTGCCTGTGTGTGTATTCATTAATTAACCGTAAAAATTTAAATAATAAAAAAAAATACTCTAATTATACTTGATTGATTTTGGTTTATTCAATTTATATAAATCTGGGTTTAGTTGTCTTTATTTGAACTTTTGGTTTCTCATGCTTTATCATGTCATAATTGATTTTATCATTTGGCCTTTTTCCAACTGATTTCGTTTTGACGAAACCCCGTGTTTATTAGCAATGTTCTCGTTAGAAGGTACGCACACACGCCCGTGCTTTCGATGGACGCTTCCTAAAACACTGGCTGAGTCTTGTTATCATAACTTTCCCTCAGCTTTTCAAAAGAAGCAGAAAACATGCTTCTGTTAAATATTTTTACCGGACATTCACTTTCGTTTTAATTCAATGTATGTTAGGGAGCTACCATTTAATTTTTATGGGGGGGGGGGGGGGGGGGGGGGGGGGGGGGCTAGGATGAAATTTGAAAAAAATAGGCAGGACAGGAGTTTTGAGTAAAAAAAAAGGCAGGATGAGACACTTGCAAAAAAAAAAAGTCAGGACGATAATTTAGGTAAAAAAAGTCAGGATAAACTAAAAAAAAAAAGGCAGGACCGAACAGAGTGAAAAATAAAAAGGCAGGACAGAGATTACAGCTAAAAAAAAATGCAGGACAAAATTTTTCCTCCCCCCCCCCCCCCCCCCCCCCCCCCCATAAAAATCAAATGGTAGCTCCCTTATGATAAATCTCGAGCAATGCATAAAAATATGACTAAATGACACACGCTAATTGGATAAACGCAGAGAAGACCGAAATGTTTTCAAAAACACGTGTACCTATAGATCAACGGAAAACTCCAACAGGGACCCATTTCAGCTACTTGATGCAGGGATCTATTTTTAGAACGAAAGGAAATTTCCAATTATAAATATTATAAACATAGATTTAACGCGACGACTGTAAACAAATAAGGGTAAATAACGCAAACAGTAGCCAATTAAAGGGTTGAGAACTCATGGTTTGGGCATATAATTGGGTTTTCCTTAAAATAATTGGGTTATTGAACCCTGCAATGGGCAATTGCATTGGGTTTTTTATTATTTTTATTGCGTGATCACGCAAATACGCAGCTTATCTGGAGCTCTGATTAATATCTGATTGAAAACAAACACGGAAAAATATAAATATTTCGATTTATTTATAATAAATTGGATATGAGGGATAACAATCAATAGATCAGCTGAAATTAGTTATGTCACCCTGATTGAGGTCGTGTGACATATTGTTATTGTACGATTCTTTTTTCCTTCAGAACTCTAATCGAGGTTTGGGCGTACACGTAAAAATGGCCTAGCTACGCCACTAAAACTAGCTATAAAAACGATCACAGTTTTGAACGATGGCGCAAGTCATTTGACGATGGCTCAAGACATTTGAACGATGGTGCAAGTCATTTGACGATGGCGCAAGACATTTGAACGATGGCGGGGCGCCATCGTTAAACAGGTCATGGAGATCCCTGGCTAATAGTTCTTCCAACAGGGCTAGTAAAATCCTGCTAACATTAAGCCCTGGGCTAGTGAGCTTTAACAAAATTTCTTAACCCCTGATACTCCAATCATGTGATAAGAATCATGAGAATACTAGGTTGTTTTATACCCCAATCATGTGATAAGAATACTACATTTTTTTAACCCCAATCATGTGATAAGAATACTACGTTGTTTTATACCCCAATCATGTGATAGGAATACTACATTGTTTTATACCCCAATCATGCCAATCATGTGATAAGAATACTACGTTGATTTATACTCCAATCATGTGATAAGAATACTATGTTGTTTTAAACCCCAATCATGTGATAAGAATACTACATTGTTTTAAACCTCAATCATGTGATAAGAATACTATGTTGTTTTAAACCCCAATCATGTGATAAGAATACTACGTTGTTTTAAACCCCAATCATGTGATAAGAATCATGAGAATACTACGTTGATTTATACTCCAATCATGTGATAAGAATACTTTGTTATTTTTAACCCCAATCATGTGATAAGAATACTACATTGTTTTATACCCCAATCATGTGATAAGAATACTACTTTGTTTTATACCCCTATGTTCTATTTTTAGTCATGGCGGCCATCTTGGTTGGACACAGTTTTTAAACTAGATACCCCAATGATGATTGTGGCCAAGTTTGGATTAATTTGGCCCAGTATTTTCAGAGGAGAAGATTTTTGTAAAAAGATTACTAAGATTTACGAAAAATGGTTAAAAATTGACTATAAAGGGCAACAACTCCTAAACGGGTCAACTGACCATTTCGGTCATGTTGACTTACTTGTAAATTTTACTTTGCTGAACATTATTGCTGTTTACACTTTATCTCTATCTATAATAATATTCAAAGTAATAACCAGAAACAGTAAAATTTCCTTAAAATTACCAATTTAGGGGCAGCAACCAAACAACTAGTTGTCCAATTCATCTTGACCTGATAAACAATTTTACCCCATGTCAGATTTGCTCTAAATGCTTTGATTTTTGAGTTATAAGCCAAAAACTGCATTTTACCCCTATGTTCTATTTCTAGCCATGGCGGCCATCTTGGTTGGTTGGCTGGGTCACCGGACAACTTTTTTAAACTAGATACCCCAATGATGATTGTGGTCAAGTTTGATTTAATTTGGCCCAGTAGTTTCAGAGGAGAAGATTTTTGTAAACGACGGACGACGACGGAAGCCGGACTCAAAGTGATGGGAAAAGCTCACTTGGCCCTTGGGGCCAGGTGAGCTAAAAAAGGTAGGACTTTGTAACTACGTAAAAATTTCTAACCAGCAATGAAATTTCTTCTCAAAATTGGGTGTCAAAGTTCCCCCCAAAATTTGCTCTCAAACTCCAGACGTAAAAAATGGCTTCAGCGTTATGACGTCGTAGAAAGGCGTCCAAGAAAAAAATAAAATAGCCTAGCCAGAAGTCATAGGGGTCTCATTAGGGGGTTCCGATCCTGGATCCCACATTGTTTTGTCAGATTCCCGTATCCCGCTTACACTATGTACGTAAGCAATTCTTATTTTGTTGTCATTTCCCGGGTCCCGCTAGACGTCATTTCCCATTTACACGACACAATAGTTTGACTTTCAGGTGTCAGGCTTACAAAAAATAGGCAATCCCACGTCATGCTTAGACCCCAATGAGACCCACGTCATAATTATTTGGACTAGGTATGAACCTGAAATTTGAGCTTGAATTGACATTAAAATACGGTTTTGAAGAGGAGAGGTGAAAAAAAGTAGTTGGGTACCTTCTCCTAAATATACATTGATAGTGGTTCTTCCCATGGATAGAAAAAAAAGTGTTCAGACAAGCTTTTTATAAAAAAAATACTTGTTTACAAAAATGTGGACAAACATCAGCGCCGCCTGGTGTCTAAAAACTATTCAATAGTTCAATGCACGTTTTGTACTGACTTATAACTTTCAAATTTGGTTTCACAAATACTTTTACCTTGAAGAAAATAAAATTACTCAGTTAAATGTTCAATTGAAAATGTCTTCTCAGTCATTGTTCAGAACATTAATACAAAGAAGGAGAGATATCATGGAAACCCGGAAATATGTCAAACTCAAACTGTGTTCAAACTCAAAAATATTTTTAAAATCACCTAAAATAAATGTGTCATTCAGTCAGATATAACAGAAATATTAAAAACTTACCCTTTAAAGCCATTGAAATGACGTCTTCTTGGTGAAAAAGAATTGTTTGCAGCCTGTCGATAGCAGTTTAAATTCCGAGAAGAGCAGGAAGTTTTTGTCAAAACGAGACACTGAATAACGGTATTAGGACAAGTCGGACCAAGAAAACTCGGACCAGCTTTAAAGAAACTCGGATAAGATTGACAGACAAATCGGACCAGTTTGAAACACCGATTGGGCCGATTTAAAGGTGATTCTTAACCTTTTCTAAAACAACTAGAAGCAATGGGAAACACTGATTGTGTCCATTTTGAGAAGGCTTAACTGTGACGGCTTCTGAGTGGTTGATTCAGGGGGGGGGGGGTTGCTAAACGGCGGAAACGGAAAACTGAACTGAATAAAGAACTATGAAAATCATTAGATCTCGTCTTGCTGGTAATTTTTGCAATTTAAAGTTTCTATCTATTTATCATTAGGGCACTCTATTTCAATATAACAGGCGAACATGCGAGCGAGAAAATTCGTCATAGAAGGTCGATAACTCCTATCTCCTATTTATAAGAAGTCATGAGAATGAAAACGGGGAATTTGGCAAAGAGGCAACAGCCCGACCAAAGAGCAGACAACATCCGAAGGCCACCGATGGGTCTTTAATGCAGCGAGAAAATCCTGCACCCGGAGGTGGTATCAGCTGGCCCCTAAATAAAATTGTGTACTAGTTCAGTGGAAATGGGCGTCACACTAAACTCCAAAACATACAAATGAGATAAAAATAAAATAAAAAAACACACAAAAGACTAACAAAGGCCAGAGGTTTCTGACTTGGGACAGGCGCAAAATGCAGCGGCGTTAAACATGTTTTGTTGGGCCCCAACCTCCCCTATACCTCTAGCCAATGTAGAATAAACTACATATGAAGCAATACACACAGTAAAACTCATTTTGAAAGAAGTCCGAGTCCGATGTCAGATTAAACATGTTTTTCACATCAGGTTTTCGTTATTCATAGCGTTTTTTAAAAGACAGCACTTGCATGTTATCCCTATGTTTTAATTTTAGCTATGTCGGCTAACTTGGCTGACAGGCAGGGTTATCCAATACAGTTTTTAAACTAGATACACCAATGGTAATTGTTGCAAAGTTTAACCGAGACTATCAGGCGACTCCCTAAAAGACGCGGCAATAACATTTGGCCCAGTAGTTTCAGAGACTGCGAAGTTTTGTAAAAGTTAACAAAGCAAAATCGGACGACGAACGCCAAGTGACGAGAAAAGCTCACTTAAGCATAAAAAAATGATCGAAAAACAAATATGTAACGCTTAAACAAACGACAACCACTAAATTACTGCAGGCTGCCTATCTTTTGTACATAAATAAGGCCGTTAGTTTTCTCGTTTGAATTGTTTAAAATTGTCATTTCGGGACCTTTTATAGCTGACTATGTGGTATGGGTTTTGCTCATTGTTGAAGGCCGTACGCAGGCAAAGAGTCGTGGTAAATTGAACAACCTCAAACAGGTCCAACATGCCGTTGATTCTTGAGGATCTCAAGGAACTGTTCTAGGTCAGGTCTTATTTAGTAATACTATCAGTGATATCTTGGAAAATCGGGTCAGGTGTTATTTAGTAAATGGTATCAGTGATATCTTGGAAAATCGTGTGTATGGCCAGTAGAAACACCCAAACGATCAAATGCGTAGCGTGAAATAAAGTATCATTTCCGTCATAAAAATAGCACAGAGCAGAATGAGTTTTCAGTTTTCTTGACATAGCACCAAATCACTAAAGACTACCAATATACGTAAAAGTTCTTTTCAAATTTCAATATTACTTTTGTGTGAATGTATATGAATACATGTCTATGTTAACAGGCGTCACATGTGAAGCTGGATCTATTTACCCTTCCGGAGCAGCTGAGATCACCCCAAGTTTTTGGTGGGGTTCATGTTGCTCAGCCTTTAGTTTATATGTTGCATTTTGTATACAATTAATTGTTTGTCTGTTTGTCTTTTGGTCTTTTTGACCTTTTTTTCGTTTTTAGTCATGGCTTTGACGGTTTGTTTTCGACTTCTTAGCTTGAATAACCCTTTCGTATTTTTTGCCTATCTTTGTATGTTTTCTACTATAATAGTAAAACAGCATACCGATTAAGGGACACTATTTACAATTGTAATATTATGAAACAAAAGTCACGGCTGTTTGAGAGGAACTGAATTTTCAGAGTAGAATTAAGCGGCATGCTATTTAAAGCAGCGTGGACAATTTGATTTTGAAAACCTTAGGATATTACTACGACTAACTTGGTGAGGGCACTGTGCAAATCGTATATATCCATGCAGTGTAGGCTTCTAATTGTTCGCCACTTTTTGCACATTAATTCGTATTAATTGATTTAAATTCTAGAAGATATAATGCTTTTCTATGTAAATACTAAACAGCATACTTCAAAATTGAAAGGATTTACTATACAAATCCTTGAGTATTGTAAAAGAGCGAGAAAGGCTTTGTGTAGTGAGAGATTTTGTCATTTTTGTCTTAAAAATAAAGTACATACAAGTTTCTATTCTAGTTCCCTGGTTTCCATATCGGATTTTTTCCATACACCATTGTCCTGTTTCTTTTATGTTTCCTTTCCCGCATTATACAAGAAAAGATTCAACGAAAATCACCAGTGCAGAACAACCCAGCTCAAGCTAGCAGCCACTTGCAGAACAACGCAACAAGATACACCACATCACTAATCTTGAATCAAGGCAATTAAAAAAGAAGCACAAAAAAAAAGATGCAAAGGATTTATTAGGCTTATTTATTAAAAGTTTATTTCTTATTTCTTAAAAGTTTATTACTTATTTCTTAAAAGTTTATTACTTTACAACCTATAAGAATCGATGCCGGTGTAAATCTTTGTTAAGGCCTATAGAAATTTTTTTTGTGTTGTTGGGTTGCTATTGACATTGATCAAACTTATAAAAAAAAAAAGTCGAACAGACTATCCTGAATCGCACGAACGATTACACATGACCTTATCAAATATTTCAAAAACATACTGTAGTCTCATCATCTGGTAATTATTTCAATACTTTTTGCTTTAAAATCTTTTATTTTAAATTTATTCCTCTGGTTTTTTTTTCCTTTTGAACATGTGTATACTATATAAAACATGACTATGTAGATAAAATAACCAAAAAGAAAAGATGTTAATTCTTCCTGTTTCCGTTTTCCGTTCCGTATTCCGTTCCGTTTTCCGTTTCCGCCGTTTAGCAACACCCGGTACGTACGACCCGGCACACCGTTTCCTTGATCCGATTCGTCTTTTAAACAAGTGTGATTTGTCTTAAAAAAAATAATCCGACTTGTCTTAAAATGATTTTGAAAAACTGTCAATGAGGATCTTTTACTTTGCCACCTCCGTGAGTGAGGGTCTGGAATTGGGGGATCATTAGAAACAGGCAAACGGTATCATCTGACTGGAACCACGCAAACCGCGTCACACCTGTATTATAAAAGGGGATAAACATAACTACAGACCTATATCCTTAACATGCATAGCTTGCAAATTACTTGAACATATTCTTACAAGCAGCATGATGCAACATCTAGAAATCAATAACACACTTTATAAATTACAACATGGATTTAGGGCAAAACTATCATGTGAGTCCAAGTTATCTTTCTGATTCATGAATTATCACAAAAAAATGACAAGAACATACAAACAGATCTCATAATCATGGATTTTGCTAAAGCTTTTGACAAAGCACCACACAAAAGATTACTATACAAAATGAAATACTTTGGTATATCAGAACAAATCATAAACTGGGTCGAATCATTTCTTTCAAACAGAACTCGAACAGTACTTTTAGAAAACTTTGTCATCTTCAAAAATACCAGTCATATCGGGTGTCCCACATGGTACAGTGCTAGGACCTATACTTTTCCTTATTTACATAAATGACCTTCCAGAATACATCCAAAATAGCAACATCAGACTCTTCGCAGATGACAGTATAATTTACAGACAAATTAAATCTCAAAACGACTGCACCAAGCTTCAAACCATTATATATAAAGACTGGAACAAATTATCCTCCGACATAACTAAAAGAACCACTACAGAAACCTTCAAGGATATACTCACTCACGATGTGCTCCTTGATACCTATCCACACCTGAAGTAAACAGGCAATCATGATTTTATATTAAATCAAAAGTTAAATAAAAAAACAATATATAAGAAAAATTAAATAAAAACGAAAAATCTAAAAACAAAGAAAAATTGTAAAAATTGATAGTATATATATAACAAATATATAACATAACAAAAATATTTATTATGGAAAACAAAACAAAAATACTAATACTTTAAATAAATTATAAATTTGGACACATTTACCAGACATGCGCCAGAAAGTAAACATCAGTTTTTTATGGTTTTCTGAAACGGAAGAAGAGATGAAAGATGAATAGAAGAAGAAGAGGGGGAGTCGTTGAACAACTGACCAATCAGTGACATATGTAATTACAGAAAGTCACATTTTCCTTCGTCACCTCAGTGACACATGTAGTTTCAGAAGTCAATTGGCTGTTTTTTGTAGAATAGTATATTTGTTTTGCACAATTTCAACTTGTATGCATACATGCGAACACAGACATGTGCACTTTTCATATTTCAAGAAAAAAAATATTGACCTGATCCTTTGCAGGATTTACACTTCCGAACACAAAAGTCTTAACGCTTTCTGATATGTCAAATCCTTTGTTTGCTAAGAAATTATCTCCTGGTTAAAGCTTCGTTAAGGGAGCTCGCTTCTCAGTTTCAAAATAATTAACTTTTCAAAACACTAGTTTATATAGATAGGGGGTTAATAAAGGAATCCAAAGAGCAAAACAAATATATAGCATTTTATAGGTCACCTTGCTTGTTTTCGAGATATTAGCCATTGACATTTTGGCGGGAAAATATTCTCTCTTGACTTTTCATAGCTTTATGATGGACAAGTTAAAGTTCTCAAAAACTGTTAAAAAGTAATTAAAATTTGATAAGACTTTAACAGTTAGCTTATCATTATACATGTAAAAGATTTACTAAAAGAAAAATGGGGTCACCGAGCAATTTTTTTCAAGGCATTCAAATGGATAAATTGGGTAAAAATATAATGATTACAGAAAAGAAAAATGTCCAGAGTCCAGAAGTTATTACAGGATAGCCATTATTTTTAAAGATAAAGAATAACGAACGAAAATATTAAAGAATACAGAAATGAACCGGGACTCCCCATCCACACCCTCATATAATGACACAGATAAACAAATCAAAAACTGTACAGTTACTTGACGTTGGTTACTTATTCCCTATTCCCCATTTGTTACCTATTCCCTATTCCCTATTCGTTACCTATTCGTTACCTATTCCCTATTCCCTATTCCCTATTCGTTACCTATTCGTTACCTATTCCCTATTCCCTATTCGTTACCTATTCCCTATTCGTTACCTATTCGTTACTTATTCCCTATTCCCTATTCGTTACTTATTCCCTATTCCCTATTCGTTACTTATTCCCTATTCCCTATTCGTTACCTATTCTTACTTATTACTATTACTTATGTGTATCTTATTTGATTTTTATACGTTCTACCTTTTAAATGTTTTATATTCGTATGTTTGAAGATCTGGTTCTTGGTTCGAAGAGGTGAAATCACCTTTTAGCGCTTGTATAAAAATGAAGATGTGGTATGATCGCCAATGAGACAACTCCCCACAATAGACCAAAATGACACAGACATTAACAACTATAGTTCACGATACGGCCTTCAACAATAAGCAAAGTCCATATACCGCATGGTCAGCTATAAAACATGTTAGCGGGGTGTACATCGTTTCGGAGCTTGACTAATACCTTGTTTATAACACGCGTATTATGCGTTGCACGTTTTAGAAAATGATTTTCAATTGTGTTCTTGTCTCTGGCGGTAACTATGTATTCTTAGAGATGAAATAACACTATTAGCGCGTATGTACCCGTTCCAGCGTTCGGTTTATACCCTATTACTTATTCGTTCCTTAATCGCTTTTAATACGCATGGTATACGTTGCACCTTTTAAAAAAAGGATTTAAATTGTTTTCTTGTTTCTAGTGGTAGATTTCGTTTCTAAGAGGTGATATACCCCTATCAGCGCGTATGTAGCAGTTTCAGCGCTCTACTGATACCCTGTTACTTATTCGTTCCTTATTCCCTTATAATACGCGTGTTATACGTTGCACATTTAAAAAAAAATGATTTTCAATTGTTTTCTTGTCACTGGTAGTAAATTTGGGTTCTAACGGGTGATGTAACCCTATAAGCGCGTATGTACCCGTTTCAGCCCTCAACTGTTACCCTGTTACCTATTCGTTTCTTATTCGCGTCTCATGCGTTTGTTATACGTTGCACCTTTTAGAAAATGATTTTCATTTGTTTTCTTGTCTCTTGTGGTACCTATGTGTTCTAAGAGGGGGAAAACCTTATAAGCGCCTATGTACCCGTTTCAGCGCTATACTGTTATCCTGTTACTTATTCGTTCCTTATTCGCTTATAAAACGTGTTTAATACGTTCCAATTTTAAAAAGAATCATTTTCGTGTCTCTGGTGGTTACTACCGGTTCTTAGAGTTGAAATAACCCTAATAGAACATATGTACCCGTTTCAGCGCTCGATTGATACCCTGTTACTTATTCGTTCCTTATTCGCTTTTAATACGCGTGGTAAACGTTGAACCTTGAAATAAATCGATTATCGATTGCTTTCATGTCTCTGGCGGTAATTATGTGTTCTCTGAGGTGAAAAAAACCCATTAGCGCATATGTACCTGTTTCAGCGCTACATTGATACCCTGTTACTTATTCGTTCCTTAATCGCTTATAAAACGTGTGTTATGCGTTGTACCTTGAAATAAATAAATTCTCAATGTGTTCATGTCTCTGATGGTAACAATGTGTTCTTAGAGATGAAATAACCCTATTAGCGCGTATGTACCCGTTCCAGCGCTCGGTTAGTACCCTGTTACTTATTCGTTACGTATTCGCTTATTATACATGTGTTAAACGTTGCACTTTAGGAAAGGATTTTCAATTGTGTTCATATCTCTGGTGGTAACAACGTGTTTTTAGAGATGAAATAACCCTATTAGTGCGTATGTACCTGTTCCAGCGCTCGGATAATATCCTGATACTTATTCGTTCCTTATTCGCTTATAATACGTTTGTTATACGTTACACCTTGAAATAAATCTTTTTTCAATTATGTTGATGTCTCTGGTGGTAATAAAGTGTTCTAAGAGATGAAATAACCCTATAAACACATATGTACCCGTTCCAGCGCTCGGTTAGTACCCTGTTACTTATTCGTTACTTAGTCGCTTATAATACGTTTGTTATACGTTGCACTTTTTAGAAATTGATTTTCAATTGTGTTCATGTCTCTGGTGGTAATAATATGTTCTTAGATATGAAATAACCCTTTTACCACGTATGAAACTGTTCCAGCGCTCGGTTAGTACCCTGTTACTTATTCGCTTATTATACATGTGTTATACGTTGCACTTTAGAAAAGGATTTTCAATTATGTTGATGTCTCTGGTGGTAATAATGTGTTCTAAGAGATGAAATAACCCTATAAACGCGCATGTACCCGTTCCAGCGCTCGGTTAATACCCTGTTACTTATTCGTTACTTAGTCGCTTATAATACGTTTGTTATACGTTGCACCTTTTAGAAAATGATTTTCAATTGTGTTCATGTCTCTAGTGGTAATAATGTGTTCTTAAATATGAAATAACCCTTTTACCACGTATGAAACTGTTCCAGCGCTCGGTTAGTACCCTGTTCCTTATTCGTTACTTATTCGCTTATTATACGTTTGTTATACGTTGCACCTTTAAGAAAAGGATTTTCAACTGTGTGCATGTCTCTGGTGGTAACAATGTGTTCTTAGAGATGAAATAACTATATTAGCGCATATGTACCCGTTCAGGCGCTCGGTTAATACCCTGTTACTTATTCGTTCCTTATTCACTTTAAATACGTTTGTTGTACGTTGCACCTTGAAATAAGTCGTTTTTCAATTGTGTTCATGTTTCTAGTGGTAACGATGTGTTCTTAGAGATGAAATAACCCGGTTAGCGCGTATGTATCCGTTCCTGCGTTCGGTAAATACCCTGTTACTTATTCGCTTATAATATGTTTGTTATACGTTGAACCTTTTAGAAAAGGATTTTCAATTGTGTTCATGTCTCTTGTGGTAATAATGTGTTCTTAGAGATGAAATAACCCTATTAGGGCGTATGTACCCGTTCAAGCATTCGGTTAAATTAAATACCCTGTTACATTTTCGCTTTTTTTTATTTAATCGCTTTTATCGTTGCGCCTTGAAATAAATCGATTTTCAATTGTGTTCATGTTTCTGGTGGTAATTATGTGTTCTTATAGATGAAATAACCCTATTAGTACATATGAAACCCGTTTCAGCGCCTGACTGATACCCTGCTTATTCTCTAATAATAGGTGTGTTTTACTCTGTACTTTTTAAAAGAAATATTTTCGTTTCTCTGGTGGTAACTATGTGTTTTTAAGGGTGAAATAACCCTATTAGCACGTATCTATCCGTTCCAGCGCTCGGTTAGTACCCTGTTACTTATTCGCTTATTATACATGTGTTATACGTTGCACTTTAGAAAAGGATTTTCAATTATGTTGATGTCTCTGGTGGTAATAATGTGTTCTAAGAGATGAAATAACCCTATAAACGCGCATGTACCCGTTCCAGCGCTCGGTTAATACCCTGTTACTTATTCGTTACTTAGTCGCTTATAATACGTTTGTTATACGTTGCACCTTTTAGAAAATGATTTTTAATTGTGTTCATGTCTCTAGTGGTAATAATGTGTTCTTAAATATGAAATAACCCTTTTACCACGTATGAAACTGTTCAAGCGCTCGGTAAGTACCCTGTTACTTATTCGTTACTTATTCGCTTATTATTTGTGTGTTATACGTTGCACCTTTAAGAAAAGGATTTTCAATTGTGTGCATGTCTCTGGTGGTAACAATGTGTTCTTAGAGATGAAATAATCCTATTTCCGCGTATGTTCCCGTTCCAGCGCTCGGTTAGTACCCTGTTACTTATTCGTTACTTATTCGCTTATTATACGTTTGTTATACGTTGCACCTTTAAGAAAAGGATTTTCAACTGTGTGCATGTCTCTGGTGGTAACAATGTGTTCTTAGAGATGAAATAACTATATTAGCGCATATGTACCCGTTCAGGCGCTCGGTTAATACCCTGTTACTTATTCGTTCCTTATTCACTTTAATTACGTTTGTTGTACGTTGCACCTTGAAATAAGTCGTTTTTCACTTGTGTTCATGTTTCTAGTGGTAACGATGTGTTCTTAGAGATGAAATAACTCGGTTAGCGCGTATGTATCCGTTCCTGCGTTCGGTAAATACCCTGTTACTTATTCGCTTATAATATGTTTGTTATACGTTGAACCTTTTAGAAAAGGATTTTCAATTGTGTTCATGTCTCTTGTGGTAATAATGTGTTCTTAGAGATGAAATAACCCTATTAGGGCGTATGTACCCGTTTAAGCATTCGGTTAAATTAAATACCCTGTTACATTTTCGCTTTTTTTTATTTAATCGCTTTTATCGTTGCGCCTTGAAATAAATCGATTTTCAATTGTGTTCATGTTTCTGGTGGTAATTATGTGTTCTTATAGATGAAATAACCCTATTAGTACGTATGAAACCCGTTTCAGCGCCTGACTGATACCCTGCTAATTCTCTAATAATAGGTGTGTTTTACTCTGTACTTTTGAAAAGAAATATTGTCGTTTCTCTGGTGGTAACTATGTGTTCTTAAGGGTGAAATAACCCTATTAGCACGTATCTATCCGTTCCAGCGCTCAGAGTATACCCTGTTACTTATTCGCTATTAATATGAATTGTATACATTGCACCTTGAAATAAATCGTTTTCAATTGTTTTCATGTCTCTGGTGTTAACTATGTGTTCTTAGAGATGACACATCCCTATTAACGCGTATTTACTTGTTCCAGCACGTATTATCCGAGTGCTGGAACGGGTACACGCGCTCTAATAGGATTATTTTATTATTAATAACACATTGTTACCACCAGAGACATGAACACAATTGAAAAACGATTTATTTCAAGGTGCAATGTATACCCCGCGTATTAAAAGCGAATAAGTAACAAATAAGTAACAGAGTATTTACCGAGCGCTGGAACGGGTACATATGCGCTAACAGGGTTATATCATTTCTAAGAACACATAATTACCACCAGAGACATGAATACAATTGAAAATCCTTTTCTAAAAGGTGCAACGTATAACAAACGTATTATAGGCGAATAAGTTACGAATAAGTAACAGGGTATTTACCGAGCGCCTGAACGAATACATACGCGCTAAAAGGGGTTATTATATCTCTAAGAGCACATTGTTACCACTAGAGACATGAACACTTTTGAAAAACGACTTATTTCAAGATGCAACGTATAACAAACGTATTTAAAATGAATAAGGAACGAATAAGTAACAGGATATTAACCGAGCGCTGGAACGGGAATATATGCGCTAATATGGTTATTTCATCTCTAAGAACATATTGTTACCACTAGAGACATGAACACAATTGAAAAACCTTTTCTAAAAGGTGCAACGTATTATAAGCGAATAAGTAACGAATAATTAACATGGTATTATCCGAGCGCTGGAACGGGTACATACGCGCTAATAGGGTTATTTCAACACAAAGAACACATTTTAACCACCAGAGATATAAACACAATTGAAAAACCTTTTCTAAAAGGTGCAACGTATAACAAACGTATTAAAAGCGAATAAGTAACAGGGTATTAACAGAGTGCTGGAACGAATTCATACGTGCTAACAGGGTTATATCATCTGTAAGAGCACATTGTTACCACTAGAGACATGAACACAATTGAAAAACTATTTATTTCAAGGTGCAACGTATACCACGCATATTAAAAGCGAATAAGTAACGAATAAGTAACAGTGTAATATCCGAGCGCTGGAACGGGTACATACGCGCTAATAGGGTTATTTCAACTTTAAGAACACATTATTACCACCAGAGACATGAACACAATTGAAAATCCTTTTTTAAAAGGTGCAACGTATAACAAACGTATTATAAGCGAATAAGTAAGGAATAGGTAACAGGGTATTAACCGACCGCAGTAACTGATACATACACGCTAATAGGGTTATTTCATCTGTAAGAACACATGATTACCACCAGAGTCATGAGCAGAATTCAAAATCATTTTATTTCAAGGTGCAACGTAAACCCTGTGTATTAAAAGCGAATAAGGAACGAATAAAGAACAGGGTATCAGTGTAGCGCTGAAACGTGTACATATGCGCTAATAGGTTTTTTTCACCTGAGAGAACACATAATTACCGCCAGAGACATGTAAGCAATCGATAATCGATTTATTTCAAGGTGCAACGTATACCACGCGTATTAAAAGCGAATAAGGAACGAATAAGTAGCAGGGTATCAGATGAGCGCTGGAACGGGTACATATGTTCTATTAGGGTTATTTCACCTCTAAGAACCGGCAGTAACCACCAGAGACACGAAAATATTTCTTTTTAAAATTGGAACGTATAACACACGTTTTATAAGCGAATAAGGAACGAATAAGTAACAGGATAACAGTGTAGCGCTGAAACGGGTACATAGGCGCTAAAAGGGATTTTTCCCTCTTAGAACACATAGGTACCGCCAGAGACAAGAAAACCATTTAAAATCATTTTCTAAAAGGTTCAACGTATAACAAACGTATGAGACGCGAATAAGAAACGAATAAGTAACAGGGTATTATCCGAGCGCTGGAACGGCTACATACGCGCTAATAGGGTTATTTCAACTCTAAGAACATATTATTACCACCAGAGACATGAACACAATTGAAAATCCTTTTCTAAAAGGTGCAGCGTATAACAAACGTATTATAAGCGAATAAGTAACGAATAGGTAACAGAGTATTAACCGAGTACTGGAACTGATACATACACGCTAATAGGGTTATTTGAACTTCTTTCATCTGTAAGAACACATGGTTACCACCAGAGACATGAGCAGAATTCAAAATCATTTTATTTCAAGGTGCAACGTAAACCCTGTGTATTAAAAGCGAATAAGGAACAAATAAAGGACAGGGTATCAGTGTAGCGCTGAAACGGGTACATATGCGCTAATAGGGTTTTTTCACCTGAGAGAACACATAATTACCGCCAGAGACATGTAAGCAATCGATAATCGATTTATTTCAAGGTGCAACGTATACCACGCGTATTAAAAGCGAATAAGGAACGAATAAAGAACAGGGTATCAGTGTAGCGCTGAAACGGGTACATATGCGCTAATATGGTTATTTCACCTCTAAGAACCGGCAGTAACCACCAGATACACGAAAATATTTCTTTTTAAAATTGGAACGTATAACACACGTTTTATAAGCGAATAAGGAACGAATAAGTAACAGGGTAACAGTCGAGCGCTAAAACAGGTACATACGCGCTTATATGGTTAAATCACCTCTTAGAACCCAAATTTACCACCAGTGACAAGAACACAATTGAAAATCATTTTCTAAAAGGTGCAACGTATAATACGCCTGTTATAAACAAGGTATTAGTCAAGCTCCGAAACGATGTACACCCCGCTAACATGTTTAATAGCTGACCATGCGGTATGGACTTTGCTTATTGTTGAAAGCAGTATCGTGACCTATAGTTGTTAATTTCTGTGTCATTTTGATCTATTGTGGGGAGTTGTCTCATTGGTGATCATACCACGTCTTCATTTTTATACAAGCGCTAAAAGGTGATTTCACCTCTTCGAACCAAGAACCAGATCTTCAAACATACGAATAAAAAACATTTAAAAGGTAGAACGTATAAAAATCAAATAAGATACACATACGTATCGAACATAAAGCAACAGGATCGGTTGAGCACAAACACATATAAATATATAGGTCATAAAAAGGTCATTTTACCTCAACAAATTTAGAACTATAACCAGAGATAAGAATATAGAGAGATTAATACATGGTCTTTTCCATATCAGCCTGGGTATCATCCCGAGACCCCCATATCAGCCCGAGACGGAGTCGAGGTGCTGATATGGGTCGAGGGATGATACCCAGGCTGATATGGAAAGGCCATGTATTAATCGCTTTATCATATACTTCCGACAATAGTTTTATGTAAGGCAAATAAACTAATGCAATAACTAAAACAGTCAAACATTTTATAAAGAAAATTAAAATTATGAATCAAATATACTATAGTTGTCCAACAACAGCATCATTAACTCCTTATATATTTCTGGTAACATTTCCTATAGAGGCATTTTGATTTTTGAAACATTGAAAATTTGGAAGAGTTTTACGATCATTATCACTCCATGTTTGTTCTACTATAAAATGATTCATAATTGTCAATGGCATTTGTTAGCAAGTATTAAAATATCCCCACAAAAGTTCCCGTAAATGACGTCGTCATAAAAAACATCTGACGTCACAATGGAAAAGTAAACAACCGATACCGGAAACACCGGAAGTAACTTGCACGAGAGGCACTGCTATGGGTTTTGTGCACGAGATGCACTTGATATGGGTTATCAGCCCGGGTGGGAAGATATGGCTTGTGCACTTCCGTCCATTACACATATGCAAAAGCTATCATATCAATGCTAAGTATATGATAAAAACAATTAAAAAGGGGGAAGGATATCAAAAATCGAATAAGTAACGAATAAGGAATAAGGAATAAGTAACGAAAAAGGAAACGAATAAGGAATAAGTAACGAATATGGAATAGGGAATAAGTAACGAATAGGGAATAGGGAATAAGTAACGAATAGGTAACGAATAGGGAATAGGGAATACGTAACGAATAGGGAATAGGGAAAAAGTAACGAATAGGGAATAGGGAATAGGTAACGAATAGGTAACGAATAGGGAATAGGTAACGAATAGGTAACGAATAGGGAATGGGGAATAGGTAACGAATAGGGAATAGGGAACAAGTAACCAACTTGACGTCCAATTTGACCAGGCTTCAGCACGGGTAAGTAAATTCTAAGGTGTCTAACACAGTACAAAACAATGTTACAAAAAACTTACCCTGTCACAGAAATATGTAACTTTACGCTGTCACAGAAATATGTAACTTCATGCTGTCACAGAAATATGTAACTTTACGCTGTCACAGAAATATATTACTTTACGGTGTCACAGAAATATGTAACTTTACGCTGTCACAGAAATATGTAACTTTCTGCTGTCACATAAATATGTAATTTTACGCTGTCACAGAAATATGTAACTTTACACTGTCACAGAAATATGTTACTTTACCCTGTCACATAAATATGTAACTTTAAAAATGTGTAACTTAAAGCTGTCACAGAAATATGTAACTTTACGCTGTCACAGAAATGTGTTACTTTACGCTGTCACAGAAATATGTAACTTTACCCTGTCACAGAAATGTGTAATTTTACGCTGTCTCAGATATATGTAACTTTCCGCTGTCTCAGAAATATGTAACTGTACGCTGTCACAGAAATGTGTAATTTTACGCTGTCACAGAAATATGTAACTTAACACTGTCACGGAAATATGTAACTTTACACTGTCACAGAAATATGCAACTTTCTGCTATCACATAAATATGTAATTTTACGCTGTCACAGAACAAGTACAAGTTCACATTATAATTTGCACTAAAAAAAGCTTGTGTTGCAATTAGTTGGAGGTTGAGTGATTTTAGAGCTAAATTGACTAGGCTACTAGTCCGATGCCCCAGACTAGTCAAGTCTTATTCAGATTAGTAAGTATTTGATAAAAATTGTTTACACATAAGCAAAATGTCAGAATATTGGTCTATGGGCTAGTAGTTAGAGAGGATTTTGGGACAGACTGTGACCACATCACATTTGTTTCTCTTTTTTCAGATGAAGACATTTTTCAGCCTCTCGATTCCAGTGTCAAGCTATCCTGCAATTCTCTTTATAAAAGCTATCGAACAATTCGTCATTCTGCAATTTGGTTTTGTCATTGTCTAGAGAACACAGGGGAGGGTTGAGTTGTCACACAATATGTTTTACCCCAACTAAGTTGACTAAGCTACTAGTCCGATGCCCCAGACTCTTACTCAGATTATTAAGTATTTGCAAAATATTGTTTACACATAAGCACAATGCCGGAATATTGGTCTATGGACTAGTAGTTAGAAAGGATTTTGGGACAGACTGTGACCACATCACATTTGTTTCTCTTTTTTCAGATGAAGAAATTTGTCAGCCTCTCGATTCCAGTGTCAAGCTATCCAGCAATTCTCTTTATAAAAAGCTATCCAGCAATTCTCTTTATAAAAAGCTATCCAGCAATTCTCTTTATAAAAAGCTATCCAGCAATTCTCTTTATAAAAAGCTATCGAACAATTCTCTTTATAAAAAGCTATCCAACAATTCGTCATCCTGCAATTCTCTTTATAAAAAGCTATCCAACAATTCGTCATTCTGTAATTGGGTTTGGAAAACTACTTGAGCGACAATTTTATCTTTTTCAAAATCTTGGTTTTTGCCTTTTTTTTTGTTCGAAAAAAGTGTTATATAAAAAATGAAAGATTTTAATATCCCATTAAAACAAATTGGACTTTATTTATAGATTTCTAACTCACAATTACGGTTTTGAAACTAGCATTTATAATTTACCCACTGTCTTGGCAGTTCTTCATGGCTAGGTTTTATAGACTCTGCTGAAATTAATAGCTTTTGAATAGTACTACAACGGGATAGTATCGAATTTATGGGATGATCATTCTACAAGGCCGCAATTGTTTGCCCGAAACCTCGAAAAAGGCTAAATTCTATAAAATACGCATTTGGGATACCCACTTTCCAAACTATTGTCTCTGCCGTTCTTTGTGGCTAGGCATTAAAGAATCTGCTTTGACAATAAGCTATTGAATAGTATTACAACGGGATAGTAATTAATAGAATTTCGGGGGTCAGCATATTCAAAGGCCGTAAAGTTTCGTCCGAAGCTAGCATTGAACAATGCCATATTCTATAAAATACGCATTTGGGTGACCCACTTTTCAACTCATGGTCTCGACCGTTCTTTATGGCTAGGAATTATAGTCTGCTTTTCAAAACAGTTATTTGATAGTACTTCAATGGGATTGCAAATAACTTCTTGATTAAGCATTCTAAAATGCCGAAATATTTCGTCTGAAACATTGAACAAAGCCAAATTCTATAAAATACGCATTGGGGGTACCCACTTTCCAATGCATTGTCTAAGTAGTTCTTTGTGGCAAGGGATTATCAACTCTGCTTTAATGAATATTTTTTGGATGGTACTAAAATGGGATAAGATCGAATTTCTGTAGTAAGCATTTTCAAAGGCCGAAAAATTTCGTCCGAAACATTTAACAAAGCCATATTCTATAAAATACGCATTGGGGTTACCCACTTTTCAACTCATTGTCTCTGCCGTTCTTTATGGCTATGAATTATAGACTCTGCTTTTTAAAACAGTTATTTGATAGTATATGTACTTCAATGGGATTGTAAATAATTTCTTGATTAAGCATCCTAAAAGGCCGAAACATTTCATCTGAAACATTGAACAAAGAAAAATTCTATAAAATACGCATTGGTGGTACCCACTTTCCAATTCATTGTCTAAGTAGTTCTTTGTGGCAAGGCATTATACAATCATGTAAACCTTGCTTTAATGAATAGTTTTTGGATGGTACTAAAATGGGATAGGATCGAATTTCTTGAGTAAGCATTCTCAAAGACCGACAATTTTCGTCCTAAACAATGAAAAAAGCCAGATTCATTGGGTGATACCACATTTCCAACTCATTTCTACGGCCGTTCTTTATGGCTGAGGGTTATAGACTCTGCTTTATAAAATAACTACTTGTTAGTACTACAACGGGATAGAAAACAAATTCTGAAGTAGGCATTCTTAAAGGCCAAAATATTTCGTCCGAAACAATGAAAAAGGCCAATTTATATAAAATACGCATCCCCTAGTTTCTAAGATGTAAATAACTTATTTTCCATAAATTGGTTCATAAGAAAAGGGGAGTAACTTGATTAGGATCGGTTTCTTATAAAATACAAACTTCCTTTTGTAGTAAAAGTTCAATGGTAAGTCAATCGGTTACTTATAAAATACAAACTTCCTTTTGTAGTAAAAGTTCAATGGTAAGTCAATCGGTTACTTATAAAATACAAACTTCCTTTTGTAGTAAAAGTTCAATGGTTAGTCATCGGTTACTTATAAAATACAAACTTCCTTTTGTAGTAAAAGTTCAATGGTAAGTCAATCGGTTACTTATAAAATACAAACTTCCTTTTGTAGTAAAAGTTCAATGGTAAGTCATTGGCTACTTATAAAATACATTTACTTCCTTTAGCAGTAAAAGTTCAATGGTAAGTCATCGGTTACTTATAAAATACAAACTTCCTTTTGTAGTAAAAGTTCAATGGTAAGTCATCGGTTATTTATAAAATACAAACTTCCTTTTATAGTAAAAGTTCAATGGTAAGTCATTGGCTACTTATAAAATACAAACTTCCTTTTGTAGTAAAAGTTCAATGGTAAGTCATCGGTTACTTATAAAATACAAACTTCCTTTTATAGTAAAAGTTCAATGGTAAGTCATTGGCTACTTATAAAATACAAACTTCCTTTTGTAGTAAAAGTTCAATGGTAAGTCAATCGGTTACTTATAAAATACAAACTTCCTTTTGTAGTAAAAGTTCAATGGTAAGTCAATCGGTTACTTATAAAATACAAACTTCCTTTTGTAGTAAAAGTTCAATGGTAAGTCATCGGTTACTTATAAAATACAAACTTCCTTTTGTAGTAAAAGTTCAATGGTAAGTCAATCGGTTACTTATAAAATACAAACTTCCTTTTGTAGTAAAAGTTCAATGGTAAGTCATCGGTTACTTATAAAATACAAACTTCCTTTTGTAGTAAAAGTTCAATGGTAAGTCATCGGTTACTTATAAAATACAAACTTCCTTTTGTAGTAAAAGTTCAATGGTAAGTCATTGGCTACTTATAAAATACATTTACTTCCTTTTGTAGTAAAAGTTCAATGGTAAGTCATCGGTTACTTATAAAATACATTTACTTCCTTTTGTAGTAAAATTTCAATGGAAAGTCATTGGCTACTTATAAAATACATTTACTTCCTTTTGTAGTAAAAGTTCAATGGTAAGTCATTGGCTACTTATAAAATACAAACTTTCTTTTGTAGTAAAAGTTCAATGGTTAGTCCTCGGTTACTTATAAAATACAAACTTCCTTTTGTAGTAAAAGTTCAATGGTAAGTCAATCGGTTACTTATAAAATACAAACTTCCTTTTGTAGTAAAAGTTCAATGGTTAGTCACTCGGTTACTTATAAAATACATTTACTTCCTTTTGTAGTAAAAGTTCAATGGTAAGTCATTGGCTACTTATAAAATACAAACTTCCTTTTGTAGTAAAAGTTCAATGGTAAGTCATCGGTTACTTATAAAATACAAACTTCCTTTTGTAGTAAAAGTTCAATGGTAAGTCATCGGTTACTTATAAAATACAAACTTCCTTTTGTAGTAAAAGTTCAATGGTAAGTCATCGGTTACTTATAAAATACATTTACTTCCTTTTGTAGTAAAAGTTCAATGGTAAGTCAATCGGTTACTTATAAAATACATTTACTTCCTTTTGTAGTAAAAGTTCAATGGTAAGTCATCGGTTACTTATAAAATACAAACTTCCTTTTGTAGTAAAAGTTCAATGGTAAGTCATCGGTTACTTATAAAATACAAACTTCCTTTTATAGTAAAAGTTCAATGGTAAGTCATCGGTTACTTATAAAATACAAACTTACTTTTATAGTAAAAGTTCAATGGTAAGTCATCGGTTACTTATAAAATACAAACTTATTTTTATAGTAAAAGTTCAATGGTAAGTCATCGGTTACTTATAAAATACAAACTTCCTTTTGTAGTAAAAGTTCAATGGTAAGTCATCGGTTACTTATAAAATACATTTACTTCCTTTTGTAGTAAAAGTTCAATGGTAAGTCATCGGTTACTTATAAAATACAAACTTCCTTTTGTAGTAAAAGTTCAATGGTAAGTCATTGGCTACTTATAAAATACATTTACTTCCTTTTGTAGTAAAAGTTCAATGGTAAGTCATCGGTAACTTATAAAATACAAACTTCCTTTTATAGTAAAAGTTCAATGGTAAGTCATTGGCTACTTATAAAATACATTTACTTCCTTTTGTAGTAAAAGTTCAATGGTAAGTCATCGGTTACTTATTAAATACAAACTTCCTTTTGTAGTAAAAGTTCACTGGTAAGTCATCGGTTACTTATAAAATACAAACTTCCTTTTGTAGTAAAAGTTCAATGGTTAGTCAATCGGTTACTTATAAAATACAAACTTCCTTTTGTAGTAAAAGTTCAATGGTAAGTCATCGGTTACTTATAAAATACAAACTTCCTTTTGTAGTAAAAATTCAATGGTAAGTCATCGGTTACTTATAAAATACAAACTTCCTTTTGTAGTAAAAATTCAATGGTAAGCCATCGCTTACTTATAAAATACAAACTTCCTTTTGTAGTAAAAGTTAAATGGTAAGCCATCGGTTACTTATAAAATACAAACTTCCTTTTGTAGTAAAAGTTCAATGGTAAGCCATCGGTTACTTATCAAATACAAACTTCCTTTTGTAGTAAAAGTTCAATGGTAAGTCCTCGGTTACTTATAAAATACAAACTTCTTTTGTAGTAAAAGTTCATTGGTAAGTCATCGGTTACTTATAAAATACAAACTTCCTTTTGTAGTAAAAGTTCAATGGTAAGTCATTGGCTACTTATAAAATACATTTACTTCCTTTTGCAGTAAAAGTTCAATGATAAGTCAATATTGACATCAATCGGTTACTTCAAGTTAAAAAAATACAAACTTCCTTTTGTAGTAAAAATTCAATGGTAAGTCATCGGTTACTTATAAAATACAAACTTCCTTTTATAGTAAAAGTTCAATGGTAAGTCATCGGTTACTTATAAAATACAAACTTCCTTTTGTAGTAAAAGTTCAATGGTAAGTCATCGGTTACTTATAAAATACAAACTTCCTTTTGTAGTAAAAGTTCAATGGTAAGTCAATCTGTGACTTATAAAATACAAACTTCCTTTTGTAGTAAAAGTTCAATGGTAAGTCATCGGTTACTTATAAAATACAAACTTCCTTTTGTAGTAAAAGTTCAATGGTAAGTCAATCGGTGACTTATAAAATACAAACTTCCTTTCATAGTAAAAGTTCAATGGTAAGTCATCGGTTACTTATAAAATACAAACTTCCTTTTGTAGTAAAAGTTCAATGGTTAGTCAATCGGTTACTTATAAAATACAAACTTCCTTTTATAGTAAAAGTTCAATGGTAAGTCATCGGTCACTTATAAAATACAAACTTCCTTTTGTAGTAAAAGTTCAATGGTAAGTCCTCGGTTACTTATAAAATACAAACTTCCTTTTGTAGTAAAAGTTCAATGGTAAGTCATCGGTTACTTATAAAATACAAACTTCCTTTTGTAGTAAAAGTTCAATGGTAAGTCATTGGCTACTTATAAAATACATTTACTTCCTTTTGCAGTAAAAGTTCAATGGTAAGTCAATATTGCCATCAATCGGTTACTTCAAGTTAAAAAAATACAGACTTCCTTTTGTAGTAAAAATTCAATGGTAAGTCAATCGGTTACTTATAAAATACAAACTTCCTTTTGTAGTAAAAGTTCAATGGTAAGTCCTCGGTTACTTATAAAATACAAACTTCCTTTTGTAGTAAAAGTTCAATGGTAAGTCATCGGTTACTTATAAAATACAAACTTACTTTTATAGTAAAAGTTCAATGGTAAGTCATCGGTTACTTATAAAATACAAACTTCCTTTTATAGTAAAAGTTCAATGGTTAGTCAATCGGTTACTTATAAAATACAAACTTCCTTTTGTAGTAAAAGTTCAATGGTAAGTCATCGGTTACTTATAAAATACAAACTTCCTTTTGTAGTAAAAGTTCAATGGTAAGTCAATCGGTTACTTATAAAATACAAACTTCCTTTTGTAGTAAAAGTTCAATGGTAAGTCATTGGCTACTTATAAAATACATTTACTTCCTTTTGCAGTAAAAGTTCAATGGTAAGTCAATATTGACATCAATCGGTTACTTCAAGTTAAAAAAATACAAACTTCCTTTTGTAGTAAAAATTCAATGGTAAGTCAATCGGTTACTTATAAAATACAAACTTCCTTTTGTAGTAAAAGTTCAATGGTAAGTCCTCGGTTACTTATAAAATACAAACTTCCTTTTGTAGTAAAAGTTCAATGGTAAGTCATCGGTTACTTATAAAATACAAACTTCCTTTTATAGTAAAAGTTCAATGGTAAGTCATTGGCTACTTATAAAATACAAACTTCCTTTTGTAGTAAAAGTTCAATGGTAAGTCAATATTGACATTAAAAGAAGAGATGTTCAGATCCCCGAACCCGGCGGGAGAGGCTATTTGAACAATTTTTGTTTTAAAAATTGGGAGATGTGGTATGATTGTCAATGAGACAGATAAACAGTACTTAGTATAAAAATGAGGAGATGTGGTATGATTGTCAATGAGACAGATAAACAGTACTTAGTATAAAAATAAGGAGATAAGGTATGATTGTCATAAGACAAATAAACAGTTCTTGGTATATCAACCAAACAACACACGATGGATGGTTGGTGCTTTATAGTTATTTTGTCCTGAATTATGTACGACGTAGCTGTATTCAATCTACTATGACATACTGCTGTCGATAGTATGAAAATAGTATACATTTCGTATGTAGCTATCGATAGTGTGACCAAAGGGATACGTAGGGTATACATCTCTGGCGTACAGCTGTCGATAGTTAATTAAATGGATACGTAGTGTATTCATATCTGACGTACAGCTATCGATAGTATGCCTAAAGGGATACGTAGTGTATACATCTCTGGCTTACAGGTATCAAGAGTATGACAAAAGGGATACGTAGGGTATACATCTCTGGCGTACAGCTGTCGATAGTATGACTAAAGGGATACGTAGTGTATTCATATCTGACGTACAGCTATCGATAGTATGACTAAAGGGATACGTAGTGTATACATTGTACATCTCTGACGTACAGCTATCAATAGTTAATTAAATGGATAGGTAGTGTATACATCTCGGGCGTACAGCTATCGATAGTTAATTAAATGGATAGGTAGTGTATACATCTCTGGCTTACAGGTATCAAGAGTATGACAAAAGGGATACGTAGGGTATACATCTCTGACGTACAGCTATCGATAGTTAATTAAATGGATAGGTAGTGCATACATCTCTGGCTTACAGGTATCAAGAGTGTGACAAAAGGGATACGTAGGGTATACATCTCTGGCGTACAGCTGTCGATAGTGTGACTAAATGGATACGTAGTGTATTCATATCTGACGTACAGCTATCGATAGTATGACTAAAGGGATAAGTAGTGTATACATCTCTGACGTACAGCTATCGATAGTTAATTAAATGGATAGGTAGTGTATACATCTCGGGCGTTCAGCTATCGACAGTATGACTAAAGGGAAACGTAGTGAATACATCTCTGAAGTACAGCTATCGAGAGTATGACTAAAGGGAAACGTAGTGTATACATATCTGAAGTACAGCTATCGAGAATATGACTAAAGGGAAACGTAGTGTATACATCTCTGACGTACAGCTATCGATAGTTAATTAAATGGATAGGTAGTGTATACATCTCGGGCGTACAGCTATCGACAGTATGACTAAAGGGAAACGTAGTGCATACATCTCTGAAGTACAGCTATCGAGAGTATGACTAAAGGGATACGTAGTGTATACATCTCTGATGTACAGCTATTGATAGTATGACTAAAGGAATACGTAGGATATACATATCTGACGTACAGCTATCGATAGTATAACTAAAGGGATACGTATGGTATACATCTCTGACGTACAGCTATCGATAGTGTAAAATAAAAGGATACTATAAAAAAGAAAATGTGGTATGATTGCCAATAAGACAACTGTCCACAAAACACCAAAATGACACAGACATTAACAACAATAGGTCACCGTACGTCTGGTATACATCTCTGACGTACAGCTGTCGATAGTATAACTAAAGGGATACGTAGGGTATACATCTCTGACGTAAAGCTGTGGATAGTACATGTATAATTAAAGGGATACGTATGGTATACATCTCTGACGTACATATATCGATAGTATAAATAAAGGGATACGTAGGGTATACATCTCTGACGTACAGCTATCGATAGTATAACTAAAGGGACACGTAGTGTATACATCTCTGACGTACAGCTATCGATAGTATGACTAAAGGGATACGTAGTGTATACATATCTGACGTACAGCTATCGATAGTATGACTTAAAACATGCATAGGGTATACATATCTGAGGTACAGAGGTCGATAGTATGACTAAAAAGATGCGTAGGGTATACATCTCTGACGTACAACGGTCGATAGTATAACTCAATGATACGTAGTATATACCTCTCTGACGTACAGCTATCGATAATATGACTAAAGGGATACGTAATGTATACATATCTGACGTACAACTATCGATAGTATGACTTAAAGATGCGTAGGGTATACATCTCTGACGTACAGCTATCGATAGTATGACTACAGGGATACGTAGGGTATACATCTCTGACGTACAGCTATCGATAGTATGACTAAAGCGATACGTAGTGTATACATATCTGACGTACAGCTATCGATAGTATGACTTAAAGATGCGTAGGGTATGCATCTCTGACATACAGCGGTCGATAGTATAACTCAAGGATACGTAAGGTATATATAAAAATAAATACGTAAACCAACAACACAACAAATACACTACTAGACATCTAGAATTAAAGAGTATCGGTTTAAATTTAATTCTATACAGTCATGTATTACGTTTGGGTCATTTTTTCATACGACGTTCAGTTACATGGGGCCGATTTTGGAACAGTGTTTTTTTATACTCTGATGATATGAAATGTATTATTTCGTAAAGTTCCATTGTCGGTGCTTCATTGAAATGCTCAAAGCGCGCCAAATTCTTAAAATATTGTATTTTTTTTTTAAAAGGTGCGGGTAAATCATAGTTTTCTTACTAAATACGCATTTGACGAATAGTTTATCCGTATAAGATAACATATCATTATGATAAATCAAGTTATGCTGTGTGTCTCTTATACATATGTTATTCTCAAACTTGAGTTAAACTTGAGTTTAATTAATTTTAGTTTGCTTTCATTACTGGTTTTCGTTTATGTCCTTTACCCAATCAAGACTAAGGAATGTGTTTGCCACTTGTTGGAAGTTGTGGACATCATTATTTGGCAGTTACGTTTGCATTTCCGGGGGCATATTTTTTAACTGATTTCAGAAATTGTTTTCTTTTAACAATAAACAGGAACGATTTATTTCTAAAGTAGAAGGATACATGCATATTTAGGACGAGAAGATTTAAAGATCGATCCGCTGGGTCGGTTTATTTTACGTTCTAGTTCACAAGGCAAACAGTCAAACAGACATCAGGAACACAATTGCTCTACCCGAACTGATTATTCTGACTTCTGGCTGATCAGTCTATATTTTTACTTCTTATACAATATCACGTGTTTAGCGGAAAAGCTAATACCAGTTTTCAAGTTATTGGTTTGACCCGGCAAGGGCTTGAAGCCATGACACGGATCTGAAAAACCTGTGCAATAACTTTTTAATTATGTCTGGTTAAACTGATCAACTGATATATATTTTATGAGAAATAAAAGCAAAGTTGGGCACATGTGGCGCAGTATCTGCTGTCCTTTGTGATGTTTTTTCAGCTTTAGTAGGGTTTTGTTCAGTCTTCAGTTTTCAGGTAGTTTGTGTAGACTTATTGTTTGCCTTTTTATTGTTTTTTTTTATTTTTTATTTTTCGTTATGGTGTTGCCAGTTTGTTTTAAATTATAGGAGATTGATTATCCTTTGGTACATTGTATTTTCAGCAAGCCTGCAAATTGTTTATTTTGTTATTAAATTTGTTAAGAGAAAACAAACCCATTGACCATAATATATATCTAAATGTAAATATGGTATGATACATATATTATTCAATACGCTCGTGATTATTCAAGCAATCTTTGTGTAAGCCTTTATAACAATTTATGCACTCGCTCTTTTTCCGATGACGACCGACAAATCATTCTCTATCCGAACACACGCAACAATCCTTATACTTGGACTCTTTCCGATGACGACCGACATTTCAGTCTCTATCCGAACACACGCAGTAATCCTTATACTTGGACTGTTTTCGCAAAGACGTTCTCTTTGGTCTGCCAGGTTTAACTCGTGAATTGATTTCTCTGGATAGAGGTTTCCTGATTTGCTACTGTACCAACCCAGGGGCGGATCCAGCCATTTATAAAAAAAAGGGGGGTCCTAACCCAGGATAAAAGTGGGGTTCCAACTATATGTCCCTATTCAAATGCATTGATAGTCAAAAAAAGGGGGGTCCTGGATCCGCCACTGCAACCATAGTGCGAATTGGGTTTCACTTGGATATTTTTCTTTTGTTAAAGCAAACAAAAGTGTGTGTGCTTGAATATTTGTTCAAGAAACCGTTGCAAGTAACTGTTGCACGAACGGTTGTAATATATATATATAGATGTATGTCGCCTGAAATTTTTATGGCAAACACAAACTGAACTTTGAAGCACATTTATATACTATTTTATAGTTGCAAATTATTCCAAATTCTGCTTATACATGATAAAACTATTTTTGTTCTATATATACACAAATCGAAAACAATACCTTAAACAAACAGAAACACGAATCTATATAAAGAATCTAAAGGTCGTGTCAACTCAGTTCGTGTAAGTATAATAGTATATTATAGGTCAAAGAACGACCTTCAACAAGGAACCTTGACTCACACCGAACAGCAAGCTATCAAAGACCCAATATGACTAGAGTAAAAGCCGGTGTCACTCATTCACGATTTTTACTGCCGTTCTTGATAGGACCATTTCCGATTAAAATATGTCAAAAGTCTGATCAAGATCCGGTGAATCGCGATTGGAAATTAAAAATTTAATCAAGACTTTTTGAAAATATGTATTTAATCACGACAAAAATTAGATATTGTTTCCAGCCAAATTTGTCCCGATTATCCCGTTCTCAATCCGATTCTAATTTAATTTGTATCTTTCACATGGCAAAAAACGACCGAATATGTCCCGACAGCGTCCCGAGTCCGCCGAATATGACCCGACAGAGATCAGACAGTGACCAGACAGTAAACCGATGCTGACGGAAATTATCCGTTAGTAAATCGTTTCATGTGAAAGTTCCGTCCTAAAAAAAAATTCGTCATATTCGGGATGATCAGGTACATTGTACTACCGGAACGCAACCCACGCAAAATCTGCTGTACCGATTGTGTCTAGTCGGAATGCAATCGTGACTATGTCGTGACAGATTCTGATGTATCAGATTAAAATCGTAAAAATGTTCTGTGTTTTCTGGACGTTGTTCTTTGGAACGAGCATGATCATGAGAAATTCATCATTGCTGTTTTTTGGCCGATTGAGTCCAGATTTTAAACAGATCTTGCCGAATGCGAACAGTCTTTGTCGAAACCGTTTCGGAATAGTCCCGTTATTGGTACGAAATTCGGCAATGATATACACGTCAAAGTCCCGACAATTACAGATAACAATACGACAGAGTCCTGACAAACCCGTTTGCAATGCGTTACAGCAGACTGTGATAGGATTGCGTTCCGACTGTTCCTGATCATACCTAATTTGGCGACAATTTTCTAACGGGTATCTTCCGTCAGCATCGGTTCACTGTCTGATCTCTGTCTGATCTCATTCGTTAGAATCGGGACGCTGTCGGGACAGGTTCGGTCGTTTTGTATCTTGCGAAAGATACAAATCGGATAAGAATCGGATGGAAAACGAGTTGATCAGGACTAATTTGGTTGGAAACGGCTAAATTTGGACGCTTCCTGAGAAATATCTGATTGTTTTCGTGATTCAATAAATGTTTTTACAAATTTTAATTGAAGTTTGAATTTCCAGCCACGATTCATAGGATCTTGATCAGACTTTTGACAAATTTAAATCGGGAATGGTGCTATCAAGGACGGCAGTAAAAATCGTGAATGTGTGACCCCAGCTTTACGAGACGCCTCTAACTGTCGGGGTCCTTGGTCGACCTCTCCGGACTATTCCCAATCCATAGGAATTTGTTACGAACGTATTCGACTGCGTTCAGACAATGAAAGGACATTCCAGATCATTCAGGATAGTATTCCGACTTATTCACTTTTCGTGTCTTAGCGCTGTCTGATCTAAAACGATAGCCATAACTGGCACTGTGTCAACGCCGCATTAAGCAATTCAAACAGGCAAACCAACGGTCTAATCTATATGCAAAACGAGAAACGAGGTCTATTTGATAAATGCACTTGTGCACTAAACTAAATACTCTCATATAGAATAACAAACAAAGTGTTCTAGAAACGGTGAAATCGTTATCAAATAAAAAGTTAAGAAAGTTTGTGCTGATATGCAATTCGATTCCTTTAATCTTATTATGATGGATAAAATAATCTCCTGCATCAAATGATACCTCCAACACAACACTTAACGGTTGAGTTACGTACAAGCCGTACCTGATACGTAGCAAATCTGGAAACCTCTGATAGCCGATAATCGCGTGAGAGATCCTCTATAACTGATTGTACAATCTGTAATCTACTGCTTGATCAGAAGTGTTTTACAATGCAATATATATGCATTTTTTACAGCTACAAAAGGTTTAACGTAAGTTTCTTCCAAATCTTAAAGGTTTTCCGATTGTCATTATAATGAGTAACCATCATATCTACCAAATCAACACCGCTCATGTTTTTAGCTCACCTGGCCCGAAGGGCCAAGTGAGCTTTTCCCATCACTTTGCATCCGGCGTCCGTCGTCGTCCGTCGTCGTTAACTTTTACAAAAATCTTCTCCTCTGAAACTACTGGGCCAAATTAAACCAAACTTGGAAACAATCATCATTGGGGTATCTAGTTTAAAAAATGTGTCCCGTGACCCGGCCAACCAACCAAGATGTCCTCCATGGCTAAATATAGAACATAGGGGTAAAATGCCGTTTTTGGCTTATAACTCAATAACCAAAGCATTTAGAGCAAATATTAGAGGGGTAAAATTGTGAATCAGGTCAAGATCTATCTGCCCTGAAATTTTCAGATGAATTGGACAACCCGTTGTTGGGTGGCTGCCCCTAAATTGGTAATTTTAATGAAATTTTACTGTTTTTGGTTATTATCTTGAATATTACTATAGATAGACAATAATAGTGCATTGACTTGACATACCAACGATATAAGGATGAGGCTTAGAAACGGGGAAATGCGAGGCTGTGCCGAGCTATTTTCCCGTTTCGGGCCGAATCCTTATATCGTTGATATGTCAAGTCAATGCACTATTATTGTCTTTATACTGCAATCTAAAACAACCTTTTCAATGGTTGTTTAATGCGTAAAGGTTATTTATTGGATTTAAATATTGGGGAAAATCCCCTTTAAAAAGGCCTCATATCATGCTCGCGGAGAAATGTACATATTTACCTGTTGAAACTCACACTCGATGGTGAACGAAATCGTTTGAGTCTGGACTTAAATAGCAACCATAAGCACGAAACATAATAATTTATAGGTTGCAAACAAAAAATATTAACAAATGAAATATGTTTTCCCAATAATTGCAAAAGAAACAAGGTTTAGTCGATCCACGCGTCGTTGTATTCATTGGAAACAAGAACAGGTTGAAGAGGTCGTATGCATAACTAAATATTATTTCGGCATTTTCTATTTAAATATTCATGAGGAAAAGTGATATCGGGTCAGTGACTGTATATGACATAGAAATATACAGTCAACGCATTTTGACTGCTCAAATAGAACGAGTGCAGTATAAATAGAGATAAACTGTAAACAGCAATAATGTTCAGCAAAGTAAGATCTACAAATAAGTCATTATGACCGAAATGGTCAGTTGACCCCTTTAGAAGTTATTGTCCTTTATAGTCAATTTTTCACAATTTTTCGTAAATCTTAGTAATCTTTTAAAAAAAATCTTCTCCTCAGAATTGACTAATTTGACTAAAAAAAAATTTCCGGTGAAATGTGAGTGTTTTACATGATACTGAAGAAATCACAAACTTCCGTCGCAATGGAGAAGAAGTAGATCGTTTAAACCTTTCATAATCATCATTCACCCAACGATAAGTCACTGGAAATCTTGCAATTGAGCTTCAAATTGCTGGGTAGACCAACCAATTAACGTATTTTTCAAATAACTTATTATTAAAAGTGTGTTTATCCCAACGAATAGGTTATCTGGGGTTGTTTGATTCATTCAATAAAATTGAGAATGAATCATATAACATCCTTATAATTCTATCAATCTCACATGTCTTATATCTTTGAGTATTAAGTCACGGCCGATTTGAATACAGAAACCAGCTTTGTGCGCATAAAACATATCCTCAATAAAAATACTATGCTTGTGCGATCTCTAAGGTTTTGTGATAAGAAGAGTATGACGAAACAGCGGTTCATAAACAAAGACTCGCATTCAAGAACTAGCCACTGTTTTTCTTACTGCCTGAACATTTTACCAGGTGATTACTTCAAGTCAAACAATCCTTGCGATTTTATTTGTGAATGGAATCTTGATTTATGGAAGTAAATATGCCTTGGTAAAATATCATTTGTATACAACATGGACTTGTTTAATCTGTTAGGGAGAGGGAGCGTAAAGAAAAGAAAACACTTCCAACATAAATATGCCTTGGTAAAATATCATTTGTATACAACATGGACTTGTTTAATCTGTTAGGGAGAGGGAGCGTAAATAAAAGAAAATACTTCCAACATAAATATGCCTTGGTAAAATATCATTTGTATACAACATGGACTTGTTTAATCTGTTATGGAGAGGGAGCGTAAATAAAAGAAAACACTTCCAACATAAATCTGCCTTGGTAAAATATCATTTGTATACAACATGGACTTGTTTAATCTGTTAGGGAGAGGGAGCGTAAATAAAAGAAAACACTTCCAACATAAATCTGCCTTGGTAAAATATCATTTGTATACAACATGGACTTGTTTAATCTGTTAGGGAGAGAGAGCGTAAATAAAAGAAAACACTTCCAACATAAATCTGCCTTGGTAAAATATCATTTGTATACAACATGGACTTGTTTAATCTGTTAGGGAGAGGGGGCGTAAATAAAAGAAAACACTTCCAACATAAATATGCCTTGGTAAAATATCATTTGTATACAACATGGACTTGTTTAATCTGTGAAGGAGAGGGGGCGTAAATAAAAGAAAACACTTCCAACATAAATATGTCTTGGTAAAATATCATTTGTATACAACTTGGACTTGTTTAATCTGTTAGGGAGAGGGAGCGTAAATAAAAGAAAACACTTCCAACATAAATATGCCTTGGTAAAATATCATTTGTATACAACATGGACTTGTTTAATCTGTTAGGGAGAGGGAGCGTAAATAAAAGAAAACACTTCCAACATAAATATGCCTTGGTAAAATATCATTTGTATACAATATGGACTTGTTTAATCTGTTAGGGAGAGGGGGGCGTAAATAAAAGAAAACACTTCCAACATAAATATGCCTTGGTAAAATATCATTTGTATACAACTTGGACTTGTTTAATCTGTTAGGAAGAGGTAAATAAAAGAAAACACTTCCAACATAAATATGCCTTGGTAAAATATCATTTGTATACAACATGGACTTGTTTAATCTGTTAGGGAGAGGGAGCGTAAATAAAAGAAAACACTTCCAACATAAATATGTCTTGGTAAAATATCATTTGTATACAACATGGACTTGTTTAATCTGTTAGGGAGAGGGGGGCGTAAATAAAAGAAAACACTTCCAACATAAATATGCCTTGGTAAAATATCATTTGTATACAACATGGACTTGTTTAATCTGTTAGGGAGAGGGAGCGTAAATAAAAGAAAACACTTCCAACATAAATATGTCTTGGTAAAATATCATTTGTATACAACATGGACTTGTTTAATCTATTAGGGAGAGGGAGCGTAAATAAAAGAAAACACTTCCAACATAAATATGTCTTGGTAAAATATCATTTGTATACAACATGGACTTGTTTAATCTGTTAGGGAGAAGGGGGCATAAATAAAAGAAAACACTTCCAACATAAATATGCCTTGGTAAAATATCATTTGTATACAACATGGACTTGTTTAATCTGTTAGGGAGAGGGGGCATAAATAAAAGAAAACACTTCCAACATAAATATGCCTTGGTAAAACATCAATTGTATACAACATGGACTTGTTTAATCTGTTAGGGAGAGGGAGCGTAAATAAAAGAAAACACTTCCAACATAAATATGCCTTGGTAAAATATCATTTGTATACAACATGGAATTGTTTAATCTGTTAGGGAGAGGGAGCGTAAATAAAAGAAAACACTTCCAACATAAATATGCCTTGGTAAAATATCATTTGTATACAACATGGACTTGTTTAATCTGTTAGGGAGAGAGGGGGAGTAAATAAAAGAAAGCACTTCCAACATAAATATGCATTGGTAACATATCATTTGTATACAACATGGACTTGTTTAATCTGTAAGGGAGAGAGGGGGAGTAAATAAAAGAAAACACTTCCAACATAAATATGCCTTGGTAACATATCATTTGTATACAACATGGACTTGTTTAATCTGTTAGGGAGAGAGGGAGCGTAAATAAAAGAAAACACTACCAACATAAATATGCCCTGGTAAAATATCATTTGTATACAACATGGACTTGTTTAATCTGTTAGGGAGAGGGAGCGTAAATAAAAGAAAACACTTCCAACATAAATATGCCTTGGTAAAATATCATTTGTATACAACATGGACTTGTTTAATCTGTTAGGGAGAGAGGGGGAGTAAATAAAAGAAAACACTTCCAACATAAATATGCCTTGGTAACATATCATTTGTATACAACATGGACTTGTTTAATCTGTTAGGGAGAGAGGGAGCGTAAATAAAAGAAAACACTACCAACATAAATATGCCCTGGTAAAATATCATTTGTATACGACATGGACTTGTTTAATCTGTTAGGGAGAGGGAGCGTAAATAAAAGAAAACACTTCCAACATAAATATGCCTTGGTAAAATATCATTTGTATACAACATGGACTTGTTTAATCTGTTAGGGAGAGGGAGCGTAAATAAAAGAAAACACTTCCAACATAAATATGTCTTGGTAAAATATCATTTGTATACAACATGGACTTGTTTAATCTCTTAGGGAGAGGGGGCGTAAATAAAAGAAAAACACTTCCAACATAAATATGCCTTGGTAAAATATCATTTGTATACAACATGGACTTGTTTAATCTGTTAGGGAGAGGGGGCGTTAATAAAAGAAAACACTTCCAACATAAATATGTCTTGGTAAAATATCATTTGTATACAACATGGACTTGTTTAATCTGTTAGGGAGAGAGGGGGAGTAAATAAAAGAAAACACTTCCAACATAAATATGCCTTGGTAAAATATCATTTGTATACAACATGAACTTGTTTAATCTGTTAGGGAGAGGGAGCGTTAATAAAAGAAAACACTTCCAACATAAATATGTCTTGGTAAAATATCATTTGTATACAACATGGACTTGTTTAATCTGTTAGGGAGAGGGGCATAAATAAAAGAAAACACTTCCAACATAAATATGCCTTGGTAAAATATCCTTTGTATACAACATGGACTTGTTTATTCTGTTAGGGAGAGGGAGCGTGAATAAAAGAAAACACTTCCAACATAAATATGCCTTGGTAAAATATCATTTGTATACAACATGGACTTATTTAATCTGTTAGGGAGAGGGAGCGTAAATAAAAGAAAACACTTCCAACATAAATTGGCCCTGGTAAAATATCATTTGTATACAACATGGACTTGTTTAATCTGTTAGGGGGAGGGAGCGTTAATAAAAGAAAACACTTCCAACATAAATATGTCTTGGTAAAATATCATTTGTATACAACATGGACTTGTTTAATCTGTTAGGGAGAGGGAGTGTTAATAAAAGAAAACACTTCCAACATAAATATGTCTTGGTAAAATATCATTTGTATACAACATGGACTTGTTTAATCTGTTAGGGAGAGAGGGGGAGTAAATAAAAGAAAACACTTCCAACATAAATATGCCTTGGTAAAATATAATTTGTATACAACATGGACTTGTTTAATTTGTTAGGGAGAGGGAGCGTTAATAAAAGAAAACACTTCCAACATAAATATGTCTTGGTAAAATATCATTTGTATACAACATGGACTTGTTTAATCTGTTAGGGAGAGGGAGCGTAAATAAAAGAAAACACTTCCAACATAAATATGCCTTGGTAAAATATCATTTGTATACAACATGGACTTGTTTAATCTGTTAGGGAGAGGGAGGAAAGAGGGAGCGTAACTAAAAGAAAACACTTCCAACATAAATATGCCTTGGTAAAATATCATTTGTATACAACATGGACTTGTTTAATCTGTTAGGGAGAGGGGGAGTAAATAAAAGAAAACACTTCCAACATCAATATGTCTTGGTAAAATATCATTTGTATACAACGTGGACTTGTTTAATCTGTTAGGGAGAGGGGGCGTAAATAAAAGAAAACACTTCCAACATAAATATGCCTTGGTAAAATATCATTTGTATACAACGTGGACTTGTTTAATCTGTTTAGGAGAGGGAGCGTAAATAAAAGAAAACACTTCCAACATAAATATGCCTTGGTAAAATATCATTTGTATACAACATGGACTTGTTTAATCTGTTTAGGAGAGGGAGCGTAAATAAAAGAAAACACTTCCAACATAAATATGTCTTGGTAAAATATCATTTGTATACAACATGGACTTGTTTAATCTGTTTAGGAGAGGGAGCGTTAATAAAAGAAATCACTTCCAACATAAATATGCCTTGGTAAAATATCATGTGTATACAACATGGACTTGTTTAATCTGTTTAGGAGAGGGAGCGTAAATAAAAGAAAACACTTCCAACATAAATATGTCTTTGTAAAATATCATTTGTATACAACATGGACTTGTTTAATCTGTTTAGGAGAGGGAGTGTAAATAAAAGAAAACACTTCCAACAAAAATATGCCTTGGTAAAATATCATTTGTATACAACATGGACTTGTTTAATCTGTTAGGGAGAGGGGAGCTTAAATAAAAGAAAACACTTCCAACATAAATATGTCTTTGTAAAATATCATTTGTATACAACATGGACTTGTTTAATCTGTTTAGGAGAGGGAGTGTAAATAAAAGAAAACACTTCCAACAAAAATATGCCTTGGTAAAATATCATTTGTATACAACATGGACTTGTTTAATCTGTTAGGGAGAGGGGAGCGTAAATAAAAGAAAACACTTCCAACATAAATATGTCTTTGTAAAATATCATTTGTATACAACATGGACTTGTTTAATCTGTTTAGGAGAGGGAGTGTAAATAAAAGAAAACACTTCCAACAAAAATATGCCTTGGTAAAATATCATTTGTATACAACATGGACTTGTTTAATCTGTTAGGGAGAGGGGAGCGTAAATAAAAGAAAACACTTCCAACATAAATATGTCTTGGTAAAATATCATTTGTATACAACATGGACTTGTTTAATCTGTTAGGGAGAGGGGGCGTAAATAAAAGAAAACACTTCCAACATAAATATGCCTTGGTAAAATATCATTTGTATACAACATGGACTTGTTTAATCTGTTAGGGAGAGGGAGCGTTAATAAAAGAAAACACTTCCAACATAAATATGTCTTGGTAAAATATCATTTGTATACAACATGGACTTGTTTAATCTGTTAGGGAGAGGGGGGCGTAAATAAAAGAAAACACTTCCAACATAAATATGCCTTGGTAAAATATCATTTCTATACATCATGGACTTGTTTAATCTGTTAGGGAGAGGGGGCGTAAATAAAAGAAAACACTTCCAACAAAAATATGCCTTGGTAAAATATCATTTGTATACAACATGGACTTGTTTAATCTGTTAGGGAGAGAGGAGCGTAAATAAAAGAAAACACTTCCAACAAAAATATGCCTTGGTAAAATATCATGTGTATACAACATGGACTTGTTTAATCTGTTAGGGAGAGGGGAGCGTAAATAAAAGAAAGCTTTTCCAACATAAATATGCCTTGGTAGAATATCATTTGTATACAACATGGACTTGTTTAATCTGTTTGGGAGAGGTAGCGTAAATAAAAGAAAACACTTCCAACATAAATATGCCTTGGTAAAATATCATTTGTGTACAGCATGGACTTGTTTAATCTGTTAGGGAGAGGGGGTGTAAATAAAAGAAAACACTTCAAACATAAATATGTCTCGGTAAAATATCATTTGTATACAACATGGACTTGTTTAATCTGTTAGGGAGAGGGGGCGTAAATAAAAGAAAACACTTCCAACATAAATATGTCTCGGTAAAATATCATTTGTATACAACATGGACTTGTTTAATCTGTTTAGGAGAGGGAGCGTTAATAAAAGAAAACACTTCCAACATAAATATGCTTTGTAAAATATCATTTATATACAACATGGACTTGTTTAATCTGTATAGGAGAGGGAGCGTTGATAAAAGAAATCACTTCCAACATAAATATGCCTTGGTAAAATATCATCCGTATACAACATGGACTTGTTTAATCTGTTTAGGAGAGGGAGCGTAAATAAAAGAAAACACTTCCAACATAGATATGTCTTTGTAAAATATCATTTGTATACAACATGGACTTGTTTAATCTGTTTAGGAGAGGGAGCGAAAATAAAAGAAAACACTTCCAACAAACATATGCCTTGGTAAAATATCATTTGTATACAACATGGACTTGTTTAATCTGTTAGGGAGAGGGGAGCGTAAATAAAAGAAAACACTTCCAACATAAATATGTCTTGGTAAAATATCATTTGTATACAACATGGACTTGTTTAATCTGTAAGGGAGAGGGGGCGTAAATAAAAGAAAACACTTCCAACATAAATATGTCTTGGTAAAATATCATTTGTATACAACATGGACTTGTTTAATCTGTTAAGGAGAGGGGGCGTAAATAAAAGAAAACACTTCCAACATGAATATGCCTTAATAAAATATCATTTGTATACAACATGGACTTGTTTAATCTGTTAGGGAGAGGGAGCGTTAATAAAAGAAAACACTTCCAACATAAATATGTCTTGGTAAAATATCATTTGTATACAACATGGACTTGTTTAATCTGTTAGGGAGAGGGGGGCGTAAATAAAAGAAAACACTTCCAACATAAATATGCCTTGGTAAAATATCATTTGTATACAGCATGGACTTGTTTAATCTGTTAGGGAGAGGGAGCGTAAATAAAAGAAAACACTTCCAACAAAAATATGCCTTGGTAAAATATCATGTGTATACAACATGGACTTGTTTAATCTGTTAGGGAGAGGGGAGCGTAATTAAAAGAAAACACTTCCAACATAAATATGTCTTGTTAAAATATCATTTGTATACAACATGGACTTGTTTAATCTGTTAGGGAGAGGGAGCATAAAAAAAAGAAAACACTTCTAACATAAATATGCCTTGGTAAAATATCATTTGTATACAACATGGACTTGTTTAATCTGTTAGGGAGAGGGGGAGTAAATAAAAGAAAACACTTCCAACAAAAATATGTCTTGGTAAAATATCATTTGTACACAACATGGACTTGTTTAATCTGTTAGGGAGGAGGGGGGCGTAAATAAAAGAAAACACTTCCAACATAAATATTCCTTGGTAAAATATCATCTGTATACAACATTGACTTGTTTAATCTGTTTAGGAGAGGGAGCGTTAATAAAAGAAAACACTTCCAACATAAATATGCTTTGTAAAATATCATTTATATAAAACATGGACTTGTTTAATCTGTTTAGGAGAGGGAGCGTTAATAAAAGAAATCACTTCCAACATAAATATGCCTTGGTAAAATATCATTTGTATACAACATGGACTTGTTTAATCTGTTTAGGAGAGGGAGCGTAAATAAAAGAAAACACTTCCAACATAAATATGTCTTTGTAAAATATCATTTGTATACAACATGGACTTGTTTAATCTGTTTAGGAGAGGGAGCGTAAATAAAAGAAAACACTTCCAACAAAAATATGCCTTGGTAAAATATCATTTGTATACAACATGGACTTGTTTAATCTGTTAGGGAGAGGGGAGCGTAAATAAAAGAAAACACTTCCAACATAAATATGTCTTGGTAAAATATCATTTGTATACAACATGGACTTGTTTAATCTGTAAGGGAGAGGGGGCGTAAATAAAAGAAAACACTTCCAACATAAATATGTCTTGGTAAAATATCATTTGTATACAACATGGACTTGTTTAATCTGTTAGGGAGAGGGGGCGTAAATAAAAGAAAACACTTCCAACATAAATATGCCTTGGTAAAATATCATTTGTATACAACATGGACTTGTTTAATCTGTTAGGGAGAGGGAGCGTTAATAAAAGAAAACACTTCCAACATAAATATGTCTTGGTAAAATATCATTTGTATACAACATGGACTTGTTTAATCTGTTAGGGAGAGGGGGGCGTAAATAAAAGAAAACACTTCCAACATAAATATGCCTTGGTAAAATATCATTTCTATACATCATGGACTTGTTTAATCTGTTAGGGAGAGGGGGCGTAAATAAAAGAAAACACTTCCAACAAAAATATGCCTTGGTAAAATATCATTTGTTTACAACATGGACTTGTTTAATCTGTTAGGGAGAGGGGAGCGTAAATAAAAGAAAACACTTCCAACAAAAATATGCCTTGGTAAAATATCATGTGTATACAACATGGACTTGTTTAATCTGTTAGGGAGAGGGGAGCGTAAATAAAAGAAAGCTTTTCCAACATAAATATGCCTTTGTAGAATATCATTTGTGTACAGCATGGACTTGTTTAATCTGTTAGGGAGAGGGGGTGTAAATAAAAGAAAACACTTCAAACATAAATATGTCTCGGTAAAATATCATTTGTATACAACATGGACTTGTTTAATCTGTTAGGGAGAGGGGGCGTAAATAAAAGAAAACACTGCCAACATAAATATGTCTCGGTAAAATATCATTTGTATACAACATGGACTTGTTTAATCTGTTAGAGAGAGGGGGCGTAAATAAAAGAAAACACTTGTAACATAAATATGTCTTGTTAAAATATCATTTGTATACAACATGGACTTGTTTAATCTGTTAAGGAGAGGGAGCATAAAAAAAAGAAAACACTTCCAACATAAACATGCCTTGGTAAAATATCATTTGTATACAACATGGACTTGTTTAATCTGTTAGGGAGAGGGGGAGTAAATAAAAGAAAACACTTCCAACAAAAATATGTCTTGGTAAAATATCATTTGTATACAACATGGACTTGTTTAATCTGTTAGGGAGGGGGGGGGGCGTAAATAAAAGAAAACACTTCCAACATAAATATGCCTTGGTAAAATATAATCTGTATACAACATGGACTTGTTTAATCTGTTTAGGAGAGGGAGCGTTAATAAAAGAAAACACTTCCAACATAAATATGTCTCGGTAAAATATCATTTGTATACAACATGGACTTGTTTAATCTGTTAGGGAGAGGGGGCGTAAATAAAAGAAAACACTTCCAACATAAATATGTCTTGTTAAAATATCATTTGTATACAACATGGACTTGTTTAATCTGTTAGGGAGAGGGAGCATAAAAAAAAGAAAACACTTCCAACATAAATATGCCTTGGTAAAATATAATCTGTATACAACATGGACTTGTTTAATCTGTTTAGGAGAGGGAGCGTTAATAAAAGAAAACACTTCCAACATAAATATGTCTCGGTAAAATATCATTTGTATACAACATGGACTTGTTTAATCTGTTAGGGAGAGGGGGCGTAAATAAAAGAAAACACTTCCAACATAAATATGTCTTGTTAAAATATCATTTGTATACAACATGGACTTGTTTAATCTGTTAGGGAGAGGGAGCATAAAAAAAAGAAAACACTTCCAACATAAATATGCCTTGGTAAAATATCATTTGTATACAACATGGACTTGTTTAATCTGTTAGGGAGAGGGGGAGTAAATAAAAGAAAACACTTCCAACAAAAATATGTCTTTGTAAAATATCATTTGTATACAACATGGACTTGTTTAATCTGTTTAGGAGAGGGAGCGTTAATAAAAGAAAACACTTCCAACATAAATATGTCTTGGTAAAATATCATTTGTATACAACATGGACTTGTTTAATCTGTTAGGGAGAGGGAGCGTTAATAAAAGAAAACACTTCCAACATAAATATGCCTTGGTAAAATATCATTTGTATACAACATGGACTTGTTTAATCTGTTAGGGAGAGGGAGGCGTAAATAAAAGAAAACACTTCCAACATAAATATGCTTTGGTAAAATATCATTTGTATACAACATGGACTTGTTTAATTTGTTAGGGAGAGGGAGCGTAAATAAAAGAAAACACTTCCAACATAAATATGTCTTGGTAAAATATCATTTGTATACAACATGGACTTGTTTAATCTGTTAGGGAGAGGGGGCGTAATTAAAAGAAAACACTTCCAACAAAAATATGTCTTGGTAAAATATCATTTGTATACAACATGGACTTGTTTAATCTGTTAGGGAGAGGGGGCGTAAATAAAAGAAAACACTTCCAACATAAATATGTCTTGGTAAAATATCCTTTGTATACAACATGGACTTGTTTAATCTGTTAGGGAGAGGGGGCGTAAATAAAAGAAAACACTTCCAACATAAATATGCCTTGGTAAAATATCATTTGTATACAACATGGACTTGTTTAATCTGTTAGGGAGAGGGGGCGTAAATAAAAGAAAACACTTCCAACATAAATATGCCTTGGTAAAATATAATCTGTATACAACATGGACTTGTTTAATCTGTTTAGGAGAGGGAGCGTTAATAAAAGAAAACACTTCCAACATAAATATGTCTCGGTAAAATATCATTTGTATACAACATGGACTTGTTTAATCTGTTAGGGAGAGAGGGGGAGTAAATAATAGAAAACACTTCAAACATCAATATGCCTTGGTAAAATATAATTTGTATACAACATAGACTTATTTAATCTGTTAGGGAGAGGGGGAGTAAATAAAAGAAAACACTTCCAACATCAATATGCCTTGGTAAAATATAATTTGTATACAACATGGACTTATTTAATCTGTTAGGGAGAGGGGGAGTAAATAAAAGAAAACACTTCCAACATAAATATGCCTTGGTAAAATATCATTTGTATACAACATGGACTTGTTTAATCTGTTAGGGAGAGGGGGGCGTAAATAAAAGAAAACACTTCCAACATAAATATGCCTTGGTAAAATATCATTTGTATACAACATGGACTTGTTTAATCTGTTAGGGAGAGGGAGCGTAAATAAAAGAAAACACTTCCAACATAAATATGCCTTTGTAAAATATCATTTGTATACAACATGGACTTGTGTAATCTGTTAGGGAGAGGGAGCGTTAATAAAAGAAAACACTTCCAACATAAATATGCCTTGGTAAAATATCATTTGTATACAACATGGACTTGTTTAATCTGTTAGGGAGAAGGAGGAAAGAGGGAGCGTAACTAAAAGAAAACACTTCCAACATAAATATGCCTTGGTAAAATATCATTTGTATACAACATGGACTTGTTTAATCTGTTAGGGAGAGGGGGCGTAAATAAAAGAAAACACTTCCAACATAACTATGCCTTGGTAAAATATCATTTGTATACAACATGGACTTGTTTAATCTGTGAGGGAGAATGGGGGAGTAAATAAAAGAAAAAACTTCCAACATCAATATGCCTTGGTAAAATATCATTTGTATACAACATGGACTTGTTTAATCTGTTAGGGAGAGGGAGCGTTAATAAAAGAAAACACTTCCAACATAAATATGCCTTGGTAAAATATCATTTGTATACAACATGGACTTGTTTAATCTGTTAGGGAGAGAGGGGGAGTAAATAATAGAAAACACTTCCAACATAAATATGCCTTGGTAAAATATCATTTGTATACAACATGGACTTGGTTAATCTGTTAGGGAGAGAGGGGGAGTAAATAAAAGAAAACACTTCCAACATAAATATGCCTTGGTAAAATATCATTTGTATACAACATGCACTTGTTTAATCTGTTAGGGAGAGGGGGGCGTAAATAAAAGTAAACACTTCCAACATAAATATGCCTTGGTAAAATATCATTTGTATACAACATGGACTTGTTTAATCTGTTAGGGAGAGGGAGCGTAAATAAAAGAAAACACTTCCAACATAAATATGCCTTGGTAAAATATCATTTGTATACAACATGGACTTGTTTAATCTGTTAGGGAGAGGGAGCGTTAATAAAAGAAAACACTTCCAACATAAATATGCCTTGGTAAAATATCATTTGTATACAACGTGGACTTGTTTAATCTGTTAGGGAGAGGGGGAAAGAGGGAGCGTAAATAAAAGAAAACACTTCCAACATAAATATGCCTTGGTAAAATATCATTTGTATACAACATGGACTTGTTTAATCTGTTAGGGAGAGGGGGCGTAAATAAAAGAAAACACTTCCAACATAAATATGCCTTGGTAAAATATCATTTGTATACAACATGGACTTGTTTAATCTGTGAGAGAGAAGGGGAGTAAATAAAAGAAAAAACTTCCAACATCAATATGCCTTGGTAAAATATCATTTGTATACAACATGGACTTGTTTAATCTGTTAGGGAGAGGGAGCGTTAATAAAAGAAAACACTTCCAACATAAATATGCCTTGGTTAAATATCATTTGTATACAACATGGACTTGTTTAATCTGTTAGGGAGAGAGGGGGAGTAAATAATAGAAAACACTTCCAACAAAAATATGCCTTGGTAAAATATCATTTGTATACAACATTGACTTGGTTAATCTGTTAGGGAGAGAGGGGGAGTAAATAAAAGAAAACACTTCCAACATAAATATGCCTTGGTAAAATATCATTTGTATACAACATGCACTTGTTTAATCTGTTAGGGAGAGGGGGCGTAAATAAAAGAAAACACTTCCAACATAAATATGCCTTGGTAAAATATCATTTGTATACAACATGGACTTGTTTAATCTGTTAGGGAGAGGGGGGCGTAAATAAAAGAAAACACTTCCAACATAAATATGCCTTGGTAAAATATCATTTGTATACAACATGGACTTGTTTAATCCGTTAGGGAGAGGGGGCGTAAGTAAAAGAAAACACATCCAACATAAATATGTCTCGGTAAAATATCATTTGTATACAACATGGACTTGTTTAATCTGTTAGGGAGAGGGAGCGTAATTAAAGAAAACACTTCCAGCATAAATATGCCTTGGTAAAATATCATTTGTATACAACATGGACTTGTTTAATCTGTTAGGGAGAGGGGGGCGTAAATAAAAGAAAACACTTCCAACATAAATATGCCTTGGTAAAATATCATTTATCTACAACATGGACTTGTTTAATCTGTTAGGGAGAGGGAGCGTAAATAAAGGAAAACACGCCCAACATAAATATGGCTTGGTAAAATATCATTTGTATACAACATGGACTTGTTTAATCTGTTAGGGAGAGTGGGCGTAAATAAAAGAAAACAGTTCCAACATAAATATGCCTTGGTAAAATATCATTTGTATACAACATGGACTTGTTTAATCTGTTAGGGAGAGGGGGTGTAAATAAAAGAAAACACTTCCAACATAAATATGCCTTGGTAAAATATTATTTGTATACAACATGGACTTGTTTAATCTGTTAGGGAGAGGGGGCGTAAATAAAAGAAAACACTTCCAACATAAATCTGCCTTGGTAAAATATCATTTGTATACAACATGGACTTGTTTAATCTGTTAGGGAGAGTGAGCGTAAATAAAAGACAACCTTTCCAACATAAATATGCCTTGGTAAAATATCATTTGTATACAACATGGACTTGTTTAATCTGTGAGGGAGAATGGGGGAGTAAATAAAAGAAAAAAAACTTCCAACATCAATATGCCTTGGTAAAATATTATTTGTATACAACATGGACTTGTTTAATTTGTTAGGGAGAGGGGGCGTAAATAAAAGAAAACACTTCCAACATAAATATGCCTTGGTAAAATATCATTTGTATACAACATGGACTTGTTTAATCTGTTAGGGAGAGGAAGCGTAAATAAAAGAAAACCTTTCCAACATTAATATGCCTTGGTAAAATATCATTTGTATACAACATGGACTTGTTTAATCTGTTAGGGAGAGGGGGCGTAAATAAAAGAAAACACTTCCAACATAAATATGCCTTGGTAAAATATCATTTGTATACAACATGGACTTGTTTAATCTGTTAGGGAGAGGGGGCGTAAGTAAAAGAAAACACATCCAACATAAATATGTCTCGGTAAAATATCATTTGTATACAACATGGACTTGTTTAATCTGTTAGGGAGAGGGAGCGTAATTAAAGAAAACACTTCCAGCATAAATATGCCTTGGTACAATATCATTTGTATACAACATGGACTTGTTTAATCTGTTAGGGAGAGGGGGGCGTAAATAAAAGAAAACACTTCCAACATAAATATGCCTTGGTAAAATATCATTTATATACAACATGGACTTGTTTAATCTGTTAGGGAGAGGGAGCGTATATAAAGGAAAACACGCCCAACATAAATATGGCTTGGTAAAATATCATTTGTATACAACATGGACTTGTTTAATCTGTTAGGGAGAGTGGGCGTAAATAAAAGAAAACAGTTCCAACATAAATATGCCTTGGTAAAATATCATTTGTATACAACATGGACTTGTTTAATCTGTTAGGGAGAGGGGGCGTAAATAAAAGAAAACACTTCCAACATAAATATGCCTTGGTAAAATATTATTTGTACACAACATGGACTTGTTTAATCTGTTAGGAAGAGGGGGCGTAAATAAAAGAAAACACTTCCAACATAAATCTGCCTTGGTAAAATATCATTTGTATACAACATGGACTTGTTTAATCTGTTTAGGAGAGGGAGCGTAAATAAAAGAAAACCTTTCCAACATAAATATGCCTTGGTAAAATATCATTTGTATACAACATGAACTTGTTTAATCTGTGAGGGAGAATGGGGGAGTAAATAAAAGAAAAAAAAACTTCCAACATCAATATGCCTTGGTAAAATATTATTTGTATACAACATGGACTTGTTTAATCTGTTAGGGAGAGGGGGCGTAAATAAAAGAAAACACTTCCAACATAAATATGCCTTGGTAAAATATCATTTGTATACAACATGGACTTGTTTAATCTGTTAGGGAGAGGGAGCGTAAATAAAAGAAAACCTTTCCAACATAAATATGCCTTGGTAAAATATCATTTGTATACAGCATGGACTTGTTTAATCTGTTAGGGAGAGGGGGCGTAAATAAAAGAAAACACTTCCAACATAAATATGCCTTGGTAAAATATCATTTGTATACAACGTGGACTTGTTTAATCTGTTAGGGAGAGGGGGAAAGAGAAAAATATGCCTTGGTAAAATATCATTTGTATACAACATGGACTTGTTTAATCTGTTAGGGAGAAGGGGGCGTAAATAAAAGAAAACACTTCCAACATAAATATGCCTTGGTAAAATATTATTTGTATACAACATGGACTTCTTTAATCGGTTAGGGAGAGGGAGCGTAAATAAAAGAAAACACTTCCAACATAAATATGCCTTTGTAAAATATCATTTGTATACAACATGGACTTGTTTAATCTGTTAGGGAGAGGGAGCGTTAATAAAAGAAAACACTTTCAACATAAATATGCCTTGGTAAAATATCATTTGTATACAACATGGACTTGTTTTTCTGTTAGGGAGAGGGAGGAAAGAGGGAGCGTAACTAAAAGAAAACACTTCCAACATAAATATGCCTTGGTAAAATATCATTTGTATACAACATGGACTTGTTTAATCTGTTAGGGAGAGGGAGCGTAAATAAAAGAAAACACTTCCAACATCAAGATGCCTTGGTAAAATATCATTTGTATACAACATGGATTTGTTTAATCTGTTAGGGAGAGGGGGGCGTAAATAAAAGAAAACACTTCCAACATAAATATGCCTTGGTAAAATATCATTTGTATACAGCATGGACTTGTTTAATCTGTTATGGAGAGGGGGAGTAAATAAAAGAAAACACTTCCAACATAAATATGTCTTGGTAAAATATCATTTGTATACAACATGGACTTGTTTAATCTGTTAGGGAGAGGGGGGCGTAAATAAAAGAAAATACTTCCAACATAAATATGTCTCGGTAAAATATCATTTGTATACAACATGGACTTGTTTAATCTGTTAGGGAGAGGGAGCGTTAATAAAAGAAAACACTTCCAACATAAATATGCCTTGGTAAAATATCATTTGTATACAACATGGACTTGTTTAATCTGTTAGGGAGAGGGAGCGTAAATAAAAGAAAACACTTCCAACATAAATATACCTTGGTAAAATATCATTTGTATACAACGTGGACTTGTTTAATCTGTTAGGGAGAGGGAGCGTTAATAAAAGAAAACACTTCCAACATAAATATGCCTTGGGAAAATATCATTTGTATACAACATGGACTTGTTTAATCTGTTAGGGAGAAGGGGAGTAAATACAAGAAAACACTTCCAACATAAATATGCCTTGGTAAAATATCATTTGTATACAACATGGACTTGTTTAATCTGTTAGGGAGAGAAGGGGAGTAAATAAAAGAAAACACTTCCAACATAGATATGCCTTGGTAAAATATCATTTGTATACAACATGGACTTGTTTAATCTGTTAGGGAGAGGGGGCGTAAATAAAAGAAAACACTTCCAACATAAATATGCGTTGGTAAAATATCATTTGTATACAACATGGAATTGTTTAATCTGTTAGGGAGAGGGGAGCGTAAATAAAAGAAAACACTTTCAACATAAATATGTCTTGGTAAAATATCATTTGTATACAACGTGCACTTGTTTAATCTGTTAGGGAGAGGGGGGCGTAAATAAAAGAAAACACTTCCAACATAAATATGTCTTGGTAAAATATCATTTGTATACAACATGGACTTGTTTAATCTGTTAGGGAGAGGGGAGCGTAAATAAAAGAAAACACTTCCAACATAAATATGCCTTGGTAAAATATCATTTGTATACAACATGGACTTGTTTAATCTGTTAGGGAGAGGGAGCGTAAATAAAAGAAAACACTTCCAACATCAAGATGCCTTGGTAAAATATCATTTGTATACAACATGGATTTGTTTAATCTGTTAGGGAGAGGGGGGCGTAAATAAAAGAAAACACTTCCAACATAAATATGCCTTGGTAAAATATCATTTGTCTACAGCATGGACTTGTTTAATCTGTTATGGAGAGGGGGAGTAAATAAAAGAAAACACTTCCAACATAAATATGTCTTGGTAAAATATCATTTGTATACAACATGGACTTGTTTAATCTGTTAGGGAGAGGGGGCGTAAATAAAAGAAAATACTTCCAACATAAATATGTCTCGGTAAAATATCATTTGTATACAACATGGACTTGTTTAATCTGTTAGGGAGAGGGAGCGTTAATAAAAGAAAACACTTCCAACATAAATATGCCTTGGTAAAATATCATTTGTATACAACATGGACTTGTTTAATCTGTTAGGGAGAGGGAGCGTAAATAAAAGAAAACACTTCCAACATAAATATACCTTGGTAAAATATCATTTGTATACAACGTGGACTTGTTTAATCTGTTAGGGAGAGGGAGCGTTAATAAAAGAAAACACTTCCAACATAAATATGCCTTGGGAAAATATCATTTGTATACAACATGGACTTGTTTAATCTGTTAGGGAGAGGGGGAGTAAATACAAGAAAACACTTCCAACATAAATATGCCTTGGTAAAATATCATTTGTATACAACATGGACTTGTTTAATCTGTTAGGGAGAGAAGGGGAGTAAATAAAAGAAAACACTTCCAACATAGATATGCCTTGGTAAAATATCATTTGTATACAACATGGACTTGTTTAATCTGTTAGGGAGAGGGAGCGTTAATAAAAGAAAACACTTCCAACATAAATATGCCTTGGTAAAATATCATTTGTATACAACGTGGACTTGTTTAATCTGTTAGGGAGAGGGGGGAAAGAGGGGGAGTAAATAAAAGAAAACACTTCCAACAGAAATATGCCTTGGTAAAAAATCATTTGTATACAACATGGACTTGTTTAATCTGTTAGGGAGAGGGGGCGTAAATAAAAGAAAACACTTCCAACATAAATATGCCTTGGTAAAATATCATTTGTATACAACATGGACTTGTTTAATCTTTTGGGGAGAGGGGGCGTAAATAAAAGAAAACACTTTCAACATAAATATGCCTTGGTGAAATATTATGTGTATACAACATGGACTTGTTTAATTTGTTAGGGAGAGGGGGAGTAAATAAAAGAAAACACTTCCAACATAAATATGCATTGGTAAAATATCATTTGTATACAACATGGACTTGTTTAATCTGTTAGGGAGAGGGAGCGTTAATAAAAGAAAACAACAACAACTAACCTGGGAAGAGATACAAAAGAAAGATAAAGACAAATGTATGATTACACACTCAAACTTTAATAAATCATCGATTATAAACTACACTACAACATTTAAAAGTACAAAACGTAAGTTGCAATTTAAATTTAATGTAGTTCATCCAAAATATTTGTTTGGTAAACAGTTGCATAAGCATTGCATTACTTGGGTCTAAAAGACATCAACATAATTTTCTAACAATTAACATCCCACTATCCGTTCCTCATGTCAGAATTTCAAAATCTAGTTATACACCTACTAATTCTATTCTGAATCCTTTTAACATGTTTAAGAGATAAAATTTTTGATGGTTACTACCATGAAAAATGCAACCTTGATTTCAGATTTACTTTGTTAAAGATTTTAAAATATCTTCTATTGATTTTTTTGTTACAATAAACATTTTTGTTGAATGACACATGTTGTGTATTTGTAGACATTTTGGTACCCTTACGCGAAATAACTTATAATTAATTTGTAGACCTGTTGCTCCCCTTTCGCAAAATAACTTATACATGATGTGTAGACATTTTGGTCCCCTAATGCGAAATAACTTATACATAATGTGTAGACATTTCGGTCCCCTTACGCGAAATGACTTATAAATGATGTGTAGACATTTTGGTCCCCTAATGCGAAATAACTTATACATGATGTGTAGACATTTCGGCCCCCTTACGTGAAATGACTTATAAATGTTGTGTAGACATTTTGGTTCCCTTACGCGAAATAACTTATAAATTATTCTTTAAATATATAGCTTGACAATTCTCTGCACATTTTACCCAAGGATAATATCTGTATCCCCTCACTTCCTCGACATTAACCTCCTTCTTAATGTCATAATTTCAACGTAAAATAATATTTCAAAAACTAAATTCAGGTATATTCATTCACACCAATGCCATGTTTTAAGCCAGATTAATTTCAATCTCAACTTACAATGTACTTGCATAATGAATTGAAATTCTAACTTGCTGAACTTTTGTCATGTTTAAGTGCTTAGAATATACAAAACGGCGATGTCATTTTATAGGAAGGTTCAAGATGAAGTCTGGATAACGGGTACGAATTTCACGTTGTTTGGTGATAATCTAAAAACAGATATTCTTGATAATATTGAAAAAAACGATACTGTAACAGATGTTCCAAATAAGTAGCTAAACACCATCTTACACTTTCAAAATAAAAATAAAAACAAAAACAAAACAAACACAGAAACAAAAACAATATACCACGACATTGGTTCGTACTACATAAACAAGTGACCACCGTCACACTGTACCTCATCATAATTTACCACAATGCATAATGCGACGTCATGCATGGAATTGAATAATCCAAATATATTTTATAAAATGAAGACACCTCTACCAAGAAATTTGTTTTACATGCGCACGTATAAAGATTGCGGTATTTATACAACGCAATCATAGGTTTGAACTTTGTTTTCAATTTAGACTTGTTTATAACTTTTCGTTTGGGTTTGTATTATATTTGTCTTCAAGATTATATACTCTGTTCCTCCTGTTTCGACTCTTCCTAAATTGAGGTAAATTATATGGCCTTCCAAACACCGTTTCAATTCCTAACATCACTGAAGAAACATCAATTGTCGAAATCAGGACATGGTGTACTAATGTTTGCACCTCATGTTTGCGGTATACCATCTTTTTCGCAAATTTGTTTTTTTTCTGTTTGGTATTAAATCAATTATTAAGATCCATTCTGTTAAATCTGGTGATCCGTTTATTTGGCAATTGCAATGTCAGTCAGTAGTGTTCAAGAACATTCGTTGTTCGACCTGCTTGTCAAATGCGTTTTGTTAAAATATACTTGTTCACTTTTTTTTAGAAAATGTTGTTTGTGCTGTATTTAAACCCCTGTGACAAGAAATTGTTTTTTCATGCAGACGTATACAAATTGCGGTTTTTATCCTACGCAATCATAGGTTTAAACGTTGTTTTCAAGTTAGACTTGTTTATAACTTTTCGTTTAGGCTTGTGTTATATTTGCCTTTGGGTTTATATAATCTGTTCATCCTATTTCGACTCTTCAAAATTCAAGAGTCTATCCTAAATACGGTGTACTAATGTTTGCACCTCATGTTTGCGGTATACCATCTGTTCCGCAAGTTTATTGTTTTCTGTATCAAATTAATTGACTTTTAAATCAGAAAATTTACTCTATTTTATAACATGTGTCAACTGTAAAGAAAACTACATAGGTTAAACGGGAAATAGTGTGAATGAACGGGTCAGGATTCATAAACCTCAAATATGGCAACCCGAGTAAAGACAAATTCCGTTGAGCGAACATTTGGACATGTGTGCGGGAGGGAAATTTAATTGTTCCGAGTTCTTCATATGTACGGTATCAACAGAGGAATATCGGAAATAACTAGAAAGAAAGTTCAGAAAAGTATTGACGCCAAGCTTAATGCTTAGTAGTTACATGTACAACGACGTTGCGATATAATACAAATGTGTTCCCAATAACGACGTTCATAGTCGGATGAAAGTGCTTCACAATGCTGCTTTTAAAACTCTTTTGTGTATTTGATTTTTAATATATAATTCCGGGCATCGCTTAAATAGAAACTTTTTTGTATATTAAACTGAGAATGGAAATGGGAATTATGTCAAAGAGACAACAACCCGACCAAAGAGCAGAAAACAGCCAAAGGCCCTCAATGGATCTTCAACACAGCGAGAAAATCACGTACCCGCAGGCGTGCATCAGCTGGCCCCAAAACAAAAATGTGTACTAATTCAGTGATAATCGACGTCATACCTAACTCCGAAATATATAAAAGAACTAAAACTAAAAATCATACAAGACTAACAAAGGCCAGAGACTCCTGACTTTGAACAGGAGCAAAACTTCGGCGGGGTTAAACATGTTTTGTGAGATCTCACCCCCTTTACCTCTAGGCATTATAGAAAAAAAAACAAATACACAGCAATACGCACAGTAAAACTCAGTTTAAAAGTAGTCCAAGTCCGATGTCAGAATAGGTAACAAAAGAAAATAAACTAAATGACAAAAGTCAATGATACATAGATTAACAAAGGACTACTAGCAGTTACTGACATGCCATCTGCAGACCTCAATTAAACTGATTAAAAGATTTTGTCTTCATCATACCTGACCGTATAAGATGTCTGCATGTTTATTTATAATTACAAATGATGTCCTTGAAACATTGATGAAACTTAGTTATTGTTTTGACTCGTTTGTGATATCGGAATCCCTAGTGTAATTATTTTTTTTAGTAATACATAGCTTTCTTTCGTTAAAATCTAATACGATGTTACATACACGAGCGGATCGAACAAGTTGAGATATATAAACACCTTAGGGTGGTGACAAGGAAACGTCACCATCTAACAATGGATAATTAACAATAGGAAATGAAAAATCATCTCTTTTATCACAAATTTTGGTATTAAGCTTCCCGTTAAAAGATATAGATATCAAGATCCAGGAAAGGACATGGTTCATTGTTAGTATTAGCTTTATTTAAAGTTAGTTCAACAGGATAAATATCTTTAGAGTACATACTAAAGTCGTCATTATTGAGGGCCAATATATCCTCCAAACTGCTAACAGTATTATTATTATTTTTTATATACGTTTATAAATCTTATAATCACAATATACCATACTAATGACAGTTTGTTTTGGATAATATGTTTTTAGAATATATTAAAAATATCACATGGTGTTGCATTTTTTTAAATAGTTATATGTATTGTGTAGGAATTGTACGCTTCGGGTACAAGATAAATAGTCTGATGGTCTTAATTAGCAGGAAGAGCATCAGCTCAGTAAGAAAATAATAAGATGGCTATTTTACGTATCTCTGAAATAAAGTTTCTGGCAGCGAAAAGATGAACACAATATAAAAGAATTGTCTTTCGATCAAATCCATTCTACAACAATTCACAATTATATATATATTAATAATAAAGAGAAATTCTAAAAGTCTTTGTATCACTTCAATATATCAATAATTTATCATGAACAATTTTTTTTTGTATTTCTTAATTAGGGAAAACAAAACGGTCCGTATTTCTTTGTCTTCATAGCACGGATAATTACTTTGTAATTGACACTCATGTTCCAATTATCTTTTTAGATATTCGCAACTTGTCCTTATTAGTTCATGAGTATGTATACGTTGTGTCTATATATATACTTCCAAGAAATATCCTTAACCTATTTTTCATCGTGGATAGATTTAACAATCTATCAGAATTTCAAATTGACGAGAAAAACATCCTGCTAAAAGGAAGTTGAAACTTATGTACAGTCGAAATTTCTGTTATATTGTTCAAATTTAAAGAGAGATTCATTACGCGTATTTTATTTACATTCGGAAGAAAATAACATCATAACATCCCTGTAAGTTAATTCCAAAGTTTACTGGCATTTCAACATATTTCTAAAAGGCGGCAGAATTTACAACTTTTAATTTCTATATATCAAATTGTTTAGTGTTTAAAGACTTTTAATAAAGTTAGTTATTGCGGTAATGAAAATCATTCGAATCATACTAAAAAACGAAGGTCACGCGATTTAATAATTTTTGAAAATATGAATTATACAAAATTATGAAAATAAACTCATCGTAGATACCAAAATTAAAATTTTATATTTGCGCCAGACGCGCGTTTCGGCTATAAAAGACTTATCAGTGACGCTCGAATCAAAAATATTAAAAAGGTCAGATAAAGTACGAAGTTGAAGAGCATTGAGGACCAAAAATTCCTAAAAGTTTTGCAAAATACAGCTAAGGTTATCTATTTCTAAGGTAGAAAAACCTTAGTATTTTAAAAAAATTAAAGTTTTGGGAATAGTTCATTTATAACTATGAACATATCAATGATAACTCAAGTCAACACATAAGTGCTGACTACTAGACTGGTGATACCGTCGGGGAATTAAAACTCCACCACCAGTGGCAACGAACAAATGGTTGTAAATAAACTCATCATACATACCAGGATTGAAATTTTATATTTGCGCCAGACGCGCGTTTCGTCTACAAATCACTCATCAGTGACGCTCGGATCAAAAATGTTAAAAAGGCCAAATAAAGTACGAAGTTGAAGAGCATGCATTGACGATAAAAAATTCTTAATTGTTTTGCCAAATACAGCTAAGGTTATCTATTCCTGAGGTAGATAAACCTTAGTTTTTCAAAAATTTAAAGATTTGCAAACAGTTAATTTCAAATTATGAACATATCAATGATAACAACGGATAACTCAAGTCAACACAGAAGTGCTGACTACTGGGCTGGTAAGCTTAGATGGCGATGACCCATTGGTCTTAATTAAAGTTTCGGAGATAGCAGATAGAGTTTTTTTTATACGATTATTTGAAGTAATCAAATAAGTAAACAATATCATTAAGCAATTAGTATTATTGTGAATATAATGGAAGTACATTGTAGGTCAGAATCAATAAATTCTGTAAGTCTATGTGTCTGTCAGTGTTTAATAATAACGTTCAAATTAAGGAAAAGAAAGACATCAGCCCCCCCCCCCCCCCTTTTCCCCTTTATGGTTAAACCTTAAACGCGTTCCCCTGAACATTCAAGTTCCAAATTTTTACCCCCTATTTTTTCGGCTATTTTATTTCCTGTTCATCAGTGCAAATATCCATCTTTGCGACCTTTCTAATAAAAATGTAGAAAAGATTTAAATGCATTATATCCTTGTTTCATCCTGAGAACATAAGGAGTCTAGTGTGGGTTTTTTTTTCACGCATACCTACTTAATGTCTTAGGTGCTTCATATTTTCCCACAACAGTGTACAAACCAGATTGCAAGTTGTATATTTTTCGTTCATGAGTGAACATATCCTCATTACGATCCACCTCATAAAAAAGTACAAAAGATATAATAGATAAGTATTAACCGTACTTATTCATCAAAAAGTTTGGAGTCTAGTAATTTTATGTTCACGTCCAATCACTGAATGTTGTTAACAAATTTTGGTCCACAGTGCTCTTCAACTATGTGTGGCCTTTTCAACCCTTTTTAATTCGAGGGTAAATGATGAGTCTTTTTGAGACGAGCCGCGTGTCTTGTGTACACAATTTCAATCCTGGTATATATAATGAGTTTACTTTTGTGAAGTTGCGTCACATTATCCCACAACATTTTAATGCAAACAAGGGTGTAACTGTATAATGACTACATCCAAAATGGAGTTGCTCAATCCAAGAAATACGATAAAATTGCAATGTCACTTAATAATCATACTTCAACAGGAGCAACCGTGATTTGGAATGTAAATCAAGACATCGTTTTCGGTTTTTACAGTAGTCTTTACGCTTAGCTATGCATAACAAAAAATATAGTTAATATTAAAATAAAGAGATGTGGTATGATTGTTAATGAGGAAAACTATGCATCAAATGTCAATTTAAGTGGATTTAAGCAATTATAACACTACAAAAATCTAAAAGTCTGTAAAGACCAGTTTTTGTCTTAATTTGCATGAACTCTAAGTGGATTAAAACAAGTATAGGCAACCGCACGGCCTTCAATAATTTAAAAAACCCATACAGTATAAGCGGCAATAAATGGTCCCGACATGAAAAATATAAAACAATTTAATTGAGTAAATTTACGAAAAGTAAACATAACGGACAGGAACCAATGGCAACCACTGAACTACGGGCTTCTGACTTCGGACGGGCTCATAAATAATGTGGTGGGGCTAAACGTGTTTGAAAGCGCCAGTCACCTCCTTTATCTGGGACAGATTGTCAAGATAAAAACAAACTATAAAAACCAGTTGAAAAGAGGTAAATCATTAGATCGATACAAGGCAAATAAACATTTCACAAAAACACAAAAGGTTTACAACTTTTTAAAAATGTGTGTGCATATAGTAGTCATGATAAGTTAAAAAAAAGTTCAAATAGAAGAATCAACAAGCAACATTATGTAACCATATATATGATATATGACCAGAAAAGAAAACAACATTGAAACATATAAGAAATTCCGACCAAAAACAACTGACTATTATTTTTATACATTTAAATATAATTTAAAAAAAATATTTTTAAACACAGTATAAGTACTACATGACTTGAATCTTGACTCATCATAACAGGAAGATATAGATAATAAATGTAAACGATTTGAACTTGACATCTTCCGTAGGTTACAAGTAAAAACGTGATACTTTCAACATTCGCTGGGTTTGTCCTTGATTTTTTTAACAAATGCATTCTATCATGAGCTATGACGATCTGAATTGTGAATAAAGCAGACCTGGGTTAATTGTAATTGTAATCACCAATCAGCTGTAATTGATTACTCTTTTTCAAGTAATCCTTGTAATCATTATTCAGCAAACAATCTGATTACATGTAATTTGATTTAAACAGATGAACCTTTTAATTAATCATATATAATAAATATTTAACTTGTTAAAATAGTGTCATCAAATTGAGAATGAAATGTTAATTGAGTTATTTAATTCAGTAAAATTTAAACTGTTGGAGAGTTATCTCATTGACATTCATACCATATCTTCTTATATCTTGTTACAGTCTTGTAATCCTGATTACTTTTTTTTTACATTTTGATAACAATGAAAAAAATATATCTAAAATTGTATTTATGGTCAAAATGTCATGTCTTAAATGAACCTTTTTTTTAATCATATTTAATAAATATCTAAGTTGTTAAAATAGTGTTGTTTACTTGAAGCATGTTAATTGAGTTATTTAATTCAGTAAAAAATAAACTGTTGGAGATGTGTCTAATTGGCACTTATACCATATCTTCTTAAATCTTGTTACGGTATTGAAAGACATCATTAGTTTAAGTAAAAGGTACTGTACATATATATTTACAATTTAGAGGTGTCTATATACTAGTCAACAAAAGAAACGATACAAGGCAATTAATTTTCCATATACATATAGTCTTATATTTACAGAGTGTCATTTTCTCATCAAAACCATTGATTTAAGAAAAATACGCGAATTTGATTTTGTTATTGTTTGTGTCCTCCAGATTTCACTCCAAACACAATGATGATTGGGGGATTGTCTTTATGAAATAATTATGCTTGTACTTATCATGATTATGTAATGATAGCAACTTATTTCATTTAACTGAATTGCATATTAAAGATTTCCAGTGATTGCACCAGGCACTAGCAATCTGAAATCAAATATCTCATCAGGAAAAACAAAAAGATTTGAATCAATGACGAATACAAGAAATCCCCAATCTACAAAAGAAGACCACAATCAGGTCATATAAAGGATAAATCGTACCCAACGTTTCTGTTATTGTTGTAAATTGAGTTCGACCTTGAAAACTTATTTTATATACAATATAAGTACTACGTGACTTTATAAGTTGAATGTTGACTCATCATAACAGGAAGATGAAGGGTGTAAATATTAACGATTTGAACTTGACATCTTCCGTAGGTTACAAGTGGAAACATTATAGTATCTACATTAGCTTGGTGATTCCTTATATACATGATATACCTTATTCATTGTATCATCCAATGCTTTGTATCTTGAATGTAGTAATCGGGAACTATGTTACGGGTGGAGGAGGCTACAATATGTACACGTTTTTATTAACTATACAGCCCATTCAATGCGACATCAAACCATGTTTCGAAATCTTAAAAAAAACAAGGGTTGCATATCATTTTCATTACTAAGTCGAGTTTGGACGTTTCTATTTAGGGGTATTAAATTACTACTAACTTGATCATCTAGTTGGCAGTTCTTTTTTCAAAGGGATTTAATGTCTTTCATTGTTCAGCGTGTTTATGTCATTACATAGCGGTATTAATTTCTTTTTTAACGCAATATGATGCAGTTAGTATATAAACATATTTGATTTGGAACATTTACATTGGTAAACTATTAGGTTGACAATGCTCTTTGTACTTTAAAAAAAATAAGCTCTTCTAGTCTTTTAGACATAAATGTTAGCTAAATAGACGTTTCCCAGCACCTTACGAACGGATAAAACTCTACGAACGTATCGTCAAGGAGCAGTTATTTTGTTATAATAAAATCCACTAATAAATGTCTACCGACATGGCAGTGTGTTCAACGACAACAGTTAACACTTAATATTCTTTTTGCAACCTTGCATTTTATTAGTATGGTTAAACATCAGGCTAAAGAATTTCTGTTGTTGAATGTTCCGTATTCTTACGTTCAGTTCCGTTTGTTTACTTGTCGTATATGCCTTCGATTTATCTGCCTTATCAATTTAAAAATAAAGTTGAGAATTGAAATGGGGAATACCTCAAAGAGACAACAACCCGACTAAAGAGCAGACAACAGCCGATGGCCACCAATGAGCTTCCAACGTAGCGAGAAAATCCCGCACCCGGAGGTGGTCCTAAGCTGGCCCCTAAATAAAATGTGTTACTAGTTCAGTGAAAATGGACATAACACTAAACTCCAAAATATATAAATGAAATAAAATAAAAAAAAAACATACAAGAACAACAAAGGCCAGAGGCTCCTGACTTGGGACAGCCTAAAAAAAGCAGCGGGGTCAAACATGTTTTGTAGATTCTCAACCCTCCCCTATACCTCTAGCCAATGTATAATAAAGAAACACATATTATTACGCACAGTAAAACTCAGTTTAAAAGAAGTCCGAGTCCGATGTCAGAATAGGTAACAAAATAAACTAAGCAAAATGACAATGATACATAAATTAAAAAAGGACTACTGCAGTTACTGACATGCCAGCTTCACATCTCAATTAAACTCATTGAAAAATTATGTCTTCATCATATGAAAAAGAACATTGTTTTCTGAATGTCGTTGTTGAAAAAAAATGGCGCATATGGTTTGTATTTGATTGATTGATTGTTGGATATTTAATGTTCAGTGGCAAGTATTTCATCCATTTCACGACGAGATTAACGTTTAATAAAGGATTGAAAAGTGATTGAGGTGACATAACCTAAATATGCTTCATTTATTATATCCACATGTCCTTTATATTGAACGTCTAAAGAAAATGTTTTGGTAAATACTGTCTCCTAAAATACAGCACCCAACAGTCTAAAGATACGCAAGGTCTAATTGGTCCGAGTTGCTGATACGCATGAGCGTTATTTTCGTGTTCAAGAGTATCTTGGATAAATATGTTGTGAACACCGCTATTTAGTCATGTTTTAAGAATATTTATTAGGAATCAGTTACAGAAATATAAAGGTGCACCCGATCTATCGTAAATTGATAGAGTTTTGTGTATCCTTGTTGAAAGTATGAGTCAGAACCAACAAAACTGCATAGTTATCAAAAGGTATATTTTTTTGTTTTAAATTGCATGGCCAAAGTAAAAAGAAAGAGATGATAAATATAAATAAACAGAAGAAAATATAAACAGCATGCCATAAAAGCTCCTCAACGAAAACAATAAAAAAGAAAACAAAATAAATTATATATGTACTATGGACGATAATAAAAACATACACAAAAAAGAATAAGAAAGGCAATATTTTTTTTAAAAAACAAACAAAAAAACACAATACATGACAGAACATCTTTTTAAAATTTTAACTGTTTTTTTTTCAAATATTTATTTAAATATTTCCTTTTATTTATCTGCTTCAGTATACCAGTTTAAGCTTAAATATCAATCAATAATAATCAATAAAGGGGAATACGTATACGTGATCATTCGGATTTTAGGGGTTAGGGCAACGAAGTTATCCCGGATCCGAGTATGTTTTTTGTTTTTGTTTTCAAATTAAAAAAACTAGTGGTGTTCGCTCCTAGATTTATTTTACCTCATGTTTGCGAAAACTTTTTGCCGTTGATCTGATCCTAGAAAAGACTCAAAATGATTCCTTTCCCCTTCCATTTCAAAGGTCTATATAATTTTATCCTTTTTCACTTATATGTACTAAAAAATATATTTGAACTAATGTTGTAATATTTATCAAAATCTCTTGGACGATTACTGTACTTGGTCTAAACATTTTATATTCTTTGCCAAAAGAATTGATCAATTAGATGTTCAACTGTGTTGATTGAACAGAACATTGTATATCATATATTATGATATATAAAGTAAGTCAAAGACATTTCAAAAGTAAGAAGAGCACTGTCGATAGTCCTATAATAATAAATAAATTAATGCTACTTCTTTTCTCGTTACGGCAAGTTATGTCAAGTTAGGGCAGATTTCGTTCGTTCGTTAGATTCATCAAAAAAATCCAATAAGGTTGTAAAGATGTCGTATCAAAACGTTCTTATAAAAAAATCTGCTTCTATGTAAAAAAGAAAATAACAAAAATACTGATCTCCGAGGATGGTTTTGACAACATTTTAAAATTTGGTGTAAACATCTTAAAAACGTTACGTAATTAACATTGATAAAATATATTTAAACATAATTATTTTGCTAATGTGTTAACAACATGAACAATAATCTTTAAATATTGATATGAAAAGATATATGCAAAAGCATTCAATAGAAATACATGAAATAATGAAACAATTTACTCAAAATATATACATATTGCTGTTATCCAGATTTGTTGATAAAGTGCCAACAGCGAACGTTTTAAATTCATAATAGTACTGTTGTCACCACTTCTTAGACATGATCCTAACATATGATGGAATCAGAAACCAAAGGTTTAACTAACTCTTTACATGTTAAAAAAGCTCAAATTTTGAACTTATAAATGCGTCTGAAGATACCAAACAATAGAATAAATGAGATGTGGTAGGTTTGCCAATGAGACAACTATCCACCAAAGGTCTAGCTGATTTTTAAGTGTCAGCAAACACAATTTAAAAATGAGGTAATTATTTATTCGGTGCCTTTATTATGAAATTGATCACAAATGCAGGATTGAGATAGAAGGGGTTGCATGTCCTTTAAATGACATTTATATGATTTTGTCTTTAAAACATTTTGCTTCATTTGTATTGCTTATTTGAGGGTTACTACGTTAAGGTCTAGTTTAACCTTTAGTTATTCATACGCGGCATAAAATAGTCCTGCTGTTAGGTTCTGACTGCATATATTCATGATTTGTTTAACAGAATCCCTCCAAAAATATGATTATCATTCAATGTATAAAACAATTCCGAGTTGCCCAGAATGCTATGTGAGCTAAAACTGAAGCTTCATTCCGAAGTTTTAGTAACAACCATGTACACAGGTTTCGTTATTTTGACTAGTAGTTTTCTGATTTGTAGGCAGTACTTTCCTATTCACATAATGGTTCTTCTTTATCGCTTCAAGGTCGGACTATCACCTAACTGAATTAAAAGCCGTTCAAAGTGAAAAAAGTGGAAATAACTCAATTAAAGATTGATATAAAGGAGTTCACAATTACACTGCTTTACATTTCAGGCTGTTAAAATAACAAAATGGTTGTATTGTAATCAATGATGTATATGTACAAACTTTTTCTCATCAACAAAAGTCATCATGACTATACAACATTTAGCTAATTTGGTAAATTTTGATATCATATATGATCCTGTTTTCTATATTGTGATAGTTGTAGTGTGTCACATTAGCGGACAGACTTCTGGACCTATTAAAGCAGTTGGTATGCGGTACCTTGGGTATTGTTGACTTTTTGATATTTTGTTTATTTTACATGAATCAAGTGAAGTATTGTGACGTATGGAGTCCTGGTGAAATGTTTCAAACATATCAAACTAAAAGAAACTCTTAGAAACTGTATACATGTGAGATGAATGATTATTCGAATGTAAATACTGAATAACATAGGTATGAATTATAGAAAAATTTTATTCTCATCTTAAACTTACTAAACTGTGATGTATGAATAATTTGCAAAGAATGATAATGTTCTTTAGAAAGGAAAGATATGATAATGATTTTACAAGAAGTAAATGAAAACAAATGCACTTATAGGTCTCCATTTTGCCTTTAACAATGAGAAATTTCCATACAGTATGGTCAGCTATAACAGACTCCCTCACATGAAAAATGTGAAACAATTTAAATGAGAAAATAAACGTCCTAATTTACCAAATACAAGTAATGAAAAACAAATATGACAGACATGAACTATGGACAATCAGCAAAATACCTGGGACAATGTGTTACTGCACAACATGAGAACAATCTATAAAAACTAGCTGCGAATGGCTTAACTAAACAAATTTGCACGAAGCACAAATAAACCACCTTACATGAACACATAGCCGTAAAGCTATTAAATTACAATTTCAAAGGCAAAGACGACTTTTATATTCCAGCATTCGATACACTTTTGATGTCAAAATGATGTTGTTAATACGTCACGGTAAACGTCAGTTATTCAAAGGAGTCTTTTACACAAATCAATCTTGTGTCAATAGGCTAAGCCTATCTTGATTAAACTGCACAAGTTCATAAAACAGGAGCTCGATATGGGTATTGTATTCACCGTGCATATTGTTAAAACAAATCACCAGGAGCCTATATTTCATCGTAAAAGGTTTATTTTATTTTCCGTTGAATCTTGATGCGTGCACATATACCTATTACGATTAACTTTAGAACAAAGTTTTAGAAAATGAAAATAAAAAACAATATCCAGACTTCATCGTAAAAACATAGACAACCACAATGTTATTTGAGCATATGTTTGTAAATATATATAAAGACTGCTTTCAAACCGGAGCCATTCATTCTGAGAAGGGCAATATGTCCTCAATATTACTAAAAGTTATAACTTGACCAGGAACTACGGGATCTTCAATTGTAAATAAAAAAATAAGGATTACAGATTACTCTTTGTCGGACGATATATCTTATATATGTCTTATGAAACGATATTACGGTCATTGATAAAAATTTAACAACGACAACGACGCCATTGACACCGATTACCTATAATAAATTACTTTGATCATTCAACCCTCTAAAACAGAGTTTGAATTAACCTACAAATCTATTTAATAATCAGGAAAGTGTAGACAATGGTTGCGAGTTAATTCTTTATTTCTATTGAGTAATAAGCAATATAACAAAACTCTTCAACCATCAACAATCAGACACTAACAATCTACAAATATACCACTCGGTAAATATATATGTTAAAACTCGGCAAGTCTACAAGAACAACTCTCGGCCAATATAAACAATGACCGCTAGGATAAAAAGTCAAATCACAAAAATAGCGAACTCCAAAGAAAATTCAAAACTGAAAGTCTCTTATCAAATGGCAAAATCAAAACCTCAAACACATCAAACGAATGGATAACAACTGTCATATTCCTTACGTATTAAACAGTTGCAAATCAAATTATATATTAGATAACTCCCGGCCAATCTACAAAATGACCATTCGTGTCAGACATTTTTTTTAAATCAGCCAAAAAAGAGCACGACCGCTCGTATTATGTATACGATAAATATCGGCAAAAATAACTAGGGAAATAAAGAAGATAACTCGCCAATCTTCAAATGACTTCTCGGGTAATTTATAAGATAACTCTGACCATCATATATTCTGTCATTGTACATTTATCTTGACCTTGAACAACATTTTTTTTAAATATAAACAGGATAAGTACAACGTGATAACATTATTTGATTGTTGACTCATCATAACAGGAAGATATAGGTTGTAATTATTAACGATTTAAACTTGACATCATCCGAAAATTATAAGTACACACGTTATATTATTGTAATAAACTTGTATTGACTTTAATTATTGTATTTTCCAATGCATTTAATTATCAGTCTAATAATATTTATTAAATTAAAGGTAATATGATAAAAAAAAAACATTTCAGTCAATGCTGTAAATACAACTTGTTTCGAGAACTTATCAAACCAGGGTGTCTATTAAATTTCTTCAGTCAAGTTTAAAGCTTAACCGTGTGCCAAATTCTTAATTCTTTACCTTAAACAGTATTATTTAGGTTAATTTTCTGTTTTCGGTTACGTTTTACGGAGGTTTATTAGAGCATAAAATAGTAGATATCATGTGTGTCCCTCTCTCTGTTGTTTCAAATATCAGTGCTCTATTATATGTTATATCAGTGCTCTATTATATGTTGTCTGACTTCATTGAGGCAAACATCATAATCAATCGCTGAATTTTATTATATATTGCCTGGTGTCATTGGGAGGAACACCATAATCAATAGGAGAATTCTATAATGCGTTCAATGGTGTTGTCTAATGTCATTGAGACAAACTATATAATCAATCGGCAGAATTTATTACATGTTGTCTGGTGTCATTGAGACAGACATCAAAATCAATCGGCGGAATTTATTACATGTTGTCTGGTGCCATTGCGATAGACATCAAAATCAATAGGCGGAATGTATTACATGTTATCTGGTGCCATTGCGATAGACATCAAAATCAATCGGTGGATTCTATGATATGTTGTCAAGTGTCATTGAGACAATTATAAAAATAAATCGGTGGATTGTATTATATGTTGTCTGGTGTCATTAGGACTTACAGTATAATCAATCGGTGGATTCTTTTATAGGTTTATTGTCCTGGGTTTATAATTTTTGATCCCATTTCACAAAGTTGATACACAACCATCTTGTCTTGTTTTATTATAAAATGTTACTGAACAGGGATATTATTAGTCAGATAGTTGATAAAAATGTTAACAAATATACGACACTACAAGATCAATTGTAAAAGGGAAAGTCATTCAAAACTGACAACATCAATTAAATGGACTCATCTAATTTAACAAAATATGTTCACTGTTTATCAAATAGAACATCTTTAGCAAACTAGTATGTCGACACTGTCTGACAAGTGCTATCACGAAGTTAAGTGTACAGGATGAATTTATTCTGGTTACTAAACATTAACGTTATAAGAACGCAAGACCAATATTACCTAATTTTTTTTATCATAGTTTTATTTTCTTCAAAGGTACAGAATATGACAGATATCATCTACACTTGTTTTTATCAGCCTTTTGTTTTCAACTTTCTTATTATACTGTTAGTTTTACCTTTTACTTCCTCTAGACAATATCTTCAAATGTATAAAAGTAAATCAAAGTGCCCAGATGCAATTAATATGCAATACATCAACGACCGTCTATATCGTTGAATGAGTTAAAGTGAGCTAAAATAGAACAAAAAAATATATAGAACAAAACAAGCTTACTTACCTTCTATAGCTATTACATCTACATGGCGCTGGTTTAAAATAATGTTGTCGCCTATTAGAGTATTACCTCATATGGAATAGAAGAGCAGGAAGCAAACATTTATTCAGAACGAGGCAGTGATGAACTGCTCTTCTATTAATTGTACATCCAAGTAATTTAAGTGTAATACAAAATCGTTACTGTACTTATCATATTAAACATTGACTAAACATGATAAAATAAAGACAGGATAACAAAAAGGTTTTGCAATATAATTTCAGCACAACATATGAGAATAGAGACTCTTTAAATGTCGTGCGTCTGATTGGATCTTCTGAATTTTATTTCATCACGACCTCTCAAATCTATATATCATTGATGTATAGATACGTCAACACGTGTTGGGACTAGATAACAAAACGGTACCTACCAAATAATCAAATTCATCTAACATAGGAACTATATAACAAAACGGTACCTACAAAATAATCTAATTCATCTAACATAAGAACTATATAACAAAACGGTACCTACAAAATAATCAAAAACAGCCAACACAGGAAGATAGAGGCTTCACTATTGTTAATAACCTATAAAATATTCACCAACGCTAATTTTTTTTAAACATATGTTATAAATTGTTTCAATACCAAATTACCTAATGACTTTATACACTGACTGGTAGAATAAAAAAAGTCAGTCAAAAAGCTGAAAATCAATAAGCGCTTTACATGTCTCATTAAAAGCCTTCTAACACGCAAAACAAAGTAGAGATACAATTTTGGATAGACGATGATTAATTGATACATTTCTATCTACTACTATATTACATCATCTTAAATTTTCTGCTTTAAATACATGTAAAACAAATGCAGATACGGTCGCTTTTTAAGATTGAATATGGTAAGAAAACATTTGTTTAATGATATACGGCATTGCCCTTTTTAGACGGTTTTTGGGGAGGGGATCGTTCTTGGATTTTTATTAAGCTAAAACTGAAAAAAATATAACGGTCCATTCATTAGAAGTCAAACATTATCGTTTAATATTGCTTTACCTAACTATCATCTTGAACAATATGCCCGATTACCAATTGACAAGCTAAAAGTCTGACGTAAAAGAAGTACACCACTAATTCATGGCCCCATTGCTTTCTATATTAATTTCCTCAATTTCAAACAGACACAGCTCTTTTGTTTGAAGTTCAAATAAAGTGACAATCGGTCAATGTCAAAGCAACACTTTACGGTGTCTTGTACTGGAAAAATCAACATATCTTTAATGCCATATAAGAAAGAACTGGTTCCCGGAACTTTGGATTACCAAAAACAGGTACATCAGATCTGACAAACAGGAAAAATGTACCCTCTTTATAAAATGTATTAATGTTCAAAATTATCAGTCAAAAAGTGTTCTACAATGATCATCAGTCATTCAGCTTTCATTTGATACCAACAATACCTAAATATTCTACATATTTTGAAAGTAACACTCATGCGTAGGAACTATTTTGTGTTAAATATGTACTACTTTCTGGTATGTGCTTTCTGTCCGGGACGAATTAGTGGTGCTACACCTAAACCCAGTATTAGAACCCATTACATTCCACAGAGTTTAGGAAAATGATGTGATATATTGAACTCGACGCAATCATCTAAAATCAGTGTTAATTCATTTGAAAGAGCACTAACCTGTGTGCGCAATGGCGGTTCATGGTTTTATTATCATAAGTAATAAGTGCACTCTTTTTTTACATAAACAAAAGTTCAAATATCATTATACTTAGACTATTCACATTTTATAAAACTATCTAATCCATCGGCATGACTTCGTGGAAAAAGCGTCGCATTTGCGTAGATACATGTACAAATCAGAAATTAAACGCAAACAAGAAATTTGTGCATTTTAAACAATGCGAACAAATATATACTATCTTTTCACTTCTGGCCAGATGGCAATATAATCGCCCTTTGATTGTTGTTGTCTTCACATATTACCCCTAGTATGGACATTGTTTTTCTTGCAAATATTTCTCATTAACCTTCCGAATTTATGTTTTCATATTCATTCCTCCAGTCAGTGTAAACACATAGGGTCATGCATTTTAACGATAAAGTATTTATTTGGTCCGGTTGAAAAAGGTCAAAAGTTAGAATATCTGAAGATGTGAAACCGAATGCAAGTCCTCCTCAACATAAAAATATCCATAGTTGAAGTTGGAGCTGATCAGTTTATCAATTTGTCCCAAAGGTAATACATCATACTGCAAGAATAGTATTGAAAAAGCGCATGTATTGTTAAAAAGAAATGCACTACATATCATGGGTGTCACGAGCCATTATATATTTGTCCTATTTACGGCAAAACAACAAATTTTGATGTACAAAGAGAACTAATACCAAATGAGGCTCATGATTTTCATGAACAAAGAACTAATTGAATTCTTATTGAACACAAACAAAAGTTTAAATATCATTACTTTTATATTAATCACATCAAGATAGATCGAAATGAATGATGTTAAAAGAGAATGCATATATTTGATAAAAACGAAAGAAAAAATGTCATTAGATTATATAAAAAAAAAACTTACCCTGATGCTCACAAAGTCCTACCATCAAATGACAGTTAATGATTTCTAAAAGTTTCTGATTCTGTGTGGCGTAAATTTTTATTATCTAATTACAAGCAGACTGTTTTAGAATCCATAAATACATAAGTTCTTAGGCAGCTTGCACTCACAGAAATACATAAGTTCTTAGGCAGCTTGAACTCACAGAAAGACATAAGTTCTTAGGCAGCTTGCTCTCACAAAAATACATAAGTTCTTAGGCAGCTTGCACTCACAAAATTGAAACTTATTGTCATCTGTTGAAACAATTTCAAAAGAAAGATCTCAACGGTGTGAACCCTATCAAAAGCTATACAAATGGTATGAACAAATTGCCAGCAAAGTTATCTGTTCATTTATTTGATTATTTGAGTCTTCCTATTCGTACATAAAATTGTGAAATTTGGTATATGGATGTGTTCATATCATGTAATTGTTTATCTCTACATTTCCTAAATGTTACATGTAGTCCTTTGGTTAGACTCAATTTTAAAGATAAGAGTCCCCCTGAAACACTCCTGTAAATTTACACATGGAATAAAGAAATGTGCCGATAACATTGCCTCTAGATCTGAATTTATAAAGATTTCCCATTTATTTTTCCATTGCCTCGCAATCACTTGTGTATGAGAACGACTTTTTGAGTGATTTACTTAAAGGGTGTTAACTCTCTCGAAGTCACTTCATGATCAAGGCAAATATTCACGGTACTCACATGTAAATCATATGAGGTCCGTCAATATTATTAGCAAACCCAAAGATGAAACCAAAAACAAATACATAGTCTGTAAAAAACTCAGTAAAGCATAATATTTTAATTAAATTCAGCAATGATATAAACAAAATATTTAACAATAAGATATCATCTCTTGACCAACATTTAAATTTCTGTTGTTTAAGCATATACATGTAAAAACTGAATAAAGACAAAAACGAAACATTTGACATACCCTAACCTTGAAACAAAAAGAAACATTAAGCAAATTTGAAATTAGTGATCTTTCCGTTGCTATTGAATCTGGAAGAGATAAAGAAAGTGATACAGCATCTGGAAAATTTGAGATAATAACACTTTTCTTGCTTTATCAAAACCAATTGATCTTTTCATACAAATTATCGGAATTTCAATGGGGACTAACTGTGTATCACTTATTGCGGATCTGTTTTTGTATTACTATGAGTTACAATTTATGACAGAAATCAGCAAAAACCCACCGAAACAACATATGATAAACAAATTGATTAATAATTTTAGATCTTTGGATGATATTTTGGCTCTCCACAATGACGACTTCAGTACGTATACTAAAGAAATTTATCCTGTTGAACTTTCTTTAAATAAAGCTAATACTAACAATGACCACTGCCCTTTCCTCGATCTTGATATCTTTATTACTAACGGAAAGCTTAATACTAAAATTTATTTCTATCGTTAATTATCCATTTTTAGATGGTGACGTTCCCTTGTCACCATCTTACGGTGTGTATACATGTTATATATCTCAACTTGTACGATTCGCGAGTGTATGTAACAATGTTTTAGATTTTAACGAGATAAATTTATGTATTACTGAAAAATTATTACACCAGGGTTTTTCGATATCACAAACTAGTCAAAACATTTACTAAATTTTATCATCGGTATAAGGACACCATTCGTAAATATAGCTCAACATGCAGACTTCTTATACATTCAGGTAATTCACATCCAATTTTGTATTGAAATATTCTTTATCAAGCACAAACATGTCAGTATTCACCTCAGAAACTAACAAAACCTTTAAATATACTTCTTAAGAAGGGATATAGTTACGATACTGTTGTCAGGTCATTAACGATTGCATATTTTGGCGTTAATATTGATTCACTTATAGGGTCTTTGCATCGGAACTAAACAAATTTATCAAAAACACAGTTGTTGTCATGACACGTGTTACGTTCTTCTCATATTTGTTATGATGGTATGATACTAAACCCCTAACGGGAAGGATTTTGCCTGATATTCATATTATGAAATCATAATCTTTCAATCAGTTTAATTGAAGTCTGGAGCTGGCATGTCAGTTAATTGCTAGTTGTCTGTTGTTATTTATGTATTATTGTCATTTTGTTTATTTTCTTTGGTAACAACTTCTGACATCAGACTCGGACTTCTCTTGAACTGAATTTTAATGTGCGTATTTTTATGCGTTTACTTTTCTACATTGGCTAGAGGTATAGGGGGAGGGTTGAGATCTCATAAACATGTTAAACCCCGCCGCATTTTTGCGCTTGTCCCAAGTCAGGAGCCTCTGTTAGTCTCGTATTATTTAAATTTTAGTTTCTTGTGTACAATTTGGAAATTAGCATGACGTTTTTTTTATCCCTGAACTAGTATAAATTTGTTTAGGGGCCAGCTGAGAACGCATCCGGTGCGGGAATTCTTGCTACATTAAAGACCTGTTGGTGACCTTCTGCTGTTGTTTTTTCTATGGTCGGGTTGTTGTATCTTATAAGAAAACAATAAGATGGCGATTTCACGTATCTCTTAAATACAGTTTTGGGGAACGACAAGATGAACACAATATAAGATAATCGTCTTACAATCAAATCCATTCTACAACAATTCACAATTATATATATATTTTTATCATTAAGAGAAAAGTCTTTGTATTTCTCCAAAATATCAATATTCTGTCGCGAACAAGTTTTTTTTTTATTTCTTAATAAGGGAAAATAAAACGGTCCGTATTTCTTTGTCTTCATAGCACGAATAATTACTTTGTAATTGAAACGCATGTTCCAAATAACTTAGTCCATAACAGGTCTTTAGATATTCGCAACTTGTCCTTATACTATTAGTTCATGAGTTTTCATAAGTTGTGTCTATATATATATACTTCCAAGAAACACACTTAACCTATTTTTTTGATCGTGGATGGATTTAACAATCTTTCAAAATTCCAAATTGACGAGAAAAACATCCTGTTAAAAGGAAGTTGAAACTTATGTACAGATGAAATTTCTGTCATTTTGTTTAAATTTTAACCGAGGGATTAACATTTACTGATAACAAGTTCATGACGCGTATTTAATTCACATTCGGGAGAAAATAACATCATAACTTCCATGAAAGTTAATTCCGAAGCTTACTTTCATTTCAGCATATTTCTAAGAGGCGACAGCAGGCCACAGACCACAAAAAAATTCCCTATCATTTCTTTATAACGTTTTTTTCGCATTAAAACAAAAGGCACTCCGAATTTGCAAAATGTTTGGTGTGTGTAATATACAGTATAATTCTCACATTATATCCAACCTTAAGGAAAATCCCTTCTGTGCATTTCATAAAATGAGCCAAAACAAATCCCTACTGCTATGGACAAGTCAAGAGATGTTTCGAAAACTATAAATTGTACCTTTTGCAACTGACCTAATCACTCATTCACAAAACTGAATAGTTAAACTAATGCATCTAAAAATGTATTTTAACTTACTTCTTTCATTTCCACCCAATAAAAACTAAGAAATGAATCAGGAAAGCAAAGAACAAAAATAAAGAAGAAAGACACTATAATAACAAGGGACTATATTCGTGAACAAAGATAAGCGGGGTCATTAATTGTGGTCTTGGGCCAGAATTTGCAATTCTTCATTTCTATTTATCAAATTGTGTATTCTTTCAAGAATTTTATTAAAAGTTAGTTATTGCTGTAATGCAATCATTCGACTGATACTAAAAAAATGAAGGTCAAGCAATTTGATAATTTTTAAAAATATGAATTATACAAATTTATGAAAGCCTAGATGACGATGTCATATTTGTCTTAATTAAAGTTTCGAAATTAGCAAATAGAGTTTTTATCAGATTATTTTAAATATTCAATACAAATATCATATAGCAATTAGTATTATGAAGACTATAATGGAAATACATTATAGGTCTTTATCAATCAATTCTGAAAGTCTATGTGTCTGTAAGTGTTAAATAATAACGGTCAAATTAAGGAAATGAGGGACACAAGCCCCCTTTAAGTTAAACCGTTTAAATCTTTCCCCTGAAAATTCAAGTTTTAATAAACTGAGAACCATTGTTTTCTATTACTGTTCACCTTCTATTTTCCGTTTATCTGCAAATATCCGTCTTTGCGACCTTTCTAATACAAATGTAGAAAAAATTTAAATGATACATTGTATCCTAGTTTAATCACCGATGAGTCTTATGTAGACGAAACGCGCGTATCAAATTATAAGCCTGGTACCTTTGATAACTATTTACACCACTGGATCGATGCAACTGCTGGTGGACGTTTCGTCCCCAAAGGTATCACTATCCAAGTAGTCAGCACTTCGGTGTTGACATGAATATCAATTATATGGTCATTTTTCTAAATTTACTGTTGTCAAAATTATGAATTATTCGAATTACTAAGGATTTTCTGATCCCAGGCATAGATTACCTTCAGCCGTATTTGGTACAATTTTTTGGAATTTTGGTTCCTCAATGCTCTTCAACTTTATACTTGTTTGGCTTTCTATTTTTTTATCTGATCGTCTCTGATGAGTCTTATGTAGACAATACGCTCGTCTGGCGTATCAAATTAGTCTGGTACCTTTAATAACTATTAATCCTGAAAACATAAGGTCTTTTTTCACGTACACCTACTCAATATTTTACGTGCTTCATATTTCTCCACAACATTGTATAAACCAGATTGCAAATTGTATATTTTTCGTTCATGCGTGCACATATCCTCATAACAATCTTACTCATAAAAAAGTTCAAAAGATATAATACCGTACTAATTAATTCAGCAAAAAGTTTGGAGTCTAGTAATTTTATATTTACGTCCAAGTACTGAACGTTGTTGGAAAATTTTTGTCCACTATATGCTCTTCAACTTTGTTTGGCCTTTTCAACCGTTTTTTTTTTTCAATTCGAGCGTCACTAATGAGTCTGTTTAAGACGAAACGCGTGTCTGGCTATACACTTTTAATCCCTGTATATCTGATGAGTTTACTTTTGTTGAGTTGCGTCTCATTATCCTGCAACATTGTAATGCAAATAAGGGTTTAACAGTATGAGGACTATTTCCAAACTAGAGTGGTTTCATCTTAGAAACACGATCGGCCCGCAATTTCACTTAATAATCATACTTCACCAGGAGCTACAATGATTGGGATTGTAAATCAAGACAATGTTTTGTGGGTTATACGATTATTTAATCGTTCAATTATGATTGATTTCAAAGTAAGGGATGTGATATGATTGGCAATGAGAAAATTATCCTCCAAATTTCGACAGAAATGGATGTAAGCAATAGTAGACAAGCGTATTGCTTTGTCTGTACTTTTTGGTCCTTTTTTTTTTTATAGCTTTTCATATTTTAACAAGCTTTGGATTTTCAAATATTTTGGCCTCGCGCATCACTTAAGAGACATTGATTATCGAAATGCGCATCTGGTGCAGAACAATTGGTACCATTTATGTTATTACTTCAACAATGAGAAAACTCCACACCATATAAACGGCTATAAAAGGCATCGACATGAAACATTAAAAAATAATTCATTTGAGAAAACTAACGCCCCAAGCTATCTCAAAACAATTTAAGAAAAGCGATTGTATCTTGAACTGGCTACAACCACTGAACTAAAGGTCACTGACTTAGGACGGGCTCATCAACAATGTGGTTGGTTGAAACGTGCTAAAAGGCGTCAACAATCTTTCTTACCTTGGATAATGTTCAAACAGTAAAACATAAGAATAAATTATAGAATGTCCACAACTTTTTAAAAATGTCTGGCATGTAATAGTTGTAATATTTTGGACAATAATATCGAATGTTTTCCTTTGATCGAGTTGCGTATTAAACAGCTTAACAGGGCCCATCAACAAACAGTATTTTGTAGCAACATATCTGACCAGAAAGAAAAAAAACATTGACGAATATCAGAAATTCTGATTAAAAACAATTGGCCAACTCAGTTATTATAATTTGAAAACATATTTTAAAACACAGTATAAGTACTACATGCACTCCGTGATCACATTATGACTCAATGTAACAGGAAGATATGGAACGCCACAGCTTCCTTATGATAAGAATAACCATGTCATTAAGGTTAGAGATATATCATGAAGCAAATGTTCTATACTATAAGGACATTTGACTATAATACTCTGTCAATTCGCTATATCCCTAAGATACATTTATATACTAAAAAGACATTTGACTATAATACTCTGTCAATTCGCTATATCACTGAGATATATTTATAAACTATAAAGACATTTGATTATAATGCTCTGTCAATTCGCTACATCACTGAGATACATTTATATACTATAAAGACATTTGACTATAATACTCTGTCAATTCGCTATATCACTGAGATACATTTATAAACTATAAAGACATTTGACTACAATACTCTGTCAATTCGCTATAAAGACATATTTCAATATCAAGCTAACACTTCTTATATCACGGGGTGTTATCTATATACCAGTAGACTATTTGATTACACTATAAGATCATTTCATCATACCATAAGACCATTTCATCGTACAATAAGACAAAGCTATAAATAGCGGCGAAAATACCGACGAAATTCATCAGCAACATCGATTGTTATAAAAAAAAAGGCCGTGAAGGAAATCTGTTTGCGGACCTCAGGGAATTGCTTTCAAGATGAATGAATTTATCGACTTTTGTGTTGCATTTGCCCTCAGCAATGCGGAGTTGAAAAGACTCTGTTTCGACTAGATAGGCGACACATACAGATTGGTACTCCCAAAAAATAAACAAGCACAAACTAAATAACATAAAAGACGAAAACAAAAAGATAGCCTATATTCTTTTCGCCAAATTTTGATTATCATTAAAACAACTTGTTTTTTAAATAGTTTACTTAAACCACGTGTTAGCAAATCATTCTGACAGGTACCGGTAAGATGCAAAATGTGTAACCCGTATCCCGTACCAACTTTCCCCGTACCCATTATGATTTAGCCGTAATCTTGAATATTATTATTGACTTAAAGCTGAAATACAGTCCAGATCGGCAGATGTTTGAACTGACATTAATGTTAAAATCATAATGATTTGTAAAATGAAGTTAACAAATCTATACTGAAAGTCGATAAATCTTTACATTTTCCATCTACATTTTACATTATCTATCGGTAGGTATCTGACAGCTAATATCTGAATTGATAAGTTCGTAAAATGTAGATAGAAAATATAAAGATTTATCGACTTTCAGTAATCACTCAATGCATAAACACCACATGTTTCGAAATATTGAAAAAAGCAAGGGTTGCACATGCGTTTCATAACATAATCAAGTTTTGATCTTATTAATTATGGTTAATTTCTTTTAACTATAGATGCAATCTTTAGTCATATTTCATTTGTCCAGCGTGTTTTTATGTCTTTACATATATAGATTAAACTGTTTTGTTTGTCGAAGGGGTCTTTCTCAGAAGCAGATTACACTCATATGAATGTTATGGTTGAGCTGACACATCTTTATTCAGCAGCAGATAAACTATTTCCCTCAGTTGGACGAACTGAAAATGTAGCCAGTTGCTTTCAATTCAATCGCAACGAACATACAGGAAAGTAATTGAATGTGACACAATATGATGCAGTTAGTACATTTCATTTTATCATGACATATTTTGTATTGAACAGTTATGTTGGTGGGTAAGTTTAGGTTCAACATTTTTATTAATAGTGGATTGGAAAACAAGTTATTGCAACTTATTGCAACTTACATGTATATTAATCCCTTTTCACTTGGCGGGTGCAAGGGCTGCCCTGTAGTGGCATACGCTGGCTGGTTTTGTTTCGAAATATACAAGGGTGATTTTTACGTACAAGATATATGGCTCTCTCTTATCACGGGTCAGCCATTTATCGTCCCCGTCCGACGGATAATCATGGTTTCTCAAGACCATACTCGCAAATGTTGTCAACGATGAGCTGAAAATTCTGTCCCTGAAATATTTTCCCCGGAAGATTGACATTGCTTTAAGCTTGGTGTTTTGCTAAATAGGTGGATTATAACCGAAAACCACTTAAAACGTACTGCATGCAGTGTTTTTTTTTAAATATTATTATTCCTAGCGGTTGTTAGAAGGGATTTTATTTTACTTGGTATTCTTGCAGTCATCGCGTGCTTACGCATATAAACCTATGAATTATAAAACACTGTCCAAAAATACCAATAAAGCTTCTTAGATGTCTTATTAAATCGTTAATGAAAAAAATCCAATGTTATGTAGAAAGTAGAATAACAAAAATAACGAACTCAAACGCAAATTCAAATCGAAAAGTGATTTATTAAAAAGCAAAATCAAAAGTTCAATAGATATAGAAGCATGTGGTATGAGTGCAAATGAAACAACTCTCCATCCAAGTCACAATTTATAAAAGTAAACCATTATAGGTCAATGTACGGTCTTCAACAAGAAGTCTTGGCTCACACCAAACAGCAAGCTATTAAGGAACCCACACAAAAACTAGTATTAGACCCTTCACACGAGTATAAAACACTGTCATTCTCGTTTCTTTTTATAGTCATATCGGGTACAGGTAATTCTCGTAAAATAAATTATTTAGAAATACTCATTAAACATTGATTGACATGAGATTGCCTTGGTTATGGTACATACAGTGAATATATTGAAAAAAGCAAGGGTTGCACATGCGTTTCATTACTTAATCAAGTTCTGGATCTTATTTATAATGGTTAATTTCTTTTAACTATAGATGCAATCTTTAGTCATTTTTCATTTGTCCAGCGTGTTTTTATGTCTAGACATATATAGATTAAACTGTTTTGTTTGTCGAAGGGGTCTTTCTCAGAAGCAGATTACACTCCTATGAATGTTATAGGTGAGCTGACACATCTTTATTCAGCAGCAGATAAACTATTTCCCTCAGTTGGACGAATTGAAAATGTAGCCAGTTGCTTTCAATTCAATCGCATCGTACATACAGGAAAGAAATTGAATGTGACACAATATGATGCAGTTAGTACATTTCATTTTATCATGACATATTTTGTATTGAACAGTTATGTTGGTGGGTAAGTTTAGGTTCAACATTTTTATTAATAGTGGATTGGAAAACAAGTTATTGCAACTTATTGCAACTTACATGTATATTAATCCCTTTTCACTTGGCGGGTGCAAGGGCTGCCCTGTAGTGGCATACGCTGGCTGGTTTTGTTTCGAAATATACAAAGGTGACTTTTACGTACAAGATATATGGCTCTCTCTTATCACGGGTCGGCATTTATCGTCCCCTTCCGACGGATAATCATAGTTTTTCAAGACCATACTCGCAAATGGTGTCAATGATGAGCTGAAAATTCTGTTCCTGAAATATTTTCCCCGGAAGATTGACATTTCTTTAAGCTTGATGTTTTGCTAAATAGGTGGATTATAACCGAAAACCACTTAAAACGTACTGCATGCAGTGTTGTTTTTTAATATTTTTATTCCTAGCGGTTGTTAGAAGGGTTTTATTTTACTTGGTATTCTTGCAGTCATCGCGTGTATACGCATATTAACCTATTATATAACACTGTCCAAAAATACCAATAAAGCTACTTAGATGTCTTATTTAATTGTTGTTGAAAAACATTCCAATGTTATGTAAAAGTAGAATAACAAAAATAACGAACTACAAAGCAAATTCAAATCGAAAAGTGATTTATTCAATAGCAAAATCAAAAGTTGAATAGATACAGGACCATGTGGTATGAGTGCCAAGGATACAACTCTCCATCCAAGTCATACTTTATAAAAGTAACCATTGTAGGTCAATGTACGGTCTTCAACACGAAGTCTTGGCTCACACCAAACAGCAAGCTATTAAGGAACCCACACAAAAACTAGTATTAGACCCTTCACACGAGTATAAAACACTGTCATTCTCGTTTCTTTTTATAGTCATATCGGGTACAGGTAGTTCTCGTAAAATAAATTATTTAGATATACTCATTAAACATTGATTGACATGAGATTGCCTCGGTATGGGTAAATACAGTGAATGAATGGGGAAACTTTACTTTATCGATTCACTATTCATTTACATGGAAAAAGGGAGTAACAACACAACATAATAAAAAGAAATTGTTGATGAAGGTATACGGTTTCCAGATATCTTTTTGAGTAAATATGCATGAGTAAAACAAATACACGTTTTAAAAACCGAATTGGGTTCATTGGTAAAAAATTAATAACGACGCCATTGACAACGATTCTCAATATCTAAATTAATTTATTCATGGAACCCCTCATATCCAGATTCGCTTCATCAGAAGCAAATATGTCATAGACATTTTCAAGATCATGATGCAACACATTTCTGTTAACTAATTCACAGAAAGAAAGTTAAGATGAAAACTGTATTAGAAGATTTTACCGCCAGTTTTGATTCTAATGTCATAACAAACAATTATGGTCAATAAGATGTCTGTAATTTTAAAACAAATGTGTACATGTAATCACTTTTAACACATGTGTGTACATTTAATAACTTAAAAAACATGTGCTTACATCGATTACGTTTTAAAACCATGTGTACATGTAATAATAGCGAACATGTAGACAATGATTAGGTGATTACATTTGACTAATCAACAAAATGAACAATCATGCAATATTCATTTTAGAGTGGTATATATGGTCACAAACGTTCAATCTACAAGACGACCAATGAGGTTATATTCTAGATTTTCCAAAATGACCGCTTGGTAATATTTACGGTAACATGTTGTCATCTGTAACACGACTACGTACTAGGTAGTATATAAGACAACTGCCAAAATACACAAAACAACAAAGTCGTACAATATTTAAGATAACATTATGCCCATCTTCGAAAATGTAAATGTTTTAGTTCAAACTCGGCCAATCTACACAATGACCACTTAGGTAATACATTAGATACAGGAGTAGTCAATCTAACAAAACGACCAGTTCGGTTATATAATAAATAACACTAGATCAATATACAAAATAACCACTCGGAAAATCAATCAGATAACACTCGGCAAATATACAAACAATACTACTCAAGTACTATGAGATAATTATTTGTAAATCTACGGAATGACCACTCGTGTTGTATAGTTTTTAAAACTCTTCCAATAAAAAACACGAACACTCGTATAACATACATGTTATAAACGATAACTTTAGGTAAATCTACTTATAACAACAAGCGAAATATAGAGGATGACACTCGGCTAAACTACAAATGACCACTTTGGAAATGTATAAGTTATTTCTGGCCATTGTATATTCTGTCATATTACATTAAGTTCGACCTTGAAAACAGGGTTTCAAATATAAACAGAATAAGTACTACGTGATGACATTATAAGTTGAATGTTGACTAAACATAACAGGAAGATATATATATATAGATACAGATACAGTTAAGTCGGCCTCATATCTTGACTTACATCTAGAAATTGACAATGACGGTCGCTTCAAAACATATTTTCGACAAAAGACATGATTTCAGCTTTCCAATTGTGATGTTTCCATTTCTAAGCACAATTCAAGCAGCACATCACACGGGGTATATATCTTCCAATTGATATGATATTTCCGTGCTTGCATTTCCTTTTATATAATATCTTTTATTGTTGAGGTTAAACATCAGTGTTCAAATTTATTTTCTGTTGTTCCGTATTCTTACGTTGAGTTCCGTTTCTTTACATGTTGTATATGCCTTCAATTTATTTGCCTTATCACTTTAAAAATAAAATTGAGAATTGAAATGGCGAATATCTCAAAGAGACAACAACCCGACTAAAGAGCAGACAACAGCCGATGGCCACCAATGAGCTTTCAACGTAGCGAGAAAATCCCGCACCCGGAGGTGGTTCTAAGCTGGCCCCTAAATAAAATTTGTTACTAGTTCAGTGAAAATGGACATAACACTAAACTCCAAAATATATAAATGAAATAAAAAAAAAAACATACAAGAACAACAAAGGCCAGTGGCTCCTGACTTGGGACAGCCGCAAAAATATGTTTTTTAGATTCTCAACCCTCCCCCAATACCTCTAGCCAATGTAGAATAAAGAAACACATAATAATACGCACAGTAAAACTCAGGATTGAAAAGGGATTGAGGTGATATGACCTAAATATGCGTCATGTATTATATCCACATGTCCTTTATGGTGAACGACTAAAGAAAATGTTTTGGTAAATACTGTCTCCTTAAAAACAACACCCAACAGCAAAGTCTAAAGATACGCAAGGTCTAATTGGACCGAGTTGCTGATACACATGAGCGTTATTTTCGTGTTCAAGAGTATCTAGGATAAATATCTTGTGAACACCGCTATTTATTCATGTTTTAGGAATATTTATTAGGAATCAGTTACAGAAATATAAAGGTGCACCCGATCTATCGTAAATTGATAAAGTTTTGTGTATCCTTGTTGAAAGTATGAGTCAGAACCAACAAAACTGCATAGTTATCAAAAGGTATATTTTTTTGTTTTAAATTGCATGACCAAAGTAAAAAGAAAGAGATGATAAATATAAATAAACAGAAGAAAATATAAAAAGCTTGCCATGAAAGCTCCTCAACGAAAACAATAAACAAGAAATCAAAATAAATTATATATGTACTAATATTTGGACGATAATAAAAACATACACAAAAAAGAATAAGAAAGGCCATTAAAAAAAAACCAAACAAACAAAAAGACACAAGACATTACAGAACATCTTTTTAAAGTTTTCACTGGTTTTTTTTTTTAAACATTTATTTCAATATTTCCTTTTATTTATCTGTTTCAGTATACTAGTTTAAGCTCAAATATGTATCAATAATAATCAAGAAAGGTTAAGATGTGATCATTTAGATTTTAGGGGTTAGGGAAACGAAGTTATCCCGGATCCGAGTAAGTTTTTTGTTTTTCAAATTAAACTAGTGGTGTTCGCTCATAGATTTATTTTACCTCATGTTTGGGAATAACTTTTTTCGTTGATCTGATCCTAGATAAGATTCAAAATGAGTCCTATTCCCCTTCCATTCCAAAGTCTACATTTATCCCTTTTCACATATATATGTACTAAAAAATTTGAACTAATGTTGTAATGTTTATCAAAATCTCTTGTATGATTACTGTACTTGTTCTAAATATTGTATATTCTTTGCCAAAAGAATTGATCAATTAGATGTTCAACTGTGTTGATTGAACAATACATATATATATATAAAGTAGGTCAAAGACATTTCAAAAGGAAGAATAGCACTGCCGATAGCCCAATAGTAATAAATAAATTAATGCTACCTCTTTTCTCGTAACGCCAAATTACGCCAATTTAGGGGTGTTTTCGTTCGTTCGTTAGATTTTGAGAAACCTCACATTGCTGAATTCATTTTTCTATACATATATGTATATATTCTAAACATTTATAGCGGGTGTTAGAAGGGTTATTTTTTTACTACAGACTGTGAAAGTGTTTGAAATTTGTATTGAACGCGTGTATACCAATTTAAAGCTAGGAATCGCATATCATTTAAAAAAAAATCCATCAAGGTCGAAAAAATGTCGTATCAAAACGTTCTTACAAAAACATGTGCTTTTATGTAGAAAGAAAAATAACGAAAATACCGATCTCCGAGGATGGTCCTTTTTCAAATGGCAAAATCATAGCTCAAACACATCAAACAAATGGAAAAAAAACTGTCAAATTTCTGACATGGTACATGCATACCAGGTGCAGGTAGTGTTTTTAAAATAAGATATTTTCTGAAAATGTTTTCAAAATAATTTAGAATTATTCATAAATCAAAAATGCACAACATGAGAACAATCTATAAAAACTAGCTGCAAATGGCTTAACTAAACAAATTTGCACGAAGCACAAATAAACCACCTTACATGAACACATCGCCGTAACGCTATTAAAGTACATGGACAAAGACGACTTTCATATTCCAGCAATTTTTTCGATACACTTTTGATGTCAAAATGATGTTGTTAATACGTCACGGTAAGCGTCAGTTATTCAAAGGAGCCTTTTACACAAATCAATCTTGTGTCAATAGGCTTAGCGTATCTTGATTAAACCGCACAAGTTCATAAAACAGGAGCTCGATATGGGTATTGTATTCACCGTGCATATTGTTAAAACAAATCACCAGGAGCCTATATTTCATCGTAAAAGGTTTATTTTATTTTCCGTTGAATCTTGATGCGTGCACATATACCTATTACGATTAACTTTAGAACAAAGTTTTAGAAAATTAAAATAAAAAACAATATCCAGATTTCATCGTAAAAACATAGATAACCACAATGTTATTTGACCATATATTTATATAAAGACTGCTTTCAAACAGGAGCCATTCATTCTGAAAAGGGCAATATGTCCTCAATATTACTAAAAGTTATATCTTGACCAGGAACTACGGGATCTTCAATTGTAAATAAAAAAATAAGGATTACAGATTACTCTTTGTCGGACGATATATCTTATATATGTCTTATGAAACGACAATACGGTTATTGATAAAAATTTAACAACGACAACGACGCCATTGACACCGATTACCTATAATAAATTACTTTGATCGTTCAACCCTCTAAAAGAGAGTTTGAATCAACCTACAAATCTATTTAATAATCAGGAAAGTGTAGACAATGGTTGCGAGTTAATTCTTTATTTCTATTGAGTAATAAGCAATATAACAAAACTCTTCAACCATCAACAATCAGACACTAACACAGTGGGCAAACTGGTGACAAAATATTACCTCCCCTGTAAACAGTGCGCTCTTCTGACTAGAGGTAATCGGTAAAAAAAAACGGATGATGGTGTAATTGTTTAGCTTGTTTAAAATAAGCTAGCATAAACGAACTAAGACGTGTCAACATAATGTGAATATGATAACGAATTAGGTAAATTATTTCTTGTTAAGTTTATCACCTCATCGTATCATCATATGATAGGTAAATGCGTGAATTTTCGATTTTCAGTGTCGTCAGGGATCAAACATGTAATCATGCCATCCTTTCATTATTTTTTTTAAATACTATCCAATGGTCGGAACACCTTGATTGTCTCCCAATTTGTAAAGTTGATTATGTTGCATGATATATTTTTTTATCGGGGAAAACAATTGATATGCAGCAAAGATTGGCAGTTTTTAATTTGTGTTGCTATGTGAAATAATGGGAGGTAAATTCAAGTATAAGAAGGCGCGCTTTTTCAAATAGTAAACAATTCCTTAATTCAGATGCATAGTATGTTGTCAAATGATAAAGAATATCGTAGAAACTTACTAGAAATTCATCTAATTTATAAAATATATACAACATGACATACTGAAATCTGAAAAGGGGCAAACCACTATACCTTGAACAAACTCAGTTAAAAAAGGGGGGGGGGGGGTGAAAATGCTACGAAATTTAGCCTTTTTATATTTATCTGGGGTCTACAACCAAAGGATGATGGGACATGCAACTAACTACTTTTTCAATTTTGTGGTAAAGTAAAATGGCTGAGGTTTCTTTGGGGGATTTTTTTTTAGCATCTCTGTTCAAACGTACGTTGGTCTAATATTTTCAGGTTCTCTTTGGATTGCCAAATAATATTATAATCACCTAATTGAATGTTCAAATTATTTTGCAGTGATGTTCTGTGTGGAAGGAAGACTGTCATAAAATCTAACAGTTCCGGATGGCCCGTTTAACTAATTGCTTAACATCAATAACGATGTAAGATTCAAGTGTCTGATCCAGCACAAGTTTAGCCAGATTTTCCACACTATGTATATACAGTGACTGGCATTGAAAGGATATCAAACGGATGTTTTATGTAATGATTCTCACGTACATATGACCATCACATGCATAGGAATGTGGAGCTAGACTCTTCCATGCAACACTTTAATTTCCAATATAAACTCCGAAAAGACAAGAGCATAGAAATGTACATCAATGAGAAACATTCTTTGTGAATAAAATCCTTCCAAAACTTAAATGTGTCATTAATGTTGCATTATTTATCAGTAGAGATAATTAGATTCCAGTCAGATTGCCCAACTGAAGGTTTTTGTTGGAAATGTTTTGTAAATCTTGGCTGTTTTGCAAGACAAGCTTGGCTGTGTAGGTTGCTCGGCCGCCCCTTTTAGTATGAGACAATATTTTGTTTATTACTAGTACATACTAAATCACTGATGCAAGACTGAAGCGGGCCCCCTTTTAGGCAGTTAGTGCGAATCACCTTAGGTTTCAACCATTACATGCCAAACCGCGGGAGGGGGGAAGGTTTTTTCATAATAATAATACATTGAGATTTAACATATACTTTCCTATATGTAGTGTTTCTTTAAAAGTATTGCCAACAAAATTCCTCAAATTTGGGATCATAATATTGTTTAAGAAAAACACCTTACCCCCTGTACTTCATAAAAGTGCAAAGTTTTCTTCAATACACGTGCATGGTTAATTCGGATCACATATTTTCTATTCCGATATTATAAGAATTCGAAGGTTCATATCATTTACAATATCAATCAACATTTTTCTGGGATTTTTTTTTTACTACCAACGTTTAACCTCGAGGTTACATTGAAGTAAAAAAAAAATCCAATAAAAACGTTGAATGTAAGTGATATGAACCTTTACAAAGTCTTATATTATAGGACTCATGTTTTTCAAATATAATGTGTTGATCAATTATGTTATGATGATTTTAATAAACTTCACATTAGGTTATTTGTCACGTATATTGATTACATTATATCGAGTTGTCCCAACGATACACTTGTCGGTGTGTTCGATCATACGAATTTACCGACATTCATATAGACAAAATGACCCAACTTTGAAAAATTCTTGTGACGAAACTACATTTCGGAACACGTTAAAAATTGGATACTCAGAAAGCTGCATTATTAAGGTTTGATATATATTTTTTTCAAAAAAAAAGAAAAATATGCAGTCAAATCTGGCAGTTTTTTACACACCCCTATGTTGAACAATAGATTGTTCAATTAACAGCATGTTTGGCAATTAAAAATTCATATATTAACAAATTTAGCTTTAGCATACAATGTATACTTTATTTATAGTGGTTGTATAAAAGTTATATAATGGTTTTGTGTTTTAAGAGATATTCATCCCTATGCATATCGGTTTTTATGCGTAAATTGTCTCTCCTTTTTTTCTACCTTTTCTATCTCTTTCATAAGAAGAGTGAGTGATTTTTCTATTGTTCTAGTGTCACTGGAAATCCCACTGTAACAATCTACAAATATACCACTCGGTAAATATATATGTTAAAACTCGACAAATCTACAAGAACAACTCTCGGCCAATATAAACAATGACCACTCGGATAAAAAGTCAAATAAAAAAAATAGCGAACTCCGAAAAAATTCAAAACGGAAAGTCTCTTATCAAATGGCAAAATCAAAATCTCAAACACATCAAACGAATGGATAACAACTTTCATATTCCTTACGTATTAAACAGTTGCAAATCAAATTATATATTAGATAACTCCCGGCCAATCTACAAAATGACCATTCGTGTCAGACATTTTTTTTAAATCAGCCAAAAAAGAGCACGACCGCTCGTATTATGTATACGATAAATATCGGCAAAAATAACTAGGGAAATAAAGAAGACAACTCGCCAATCTTCAAATGACTTCTCGGGTAATTTATAAGATAACTCTGACCATCATATATTCTGTCATTGTACATTTAGCTTGACCTTGAACAACATTTTTTTAAAATATAAACAGGATAAGTACAACGTGATAACATTATTTGATTGTTGACTCATCATAACAGGAAGATATAGGTCGTAAATATAAACGATTTAAACTTGACATCATCCGAAAATTACAAGTGCACACGTTTTATTATGGTAATAAACTTGTTTTGACTTTAATTATTGTACTTTCCAATGCATTTAATTACCAGTCTAATAATATTTATTATATTAAAGGTAATATGATAAAAAAGACACATTTCAGTCAATGCTATAAATACAACTTGTTTCGAGAACTTATCAAACAAGGGTGTATATTTCATGTCTTCAGTCAAGTTTAAAGCTTAATCGTGTGACAATATCTTAGTTTTTTTTTTATCTTAAACAGTATTATTTAAGTGAATTTTGTTTTCAGTTACGTTTTACGGAGGTTTATTAGAGCATACAATAGTAGATATCATTTGTGTCCCTCTCTCTGTAGTTTCAAATATCAGTGCTCTATTATATGTTGTCTGACATCATTGAGGCAGACATCATAATCAATCGCTGGATTTTATTATATATTGCCTGGTGTCTTTGGGAGGAACAACATAATCAATAGGCGAATTCTATTATGTGTTCAATGGTGTTGTCTTATGTCGTTGAGACAAACTATTTAATCAATCGGCGAATTTTATTACATGTTGTCTGGTGTCATTGAGACATATATCAAAGTCAATCGGCAGATTTTATTACATGTTGTCTGGTGTCATTGAGACAGACATCAAAATCAATCGGCGGTTTTTATTACATGTTGTCTGGTGTCATTGAGACAGACATCAAAATCAATCGGCGGATTCTATAGGTTGTCAAGTGATTCTATAGGTCGTCAAGTGATTCTATAGGTTGTCAAGTGTTTCTATAGGTTGTCAAGTGATTCTATAGGTTGTCAAGTGATTCTATAGGTTGTCAAGTGATTCTATAGGTTGTCAAGTGATTCTATAGGTTGTCAAGTGATTCTATAGGTCTTCAAGTGATTCTATAGGTTGTCAAGTGATTCTATAGGTCGTCAAGTGATTCTATAGGTCGTCAAGTGATTCTATAGGTCGTCAAGTGATTCTATAGGTTGTCAAGTGATTCTATAGGTTGTCAAGTGATTCTATAGGTTGTCAAGTGTCATTGAGACAAACATAGAAAATAAATCGGTATAATCCATCTGTGGATCCTATTACATGTTGTCTGACGTCATTTAGACAAACAAAATAATTAATCGGTGGTTTCTATTATATCATGTATATGTTGTCTGTTGTTATTTAGGAGAGACAACATAATCAAATGGTGAATTTTATTATATGTTGTCTGACGTCATAAAGACAGACAACATAATCAATTGATGAATTTTATTATATGTTTCCTGGTGTCATTGGGAAAGACAACATAATCAAAAGATGGATTCTAGTATATGTTGTCTGGTTTCATTGAGACAGACATGATAATAAATCGTTGGATTATATTGTTTGTTGCCTGGTGTCTTTGAGATAGATATAATAATCAATCGTTAGATTATATTGTATGTTGTCTTGTGTCCTTTAGACAGACACGATAGTCAATCGTTAGATTATATTGTGTGTTGTACATATTAAAGACGTGTTTCCTTCATCAAAGAGCAAATTATTCTGGCTCTAAGCTAGCAATTTCTATGATAAATTTATTGTCCTGGGTTTATAATTTCTGATCCCCTTTCACAAAGTTGATACACAACAATCTTGTCTTGTTTTATTCTAAAATGTTTCTGAACAGGGATATAATTAGTCAGATAGTTGATAAAGATGTTAACAAATACACGACACTATAAGATCAATTTTAAAAGGGAAAGTCATTAAAAACTGACAACATCAATTAAATGGACTCATCTAATTAAACAAAATATGTTCACTGTTTATCAAATAGAACATCTTTCGTAAACTAGTATGTCGACACTGTCTGCCAAATGCTATCACGAAGTTAAGTGTACAAGATGAATTTATTCTTGTTACTAAACATTAACGTTATAAGAAGGCAAGACTAATATTACCTAATTTTTGTTTATCATAGTTTTATTTTCTTCAAAGGTACAGAATAGGACAAATATCATTCTACACTTATTTTATCAGCCTTGTTTTTTCACCTTTCCTATTATACTGCTAGTTTTACCTTTTTATTCCTCTAGACAATATCTGCAAACATATAAAAGTGAGCCAAAGTGTCCAGATGCGATTAATATGCAATACATCAACGACCGTCTATGTCGTTGAATAAGTTAAAGTGAGCTAAAATAGAACAAAAATATATAGAACAAAACAAGCTTACTTACCTTCTATAGCTATCACATCTACATTTTGCTGGTTTAAAATAATATCGTCGCAAATTAGAGTATTACCTCATAATGAATAGAAGAGCAGGAAGCAAACATTTATTCAGAACGAGGCAGTGATGAACTGCTCTTCTATTAATTGTACATCCAAGTAATTTAAGTGTTATAAAAAATAGTTACTGTACTGTAAATATTGACCAATCATGTTAAAATAAAGACAGAATAACAAAAAGGTTTTGCATTACAATTCCAGTACAACATATGAGAATAAAGACTCTTTAAATGTCGTGCGTCCGATGGGATGTTCTGAATTTTATTTCATCACGAACTCTCAAATATATATATCATTGATGTATAGATACGTCAACACGTGTTGGGACTAAATAACAAATCGGTACCTTTCAAATAATCAAATTCATCTAACATAGGAACTATATAACAAAACGGTACCTACAAAATAATCAAAAACATCCAACATAGGGAGTTAGAGGCTTCACTATTGTTAATAACCTATAAAATATTCACCAACGCTAATTTTTTTAAACATATGTTATAAATTGTTTCAATACCAAATTAACTTATGACTTTATACACTGACTGGTAGAATAAAAAAAGTCAGTCAAAAAGCTAAAAATCAATAAACGCTTTACATGTCTCATTAAAAGCCTTATTACACGCAAAACAAAGTAGAGATACAATTTTGGATAGAAGATGATTAATTGATACATTTCTATCTACTTCTATATTACATCATCTTAAAATTTTTGCTTTAAATACATGTAGAACAAATGCAGATACGGTCGCTTTTTAAGATTTAATATGGTAAGAAAACATTTGTTTAATGATATACGGCATTGCCCTTTTTAGATGGTTTTTGGGAGGGGATCGTTCTTGGATTTTTATTAAGCTAAGACTGAAAAAATATAACGGTCCATTCATTAGAAGTCAAACATTATCGTTTAATATTGCTTTACTTAACTACCACCTTACACAATATGTCCGATTACCACTTGACAAGCTATTAAAAAGTCTGACGCAAAGGAAGTACACCACTAATTCGTGGCCCCATTGCTTTCCTCAATTTCAAACAGACACAGCTCTTTTGTTTGAAGTTCAAATAAAGTAAAATTAGTGCATGTCAAAGCAACACTTTACGGTGTCTTGTACTGGAAAAATCAACATTTCTTTAATGGCATATAAAAAAGAACTGGTTCCCGTAACTTTGGATGTACCAAAAACAGGTACCTCAGATCTGACAAACAGGACAAATGTACCCTCTTTATAAAATGTTTTTAATATTCAAAATTATAAGTCAAAAAGTGTTCTACAATGATCATCAGTCATTTAGCTTTTATTTGATACCAACAATACCTAAATATTCTACATACTTACATACTCATGCGTAGGAACTATTTTGTGTTAAATATGTACTACTTTCTGGTATGTGCTTTCTGTCCGGGCCGAATTAGTGGTGCTACACCTAAACCCAGTATTAGAACCCATTACATTCCACAGAGTTTAGGAAAATAAAGTGATATATTGAACTCGACGCAATCATCTAAAATCAGTGTTAATTCATTTGAAAGAGCACTAACCTGTGTACGCAATGGCGGTTCATGGTTTTATTATCATAAGTTATAAGTGCACTCTTTTTTTTACATAAACAAAAGTTTAAATATCATTATACTTAGACTATTCACATTTTATAAAACTATATAATCCATCGGTATGACCTCTTGGAAAAAGCGTTGCATTTGCGTAGATACATATACAAAAAGAAATTAAAAACAAACAAGAAATTTGTGCATTTTAAACAATGCGAACAAATATATACTATCTTTTCACTTCTGGCCAGATGGCAATATAATCGCCCTTTGATTGTTGTTGTCTTCACATATTACCCCTAGTATGGACATTGTTTTTCTTGCAAATATTTCTCATTAACCTTCCGAATTTATATTTTCATATTCATTCCTCCAGTAGCAAGTTGAGGGTATTACAATTACAGTGTAAACACATAGGGTCATGCATTTTAAAGAATAAAGTATTTATTTGGTCCGGTTGAAAAAGGTCAAAAGTTAGAATATCTGAAGATGTAAAACTGAATGCAAGTCCTCCTCAACATAAAAATATCCATAGTTGGAGTTAAGAGCTGATCAGTTTATCAATTTGTCCCAAATGTAATACATCATACTGTAAGAATAGTATTGAGAAAGCGCATGTATTGTTAAAAAGAAATGCACTACATATCATGAGTGTCACGAGCCATTATATATTTGTCCTATTTTAGCCAAAACAACAAATTTTGATGTACAAAGAGAACTAATACCAAATGAAGGCTCAGGATTTTCATGATCAAAGAACTAATTGAATTCTTATTGAACACAAACAAAAGTTTAAATATCATTATACTTTTATACTTATCACATCTAGATAGATCGAAATGAATGATGTTAAAAGAGAATGCAAATATTTGATAAAACGAAAGAAAAAATGTCATCAGATTATATGAAAAACAACTTACCCTGATGCTCACAAAGTCCTACCATCAAATGACAGTTAATGATTTCTAAAAGTTTCTGATTCTGTGTGGCGTAAATCTTTATTTTTTAATTACAAGCAGACTGTTTTAGAATCCAGAAATACATAAGTTCTTAGGCAACTTGCACTCACAAAATGGAAACTTATTGTCATCTGTTGAAGCAATTTCAAAAGAAAGATCTAAACGTTGTGAACTCTATCAAAAGCTATACAAATGGTATAAACCAATTGCCAGCAAAGTTCTCTGTTCATTTACTTGATTATTTGAGTCTTCCTATTCGTACATAAAATTGTGAAATTTGGTATATGGATGTGTACAGATCATGTAATTTCTAGAGCCATAGAAAGATAACTATCCTTTGTAGAGAGGCCAGGCCTTTTTATTGACAGGGAATATATTGTCATTTAGGCATGTTATTGGACAAAGCTCCTTGAGACAAACATTTTGAGCTATTAATTTTCTTAATCGGACATACGGTTCAAAAGTTATGGGTGTTCAAAATTTCCAATTCATCCCCCCTTTTTTATCAAAGATGGCCGCCATTTATTAGACATTGAAGTCCCTTTTGGATGGTTAGAATTGATCCACATTGACATATATCAACCACATATTGCTTGTTTTCTGATAGTGTATACCACATTCTATTATAGTACAGTTAAGAGTAGTCCATGATTTGCTCTCAAAAAATTTAAATGCTGCACAAATTACCATAAAGTGCTGTTTTTTGTCTTGCATAATTGGACACGATAACCATATAGCTCTATCAATTATCAAAAATGATGGTATGCATATGCGATCTAGATTGATTTCACCCTGCAACTCATCACAAATGGACCATTTAAGAGTAATTGGACAAGTAGGTTGAAGGACTTAAAAAAAAATCAAGGCTCAGTTTGCATTCTCAGACTCTTTGACATTAAAATGATGAACGGCACCAGTCAATATTACAAAAATAAGTGTTGCAGTGTCTAATGGTAGCACTAAAATGGAAATATCTCATAAACTACTGAAGATACAGTCATATAATTTTTCATGGTATTAAAACAGTTATCAATGCATGTGATGATTAATTCTTTGTACCTTGAAGAACGAGGAGGGCGGCCATTTTGAATAAACAGGAATTGCCTACCCATCCTGAGAAAATATGCATATGGCATATCGAATTGTGCATTTACATGTTGTATACTTCATCCTGAATATGCTTGAAATATTTGCCCTTGGATGTTACTGGAGCTAAATAATGAAATGTCATTATGTTATTGATACATTGACTGAAACAAATTATGCCTGATATTTGATGATTTCATAAAAAAACTTCAGCATAAAATGTTTTTTTTATTTTTTAAACAGCTCTGATAAATTCTCTACTAGCACGGTCATGTGCATGCCTGCATCACCATTTGTTATCAATAACACATCAATTGGATAATTCTGTTGAAGTTGTACCATCAGTGCATCACTGCATCATATGAAGTTGTAATACCAATGAGTTTGAGATTCGTCAAGGTTCTTTTGATAGGTTACCATTCCATGACATTTTTTAAATTTGCAATGCAATTGTTGGTCTAGCTTACATGTACATCTATGGGATCCAGACTAAAACATCACAAGAAAAAAAAACAAAGTTATTAATATGCTATACATATTTATTAAGATTTATATTAAATCATAGTAATGTTAGCAGCAATAATAAGAAACATATATATGTGACTACATATTGTATTACACAGAAATTTGTGATATCTGTTTACATAAATATTTGACATAGCATTTAAACATGTCAGGATGTCATAATTTCTAGACAAAATAGGTATTGAAATATTTCTTATATTCAGAACAAATAGTGTCATAATTTGTTAAAAACCAAGTTCTTCCATCTGAATCTTTTGCATTAACTTCAAAATCTGAACAGAAAATAAAAATCTTTTCCACAACACTTATGTCATCTTTTTGTGGCCATTTAAACAGATTGCCCATATTTTGGGATGGACACAAACATTTCACCTGAACCAGTAAATCATTTTTAACAGATAAAATTTGACCTGGATACCATGTATCAATATATGCTACAGCTATATACTGTCCAGCTTTCAAAGCTATGGACTTTGGAGTATATGTTTCTGAAGGTTTGCTAACAACAAAATCAGTTTCTTCTACATTATCATGATTTTGATTTTTATGATTTGTATTATTACTGTTTGATTTTCTTGGTTTTTTCTGTACTGGCTCACAGACTGAATGGTTCTGTTTAAGTTTAATTTCATTGAGCTTTTTACAAATGAGTTCTCTTTGTTTTTCCATAATTTGCTCCCTTTCTTCTTTTGATTTGATACAAAAAATAATACATGCATCTTGGGTTCCAGATTGTGCATTGTTAACACTAATATTCAAATGTATAAGAACTTTCAAATTAGAGATAAGCTCTGCTAACGAAAATGAAATATTATTAGAGGAAAATTGTATTTTATATGTAAAACTTTTTTCCTAAACTTAAGTTGAGTTTTTACTGCTTCAATCTTTTCATTTTGAGGTAAGTTAACTAAAAATTTATTAATGTCTTCAACATTTTGCCAAAGACCACCTATGTTCTGAATGTCTTTCGAATTTTTTTCAATTTCTTGTTGCTTTTGCAATTGTTTTTTTAATTTATCTGCCTCTCTTTTCTTAAGTAATAATAAATGTTGGTTTCTTATTTCAATCTTTCTTTCTTTAAACTGTCTAATGATATCTGGTGTACGGTTTCTTGCTATTTTAAAATATTGAGATTTTTTCTCACTTTCTAAATTATTTAACCATTTTACTGTTTTGTTGTTAGCAAACAAAATAATACCTTCCAGTGCTATTAAATTAGCATTTGGTTTTTCCCTTTGGAGCCTGTCTAAATTTGCAAAATCTCTTTCAGAAATAATATTAGTTGTAGCAACTGATTGGCTTTGTTCTCTTAAATTTATATCAATCCCATCAGTATTTTCATTAAATATTCCTCCCGGAAGACAGTCACTTAACTGTCTCTCTAAAATCAACTGAAAGTTCAATAAAATAATTTGAAGAGCTTCAGTAGTAAGAGTATTGAGTTCTTCGTCTTCAACAGCAAATAAACAATCAAAAATTTCATCAATATTAGTATAGTTTTTGTACAATATTTTTCCTTCAACTAAATCAGAAGCATCTTGAGAATAAATCTCTAAAAAACCTTTAAATTCTTCCCACACCTTATTTAAATCTAATATGTGATCTGTGTTTTCTATAATCCGCCACAAAGGACCAGTAAATAACTTGTCAACTATTCCAAAGGCTCTACAATCAGCCAAATACATTGGATTTTTAACATAATTAGCAACAGCTTTTAATAAATTATTTCTATTCTCTTTTTCAAAATACAAATCAATTAATTCATAAATATTATCTTTGTGAAAAAACACAGATGCACCCATAGCAAAAAGCAAATTAATACGATGACCATGAAAAGTTGTCAACTTTAGATCTACATGTATGTCATTATCACTCAAAAATGTTCGAAATAATGAACCGTAACCAGACTTTTCATCAGCACCTGGTACACAAAGTTTGCAGCAAGCTCTTATAAAATCAGTTGTTGACTGATTAATATGAGGCAGGCATTACCTGTAAATGGGGACGAAGTCTGTATGAATTATTTTTTTGTAACTTAAAGATTTGTTAAAAAAAAGAAACGGAAATACCGTAACGTTTCCGATTTTGGTTCTGTTGTTAGGGATTTTAGTTGTGACGTTATTTAAATTATGACGTCATGTGCAATGTAAACAAAGAAACGCTATCATCAGGTAACGTTTTTCATATCAAGGAATTATTAAAAATGAAATTGGTATTGCGCGTTCCTTCCTATTTTATACTAGACTGATAAATATATATATTACTCAAAGTTTCATACAAACGAGACCGGAAAAAGGAAGTACATTGTACAATTCTGCGCAGGTCCGGGATTTCAAAACATGACATAAAAAAAATTGAACGATTTTGAGTTCATTAGTACAATGAAAAATTCGGGAAATTTTCCCGATTTTTTTTTTTATTGAATTTTCTACTGTTATTGGGGACTTCGTCCCCATATAAGTAAAATTAACATTATTATTTTCAACATTATCTAAATTAGAAATATGTTTTTCCCATTGTTTAAGGCCAATTTCTGCCTGGGAAGCAAAATTAACAATTACATGCAAATTACATTTGAAACCATTTAATTTAGCAACTTTTGTTCTTACTGTCTTTGGTGTATCCCCATCTTCCGGTATACACTCAAAACGCATTTTTTCTAAACAATGTTTCAAACAAGTATTTACAATATGACGATCTGTCATTAAATTTTTAACTGACAAAAGTAGTTTTGCCTTCTTAACAGCTATGTCCTCATCAGTTTCTAATAAACTACCCATATCACTCAAAATTTGATCAATCATTTTTAAAAAGCTTTCGGTATTGGCACTCACAAGTTCCGAAATACCTAAAGAAAGTTGCCCAGAATTAGTACCAACTTGAAGCCCCCCAAATTCCCTACCCATACGCTTAGTCCCATCTGTATGTAAAGTGTTAAAATTGCTGTCTAACATAGCTTCTGCAGCTTGAATTTGGGCTAAAGCCTTTGCTTCAACCATCATGTATTCAGCAAAGGTTTTTTTGGGAAGTCTTTCCACTTTTATACCTCCAAGTTTTTCTAAAACTGTTTTGATTACATTTTCTATGTTTTTCACGCCTACATTCATAGATAACAATGTAGCATACACCTCCCGTACATCATCTGTGTATTTACCCTCATGAAATGTCGTTACTATTTGTTCTTCCAACTCATCTTTGAGAATAAAATTTTCATTTTCTAAATATGATATTTTCTCTTTAAGCGACGAAACCTCAATATTTTCCTTGTTGTTTGTTTTGTGTGTAAAATTTTGTGTAACTTTAGCTTTTTTCAAATTTCTGTACTTGTCGCGGTAATATTTCAAAAGTAATGATGTTTGTTTATGATGTTGTCTACTAATTTCTGACCTCTTTTTTATTAATTTTTTTTCTGTAATGTGTTTGCTATTTTCTGACTTAAGAAACTGTATTTTCTTTTGCCTACGCTTCAACTTTTTGTTTACATTTCTTATAGAAAAGTTTGATAGTTTAGTACAGCATGTAGCATATTTTTTATTCAGGTTCACATTGCTCTTTTTTAATTCATTTAATTTTAAATTTGCATCCATTCTTGCACGCCTAGCAATTTTTAATTTCTTTTCAAGACTTTGTACATTTTTTTTCAACATACATTTCTCTGCATCTTCAGTGCTTAAACAATGCTGCTTTTGTTGAAGGCCTTAATCTTTATTTTTTGCTGTTGTATTAGATTTAGTTTTGGGGGGGTACATATATACTATCCAAGTACATATCTTGATCTATTTTACTGTTTTTAGAAAGCGCTAGCTGCTTTTTATAAAAACATTCCATTTGTCTCCTCAAAAAACCGACATCAGGACAATAGTCAAGGTCCAACATTAATTTTATCCACAAAGAAAAATCTTTAAACGTAAAATTGTGTCTGACTCTGAGTTTTCGTAACTCTACAATTGAACCAATTGACAAATTCAAAATACCTTTCAACTTGGAGGGATTTTTTAACCAGTCTAACGAAATACCATATCTAATACAATAGGGCCTTACTTCACTATAATTTTCATTGCCAAAAACTACATCATATCCTAAAGATACATCAATGCGTTTTACAATCAGAGCCATTCTGTTTCGAATTTTTCTTACAAAAGATGATACAGAAGTGATTGAAAAATCAAAGTTCTTAAAAGCTATTGGTAAGTTCACTTTTATTGACAACTCTTCTTCATCTTCTACAACTTTTATAACCGCGTCCCAGAAATAAAATTCTCTCCAAATTGGACTCTTTAATTTCTCTAATGACCAATCATCTGAAATAATAATCGTACCCAAAAATAAACAATTCTACTAAAAACCTTGCCAGTCAACTTGTTGCTGTCTCATGAACATATACCCTAAATTTTTGCCCATTGGATGTGTTAAACATTTTACTGTTTAAAAAACCTCACCTATATTATTTTATCAGGTACATGTATGACTGTCACAAATATATCATGGTCTAAATTGTCATCGTCCATCAATCGTAAAAATTATATATCATTGGTAGGTGATGAGATGAGTATGGTTTCTATTTCTGTGATGTAATGGCATTATCATAATTTGGCTATATTTTCTAGCAATGAGTTCACTCATATAGTTTTTATCATCCAGCAATGCAACATCTATCAACGGCTACATCCAAATTTGCTGACATTCTAGATGTTCGAACAATTCTAAATATCCATTATGCTGAAAAACAAAAAGGAGGGACCACAAAGAAAAGGTTCTTATGCAATGGAACATGATTCAAACATTTATTAAAATGATGCAGTATAAAGTATTATTTTCAAAACTTTTATGTAAAAATGAACATTAAAACACCCCGTACAAGTATGGAACGGATATCCATTTATAAAATTGAAACATAGCTACATGTATGTTGGAGATTTCCTCTGCCTCAAGATAGGTTAGCATTAACTACATGTAGGTTTAAATTGTTTTACGATCAAGCTTCCAATAAAATATCAAAGTAATTGTTATCTTTTCTAAAAAAAATGAACCAGGACCCTTTGTTTATTGACATGACACTTTAAGTCTCTTTGAAACTTCCCTATTTCAGTTCCTTCTTCATGATAAACTAACATATATATCTATGCCCCACCCCCTACTGCCCAAATTTATTTGCCGATTGTTTATTTAATGTCTTTTAATTTCCTTATTTCTAAGTTTAAATAATGCTAAAAGCATAAAATATGAGAACTAACCGGTATAATTCTCGTCTTTTAACAAAGCGACCACTGTTTCTCGATAAACGTTGAACTCCGACAGCCGTTTCCAACATTCCTGTTCACTGGACATTTTCACGTTGGCACTGTAATTACTCGACGCTGAAAAGAAATATGTTCCCGGTTAAATTTAAAGGAACGATTTGGATCATTTCAAAGATAAAATATTGAAGATTAAAAATATCTCGTTCAAAAAGGTTAAATTCTTACTTAATCTGGTAAATTTTCGACTCGAACTTTTGTTATTGAAATTGCAAGGTCATAGAGACCGGAAGGTGAAATTTGACTGGTACTAAAAGGAAGAGGAAACCCTGCTCTTTCATAGGATAACAAAATTAGCTCGACATGACGTCAGGAACATATTTCTATTTCGGTTTGAATAGGACTATCCCGTCTCGAAATGTGTGCCGCGGACGACGTTTCTCTGAAAAAACATTGCGAATTCGCCTGAAAATGAAAATTCATTACTACAAGTGTTCAAAAATTTTATTCTAATAGAAAACACAATCTTTCAAACTTTATTTTAATATTTAAATGACACTTAGAATACACGGGAATAACAAGAAAATTATATTTCAATTTCTTTGAATATTGGTAAAATTGTCACCTGGAAAACAAAATGGCGGACAAAAAAAACAAATCTGGCCTCTCTATCCTTTGGTTAAACTCAATTTTAAAGATAAGAGTCCCCCTGAAACTCTTCTGTAAATTTACACATGGAATAAAAAAATGTGCCGGTAACATTACCTCTAGATCTGAATTGATAAAGATTTCCCATTTATTTTTCCATTGCCTCGCAATCACTTGTTAAGAGAACGACTTTTTGAGTGATTTACTTAAAGGGTGTTAACTCTCTCGAAGTCACTTCATGATCAAGGCAAATATTCATGGTACTCACATGTAAATCATATGAGGTCCGTCAATAATATTAGCAAACCCAAAGATGAAACTAAAAACAAATACATAGTCTGTAAGAATCTTAGTAAAACATATTATTTTAATTAATTTCAGCAATGATATAAACAAAATATTTAACAATAAGATATCATCTCTTGACCAACATTTAAATTTCTGTTGTTTAAGCATATACATGTAAAAACTGAATAAAGACAAAAACGAAACATTTGACATACCCTAACCTTGAAACAAACAAAAAAAAACATTAAGCAAATTTAAAATTAGTGATCTTTCCGTTGCTATTGAATCGGGAAGAAATAAAGAAAGTGATACAGCATCTGGAAAATTTGAGATAATAACACTTTTCTTGCTTTATCAAAACCAATTGACCTTTTCATACAAATTATCGGAATTTCAATGGGGACTAACTGTGCACCACTTATTGCGGATCTGTTTTTGTATTACTATGAGTTACAATTTATGACAAAAATCAGCAAAAACCCATCGAAACAACATCTGATAAACAAATTGATTAATAATTTTTGATATTTGAATGATATTTTGGCTCTCAACAATGACGACTTCAGTATGTATACTAAAGAAATTTATCCTGTTGAACTTACTTTAAATAAAGCTAATACTAACAATGACCACTGCCCTTTCCTCGATCTTGATATCTTTATTACTAACGGAAAGCTTAATACTAAAATTTATGATAAAAGAGATGATTTCTCATTTCTATCGTTAATTATCCATTTTAGATGGTGACGTTCCCGTGTCACCATCTTACGGCGTGTATACATGTTATATATCTCAACTTGTACGATTCGCGAGTGTATGTAACAATGTTTTAGATTTTAACGAGATAAATTTATGTATTACTGAAAAATTATAACACCAGGGTTTTCGATATCACAAACTAGTCAAAACATTTACTAAATTTTATCATCGGTATAAGGACATCATTCGTAAATATAGCTCAACATGCAGACTTCTTATACATTCAGGTAATTCACATCCAGTTTTGTATTGAAATATTCTTTATAAAGCACAAACATGTCAGTATTCACCTCAGAAACTAACAAAACCTTTAAATATACTTCTTAAGAAGGGATATAGTTACGATACTGTTGTCAAGTCATTAACGATTGCATATTTTGGCGTTAATATTGATTCACGTATAGGGTCTTTGCATCGGAACTAAACACATTTATAAAAAAAACAGTTGTTGTCATAACACGTGTTACGTTCTTCTCATATTTGTTATGATGGTATGATACTAAACCCCTAACGGTAAGGATTTTGCCTGATATTCATATTATGAAATCATAATCTTTCAATCAGTTTAATTGAACTCTGGAGCTGGCATGTCAGTTAACTGCTAGTTGTCTGTTGTTATTTATGTATTATTGTCATTTTGTTTATTTTCTTTGGTAACATCTTCTGACATCAGACTCGGACTTCTCTTGAACTGAATTTTAATGTGCGTATTTTTATGCGTTTACTTTTCTACATTGGCTAGAGGTATAGGGGGAGGGTTGAGATCTCATAGACATGTTTAACCCCGCCGCATTTTTGCGCCTGTCCCAAGTCAGGAGCCTCTGGCCTTTGTTAGTCTCGTATTATTTTGATTTTAGTTTCTTGTGTACAATTTGGAAATTAGTATGACGTTCTTTATCCCTGACCTAGTATAAATTTGTTTAGGGGCCAGCTGAAGGACGCATCCGGTGCGGGAATTCTCGCTACATTAAAGACCTGTTGGTGACCTTCTGTTGTTGTTTTTTCTATTGTCGGGTTGTTGTGTCTTTGACACATTCCCCATTTCCATTCTCAATTTTACCAATGTCAATATTCTGTCACGAACAAGTTTTTCTTAATTAGGAAAATAAAACGGTCCGTATTTCTTTGTCTTCATAGCACGGATAATTACTTTGTAATTGAAACGCAAGTTCCAAATATCTTAGTCCATAACAGGTCTTTAGATATTCGCAACTTGTCCTTATACTAATAGTTCATGAGTTTTCATAAGGTGTGTCTATATATATATATACTTCCAAGAAATACACTTAACCTATTTTTCATCGTGGATGGATTTAACAATCTTTCAAAATTCCAAATTGACGAGAAAAACATCCTGTTAAAAGGAAGTTGAAACTTATGTACAGATGAAATTTCTGTCATTTTGTTTAAATTTAAACTAAAGGATTAACATTTACTGATAACAAGTTCATGACGCGTATTTAATTCACATTCGGAAGAAAATAACATCATAACTTCCATGAAAGTTAATTCCGAATCTTACTTTCATGTCAGCATATTTCTAAGAGGCGACAGAAGGCCACAGAGCACAACAAATTTTCCTATCATTTCTTTATAACGTTTTTTCGCATTAAAACAAAAGGCACTGCGAATTTGCAAAATTTTTGGTGTGTGTAATGTACAGTATAAGTCTCACATTATATCCAACTTTAAGGAAAATTCCTTCTGTGCATTTCATAAAATGAGCCAAAACAAATCCCTACTGCTATGGACAAGTCAAGAGATGTTTCGAAAACTATAAATTGTACCTTTTGCAACTGACCTAGTCACTCATTGCCAAAACTGAATAGTTAAACTAATGCATCTAAAAATGTATTTTAACTTACTTCTTTCATTTCCACCCCATAAAAACTAAGAAATAAATCAGGAAAGCAGAGAACAAAAATAAAGAAGAAAAACACTGTAATAACAAGGGACTATATTCGTGGACAAAGATAAGCGGGGTCATTAATTGTGGTCTTGGGCCAGAATTTGCAATTCTTCATTTCTATTTATCAAATTGTGTTTTCTTTTAAGAATTTTAATAAAAATTAGTTATTGCTGTAATGTAATCATTCGAATCATACTAAAAACAATGAAGGTCAAGCAATTTGATAATTTTTGAAAATATGAATTATACAAATTTATGAAAGCCTAGATGACGATGTCATATTTGTCTTAATTAAAGTTTCGGAGATAGCAAATAGAGTTTTTATTGATTATTATATTTTAAATATTCAATACAAATATCATATAGCAATTAGTGTTATGAAGACTATAATGGAAATACATTATAGGTCTTTATCAATCAATTCTGAAAGTCTATGTGTCTGTCAGCGTTAAATAATAACGGTCAAATTAAGGAAATGAGGGACACAAGCCCCCTTAAGTTAAACCGTTTAAATCTTTCCCTTGAAAATTCAAGTTTTAATAAACTGAGAACCATTGTTTTCTATTACTGTTCACCTGCTATTTCCCGTTTATCTGCAAATATCCGTCTTTGCGACCTTTCTAATACAAATGTAGAAAAGATTTAAATGATACAGTATATCCTAGTTTAATCACCGATGAGTCTTATGTAGACGAAACGCGCGTATCAAATTATAAGCCTGGTACCTTTGATAACTATTTACACCAATGGATCGATGCCACTGCTGGTGGACGTTTCGTACCCAAAGGTATCACCATCCAAGTAGTCAGCACTTCGGTGTTGACATGAATATCAATTATATGGTCATTTTTCTAAATTTACTGTTGTCAAAATTATGAATTATTCGAATTACTAAGGATTGTCTTATCCGAGGCATAGATTACCTTAGCCGTATTTAGTACAATTTTTTGGAATTTTGGTTCCTCAATGCTCTTCAACTTTATACTTGTTTGGCTTTCTTTTTTTTTTATCTGATCGTCACTGATGAGTCTTATGTAGACAATACGCTCGTCTGGCGTATCAAATTATAAGTCTGGTACCTTTAATAACTATTAATTCTGAAAACATAAGGTCTTTTTTCACGTACACCTACTCAATGTTTTACGTGCTTCATATTTCTGGACAACATTGTATAAACCAGATTGCAAATTGTATATTTTTCGTTCATGCGTGCACATATCCTCATAACAATCTTACTCATAAAAAAGTACAAAAGATATAATACCGTACTAATTAATTCATCAAAAAGTTTTGAGTCTAGTAATTTTATATTTACGTCCAAGTACTGAACGTTGTTGGAAAATTTTTGTCCACTATATGCTCTTCAACTTTGTTTGGCCTTTTCAACCGTTTTTTTTTTTAATTCGAGCGTCACTAATAAGTCTTTTTAAGACGAAACGCGTGTCTGGCGTATACACTTTTAATACCTGTATATCTGATGAGTTTACTTTTGTTGAGTTGCGTCTCATTATCCTGCAACATTGTAATGCAAAAAAGGATTTAACAGTATAAGGACTATTTCCAAACTAGAGTGGTTTCATCTTAGAAACACGATCGCCCCGCAATTTCACTTTTATAATCATACTTCTCCAGGAGCTACAATGATTGGGATTGTAAATCAAGACAATGTTTTCTGGGTTATACGATTAATTAATCGTTCCATTATGATTGATTTCAAAGTAAGCGATGTGATATGATTGGCAATGAGAAAAGTATCCTCCAAATGTCGACAGAAATAGATGTAAGCAATGGTAGACAAGCATATGGCTCTGATTCCTTGCCCGGCTTTGGCTGTACTTTTTGGTCCTTTGTTTTTATAGCTTTTCATATTTTTGACAAGCTTAAGATTTTCAAATATGTTGGCCTCGACGCGAGCATCACTAAGGAAACATTGATTATCGCAATGCGTATCTGGTGCAGAAAAATTAGTACCATGTATGTTATTACTTCAAAAATGAGAAAACTCTTTACCATATAAACGGCTATAAAAGGCATCGACATGAAACATATGAAAATTGTTCATTTGAGAAAACTAACGGCTCAATCTATATCAAAACCAATTAAGAAAAGCAATTGTATCTTGACCTGGCTACAACCACTTAACTACAGGCCACTGACTTAGGACGGGCTCATTAACAATGTGGTGGGTTGAAACGTGCTAAAAGGCGTCAATAATCGTTCTTACCTTGGATAGTGTTCAACAGTAAAACATAAGAATAAATTATAGAATGTTCACAACTTTTTAAAAATATCTGGCATGTAATAGTTGTAATATTTTGGACAATACTATCGAATGTATTCGTTTGATGGAGTTGCGTATTAAACAGCTCAACAGGGCGCATCAACAAGCAGTAATATGTAGCGACATATCTGACCAGAAAAACATTACATTGAAGAAAATCAGAAATTATGATTAAAAACAATTGGCAAACTCAGTTATTATTATTTGAAAGCATATTCTAAAACACAGTATAAGTACAACATGCACTTCGTGATCACATTATGACCCATCATAACAGGAAGATATAGATTGTAAATATAAACGATTTGAACTTGACATCATCCGTTACAAGTAGAAACGTGATATTTTCATCATTCGATGGGTTTGTCCTTGATCTTTTTCCAATGAAATTTATCATGAGCTATATATTATGATCTAAATTTTAATTCAAGACAAAAATAAATACAGTTTAGACGGCAAGTTCTGCAGGTAAATATATAGGGGTAAAATGTTAGGACGACATTAAAATTAATGTATATCAAACATGCTAATGCAACATCGTGTGTAACGTTCATTTTGATTGGATAACGTAACGAATTTGCATGGCATTAATTCCCAATTGAAGCTATAAAAACGTACGTCGAAGCTCAGACGACGTATGTTTTGACGTTGTTTTCTGTCATTGTCATTAGAATGGAGATAAAAATATTGTATTTCAAGCACCAACGTCAACAATTAGTGATTTGATGGTCGCAAATACTTGTTTATTGGCTCCGTTAATGAGTCACCAGTGGGAAATTTGGTCCCAAGACTAGTATATTTCGAAAATACTCCTCCATAACATGATATATCTGTTCAATTACACCGAATAGATGTTGATTGAAACTCTGTACAGGGGAAGGGAATTTTCCATTTTTACTAGTAATGTGTCATCCATAAACAAGTTTATGCATAATTTTGAAGGATAAGTAGAGACTATCAAAGTACCGCGGGAATTATACATGTACTAACACGCGTTTGCACTGTCTTTATTTTTAACACATCATATCCGAATAATGTTGGCGGGAAGAGGCACGCGAGGGACAAAAGAATATTCATAATGACAAATTCACGGCATAGAGGGGAATTTGGGGCATATGCACTGGCAGTGGTAAAACACAGGCACATTCGTTTTAAATGAGGAAAAAGATTTGAATATGCGAAAAATGCACTGGCTGACAGCCAATCAGAATTCAGCATTCTTACATAAGGTGTAATTATATACAGTTCAAACTTACAGCTGTCATATAGGAATCTACTTTTTTCATATTATAAATTCATTTAAAATAATGGAACTTTTTGGAAAGTGTGTGTCCTCCAGATTTTACTGCAAACACAATTATGATGGGGGATTGTCTTTATGAATAATTATCTCAGCATGAAATATATGTGCTTGTATTATCATCATTATGTAATTATATCGAATTATTTTATTCAACTGCATTGCATTGCATTTGCAACAGAATGCATCAGTCACAAGCAATCTGAAACATCTCACTAAGAAAAAAAGAAAAATAATTGAAACACAAACGAATACAAGAAATTGTTACCAAATACAGCACGGCCAATCTACAAAAAAAGAGACTACAATCAGACCGCATAATTTCTGTTATTGTTGTACATTTAGTTAGACCTTGATAACATGTTTTATATACAAGATAAGTATTACGTGACAAAATTATAAGTTGAATGTTGACTCATCATAAGAGAAAGATGAAGGGTGTAAATATAAACGATTTGAACTTGACATCATCTGTAGGTTACACGTGGAAACATTATTTCCTCTTCATTAGCTTGGTTTGAACTTATTCGTTGTATTAATCAATGCTTTCAATTTTGAGTGAAGTATACATTAACTATGTAACGGGTGTAACGGGTGGGGGCAAATATGTACAAGTTTTTATTTTGTTAATTAAATGTAATAATAGAACTCACTCAATGAGATAGACACACCATGTTTCGAAATCTTAAAAAAGCAAGGGTTACATATCATTTTCATTAGTAAGTCGTGTTTGGATATCTTTATTTAGGGGTATTGAATTACTTCTACATTTTGGAGTCAGAGGGATTAAACGTCTGTTCATTTGTTCGACTTGATTTTTATCTCCTTGCATAGCGGCATTAAATTGTTGTTGTTTTTTTTTTTTATTAATTTCGCGAGTTTGCAGGTATTTTTCTTGACATTGATATGTTATATTGATAAATTAACAGTTTACCAAATTTAGAATTTTTGGAGTTCTAAGGCTTTTCTACCTCAGGCATAGATTACCTTAGCTGTATTTGGCAAATCGATATCCAGAAATAAACCATTTTTTAATTTATAAAAAAGAAGTTGTGGTATGATTGCCAATGAGGCAATTGTCAACAAGATACCAAAATGACACAGACATTAACAACTATAGATAACCGTTCGGCCTTCAACAATGAGCAAAGCCCATACCGCATAATAAGCTATAAAAGGCCCTAATAAGACAATGTAAAACAATTCAAACGAGAAAACTTACGGCCTTATTTATACCAAATAAAATGAACGAAATACAATTATGTAACACAAACAAACGACAACCACTTAATTACAGGCTCCTGGCTTGGGACAGACACATACATAAATAATGTTGCGAGGTTAAACATGCTAGCCGGATCCCAACCATCCCTTAACCTGGGACAGTGGTATAACAGAACAACATAAGAAACGAACTATGAAAATCAGTTGAAAGGGCTTAACTCATCAGATGAACAAAAATACAAGTGGACGTGGTCGGGTACTTATAATCCCGACATAAAAAGACACAATGAACAGATCGGAGAGTACTTGCAGTTATCTGACAGCTAGTTCAAAGCCACTAACAACTAATTAAAAAATCAGGCATCTAAGACTAAACTATCAATCCGTACACATCCAACATCCAATGGATTAAGTGAAAAGACGTCAGAAACAGCCAGAGAAAAACATTACCTTGTGCGTTGTCTTCGATTCCAATGTATCGTACATTCATGTAAGCTATTTAATGGGACGCAATATGAGGCAGTAAGTATGTATCATTTCCCCATGACATAATAGATATTGACCATTTATGTTAGTGAAAAGTAAGGTTGACAGTGCTTTTTGTTACTGAAAGACATTTGCCCGCCTAGTCTTTAAGCTAAAATAACTTTTGGCTAAATCTGTGAATTCTGACCGTTAAATATTTAACATATTCTGGATGCATATTTAAATATACTTATTCATTGCGGGTGTTAGAAGGGTTAATTTTACCTAAGACTTTGCATTTAACGTGTATATGCCAAATCAAAGCTAGGAATCGCATAAGGTGTAACATCATTAATTCGGACCCTGCCAGAAAGCACTCACCAGAAAGTAGGACATGTTTAACACAAAATAGTTCCTACGCATGAGTGTAACATTCAAAATATGTAGAATATTTAGGTATTATTGGTAACAAATAAAAGCTGAATGACTGGTGATAATTGGAAAACTCTTTTTGACTTATAACTTTGAATATTAAGAAAAACTACACCAAATTTTAAAAAGAGGATACATTTTGCTTGTTTGTTAGATCTGAAGTACCTGTTGTGGTACATCCGAAGTTCCGGGAACCAGTTCTTTCTTATATGCCATATAATGTTTGTTGATTTTTTCAGTACAAGACACCATAAAGTGTTGCTTTGACATGCAATGATTACCACTTTATTTGAACTTAAAACGAAAAAGCTGCGCCTGCTTGAAGTTGAGGAATATAACAGAGAAAGCAATGGGGCCATGAATTAGTGGTGTACTTCCATACAGGTTGTATAAATGTATCAAAACGTTGTCGAAATAATTTCTGTAGAAAGTAAAATATCGAAAATACCGAACTCGGAGAAAACGTCAAATCTGAAAGTCCTTAATCAAATTGAAAAATTCAAAGCTAAACCACATTAAATGAATGGAAAACAACTGTCATATTGCTGACTTGGAACAGACATTTCCAAATGTGGAAAATGGTGTATTAAACCTAAGTTAATAATTAGTTAAACCTGTCACTTGTATGACATTAATGTTCTCCCTTTGAAAACATAACATTTAAGCATATACATGTAAAAGTCTTGAGTTCAAAAACAAATGAAAACAACACATTATAAATGTCATGCGCACGAAGCACTTCTCTGGATTTACCTTCACCAACAACGATCAAAGCCGAATATATGAAAGGCAAGGATCAGGATCAAAAACTTTGAAGAGCAATAAACATTGTAAAAAAAAGTTCAATGAAATGTTTTAGTGAAATGCTTTTTGAATATCTAATAACATATTTCACAATTATCTGTATGCATCTTAATAAAGCTGCGTGTTTAATGTTAGGAAAACATATTTAAACATGAGTCTGTTGCTTATGTACGGAGCCATGTTGGTCTCACACAGATTATACAGTTTCTTTTAAAGTCCTGCGCTGAAGATGTGTAAATTCTAGCGATGGAGATGTAAAGTCGAGCGCTAGAGATGTAAAGTCTAGCGATGGAGATGTAAAGTCCAGCGCTGAAGATGTAAAGTCTAGCGCTGAAGATGTAAAGTCCAGCGCTGGAGATCTAAAGTCTAGCGCTGGAGATGTAAAGCCAAGCGCTAAAGATGTAAAGTCTAGCACTTGGGATGTAAAGTCTAGCGCTGGAGATGTTGCTCAAGTTAAAACTTGCAAATGTCCTCCATAGGAACTTCCCAAACCAAAAATGATATTTGATCTTCGTGAACACAACAACAATAAAACAAATCCTCTTTTAATTCAGCAACACTATGCTGAAATTAAAGCTGATTATCTAGATTTTTCAACTGTCTATACTGATGGATCATAAGATGGTGACATAGTTGCATCTGCTGCTGTCTTCAGGGACAGAGCCGCAACTCTTCGTTTGCCATCTGATGCATCCATCCTTACTGCAGAAGCAGAAGCAATAATTCTGGCGTTGAAATTTATTGCTTCTTCAGATAAATCAAAATTTATTATATGTTCTGATTCACTTTCAGGCATACAAGCTATACAAAATACTAAAAATAAAAACCCAACAATTCTCAAAATTTTATATGTAATGAGGAATTTAAAAATTCTTCTGAAAGAAATAATATTTCTATGGGTTCCGAGCCATGTTGGAATCCTTGGAAACACAGCTGTAGACATTGAGGCAAAGAATGCCCTGGGTGACCCTTTATCTAACTGTGATATACCATATTATACTGATTTTAAATCTAATATTAGAGAATGTTTTTAATATATTGAAAAATAATGGAGTATAATAATTGTATGTGCAGAGAAGATCAGTGTGTTATTTCTAGATGTCGTATTGGTCATACTAGAATAACACACGAGTATCTTTTAAAAAATGAAGATGAACCACAATGTGTACCTTGCAACTGCAAGTATACTATTAAACATGTTTTAATTAATTGTATTGACTTTGCTGGTATTCGTAAGAAGCATTTCAATGTCAATAATACTTGAAACAACAGAGAGAGGAACACAAGATTATTTACTATTTTACGCACTACAGATCCGAAAAAAAATGAACTTAACGAATAAGCCAAAGTGGAGAATTGAAATTAATATAAAGTGCGTCAAAAGATCACCTATGTCGTTAAATATGTTAAAGTGAGCTGACATAGAATATACAATATATAGTACCTCTTTTTGAGTAATTTTAGTATTCAAAAAATAAAGCTTACTTACCTTCTATGGCTATCACATCTACATGGTGCTGGTTTAGAATTATATATTTGGCGTTTTAGTTTATAACCGCATAGTAAATAGAAGAGCAGGAAGCAAACAGTTATTCAGAACGAGGTAATGGTCAAGTGCTCTTCTATCAATATAACATACTATTCAAGTCATTTAAGTGTAATAAATAACCTCATTGACCAAACATGATATAGTACATACAGGATTACAAAAAGATTTTTCAACAAACATTACAGCTCAAAAAATATGAGAAATAAAAACTTGTTAAATGTCTAGTGTCCGATATATTAGTATTTGTTAGGTTTAACTGTTGTAATATCACTATATTATCTTGGTGTCATTGTCAGCATATGTTATGTCTAACGGTCTCAATATCGGTGTTGTCGTCGGCATATGTTATGTCTAGTTGTAACAATGTCGGTGTCATCATCAGAATATTGTAGCAGCTCAAGGGGAAAATGGCAGAAACATATACACCGAAACCTCTGATACAGATCTGCTTAAAATCTATAGCGAATTTGAAGTGTATTCCAATTACTGTCTTCCAACAACTCATATGCATCAGTTTCAAAAATTGTACTTAATTTTAGACATATGTATATATACTTTATAACAACAACCTAACAGTGGCATATATTTGAGATCAAAATTTAGTTAAGCTCAAGTCCAATAAAAAGAACTTGCAAATTTATTAATAATAACTACACCTTTAGTGATTTTCAAGACTGTTGCCTATGGTATCTTTTAAAAGGTTGATTCAATACTATATAAATACTCATAAAGAGTTAAACAATAACTACTATTATGTTATCACGTTTGTTGAGAATATGAGCAGATATGGACAACAAATAATGAAATACAATTGACCTCACAGAACAAAATATTGGATATTCATATATTAAAAGTACATGTGACCTCATACTTATTATAGTGGATGTAATTCAAATGAATATATACGATAGGTAGAACTAAAAGAGTTATTTTTTGTTTAAACAGTGTAATAGCTAACACTGAAATAACACCATAACTTGATTATTACAAGGTTTATAGTTGATTCCCTCGGTTTTATTTTTTAACCTGATTTTTTTTTCTCTCAATCGATTTATGACTTTCGAACCTCGGTATACTTCTATGCCTTTATTTACTAATTGGTAGTTCAATGATTTAGTGAAAGTTTTAATAATATGAGTTTTAGAAGAGACTTTGTATAAGTTTCGTCTCACTTAAAACGTATATCTCATCTTTGGTCAAACTGACCTTGACAATTAAAGTGAACAATACTACTGGGTTTTTATATTAGATAACACTCCGCTAATCTACAAAAAATACCACTCAGGTAATATAAAAAAATAACGTTAAGCCAATCTACAAAATGACCCATCGAGTATTATGTGACATAACTTTTGGCCAAACTATCGGCCAATCTTAAATATAACGTTAAGCCAATCTACAAAATGACCCATCGAGTATTATATAAATTACCTCTAGGCCACTCTCTCGGTCCATCATGAAATGATTTCACGGTTCATTGAATATAAAACTGTGATAGTTTGAAATAAGTACTCTTAGATTAAACTTCAAACTTAGTACAAATTGCAATTTAGAGCTGATTTCACGGTTCACTGAACATGAACATAGGATAGAGTTACTGTCGCAAGTAATGTAGGAAGGAAAAATGGTACGGAAGTACATTTATACGGTTTTTCATAAATAAATATTTTTTTAGATGTACAAAACTTTTATGATAGGATGTTTAACTTTCATGGTGCATATCATCTATCATTGTAAAATTTCTTTATCTTAATTTAACCCAAATACAAATATATCTGACACTCTGCAAGTAAATCGAAACATTTTTACCCTTGGTTAATTTGAATAGAATAGTATTTTCCCTGGCACATAATTTGTCGAAATACATCCCTTTATATTACTAGACCTTTGCTTGAGAATTATTTCCCAAGTCATCTAAAATTGCTTGCTTAAATGTTTAACTTATGATATACATTTTAAAATATAGTAATCTACTCCTGGATTGTCCGTAAAAACGGCTAATATAATCCCGGGTTTTATTAATTCAATGAAACGGGTATCGTCGCTGCTTGGGATTAGTCTTTTAATTACCTCCATGTCATGCACATGTTTATATGGACGAAAAGTTCCGGCTTCACTAATTACTTTCATCACGACAGTTATAACATGGATAGCAGGACAAATCGCGTAGAAATTAGCGTTTTCCGGATTTTTCGACGTTTTCAGACGTTTGGACAAATTGGCTACCGTTTTGTAATGTGTGGAAGCATTTTATTCCTTTAAGACCCAAATATGTAGTTAATACGAACAGAATTTTGGCATTTTGTACTCTTCGTGCATCTAACTTTTGTTTTGATCAATTATAAATAACTTATTGTAATATCAGTTAAAAAATACGCGTTAACTGCTTTGAAAAATGAAATATCAACTTGGACAAAATGGCTACCGCTTGAAAAATGACTCTGTAGAGAAGATTTTATAGAATCTGCAATATTTTTACTCACGAAAAATGAGGCAAATATTTGTACTTTAGGTAATTGTTATCATTGTCCTATTCTCTTTATTCATTTTCTGCTATATAAACTTATAAAATTCACTTTCAGTCGTTGAGTTAACGAAAAACGTCGTAGGACATTTTTCTTATTCCAGCTTAATATGCAGCCATTGAGTCAAATGAAATTTGGCAAAATAACGGTTTAACACCACAAAGAACCGACACATGTCGTTGCTCCTGTCAAGTTTCAGGAAGATCAGAGAATAAGAAATAGGTTCACTATACATAAGAGTTCAAACAGTTTTTCATAAATGTAACGTTGGATATCCGTTTTTTTTCACAAAGCTTTGTTATTTTAATCCTTAAATATACTAGATATTACTCAGTATATGATCAAGATCTATAAAAACATAACTTAAACATATATTTAATTTGTTTTAATAGTCACTGTGGTTCGTGTTTGCTAATTTTTTTATTTTATTTTGCGAAGATTCTGTTTTAAATCCTAGGGGTTGTATGAACAGCGTGCGTGACGATTTTGCTATTTAGTTCAATACAACATTTTTCATTGAATATAAAACTGTGATTTATAACATGTTCTTGGATTAATTTGCATTTCTCATAAGTGCAGATTGAAACCACACTTTTTTATTCGTAGAATCATCAAATTTGGCAATAATGTACCTCTGGGTATATAATTCAAAAACAATTTTGATGTGGCTCGCCTGGTTCGGCAACTGGATTGAAAACAGTGACAAAATCCTGTAGGATGTTTTTTTCTCCCATAGGATATTTAAAAATCCTACAGGATTTTTGGAAATCCTATAGGATAAAGTCACAATCCCGTAGGATATTTTTAATATCGTATGGGGTATATAAATCATATCGGATTTATTTATCCTATAGGAAAATTTATATGGGATAAAATCAATATCCTACGGGATTTACAATCCTGTAGGATTTTCAAAAAAAGCGTTAAATCCGATAGGATTTTTTTTTATCCTATAGGATTATCATGAACGACATTTTGTCAGAAACAAATGTCTCTTAGGATAATTTTTTCTCCTATAGGGAAATTAAATTTGTCCTGTGGGATGTTTTTTCTCCATTGGGATATTTTTTTCTCCTCCCGAATTTTTTTCTCTCCCTTAGGAGAAATTTTGTCCGGTAGGATATTTTGTTCGCCCTTTGGATAAACTTTGTCCTATAGGATTATGTTTTCTCCCATAGGATTAAATTTGGATACGTTTTGTCATCTAAGACGGATTTGTCAGTTTTGTTGGTATTTTACAAATGTTAACAATACGATTTTTAATGCAAATAATGTGTGTGGTCCAGACTTAGGAGCATCACAAATCGAAAGGAAAGATATTAAGACATTAAAAGCTGTTTAGCTTGTATTGTTGCATAGCCGTCTCATATATATCATAGCGATTCCAACATGATTTCCTCGTATCAAATTATTATTTGTTCATTCTGATGGTGAATCGTACTAAACAAAATGAATGACAGTTCAATATCATATAAAATTTTCGTTAATCCAAGGGCTTTTTTGGTGATTTCCGTTTCAATCATGTATGAATATTTTTGGTTGATATTTACTAGACGTTCAGTGGCAAATATTTCATGCTTCTTATTGACGATTTTGAAAAAATACCATACCAAAACAGGTTAAACTTTTCATCCACACAAAATATATATAAGTGCCTGCTTGGATATTTTTAATGATGGGTAATATTAAATTAGCTCCTTACTTTTTTTTTATACATGGGATGGTTTTTTGGCTTGATAGGGTGTATAGGAATCTCTCTATAATAAAAAAAAATGAATGTTAATTGTCTGCGTTGTTGGGTTGTTGTCTCATCAATATTTACTCTTATATCCTTTTTTCGAACCCAAAGGGTAGACTTGATTACAGAAATATTGTCCACTCTTGACCTGTCATAATCGACTGTTAGTCTTGATGAAAACGTTAAGCTTAATATTTATTCTGATAATATGTTTGGCTTAAAAAGTATCATATGACAGGAGATATTTCAACCTGAAGATGAGCATCTGGAGAGATATGACTTAAAATGCAGTAGACAGTCCATGCACGCAGGGAGAAGAAAACGTATTGCTTTGCTGAATATTTAATACAAGATATGCCAAAAGAGAAGAAAATATAAGCTTTTGCTTATTATGACTGTTTTAGCCACATACGTTGATGACACAGTGCTTTGCTCCCACCATCCGTATGGTCTGAAACCGTCTATCTACCGCAAGACGTACAAGTAATAGAGCAGAAGCATTCCACGGGGAATTATTATGAACTGTTTTATATAAAAAAGAAGATGTGGTATGATTGCCAATGAGACAACTATCCACAAAAGACCAAAATGACACAGACATTAACAACTATAGGTCACCGTTATGCATTTCATCCTTCAATGTTTGTCTTTTTTGACAATAAAGTGAAGTAACGAGCTACTTTATACATCAGATTAGGAAGTACTCATGCTGCAGCAGTAAGAAGAACGTATGTTTTAGAAAAGGAAACATTTGCCGTGTAAACTGCCGGTGTCCTATAGCCATTCTTCCCCCATGCCAAATTTTCCGGTGGGTAAGACTGGATCGATCCAATATTCCCCCCCCCCCCCATGATCCCGCTTTTCCCCCTCGCGTTATGGGGGGAAAACCAGGACCAGGCCAATTTTTCCCCCGTAGGAGCGTGAGAAGCTAAATTTTCCGCCTTGTAAAATAACGTCGGCGACGTCATGGTAAGACTTTTTCATGAAACAAAAGAATAGTAACTTTTCTTATATCAGTTTATAGTTACCAAAGCTTCATCGTATGATTATACATTTGATAGGTATTAATAGAGATATATATGTTATATTTATACACACGAAACACATTCTGATGTGATGATCACATCATTCTCTTTCGTGGACCCTTGTTACCATTGAGTAAATGAAAACAATTACTTTCACGACTTATGGTCAATTAGTAGATTTTTCCCAGGACAGACGTCTATGTATGGTGAAATGACTTCACATGATATATCATGCAAAGTATAAAGTATTAATAAGTATAAAAGAACTAAAAAAAAAAAAAACACGGATAGAGAGGAATACTCGTCGACTTAAAGCTTTCATTCAGGAGAAGAAGTCCAATACGGATGAAACTTCATTAAACTTAGAGGAGATATGAACACCCGCTTTGGCCAGCACTGAAGACGTGGAAGTACAGGGACTAACCACATTATACAAGATCTACAAAAAAAAACACCTGCCCTACAGGTGCATATATAGGGTCGAACACTTTCCAGCACTAATGATACAAACTCGACGTGGTATTAAGTAATTAAAGGCCACTGGGACCGTACGGCATTTCACAACGAGAAACCCTCATATAGTCGGCCTTAAAATGCCCCTACCATAAAAATGTGAAAAAAAAATCCAAAAAAAATAACGGACTTATTTATAACAAAATAATTTACGAAAAACATATGACCGACATGAAACGTCAACAACCACTGTACTACAAGTTCCAGGCTTTGGAATGGCACATAACAAACGTGGCGTCATTAAACTCAACCCTCCTCCAACACAATACGGGACAGCACAACGCAAAAAAATACTGTAAAATATCATCTGCAATAGACTTCACTAAATTGTTAGTACGGTGCACAATAATCACTTACATAAAAAAAAAAACAATAGACACAAAGCACCGAAATGAAAGTAAAATTGATGCGCTGTTTACACTGAAAGTTATTTCAAAGCCAGTGTAAATGTTCTCTAGTCGGACTAGTGGACATAGACAGAATGGTAAACATGTAAACAGACTGGTGAATATGTAGACAGACTTGTGGACATATAGACAGACAGTTAAATATGTAAAAAGACTAGGAGACACATAGAAAGACAGACTAGTTGACACATAGACAGACTTGTGGACATATAGACAGACAGTTGAAAACGTAAAAAGACTAGGGGACACATAGAAAACTGTTGAATAGAAAGACAGACTAGTTGACACATAGACAGACTGATAAACCTGCAGAAAGACTTGTGTAAATTTGAATGAACAACACATTTGTATACAAATAATATAATTCTATCACTGTTCGGTTTAATTTCCAGACATGCATATAAATATAGTGAACTCTATATTATGGGGGGAAAGATTGGCATGGGGGAAAAGTTACTATATGTATACGTATTGTCAACTTTCCGCAGGGGAAGAATGACAATGATCCAAAATTTCCCCGGGGGAAACATTAGCTCATGCCAGTCTTTCCCCCGGGGAAAAAACTAGCATGGGGGAAAAATGTCTATAACACCGGTTCCAAGTCCGAATAAAAGTGTAGGGAAGTCATTTCCTTCTAATTTGCGCAATCCTATGTTTTATTTTTGGCGCAAATGATACCATGTAATTTTAAAACAGGTGGCGCAAACGTAGCATTGGAGAAAAAAAGTTATGGCGCAAAAGGACGCATTTTTGGCGCAAACGGATCTCTCCCCAGGAAATGTTATATGGGACAAGAATGAGTTTTAATGGCGCAATATATTTTTTAAACAAAACTTGCATGACTTTTTTGTGTAAGCTGTTTTATAATGCTCAATTCTATCATGAGTTTCAGAAAAAGGGGGAAGAAAAACAATTATGCAAAAAAAAAACCAGTCTAACTTGCGAAGTTTTCTTTGGTATTCAATATTACAAAAATAGTAATTCTTTTGTAGATTTAGAACTTATAGAACACAATAAAAAAAAAGTGTTTTGAAATTGGTAGATGGAAAAATAATCAGAGAGAATGTTTTAATTATTATACTTTATGTAAAACTAGGTAAAATTGAGGACGAGTTTCATTATAAAGTTGAAACAAAACGAAAAGTTTATTTAACGTTTTTGTAAATAGCTTCTCAAATATTGAATTGATTTTATCAAAACAAAAAGTATATAAAGATTAAATTTTCGAATGCATACATGTACCTTTAACATGTCTTAGGTATACTATGTATGTCCCCATTGTACCCAGGAAGTCCTGTGTTTTTTTGGTTTTTTTTTGACGTACCGATCCTCAATATCTGACACACATTGACAAGAAAGATCATTTATGATATAAGCTGGAAAAAGTTCATAATTTTAGAATAAAGCGGAGCATCGCAATTGCGTTAAGATAAATTAATATTTAATTTTCTCGGGCCACTCAAATAAAACGTTTAAATTTACTATAAGATATTGTTTTTCAATTCTATCTCAAATGTAGATATAGAGTTGACACTGACATTGTTTGTATCAGGTTTATTCCATTCATGAACTATAGAAGGAATAAACGATTCAGGGAAAGCCTGCAAAATGAAGCCACAATTCATGACTATATATATTTATCATATGTTTAGTAGTAAATACAGTAGTTTTGCATATATGTGAAAAATAGCCTGCTGTTTAATCCATATCACGCAACTTTGATGCGCACCCTTTATCGCATACCCTTTATCACACCCCTCGTTTTTTTTTGTTTTTTTTTTCTTTAACATGAAGTCAGTTTTTATTTATGTAAGCTTGAGAAAAATTTTCCTCAAAATAGGTCCAATAGAACGGTCATTCGGGAGTGACGTAATTTATTGAATGACGTCATTGTTTGGTATGTGACGTAACGAACGTCAAGTTTTCATATTTTTTGGCACACTACTGCTAAGTTCACACGTAATTCGAATTCGATTCGCATTAACTAATTCGAATTAGTTTAATTCGCATTAGAAACGTTTTACGTCCTAACGTCAATTCTAATTCGAATTGGAATGCGCGTCAAATTCGCTTTACTGTCCTTGAATCAGCTAATTCGAATCAATTCGAATTAAAAAAGAAGAGTGTGTGAACGCGATTAGCGAATTCGATTCGCATTCGATTCGAATTCAATTCGAATTAAAGGTACGTGTGAACGAGGCATAAATGCAACTATAAAAAATACAAAACACACAACAAAATACAATAATAAACAAAATATTTTCAAAACAACAGCACGCAATTGTAAGGTAACCCAGGTGCTTCGGATAAGTAATTGAGAAGATCTTTTTAGGCTTTTGAAGCAAGACAAACATAGAACTAAAGATAACCCAGTGCTATGGATCAGAAAACAGTTCATATAACATAATACTCTCCTGTTGAAATATATGATAAAGCGTTTAACATGACAAAATCCGTATCACATGCCGTATCACCCTCGACCAATATCATCCCTCGGGCCTAAAAGCCCTTGGGCTGAAATTGGTGTCTCGGGATGATACGACATATGATACTGATTTTGCCAACTAAATTTTCAACGAAACCCCGTCAGTGCCAATGCTTTTTTTATTGTCTTTACGATTACGCAAAAACAGCGACGTCATAGTACAAGTATAATAGCGCCAAAAAGTTTTTAACTGAAAATGGCGGGAATAATAAACCTTTTTTAATAAAAGTCTATTTTCTTTCATCTATTACCGATTTTTGATTCCGCAGTTAAAATATTTCGACAAGTTACGTTTTATAAAATATTCTGTTTCCAGTTCTAGCAAGGACTAGCAGTGGAAAATGTTAGTAAAGATTTGCAAATTTTATGAAAATTGTTAAAAAATGACTATAAAGGGCAATAACTCCTTAGGGGGTCAATTGACCATTTTGGTCATGTTGAAATATTTTTAGGTCTTACTTTGCTGTACATTATTGCAGTTTACAGTTTATCTCTATCTATAATAATATTCAAGATAATAACGAAAAACGGCAAAATTTCCTTCAAATTACCAATTCAGGGGCAGCAACCTAACAATGGGTTGTCCGATTCATCTATAAATTTCAGGGCGGATAGATCTTGACCTGATCAAAAAATTTACCCATTGTCCGATTTGCTCTAAATGCTTTGGTTTTTGAGATATAAGCCAAAAACTGCATTTTACCCCTATGTTCTATTTTTAACCATGGCGGTCATCTTGGTTGGTTGGCCAGATCACCGGACATATTTTTAAACTAGATACCCCAATGATGATTGTGGCCAAGTTTGGTTTAATTTAGCCCAGTAGTTTCAGAGGAGAAGATTTTTGTAAAAGTTAATGACGACGGACGACGACGATGACGGACGCCGGGCGCCAAGTGATGAGAAATCTCTCTTGGCCCTTCGGGCCAGGTGAGCTTAAACGGCATGTAGTACTAAATTGAAGTCAAATATACTTTCGTGATATATGTATCTGACTTGCTAAAAGAACAAATTACAAAAAGGAAAATTTGGGTTAAAAATGGATAATAAATAAAAGTTTTGGTTGGATAGTACATTTAAGTTTTATATTTTCACCGCAAACTGGATGCATTTTGTTTTAACATTAAAGTTCTTTATTGTCAATACAGTTCTTTCATGGTTTTACAGACAAAAACACATCAGTATGAATAAGAATGCAATGATAGTTGTTGTTATTTAGTCACGTTGATGGGATATCGATACAATGTCTTGGTTTTCCCATCCTATCGGACTATATTTTTTAATAAGTGGTACCATTGGTTTGTAACTTTACTGGCGATGAACTCCGTCGATCGAATATCATTACTAGCTATTGTTTGGTGTCATTGATTAAATCTTTGTGTCAATAATGAAACGTGACTCTGGTCTTTGATGTTAAAATGTTAACATCTTCTCGTCCCTTTTCACACATAAAAATGTCGTTTTCAGAGGGCAAAAAATATAGCGAGTTCAACATTTCGTGACTGGACTAGACGGATTAAGAAAAAATAATACCGCTCAACTGTATCAAGGATTTGATATTTATAAATATGTGCAACTTAACTTTTTTGTCAAGATGTATTTCCCGCCAAGATTTCATTTGGCATCCAACTTAACGTTGAAGTTAGTTTTTCAGACTATTATTAAAAAAAATAACTTCCGTAAGTTTCAGTTTGTGATCAATTTCCAGTAAAATGTTAAAAAAAACTCATCATAGATACCAGCAGCCAGATTAGTTAAGCAAGAATAGAGACAAGTGCATTTAAAAACACAAAATCAGGAATAGATAAATACATTTAGATATATTAATTTTATTTCATATAGAGGACCCTTCATAGGCTTAGTCAGTATATTAATTTTTATATCAAACAATTACAATAGACAATACACAAGAATAGAAAAAAAAACAAAAAAAACATGAACTATGAATTGAGTGAATAAGATATGGAGTCACGTAAACCATTATGTTTTGTGTTTATTGACCATGCACCAGAAGCAGCGTCATATCCATTATAAAAATAGTTTTTGAGTCAAGTACTTTCTTGTGGCTGATGCATCTGAACAAATAGTATTGGTGTTCATATGCAGGAGTTACCAAGGGCAGATGCTTAAAGGATCAAATGATAAAGATGATTTCCAATTGATCTCGAGAACACGATCACCAGGTATTAATTGATACAGGAGATTGACGATTGATCTAGAGGACAAAAAGTCAAGCTAACAATAAATTGTCTGAAAATGGTGATTTCCGATTGATCCCTAAAACATGATAACCAAGCATTGTCTGATAATAGTGATTTCTGATTGATCTCGAGAACATAATAATCAGATATTGTCTGATAACTGTTATTTTCAATTGATCCCAAGCACATGATGACCAGACATTGCCTTATACTGGTTAATTCTAATTGCATACTTTGGCAATTGTTATATTATAGTTCGTTTCAGCGTGTGTTACATTTTAGTGTTGTTTTTGTTGTGTCGTAGTTCTCCTGTTATAATTGATGTGTTTCCTTCAGTTTAAGTTTGTAACCCCGGATTGGTTTATTATCTCAATTAATTTATGACTTTCGAACAGCGGTATACTACTGTTGCCTTTATTTAACTCAATATTCGGACAATGTCTGAAAAAGTCGATTGCTTTTTCTTCTGCAAACAACAACGAACATCCTTTGAAAAACTAACACAGTTCACTATATCCATGGTAATGTAAAAAGAGGTCCAACCGATTAAAAGTATCTGTGTAATATCATATGTGTTATCATAAACTTACACTCTTTCAAAAGGTTAACACGCACACATTGCAATAGATTTGTCTCTTTATGGTTTATTGCTTGTTTTCATTTTGGTAAAACCAAAAAAAAAAAAAAAAAATGCCAAATATTTCAAGCAATACATTGAATTATTAAGACTATCTAACAACTACCTATATTTATTAAATTTTCCTTTTATTATGAATGAAATAAGACGGTGGATATATGTAAAACAAATCTGAGATAAACACATAACAAAACAATATTCCAGCCATAAAGGGGTGCCTAGATAATAAAGCTGTGAATATATATATAGCATCAACACCTGATGCCCTTATGGACAAATATTTCTTATATCTTTCTCATGAAAAACAAAGAGAAAATGCTTTCCTGTTCTGTCTTATGTTTCTCACGGCTCTATACAAGTTTTCTTGATTTCACTGTAAGATTACAGTGGAGATCACTTCTAACCTCTCATTAGAACTGTCAGAATATTCTGTCCTAGAACTGTCAGAATAGTCTGTCCTAGAACTGTCAGAATAGTCTGTCCTTGAACTGTCAGTCTGTCCTAGAACTGTCAGAATAGTCTGTCCTAGAACTGTCAGAATAGTCTGTCCTAGAACTGTCAGAATAGTCTGTCATAGAACTGTCAGAATAGTCTGTCATAGAACTGTCAGAATATTCTGTCATAGAACTGTTCTAATCTGTCCTAGAACAGTTCTAAGTAGAACTGTCAGGTAGAACTGACTAAATCAGTTCTAGGTAGAACTGACTAAATCAGTTCTAGGTAGAACTGTCAGGATCAGTTCTAGGGTAGAACTGTCTAAATCAGTTCTAGGGTAGAACTGTCCAAATCACTTCTTACCGTAGAACTGTCAGCAGAACTGACTAAATCAGTCAGGACTGTAGAACAGTTCTAAATGACGTCACTGCAGTAATAGCACATTTTCTATATTTTTTACTGATCAAACGATTTTTATTACGTTACATATAAAAATATCGAAGTGAATAGAAGGTTATCCAACTCATCAGAGAAATATTTTTATAAGATTGCATACGGAAACATCATTGTTTACGTTTCTTCGTTCCCCGTTTTTAACAGTCTCTTCCTAAATAAAACTCTGCATTTAATTCATGAAATTTTAATCGTAATTTACCTTGTTTGCCTTGGACTTTACAACGTTCTTACTAACTTGGCTATCTGTCAACCTAACCTGTAGCCCTGAGAACCCATGGAACGAAGAACTAACACATCTATGAGCTAACAGGTACTGTGTAAATTGTCCTTGCGCTTGAATTCTAAATACCTGCACCCTTTATCTGTTTGTAACTTTAAGGAACCATATCTGACATTCGAAAGTTGTAGTCATGGCCTATGTATTAACACTTCACATAGTCATACTATCAATACTATTCCATAAATTGTACAACAAACCTGTACAAATGAACACACCAGCTGACTTATAGATTCTTTTGGTAATATGCATAGCATATCATCAGTGTACTGTACAAACCACAGAACTATCACAGATAAATCATATCAAAGGTACATCAAACAATCAAACACATATCTTTGTTTTCTAGTACTTGCACTACCAGGAGACACTGAAATAAACCCAGGCCCCAGAACACCTAGGTGGCCCTGCGGAACATATGGAAAAGCGGTCACATGGAAACAAAAAGCACTCTGTTGCGATTCATGTGATGTTTGGTATCATGCAAACTGTCAAGGCATGACATCTAATGTATATCAATGTATGGATTCATCAAATATATCTTGGGCAAAAAGTACAAGCATCTCAAAATATCAATTCAAACAGATATGAGAAGATCCTACTGGAAACTACATCGAGAACATGATATTTGATCTCCCAGTAAACGAACCAGATAATCCCATATTTAAAAGACAACCTAAAAACTTGTACAGCTATATCAAAAACATGAACAAGAGTGCACACGCTGAAATGTCTCGCCTTCTATATTAATCATTGATATTATGTTGATAGTCCTAAGTATAAAGTTAATAACAACTGTCACATAAACTTAACATGAACCAAGATAACTAAACAAAGACCAATGAACCTTGAAAATGAGGTCAAGGTCAGATGAACCATGCCAGGCAGACATGTACAGCTAACAATGCTTCTATACAACATATATAGTTGACCTTTTACTTATAGTTTAAGAAAAATAGACCAAAGCACAAAAGCTTAACACAGTGCAATGAACCGTGTAAATGAGGTCACGGTCAAATAAAACCTGCGCGACTGACATAAAGATCATAAAATATTTCCATACACCAAATATAGTTGACCTATATCATATAGTATTAGATAAAAAGACCAAAACTCAAAAACTTAACATTGACCACTGAACCATGAAAATGAGGTCGAGGTCACATGAGATCTGCCCGCTAGACATGTAAACCTTACAATCATTCCATACAACAAATATAGTAGACCTATTGCATATAATATGAGAAAAACAGACCAAAACACAAAAATTTAACTATAACCACTGAACCATGAAAATGAGGTCAAGGTCAGATGACACCTGCCAGTTTGACATGTACACCTTACAGTCCTTCCATACACCGAATAAACTAGCCCTATTGCTTATAGTATCTGAGATATGGACTTGACCACCAAAACTTAACCTTGTTCACTGATCCCTGAAATGAGGTCGAGGTCAAGTGAAAACTGTCTGACAGACATTAGGACCTTGCAAGGTACGCACTTATGAAATATAGTTATCCTTTTACTTATAATAAGAGAGAATTCAAAATTACAAAAAAATTGAACTTTTTTTTCAAGTGGTCATTGAACCATGAAAATGAGGTCAAGGACATTGGACATGTGACTGACGGAAACTTCGTAACATGAGGCATCTATATACAAAGTATGAAGCATCCAGGTCTTCCACCTTCTAAAATATAAAGCTTTTAAGAAGTTGGCTAACTCCGCCGCCGCCGCCGCCGCCGGATCACTATCCCTATGTCGAGCTTTCTGCAACAAAAGTTGCAGGCTCGACAAAAATGACAGTTCAGGTCTTGCAGCATTAAGAAAAGATGGCATACTAACTGATAACACCGAAGAAAAGGCCAATTTGCTAAACAATCAATTTCAGGAGGCATTCTCAACAGAAACATCCAGTGAAACAATACCTGACATGGGAATTTCTAACCATCCAAAAATGAACACCATACAAATTTCAGAGAAAGGCATACAAAAACTGCTAGGAAAGATTAACCCACACAAGGCCACAGGGCAAGATTGCATATATGGGCGTGTGCTTAAAGAACTAAGTACTGACATCGCGCCCATAATAACATTAATATTTGAAAAAAACGGAAAAAATCCTACTGACTGGAAGCATGCCAACGTCTGCCCAGTATTCAAAAAGGGAGATAAACACATCCCTATTAACTACAGGCCTATATCCCTAACATGCATCCTATGTAAGATCATGGAGCAGGTATTAGCAATTAACATCATGGCACATCTAGAAAATAACAACATTCTATACGATCTACAACATGGGTTTCGCTTCTAAAGATCTTGCGAAACCCAGTTAGTGTCATTTATACAAGAACTGGCAAAATACAGCAATGACAACATCCAAATTGACGTAATTGTGATGGACTTTGCCAAAGCATTTGACAAAGTCCCTCACAAAAGACTACTTCATAAACTCAAACACTATGGTGTAGACAACCAAACATTGAACTGGATAGAAGACTTTCTTTCACTTCGCACACAAACGGTATTACTGGAAGGCACCAAATCTGAACAAATACATGTCACTTCAGGGGTACCTCACGGAACAGTACTTGGTCCTATCTTATTCATGGTGTACATAAACGATCTGAATGATTATATAAAACATGGCACTCTTAGACTTTTTGCAGATGATAGCATCATATAAAAAACCATTAAAAATAAAGATGACTCAAAAAAAATACAAGAAGACCTAACAGCAGCAGCAAAGTGGGAAGAGGACTGGCTCATGTCTTTCCATCCGGACAAGTGTTCAGTCCTCCAAGTAACAACAAAGAAAACACCTCTCCCATATGACTACATCTTACATGGGCACACTTTGCAACAAGAGACATCTACTAAATATCTTGGCTTAACAAGACAAACTGATTTAAAATTTAACAAACACATAAATAACACCACAGCAAATGCAACAAAAACAACTGAATTTTATCAAAAGAAACCTTAAAGTCAGCTAGCAGTCAGTTAAAGAAAGGCCTATATCTCACTTGTGAGACCAAAGCTAGAGTATAGTAGCTGCATCTTGGACCCACATACAAAATCTAAAAAAATTACATATAGAAATGGTCCAAAGACGTGCAGCCAGGCATATATGTAATCGATATCATAACACCAGCTCTGTGACAAACATGCTTAACCATCTTAACTGGCAAATTCTTGAACTTAGAAGAATAAGAACAAGGCTTATATGTTTCTTTAAAATTATACACCACCAGGTAGCAATATACCCCATGAACCTGTTAATACCATCAGACAGTGGAACAAGACAATACACTCACAGTCACTCATTCAGGCACATACAGACAAAAAAAGACTCATATACATTTTCATTCTATCCTAGGACAATCGTCCATTGGAACCTTTTACCATTTACTGCTGTCCAATGCACCACAGTTGAAGCATTCAGAGAACAGATTCCTATATCTGTTCTCAACCAATACTACACCATTTAATGTAACACCTTGTAAATAGTTTTATCTTATATGTACAGTGAAAATCAAAAACAAGTTATTATTTCCTTATTAATTTTTTTTAATGTAAATATAAAATTGTAAATTTTACCCACGCATGCACGACACATAGTCATCAATATTATGATGGAGTGCGGAAACTAAAAGAAGAAGAAGAAGATTTACATTCATTTAAGATTCTGTTTTGACAAATGTTCAAACGAAAATTGTACAGTGGATGAATTATGGGATATTAATGAAAAAAGTGTTGTACAACGTAAAAAAACTACATTTGCACCATCTCGTCAATTTAGCCAGACTTATCCATAACGATTATAAATGATATTTGGGAGTCTACAACTCAGAAAAATATACTGGATCTGAACATGAATGAAACATTTGACCCTGGACGTTCGGCTACAAACAAAATCATGCTTTTTTCTTTGCCTTCTTCAAATTATATTAACAGTATACTATTCCAAGAAGAGAACTTCCCATACATGTACTTTTCATTTTATTTTTAAAATAAAGTATATGAATCAGTCATGTGAGTGTTGGATGATGCCATTAAATAGTTTTGTTTAAAAAAAAAACCATCACAAACTACTGACTTAGACATGTTAAAAAGTCACTTTAGCATGTTTAATGACGGTTCATTATTATTACACCTTGTCGCTATTTGTCTGCCATTACTGGATATCACACAGGTTCCCGTAAAATTTTGACGTCATAAAACAAAATATCTAACGCCACAATGGAAAAGTCATTGTTGTATGCTTCAAAAGTTCAAGAGGCCGGGTCAGCGATAAGGTGTATTGTGTTTCAAAGTTGGTGTCATTTTATCATACGATCCGTCCTCACATAGAAATAATACTGGTTTACCATGTTTACGATGAGGCCATATACATGTATATTTACATGATAAAGTGTAAATAAGTTCAGTTTTGGTTGATGCGGTCAAATAATTTTGTTAAAACAACTTTCACTCAGTCTGATATATCGAAACCACTGAAATTTGTTTACAATTCAATATTTTGAATAAACTAGAGGCTCTAAAGAGCCTGTGTCGCTCACCTTGTTATATGTGAATATTAAACAAAGGACACAGATGAATCCATGACAAAATTGTGTTTTGGTGATGGCGACGTGTTTGTAGATCTTACTTTACTGAACATTCTTGCTGCTGACAATTATCTCTATCTATAATGATTGGCCCAGTAGTTTCAGTGGAAAATGTTAGTAGAATTTACAAAGTTTATGAAAATTGTTAAAAATTGACTATAAAGGACAATAACTCCTTAGGGGGTAAATTGACCATTTCAATCATGTTGACTTATTTGTAAATCTTACTTTGCTGAACATTATTGCTGTTTACAGTTTATCTCTATCTATAATAATATTCAAGATAATAACCAAAAACAGCAAAATGTCCTTAAAATTACAAATTCAGGGGCAGCAACCCAACAACAGGTTATCCAATTCATCTGAAAATTTCAGGGCAAATAGATTTTTGACCTGATTAACAAATTTTCCCCATGTCAGATTTTTGAGTTATAAGCCAAAAACTGCATTTTACCCCTATGTTCTATTTTTAGCCGTGGCAGCCATATTGGTTGGATGGCCAGGTCACCGGACAACACATTTTTAAAACTAGATACCCCACAAATGATTGTGGCCAAGTTTGGATTAATTTGGCCCAGTAGTTTCAGAGGAGAAGATTTTTGTAAAATATTACTAAGATTTACGAAAAATTGTTAAAAATTGACTATAAAGGGAAATAACTCTTAAAGGGGTCAACTGACCATTTTGGTTATGTTAACTTATTTGTAAATCTTACTTTGCTGAACATTATTGCTGTTTACAGTTTATCTCTATCTATAATAATATTCAAGATAATAACCAAAAACTGTAAAATTTCCTTAAAATTACCCATTCAGGGGCAGCAACCCAACAACAGGTTATCCGATTCATCTGAAAATTTAAGGGCAGATAGATCTTGACCTGATCAACAATTTTACCCCCATGTTAGATTTGCTCTAAATGCTTTGGTTTTTTAGTTATAAGCCAAAAACCACATTTTACCCCTTTGTTGTATTTTTAGCCATGGTGGCCATCTTGGTTGGTTGACCTGGTCACCGGACACATTTTTAAAACAAGATACCCCAATGATGATTGTGGCCAAGTTTGGTTTAATTTGGCCCAGCAGTTTCAGAGGAGAAGATTTTTGTAAAAGATTACTAAGATTTACGTAAAATGGTTAAAAAATTGACTATATTATAAAGGGCAATAACTCCTAAAGGGGTCAACTGACCATTTCAGTCATTTGACTTATTTGTAAATCTTACTTTGCTGAACATTATCGCTGTTTACAGTTTATCTCTATCTATAATAATATTCAAGATAATAACCAAAAACTGTAAAATTTCCTTAAAATTATCAATTCAGGGGCAGCAACCGCACAACGGGTTGTCCGATTCATCTGAAAATTTCAGGGCAGATAGATCTTGACCTCTTGAACAATTTAACCCCTGTCAGATTTGCTTTAAATGCTTTGGTTTTTGAGTTAAAGGCCAAAAACCACATTTTACCCCTATGTTCTATTTTTAGCCATGGCGGCCATCTTGGTTGGTCGACCGGGTCACCGGACACATTTTTTAAACTACATACCCCAATGATGATTGTAGCATTTTGGTTAAATTTGGCCCAGTAGTTTCAGAGGAGAAGATTTTTGTAAAAGTTAACGACGACGGACGCCGGACGCCGGACGCCAAGTGATAGGAAAAGCTCACTTGGCCCTTCGGGCCAGGTGAGCTAAAAAAGGACTTGAATGACTTGCTGATATTCTAAGTTGATGTGGAAATTTTTTTGTAACCAATGTGTTCCAATATTCATTGATATTGCTGTCATTTGAATTATACAATCCATCGTAATATGTATTACTATAAGTGATTTAGTATGCAGCTATATACATGTATATGTTGTGTACAAGTTATCATTTTGTACAAATTATAATTTGTACACATTTTGTACAAATTATAATTTGTATTTTGACTTTGTACAAATTGTAATTTGTACAAAAAGTGCTTGTACAAATTACAATTTGTACAAAAACGGGCACAAAATCACTTATAACTTGTACAATAATTTATCATATGGATTTTTGTGAAAAAAGCATTGATACACATTATTGAATTGCTATTAAATGACCTCACAGTACATCTAAGTTACAAAATTCAAAAGCAGTTCTTTATCATTCGTTTAAGCAGGTGATGTAGTGATATATGGAATCGGGTATTGCACAACATTTTTTGACTCTCAAATCGATGACAACCTGTTTTACAGGCAAATTTAAACTGCTTAGACAAATAAATATCCCAGAAAGAAAGCGAGATTAAACCCACGATTTGGTTAGGAATATGACTTGGCTAAAGTCAGGAATATGTCAGTTGTTTTGTGTCGTATTTTATCTTTTTTTTTCAACAAGGTTCTTTGTTTTATTGATATCTATGACTGTGCATAAAACTTAACGGAAATCAGTTGAGGCAATACAAACTTTAAAAACACAATACAACGTATGCAGAACAGACAGACGGACTTTTATTTTTATAAGAAAACTAGTTGGTGTAGTATTATAAAATCATCAGACCCAATGGCATTGAACCATTTATCTTTTCACAAACAAAATTGAAGTGAAATAAGTCATGTAATTCCAATCTTTTTATGTTCCAATTACAAATCATCTCTTGTTTAAAGAAATCTTTGATTGTTTCCTTGGACTTTTTGAAATAACGAATAAGTGACAACAAATCTTTCGAGATCATTTTCACGATCTTTCACGATCCATAATATCAAATTTTACAAATATACTCGTTTTTGCAAAGTTTCTGAATTTAAAAAAAAAATCTAAATAGCGACAAGAACTAATTATAAAGTACTATTGAATGATACTTTTTTTCTAAAGGAATAGTGGTTTATGTTTTAAAAATTTGAAAAAATCGTATTTGTATACCTTTTTCTCTCAAAAATTTCGAAAATCTATCTGCCTTTTGTAGTTGTTTGAAAACGGTATATTTTGTTAATAAGGTTTAATGTGTGGTCAGTAAATTACAATTCTATCCTGTGAATCAATGCATTTTTCACCAAAATTCATATTTAAAAATGTTGTACAAGTTATAAGTGAATTTTTGTCAAATTTTGTACAAATTGTAATTTGTACAGGCACTTTTTGTACAAATTATAATTTGTACAAAGGCAAAATACAAATTATAATTTGTACAATATTTTTGTACAAATTATAATTTGTACAAAATGATAACTTGTACACAACATATATATTAAGATTTACATAACAAAGTGTAATTATGGTCAGTTTTAGTTGATGCTGTCACATATGGTCAGTTTTGGTTGATGCTGTCAAATAGGGTCAGTTTTGGTTGATGCGGACAAATAATTTTGTTATATTCATGAGTCTGAGATATCAAAACTACTGAAATTAGTTTACGATTCAAAATGTTTATGAAAAAGAAGACATGCTGGTACTATAAACTGATGTGAGCATGATTTTATTTTCCAATATTGCTTTCATTTATCATGTTTATATTAAACAATCCATCCTGATATAAGAATATAGGTGATTTACTTTGCGGCTATTAAGATTGACATCATGTACATAATAAAGTGCAAATATGGTCAGTTTTGGTTGATGCGGACAAATTATTTTGTTATACCAGTCAGTCTGAGGTATGAAAACTACTGATATTTGTCTATGATGCAATATTTTTAATAAAAAGAGGACATATGCTGGCATTCTAAATTGATGCAAATGAAATTAGGTAGCATTGTGTTCCAATATTTCTATCATTTGTATTTTCATGATTTTACAATCCATCCTTACATAAAAATATGACAGATTTACTATGCGACTATAAGAGTTACATAAAAAAGAGCAAACATGGTCAGTTTTGGTTGATGCGGTCAAATATGGTCAGTTTTGGTTGATGCTGTCAAATATGGTCAGTTTTGATTGATGCAGACAATTTTGTTACATGATACTGTCAGTCTGAGGTATGAAAACTACTGATATTTGTTTCTGATGCGATATTTTGAATAAAAATAGGAAATGCTGGCACTCTCAATTGATGCGACAAAAACAAAATGTGGTCATTGATTTCCAATATTGTAGTTATTTATTTACTACAGTCCCTCTTTACCTAAAATTATAACTGAATTACTATGCAGCTATTAGATTTACATAAAAAAGCAAATATGGTAAGTTTTGGTTGATGTGGTCAAAAGATTTTATTATAGACTCAGTCTGAAGTATGAAAACTACTGATATTTGTTTATGATTCAATATTTTGAATAAAAGTAGGACATGCTCATTGGCAGATCAAGGGGGGGGGGGGGGGGTGGGTCAGTAGTTGGAACCCCCTTTTTTGACGATCAATGCATTTGAATGGGAACATATAGTTGGACCCCCCTTTTTAAAATGGCTGGATCTGCCCCTGCATGCTGGCACTATAAATTGATGCGAACAAAATTGTTTTCCAATATTGCTGTAACTTGTATAGTACAGTCCCTCTTGACCTAAAATTAAAACTGAAGTACCGTGTGCAGCTATATAGATTTGCAGAAAGAAAGAGCAAATAATGTCAGTTTAGATTTATGTGGTCAAAGGATTTTTGTTAAACAGGTCCGTCCGAGGTATGAAAACTATGTAAACAGATATTACATTTGGTTAATGAGGTCAGATATTTTTGTTATGTGATAACGAGCCATCCTGACTCCCAGAATCACAAATGCAAAACAATTCAAATAATAACCCTCCCCCCCCCATAATAACGGCCTAATTTATGTACGAAAAATGAAAGAAAAACAAATATTTTATGTTACACATCAATAAAAGAAAATCACTGAATTACGGGCTCCTGACTTGGAACAGGCATATACATGCAGAATATGGCGGGGTTAAACATGTTCTCTTGCCGATTATAAATCTGAAATAAAACCGGCAAAATAGTAAAACTCTATATGATATTAATCGCTATTTTGCCGAAGCCTTTATATCAAGAAAAATATTTCTTAAAACTTATAAATCAATTCTAGCCGTAGAATTTATAAATCAATTTTAGCCGTAGAATTTATAAATTAATTCTGGCCGTAGAATTTATAAATCAATTCTAGCCGTAGAATTTGAAATCAATCAGTCTTACCGTAGAACTGTTCTAGAAGTAGAGCTGACCAAAGATTTGGACAGTTCTAGCTAGAACTGTCTAAAACTGTTCTAGGGTAGAACTGTCAGGATCAGTTCTAGCTAAAACTGTCCAAATCAGTTCTAGGTAGAACTGACCAAATCAGTTCTAGCTAGAAACCTAGAATTGACTAAAAGGTGTCAGGCTGACAGTTCTACATACTGTTCTAGAACAGTTCTCCTGACAGATTCTGACAGAATTTATGAGAGGTTAGAACTGATATCCACTGTACTTATAGATACAAGTTTATAAAGTTTCACACATATTTATTAAAGTATTAAATAGCGATTATATGAGTAGTTTGTTATAAGCAATATTAATATTACAGTATTTACTGCATGTGAATATTTTTGAAAAAAAACAGTAATTATACAGTCACATATTGGTCAAATCTTTAACATAAGTCCAATATTTTCCACTTGGTTCACATTCTTCATCTTGCTGTCTATAGTTTTATGAATAGATAGTTTCAACCTGAATTTGACAGATTTATGTTTCTATTATAGATGATCGACTTCAAATATGTTACTTTGGTAGACTGTGTTCTTCTTATGATATGTTTCTCTATTGTGGTTGAACTTTGATTTAGTGCTCAATTTCAACTTCAATCGTCATCCCTAAAATAAAATTATAAGCTACCAATTGAACGATTGTTGTTATTTAATGTCCAGTGTCATTTGTATAATGCACATTTAATGATTAGGACAAGAATAATTTACCAAAGTGCAATTGGTATGTCATTTAATAGGTGCTCCATTTTTTACTGTCGGTTTAAAGAAGACTAAACATGATAATATTTATATTCCTGAGTTACCCTTGTTATAACTGTTTCAAATTATACTTCAAATATTTATCAATGGCAAAATCAGTAGGCGAAGTTAGAATGACTACTCATATCAGGTAAGTGAACGCATAAAATATATCGCAACAGGGTCTTAGCAAATCTCAACTTTAATAAATTGTTAAGTCTGCATACACTTATATTTTAATACAAACAAGTCTTCATTTACCCTTATTCTTTTACAAACAAGTCTAGTAATGGTCATTGTCATTTCTAGGAAATCACGAAAATAGCCCAGATTATATTAATGAATATTAAACATTACATTACAGGAAAAACGAAAAAGGCTAAGAAATACAAAAAAAAAACCGGTTAAAAACATATGTACCTGATATTTCATTTTCAATTGATTTCACTTCCTCTTTAGAAATAGATTTAGCCAGAATGTCCTTCAGACGATCTGTATACAGCTTTGTTGGTGTGTTATGTCGATCAAATCTTTTTAAAAGGTCACTTGATATATTACTTAATTCATTGAAACGCATTTCGTCAAGTTTAAATAGCGGACAATGTTGTAATTCGTTTCTCGTAAGTCTTATGCGCTCAATATCATCTCCAATAGCTATGTCCGTATTCTTAAAATCTTGCCAATACCCTCCCCATGGCCCATGAGGATATTGTCGGTGGTTTGAATTACTTGGAACATGTTTATTAAGTTTCCTGTGTTCACTGTATAAGTATGTTATATCGCAATCACACCTTGGACGTAGATGTGGTTTATCTGGTTTTAATAGATCATATAAAACATCAGCAAAAATATTCAATGCTATCATTCCCATCTTTGTAAAATTAATTTCCTCTTCTGTGAACTGGAAAGAATATAAGAGTTAAGAATTGTGATGTAAAACACGAACAAGATAATCTACAATAAAACTTCACATAACTTTTGGTTGAATCAATTGACAGTTAACTTGGTCAAGTACTCACAGAAGTTTTAGCAAGAAAACAAAAACATAAACAGTTTATATAAATCAGTAAAACTAAGGAGCTGGCACCAAAGCCGAAACTAACTTTTACTCAATTGGAGAAATCTGTGATTGCAGTTTCAAAATAATTATTGACAAAATCTTGCCGATAATATTTCAGAAATAGTTTGTTTTGGTATCAATGATAAGGAAACAGTGTCAAATTTATGTTTTTTTTTCTTACATAGGAAAACCATAATAATTAAACACATGTATCATTTATTGATATTTTTTAGCATCTGGTCTAACAATTCAAAACATTCATGATAATATAATTGCTTCAACTTAACTAACAGCAGTATGATGACTATCAAAGGTTCCACAAAGGCAAATGTTGAAGAGAAAATAATGCCATTATTTAATGAGAAAAAGGATTTGTGTTGATGAAAAAAAAAGTAAAATCACAAAAATACTTAACTCCGAGGAAAATTCAATCGTAAAGTCCATAATCAAATGGCAAAATCAAATGACAAAACATATCAAAAACGAATGGACAACAACTGTAATATTCCTGATTTGGTACAGGCATTTTCAAATGTAGAAAATGGTGGATTGAACCTGGTTTTATAGACATGTAAGAATTCAACAATTCTATTTCAAGCGTTTGAATTTACATTCTTAAATTAATTCACATTAATTTTTGTGGAAGTCAACATTTGTTCAACTTTAACCATCGATAAAAGAACACTTACATTTTATTTTTTAACAATGTTTTTCTTCTTTTATATATCATGTATATATCTAGTCATCATGGTCATTGTTCAATCTTTAATTTACTATGATATTGAATGGAAAAATGAACTTCTCCTGTTTTATCATTTCGATTTTTAGGAAATGAATATAGCACGAAAATACAAGGTGGTGTTACATACCTCTGCCGAAATGGCTGTTCCCGTTGCCCTTTCATTGACATTCGAAAACACTCTCTCACCAGCTTGGACACGGACACGTACCTCAAAATAAAAACAAGTATGTCATTCATTTTCAATAGAAAACAGTTGGTAATATTCATGAAAAGTTTACACAGACAATTTGTCCATGTAGGTGGCACCTATTCTTTTATTTTATTTTGATAAAGATAGGTTGAATAATCGACATAGCCAAGATTGCAAGTATGTCTTAAGATAAAGATAGGTTGAATAATCGACATAGCCAATCATGCAAGTATGTCTTAAGATAAAGATAGGTTGAATAATCGACATAGCCAAGCATGCAAGTATGTCTTAAGATAAAGATAGGTTGAATAATCGACATAGCCAAGCATGCAAGTATGTCTTAAGATAAAGATAGGTTGAATAATCGACATAGCCAAGCATGCAAGTATGTCTTAAGATAAAGATAGGTTGAATAATCGACATAGCCAAGCATGCAAGTATGTCTTAAGATAAAGATAGGTTGAATAATCGACATAGCCAAGCATGCAAGTATGTCTTAAGATAAAGATAGGTTGAATAATCAACATAGCCAAGCATGCAAGTATGTCTTAAGATAAAGATAGGTAGAATAATCGACATAGCCAAGCATGCAAGTATGTCTTAACTCATTGGCTATGTATGCATATTAGTAAAACAAGTTAGATTTCTCTTCAGAGATGAGTTACCTCATAAAACTGGAAATTAGTGTACAATTTGGAGTTTAGTATGGGGTTCATTATCACTGAACCAGTATATATTTGTTTAGGGGCCAGTTGAAGGACGTCTCCGGGTGCGAGAATTTCTCGTTGCATTGAAGACCTGTTGGTGACCTTCTGCTGTTGTCTGCTCTATGGTCGGGTTGTTGTCTCTTTGGCACATTCCCCATTTCCATCCCAATTTTATTCCTATAAGTTTCATACAACTCAAGGAAATGTTTGGTTTTTTTTTACATTCAGGGACGAAGGTAAAAGGCGCAAAATCATAGAAATAGCCTACTCGGTCAGTAATTTTAAAATGCTAAAATGTGTAAAATGCTCAGTTAAGAGTATCATGATTTTATAACATGAATTGTCTCAATAGTTTGCATTTTGATGGAATGAACTATTACAAAGCATATAGTGTCAATCCAAAGACAATTGCTCGATTTGATGAATGCATGATATTTTCTCAAGAATTTGTTTCAAGTAAAATAAGTAATTGACATTGCACTTTATGTAATACTTACTACTAGTTATACAAATATGCTCTACAATAAAATAATAGATTGTTACCTTGGTGGATTGAACTGTAGTTTGGGTTTGACTTGAGCTTTCGATTTGAAGATTAGATCTAGGAACATTTTCAGAACTCTGTGACAATACAAAATAATTTTTAAACAAAAGTTAATAACCACTATCGGTTGACCACTACTACCTTATATTCAATTAAACATCACTCTACTTAAATCTATGAATTATTAATGAAAATACTCATAAATTTTATGTGGTGAGAGCAAAGCTTTAACCCAATATAGAATTTACTTAACCCATATATATATCGAAATCTAACATGACGTCCATTATACGCTTTGAGTACACACCCCTGGTAAAATATGAATATATTGTTCGGGCGGTTCCGATTGTACTCCCACGTCATATGTTTTTTTGTGTGACATGCAAGTAATTAAGCTATCATTTAAAATCACAATAACCTATCTAAATACGTTATTGTAATAGTTAAAGCATGCCACTAGTTCCATTTGCTCTGTTGTTTAACGTCTTAATTGTGCGTTATGGGAATGGCATTTTTTCCTTCACCGAGAGCGCCTCCATCAAAATGAATGGCCATATTCCTCTTATTAGAATAGAAATAATTCATGGGGGCTTGCTTTTATACTGACTTTACCACGGGTTTGCCCTTTATGCTGATATTTCACTCTCACTGTAAAATATTCAGCATAAAGAGCCAATTAACCCGTGGTAAAATTAGTATAAATTCAAGCCCCAAGAATTATTTCTTCAATAACAAACAGTAACACACTGACCTGTTAAAGTGCAAATAATATTTTTATCACTCAATAACTATAACTTAAGTACCGAGGAGAAAAGCAAGGAAAACTTTCATAGGATATAGGTAGATTGAAGGACTGAAAGATGGTAACCAGTGTACAATATAATTACACATTTTCTATATAGAATACATATATATAACATGTAAAATATGAATAAATCTTTAACTTACATCAGATGTTTTATGTTGTAGATCTAACCATTCACCAGTGAAGGTGTGTATAGTAGTACATGTCTTACAATAATATATGTTTTCCTGATCTTCACTTAAATCAAATGATCCTGTCACACACTCTGGTTTTGTTTGGCCACATTCCCACTTCAACTCAAATCTTACATTGGACATCTTGAATCTTGTACTTATTAACTTGCTTATTTCCTCTGTCACAAAGTCTGCAATGTATTTGAACAAACCTCTTTCAACAGTGACTTGCTTCCCAAACTGCCAAATCTGAATTTGAATAATATTTGGACCTTTCATAATAAGTAATTTTCTCAATTTTGTCGTTTTCTGTAACTCAAAGACAGCTGAGCTTCTGAAAAGAGTAATTTGTCTTTTCTGTTCCTTAGTGACAACTTCTGCAACGTTATATTTCCTGCACAGTGACGCAATTAAATGATTCATTAAATGAGGTGGTAGAAACCTAAACATATAACATAACCAGGTAGACTTAGTACATATGTTTTCCGTCACATTAAACATTTTATATATATCACATTCGGGTTCTGATTTAATCATACAAGGTAGATAATAGAGAGGTTTGTCATCACCAGAATCTCTTTGAGTTTCAGATGTGTTAGGACGTATAATGATATCAAATTTCTCCATTACATTCAGGATATGATCCTTGTGTTTGGAAAAAATGCTTTCACTTTTTCTAAATATGTCGTCTAAAACCTCGCTATGCAATTTGCCTCTACTATACAATTCTTTCCATTTGTTTTCATTTCTTATACTAATAGCACTAAATTTTTTGGCTGTGACAATACATCTAAAAACATCAGACAACCACTGTGTGTCTAAAATAATATAAGAAGGAAGATCATTGAAATAAACTAAGGCTCTGATCTCATGGTGAAATTCCAGGAACAATTTTAGTTCTTCATCATTAAGTGGCTGAGGTGTATCAATAGCAATATTCTGAATTTCTTGAAAGGAAATAATAGGTAACACCTTCTTCTTTTCTTGAAGTCGTTTTTCAAGCTGAATAAATTTTAAAGGATAATCTGTATTCCATGTTCTCATTGTTCTTGCTAAACGTAGGATGTTTTCTCGTATTTGCTGGAATACACTGGGATCATCTTCTGTATTGGAAATGAAGTATGTTTGCCTGATATGTCCTAGTTCATCGTCTGAGATATTTTCTGCATACTTTGAAATATTTTCGCTGCATGCATCATCAATCTAAAAAAAATAAAGATAATCCTCTTATCTTTGTACATGCATGATGGGTTTATTGTACTATATCATATTTCAGAAATTGTTGAAAGATCTTTTGTAAACTATTAAAATGGATTGCTTTTCCTATAAACACTTTTAACCTTACAATGTGATAAAGCTTGCATTTATATATTGTCAAAATATGTCATATGTGTTGGTCTGGTGAAACAGTAAAACAGGTATCTGTACAAATAAACACTTAGCTGTATGGGCTTTTCTCATTGTTGAAGGCCGTGCAGTGATCTATAGTTGTTAATTTCTGTGTCATTTGGTCTCTTTTGGAGAGTTGTCTCATTGGCAAACATACCACATCTTTTTTTTTATAAAAACATCTGACAACATTTGTAATTTCCAATACCTCTTCTACATCACAGATCAAGGCATCTTTCCAAGTGCCAACAATAACTATCGGTGGATCAAGATCATCTGATTTTCTCTTGTTGACATCAGATTTATTTCTGTCCTCTTCCAATCTACTGTAACAGTGTATTGAATCCATCCATAATTGGAATAAATCTACAAAGAAATGTGTATAACATGTATAGAGAATGCATATCATCATTCATTTAAGAAATGACTGTAATATTTTTTTCTGTTTGTGAAGAAATAACATAAAAAATTTGGTGCACACTGAATAATGTGCGTAGCGGGTTATTTAACAGTGTGCACCACATTTTTTATGTTATTTTGAATAGACAGAAAAAATATTACAGTCATTTCTAATAATTTAATTCTAAATTCCATTTTAAACCGTAGAAAACCTTGAAAAAACGTTGATGACGTCACGGTCACATGACTAAATTAAGTCTATGGTCTGATAACAAAATAACGTCAGCCAATCAGAAGACGAGTTACCAGCAGATACAGTTTGTACCAGCAATGGAGGAACGAATTCACAAAAAAATAGTTATTACAAGATAACAAGTTGTCTGGCTCAAAAAAAACATTTTATTTTCGGATTTTATAATGGACTGTGTCAATCATTTTCTTCTATTAATTGATTATTCACCTTTTTATTTACTGTTTCTATTTACAAATGTAACTGTATCATCAAAATCATTGCCAAAGAAATTGTTTCAGATGTAATTTAAATGCATTGTTATATCATGGGAAGGAGGATTTCTTATCGTCGAGTTGCAAGTTGCGAGTTAAGATAGTCGAGTTGCGAGTTACAAAAGTCGAGTTGCGAGTTACAAAAGTCGAGTTGCGAGTTACGAAAGTCGAGTTGCGAGTTAAGAAAGCCGAGTTGCGAGTTAAGAAAGTCGAGTTGCAAGTTACAAAAGTCGAGTTACGAGTTAAGAAAGTCGAGTTGCGAGTTACAAAAGTCGAGCTGCGAGTTAAGAAAGTCGAGATGCGAGTTAAGAAAGTCGAGTTGCGAGTTACGAAAGTCGAGTTGCGAGTTAAAAAAGTTGAGTTGCGAGTTACAAAAGTCGAGTTGCGAGTTACAAACGTTGAGTTGCGAGTTACAAAAGTCTAGTTGCGAGTTACGAAAGTCGAGTTGCGAGTTACAAAAATATTTTTGAGGATTATAATAATAATAATAATATCTTTATTTAAAGAGAGTGACTCATTTGGATTAAACCAATTTTCAATAAGGCTCTCTACATGCATACAATGTTAACAATATGAATAAAAAATAATTAATCTACTGTTACACACATGTAAACAATAGGCGTATATAAAGTAATATAACAACAACAACAAAAACAACTATGGTATACATTGTGGCAATTAAGGATTGATTCACATTTGATAAAAAAGCATGCGTGTGTTAGTAATAAATTTGTCCTGGTAAAATATGTCTGGGTGGACAAATATTGCTAGTATAAAGAGTCCATGGTTACAGAATTTACTAGTATATTTAGTCTGATGTTAGTAATTATATATATGTCCCCAGACTAATTTTCCTAGGTAATCATGTCCTATAAAATCCTATAATAAATTTAATTACATTTAAACCATGGAAATATAGATGTTATGTTTTAGTAATGTTTAAGAGTTGCAAAGTTATATTTTTGATAAGATGTATGTCCCCAGACTAATTTTCCTATGGAATCAGGTCCATGTCATTAATAGTCTTAGGTTAAAATGTCAAGGCCCTTAATTTTAAAAGGTGAATATGAATGTAATATGTTTTGATATTGTTAAAGACAAAACGAAAGAGTTGTGTATCAATCTGTTTAAGAAAATTTGTTTCCACACTAATTTTCCTAGGAAATCATGTCCATGTCATAAACAATTCTAGGTTTAAATAGCCAAGCCCTTAGTTTTAAAGGTAACTATAAGTGTAATATGTTTTAATATTGTTAAATAGTTGTGTATCAATTTTTTAAATAAATTTTATGTCCCCAGACTAATTTTCCTAGGAAATCACACCCCCCCCCCGCCACATTATGTATTTATGTGCCTGTCCTAAGTCAGGAGCCTGTAATTCAGTGGTGGTCGTCTGTTCATGTGTTACATATTTGTTTTTCGTTCCATTTTTTTTTATGTAAATAAGACCGTTAGTTTTCTCGTTTGATTTGTTTTACATTGCCTTTCGGGGTCTTTTATAGCTGACTATGGGGTATGGTCTTTGCTCAATTATGAAGGCCGTACGGTGACCTATAGTTGTTAATTTCTGTGTCATTTTGGTTTCTTGTGGACAGTTGTCTCATTGACAATCATACCACATCTTCTTTTTCATATAATACGAATAACGTCGTTTATTTAGACCAAACTTATGATGACACTGAACAATATTGAAAGCAAATGGCAAATGGCACGCAATAAATCGGGCCTTCTTTATATACTAGCAGTTCGGATTCAAACATATGAGTAACACACGACTGTTGTGCGACAGTCGTTCGACAGTGGCACAACAGTGACACAACCGTAACACGCATATTTCCATGACATGAAAATCTGAAAAATAGACCCAACAACTCACGATTGTCGTACGACAGTCACACGACTTTCACAAGACTCACTTGCGACAAACCCACGACAGTATAATTACAATTCTTTGTTCCTGTACTGTACCCATCGTGGAACCATCGTAGACATGTCGTAGCTGATGTGACCTCTCGAAATATTTTTTTGACATTTGATTTTGCACGACAACTTTTTTATTGATCTTCCACGACAAAAAATCGCACGATCTGTTGTGATCGGGGCTTTACATTTCGAACATCTCTATGGACGTCATGGCAGTATGGCTGTTACGTCCTGCATCGGGTGTTATTACCATAGTATCATTCTTAGTTTCCCGAATATGGAACAAATCCAAGTTGAATTCTTAGAAAACTAACGGAAACCGTTTTACTAATTTATTCATAATTGACAATCAAACGTGTGAACACTATATAATTTTAAACCTAAGTGACTCAGTTACCCAATACCCAGGAGGAATACTTTAAAAAAAATCTTATTCACGATGTAGCACTAAACATTTTAAATTTTCCAATTAAACCTTACCTGTAAAATGGCGCAAATGTAGTTTTTACAATAGTATCTTTGATGGCTACATGTATAGACCAAAGAATAAAATCGGGGAATGAGTCAAAGAGACAGCAACCCAACCAAAATATGCAATTCAACCGAAGGCCATTTGGTCCTCAACACAGCGAGAAATCACACACCTAGAGGGAGCCCCAAGCAGGCCCCGAAACACATTGTTATATATCGTTAGATCAAGAATATTTACGCCATTCTATGCTCCTAAATATAAAGATGAACCAAAATAAAAAAAATATACAAGAGCAACAAAGGCTAAAGGTTCATGACTTAGGTCAGACACAAAAATGCAGCGGGTTTAAACTTGTTTTATGCACACACATCATTTCCCCTGTATCTCTAGCCAATGTAGACATATATAATTTTAACGTCCACAATTTTTAGTGTCACTGCCAAAAAATAAATTTTGCGGTCCCTAACAATTATTGCCAGGCTCGGCAACTCGACTTTCGTAACTTGCAACTCGACTTTCGTAACTCGCAGTTCGACTTTCTTAACTTGCAACTCGACTTTCGTAACTCGCAACTCAACTTTCTTAACTCGCAACTCGACTTTCGTAACTCGCAACTCGACTTTCTTAACTCGCAACTCGACTTTCTTAACTCGCAACTCGACTCTTTTTAACTCGCAACTCGACTTTTTTTAACTCGCAACTCGACTTTCGTTAACTTGCAACTCGACTTTCGTAACTTGCAACTCGACTTTCTTAACTCGCAACTCGACTTTCGTAACTCGCAACTCGACTTCCTTAACTCGAAACTCGACTTTCGTACCTCGCAACTCGACTTTTGTAACTTGCAACTCGATACTCGCAACTCGATACTCGACAACAAGTGAATCTCCATGGGAAGCAAGTTATGTATACTGTCTCTATTTGAAAATGTCTTAATTCTGTTTGAGCTTGTCTTACTAATTTTGTGCGTATGAGGTGCTTTTCTAGATAAACATGATTAACCTTCATAAGGAATGCTCAAATTCAAAGATTCGAAAGCCAAATGTATAAGACCTCAACACGTTCAGAGCTGTATAACCAAAAGGCATATACTAATTAGAAAATTTCATCTAAAGTCAACTTAGACTGATGGAATTGGAACCTTAATTATCTCTTAATTTATCAAAATAGAGGAAATTCTCAGTCAGCCCTTCAATTCACACACAAAAAACAAATCCCAGTTTTATGGTTTTTCAGCACTCGAAATTATTTAATTCGTAAATAAGTCATGAATTGGAGGTTTAATACCTTACTCTGAGAAAACCTAATAAGCAATGGCATTTGTTGGTAAAAGGTTTTATTTTACCTTGACCTAATTTTCAAGTTTGTTTCTAAGAAACTATAAGCAACAAATCAACTATATTTTGTGTATCCAATGATTGTAAGGTGCATATGTATTTTGGTTTAGTTTATCTGACTTTGGCTTCATGTTCTTTAATTATGTTGAGTTATTGTGATAGTAAAACTATATATTCAGATATTTAGGACTATCAACATAAAATCAATAAACATGCGAGACATTTCAGCGTGTTCACTCTTGTTATATCTGTTGTGTATCCCCTTCCTGTTTGCTAACAGTTTATCATTTTACAACACTCATTGTACAATGAAATTTGTAAAAGTTTTCTTGGCTTTTTTTAAGGGAATGATAATTTATATTTGGTGTGCAGCTTCAGTATGTTGAGTTTTAAAATATTTCCATACAACAAATACAGTTGACATATTGCATATAGTATTAGACATTTGCGGAAACTCTCATACACCTACGATTGGGATTACAATTACACTTACAGGTAGCATTTAAATCATGAGTCATCTCAAAGTGAAAACATATAATGCTGTTCCAAAACTACATCCAACTCGTACGACTTTTTTTCAATTTTTGAACATTTGGGTTTTACAAATTGTATCTAGGATATGTTGTTATCAAGGTTGTGCTTAATTTAAAGGTACGGACAGAGACCGGAGTATGATAGAATGGTAAAATATAAAAAAAAACAATTGTCATTGCCTAGGTTGGGACAACTAGAAATTTATTTCAGCAAGACTTAGTGTTAGGAAAGGGCGATCAACTAAGAAGCACAACGACATTATTAAATGTGTATAAAATTGAGAAAGGAAATGGTAAATGTGTCAAAGCGACAATAACCCGACCACAGAGCAGACAACAGCCGAAGGCCACCAACGGGTCTTCAATGTAGCGAGAATTCCCGCACCCATAGGTGTCCTTCAGCTGGCCCCTAAAAAACGTATACTAGTACAGTGATAATGGACGTCATACTAAACTCCGAATTATACACAAGAAAAGAAAATTAAAAACGCTACAAGACTAACAAAGGCCAGAGGCTCCTGACTTAGGACAGGCGCAAAATTGCGGCGGGGTTAAACATGTTTATGGGATCTCAACCCTCCCCCTGTACCTCTAGCTAATGTAGAAAATAAACGAATAACAATAGGCACATTAAAATGCATATATAGTTACATTTTCTTTTTTTTAAGAACATGATGGTTAGTTTATGTACATTGTAGGTGTGAAGAAGATATTAATGATTCTTTATTTTATCATTGTACGTGCTCTTTATTTTTATTTTATGAATTAGACCCACTCTTTAATTTTTCTACCGTTTTGGAACTAAAAAAAAAATACCACGAAAAAATAACACCCAGTGGTGGACCCAGGGTGAGGGTTCCGGTGGTTGGAACCCATCCTTTTTTTGGACGACAAATGCATTTAAATGGGGGTATAAGGTTAATACTCCTCTGAACACTAGGTTCTTGAAAATGGCTGGATCCGCCCTTGACACCGTTATCAATGAATATTTTTAAGTAGAATATATAATTCAAAATGTTCAGAGCTATGTTCAAATGTAAACCAGGTGCTCCGCAGGGCGCAGCTTTATACGACTGCAGAGGTCGAACCCTGAACAGTTGGCAAGTATGGACAAAACATTCAAGCGTGATACAGCTCTGAATTTGGATTGTGATCAAATTTTTGACATTACATGTTTTTTTTTACACAAAACAAATGTCAAGATTTTACAAATCAATTAAAGATTTCTTCTTCAAACTTATTTAAATCTAAAATTAAATAGTTGACACAGCATAGGTTTCTGACACAGAATGAATGTGGTCTAATGAACTTAAAAAATTTTTTTTGCCTTTGAGCAATTCACTATGCTGTTGAATATCAATCCTCTCAAAAAAATGTTTGAAGAAATTTTCTTTTTGTTTATGAAATCTGAAATGAGAAAAATTTAACCCCCCCCCCCATTTTTTTTCTCACATCCCCCTTTCCCTTTGTTATCACTGAATAGTAAAGATTGTTTTAATTTATCAGTTGGTAGTAAAAGTGAATATACATTAATTGTGTATTGTATAAAACAATGATTTAAGTTGATTCAACTACTATTCTGGACAAAGAAAGATAACTCCAATCAATTGAAAATTTCTTGCTATTGCACAATATTGTGCAATTAGATATTTCTTGCTATTGCGCAATACTGTGCAATTGAAAATATTTGCTATTGCTAAATACTGTGCAATTGAAGATTTCTTGCTATTGCGTAATACTGTGCAATTGAAAATTTCTTGCTATTGCACAATACTGTGCAATTGAAGATTTCTTGCTATTGCTGAATACTGTGCAATTGAAAATTTCTTGCTATTGCACAATACTTAATATGATAATTTTGGATCCTGATTTGAACCAACTTGAAAACTGGGCCCATAATCAAAAATCTAAGTACATGATTAAATTCAGCATATCAAAAAAGCCAAAGAATTCAATTTTTATTAAAATCAAACTTAGTTTATTTTTGGACCCTTTGGTATTTAATGTAGACCAATTTGAAAACAGGACTAAAAATTAAGAATCTACATACACAGTTAGATTTGGCATATCAAAGAACCCCAATTATTCAATTTTTGATGAAATCAAACAAAGTTTAATTTTGGACCCCGATTTGGACCAACTTAAAAACTGGGCTAATAATCAAAAATCTAAGTACATTTTTAGATTCAGCATATCAAAGAACCCCAAGGATTCAATTTTTGTTAAAATCAAACTATGTTTAATTTTGGACCCTTTGGACCTTAATGTAGACCAATTGGAAAACGGGACCAAAAATTAAGAATCTACATATACAGTTAGATCCGGCATATCAAAGAACCCCAATTACTCAATTTTTGATGAAATCATACAAAGTTCAATTTTGGACCCTTTGGGCCCTTTATTCCTAAAAACCTGTTGGGACCAACACTCCCAAAATCAAACCCAACCTTCTTTTTATGGTCATAAACCTTGTGTTTAAATTTCAAAGATTTCTATTTACTTATACTAAAGTTATGGTGCTAAAACCAAGAATAATGCTTACTTGGGCCCCTAATTCCTAAACTGTTCAGACCTTAACTCATAAAATCAATCCCAACCTTCCTTTTGAAGTCATAAACCTTGTGTCAAAATTTCATAGATTTCTATTCACTTAAACTAAAGTTATAGTGCGAAAACCAAGAAAATGCTTTTTTGGGCCCTTTTTGGCCCCTAATTCCTAAAGTTTTGGGACCAAAACTCCCAAAATCAATCCCAACCTTCCGTTTGTGGTTATAAACCTTGTGTTTAAATTTCATAGATTTCTATTCACTTTTACTAGTTAGAGTGCGAAAACTAAAAGTATTCGGACGACGACGACGACGCCAACGTGATAGCAATATACGACGAAAAATTTTAATTTTTTGCGGTCGTATAAAAACATATATCATTGCCTTCCATCAAGCTAAGAGAATATTGACGATTTTTTTTTCTAGAGTGAGTCTTGAAAATGAAAAATAACCAAACAGCAAGTTGTTCCACGGTAGATGTAGAAATCACCTTCACGCTTCGACGCTATTAATTATAACGATTTGTAAATGAGTCCCCTCAATGGAGCAAAAAAAAACTTTTATAAAATTTACCCAAGGTAGTTTTGAGGGATGAACGGACAGACGGGCCAATAGAGACGAGTGGTTACTAAACCTGTCATAGCTTTTAAACGACACAGGAAAAAAGACTGCAAGGTCTTGCGTTGTTTGTTTTTTTGGAGTACAATTTTTTATAGATATCTTGTGATCATTTTAGTATACGATGTAGATAATTCTTTTCCATATTAACAAGCGTGGCTCTAGATTTTTGACACATTATAAAGTAAAGGTTGATCACGCCAATTAAAAAAAATACACAAATTTATTGGAATTTCTTGCGACATCTAATACAGCGATTCGAATGCATTGTAGGTTGTAACCATATGCGTATGTCGTCGAAAAGACCAATTTACAATAAAAAAAAATCATTTGGTTTTACTATATATCTCTATTATTTATATATTTACTTTGAGATGACCCTTTGTTTTCGTCAAATGTAATCGTAAGTCTAAAGTGTAATCCTAGGTATAGACGTAGTTTCTGCAAATGTCTAATATAAAACTAGAGGCCCTCAAGAGCCTGTATCGCTCACCTGATTCTATTTGGGTTTTTAAAATTATATAAACAAATTTGGCTAAAAGTAACAATACTTGGACAGCACCTCATAAGGAAAGGAACATTCATGCTATGTTTGATTTCATTCAATTCAGTGGATCTTTAGAAGAAGACATTTGTATGTATTTCCCATAGGGTCCTATGTTAAACTAAGTCCCCCACTGGCAGCCACCTTGAATGATGGATCGGCTACAAAGTAACAACACTTGGTCGACATCTCATAAGGAACATTTATGCTATGTTTGGTTTCATTCCATTCAGTGGTTCTCTATATGAAGAAACTTGTATGTATTTCCCATAGGGTCTTATGTTAAGTCCTTAAATGGTGGCCATCTTGGACGTTGGATCGGCTACAAAGTAACAACACTTGGTCAGCACCTCATAAGAAACATTCATGCTATGTTTTGTTTTATTCCATTCAGTGGTTCTCTAAAAGAAGTCATTTGTGCAATTGAAAATATTTGCTATTTCACAATACTGTGCAACTGAAGATTTCTTGCTATTGCACAATACTGTGCAATTGAAATTTCTTGCTATTGCACAAAACTGTGCAATTGCAGATTTCTTGCTATTGCTGAATACTGTGCAATTGAAATTTTCTTGCTATTGCACAATACTTAATATAATAATTTTGGATCCTGATTTGAACCAACTTGAAAATTGGGCCCATAATCAAAAATCTAAGTACATGTTTAGATTCAGCATATCAAAAAAGCCCAAGAATTCAATTTTTGTTAAAATCAAACTTAGTTTAATTTTGGACCCTTCGGACTTGAAGGTAGACCAATTTGAAAACGGGACCAAAAATTAAGAATCTACATACACAGCTAGATTTGGCATATCAAAGAACCCCAATTATTCAATTTTTGATGAAATCAAACAAAGTTTAATTTTTTACCCCGATTTGGACCAACTTGAAAACTGGGCCAATAATCAAAAATATAAGTAAATTTTTAGATTCAGCATATTGGAGAACCCCAAGGATTCAATTTTTGTTAAAATCAAACTAAGTTTAATTCTGGACCTTAATGTAGACCAATTTGAAAGCGGGACCAAAAATTAAGATTCTACATACACAGTTAGATTTGGCATATATATCAAAGAACCCCAATTATTCAATTTTTGATGAAATCAAACACAGTTCAATTTTGGACCCTTTGGGCCCCTTATTCCTAAACTGTTGGGACCCAAACTCCCAAAATCAAACCCAACCTTCCTTTTATGGTCATAAACCTTGTGTTTAAATTTCATAGATTTCTATTTACTTATACTAAAGTTAAGGTATGAAAACCAAGAATAATGCTTATTTGGGCCCCTTTTTTGGCCCCTAATTCCTAAACTGTTGGAACCAAAACTCCCAAAATCAATCCCAACCTTCCTTTTGTGGTCATTAACCTTGTGTTAAAATTTCATAGATTTCTATTTACTTAAACTAAAGTTAGTATAGTGCGAAAACTTAGAAAATGCTTATTTGGGCCCTTTTTGGCCCCTAATTCCTAAAATGTTGGAACCAAACCTCCCAAAATCAATCCCAACCTTACTTTTGTGGTCATAAACCTTGTATTAAAATTTCATAGATTTCTATTCACTTTTATTAAAGTTAGAGTGCAAAAACTAAAAGTATTCGGACAACGACGACGCAGACGCCAACGTGATACCAATATACGACCAAAAAATGTTTAATTTTTGCGGTCGTATAAAAATGCAACACAAGGGACATTGAAAAGTTCAGTTCTTTGATTAGCTTCTTTTTTATTTACTCAGGTCACAAGAGAACTGGAGACCTTGAGAGGCAGGAAAAGAACAGACCAGGGAATCACAGATCCATATCAGATAATAAAATTAAGTCGAAAATTTAAAGTTTGAATTTTATGTTATTGAAACTATTAATTTAATTACAAACTTCCTGAGAATTTGGATTTTGTTTATTATTGAATAGAGGCTAAGGGTATTTGACCATAATCAATGTGCTTACACATTGATTTTTATTCAACTTTAAGAACTTCTTTTTAGGTTTTTAGGGGATTATCTGTTGTATAAGTTACAAAGTTTTGTATGGATATCCACATTTTGAATCATTCTGAATGTTTTCCGAATATATATCTGAATCCTTCTGAATGTTGTTTGAATCCATCTGAATGTTATCTGGATATTTCTGAATGTGTCTGCTTATTTCTTAATCCTTCTGATTAAAATCAGATTTTTCTGAATTCATTCTGAATATTGCCTTAATTTATTCTTACATAATTCTGATTTTTGTCTGAATGTTCATATGAAAATTCTGAATTGTTCTTTAAAAGTCCGAAATCCAGTAAAAATTCAGACATTTGTGTAAATGTACATTATTTTAGCCATTCAGACATTATTCAGAAAAAATTCAGAAAAATTAAGAATACTTGTCAGACAGAATTCAGACACGTTTTTTTCATGAGGGCAGATGGACGGACGGAAAGCGTTGCATTTGGGACAATAAACACTAAACCTAATTCAGATTAGGTACCCGATAAACCTAGTATGTTGTCATTGGAGTAAATATGAAGACAAAACTGAAAACCATAAGTCATTTGTGTAGAAGATTTAGATTTTCCAGTTTTTCTACCTTATGGAAAATATAGTTTAGTTTAAACATATTTATTTATAGTGGATTGCGAAACAAGTTTTGCAACTTATATTAATCCCTTTCCACTTTGCGGGTGCGAGTGCTGCCTTGTAGCGGCATTAGCCTATTCTTTTTCGAAATCTACAAGGGTGTCTTTAACGTGCAAGATATATGGCTCTCTCTTAACACGGGTCAGCCATTTATCGTCCCCTTCCGACGGACTATCATCGTTTCCTCAAGACCATACTTGCAAATGGTGTCAAGGGAGACCTGAAAATTGAGTTCCTAAAATTTTCATCCCGAACGGGAATCGAACTAGGAACCTTTGTGTTAGTAGTCCGATGCACTAACCACTACACCACGGCTCTCACGGAAGATAAAGAACCGCAGACCAATAGCATACACATAAGACAGATGTTTGACTACTAAATCTGTCCTTTTAACAAAAGCTTTAATTAGATCTTAGATATAAAAATTGGTATGACTGCCAATGAGACAACTCTCCATCCAAGTCACATTTTATAAAAGGAAACCATTAAAGGTCAAAGTACGGTCTTCAACACGGAGCCTTGGCTCACACCGCACAGCAAGCTATAAAGGGCTCCAAATATTACAAGTGTAAAACCAACGTTCTAATCTATGTAAAAAACGAGAAATAAGAAATGCTTATGAACCACATCAACAAACGACAACTACTGAATATCAGATACCTGAATTAGGACAGGTGCAAACAAGCGCAGCGGTTTTACACGTTTTAATTGTACCAAAACTTCACTCTGATCTGATCTGAAACAATAGTGTAACATCACAACATAGAAAAACACACTATAAATTATCAATAGAAATGACTTAACTCAATCAAAAGACATGTTAACACAAGTGAACATACACTGGACAAACAAATTTAATCTATGAAACAATGCAACTACAAAATCAAAAAAACAAACTAATGGATGAATAATTAAATTAACAGTTATGAAATGTTAAACAATTTCAGAAAAAAAACAAAATCTGTTTGTATTAGGTTTTGGATTTTCAAAATTTTGGCATCAAGTATCACTGAAGAGACATTCGTTGTTGAAGAAATGCATATCTGGAATTGCAATGGTACAATGAATTTATTAATTGACTAATTGCTTCACATATTTTTCTCTGTATTCATGGTACTCTGTACTCATGGTACTTGAAGAAATAATGGGCATATATAGTTCTTGACAACAACTTGCATCTTAAGCTTAGTAAAAATAAAATGAAATGTTAAATATTTCTATTCTCACTATATAAAATGTTACCTTTTGCATTTTTGTCGTCAGCCTCATTGAGTTTTGTAACAACAAGATAAATTGCATCTGGTGACAAAAAGGTTTGATGTGTGTGATAAAATTCTTCATCTCCTGCAAAATCCCATAACAACAATGTGGCATACTCTTCTTTGTCATGTAAATCAACATTAGATTTAAGCATGGTTTCAATATCCTTTTTAGCTTCTTCTATTGATTGATTTGGCTGCTGATTGGTTACTGGAGGTTTAATTGTAGATTCAGTGGATACTTGAGGTTTCACTGTAGATTCACTGTATACTGGAGATATTTCAGACTGCCCCGATACTGTCTCTGATACCTCACTACGTTTGTACAGAATGGTTTTGGGGGTGTTGTCCGTCACAGCGTCATGTGTTTCGTCTTCTACTGACTTTTCAATTGTTCCTTTGTATTGTTTCAATAGTCTTGCGTGAATTTCAGCTTCTTCATTGGTTCCTATCATTTGAAAATTACAATCATATGGAAGAAATGTAGATAAATGTTGAGTAAGATCATGTTATAAAATCAGCAATAAAAATACAACATCAATTTTTTTTTCCAATCATTAATTCTAAAAATATACACATGAAGAGTTATCAAAATTGAAAAATGGAGTTTCTTTGGTTGGTTGGAATATTGAAATAGCAGTTTTTGGGGTTCAATGAAAACCCACAAAACTTGATGCATAAATTTCATATATAGATTCTGGGAGTTCCGAATTAATACAGTTGACGTGGATTTCGTAGCTTATCCTGCTCTCACATGTGAAGACATTGATTTAAAAAAGTGATATGAATGCCAGGCTATACACAAAAGGATGACGTTGTAAACAATTACAACTCACTGTTTGCCTTCAAAATTATATAAAAACCACATCGTCTCATTATGATTCAAGTTTAAATTTTTAATGCAATATTATCATTCTTAATGGAGGCTTATTGTTGGGGAATATCAATTAAATATTATCATCAATAGTAGTTTGAAACTTTATTAAGCAAACTATTGACAATAAGATTTTTTTTTTTAATTTAAATTCATATATACAGAGATACATGTAGATATTAAAAATGGTTTCAACTGAAATACTGGATATTTGAGGATGCTGAGTGTATGGAAAGTATGTATGTAAATTTTCCATCGTGTATTGCATTTATTTATTAAGTCTAAAATGGTTTTAATTTTATATATATATATATTACGATTTTTCACGTTTTTATTTTTTAGACGTACATATCATGAACATTGCTGCTGGAAAAAAAGTGGCTGCTATCTTGATTGGCAGCTAAAAGTGGCTGCACCTGAGTCTGGTTCAAAATAATTGTATAATAATACATAGAATAGTTATCAAAGGTACCAGGATTATAGTTTAGTACGCCAGACGCGCGTTTCGTCTACATAAGACTCATCAGTGACGCTCAAATCAAAATATTTATAAAGCCAAACAAGTACAAAGTTGAAGAGCATTGAGTTCCAAAATTCAAAAAAGTTGTGCCAAATACGGCTAAGATAATCTATACCTGGGATAAGAACATTCTTAGTTTTTTGAAAATTAAAAGTTTTGTAAACAGGAAATTTATAAAAATGACCACATTATTGATATTCATGTCAACACAGAAGTGTTGACTACTGGGCTGGTGATACCCTCGGGGACGAAACAAATAGTGTTATAACTATTCCTTATTTCTGTGCGTCATATCCTAGATCAAAAAAATGTATGTACATCATCTTTTAATTTCAACTTGTATAAGAATGACATTCTTTCCAATAACTAAACATGCTGATCGCATGAACAATCAAACTCTGTTCGATGTCAAATTATTCGTTTCATGCATATGGATCCAAATGAGGTGGACTTATTGTCTGGACAACAAAGTTACAACAAAGGCATATGTTTTTTGTGTTCACAATTTCTAATACTGTGTAAAAGCTAATAACATTAATGGTAGAACTTTACTGTACGAGATATGCATTCCTACCATAAATGTCTCTTCATCTAATTTACTATTTAAAAAAATTCTTGACCTGGATTCATCATATTCATTGAAATCTAGCCTTTAATCAGATCTTTACCAATAATATTGCTGAAAAATAAGTGATTTAAAATAAAAAAACCAAAATTATTATAAACATTTTCCTATGAACAGGAAACAAAATATGTTAAGCATACACATCATACCATCTAATTTATTCCACACGCCATCATCAGACATTGCCTTGCATTTTATTGTGCGGATTTCTATTCCATTTGTACTGGTAACATCTGTAATATCTTCACCAAACAATTTTTTAATCAATGAAGTCTTTCCAGCACCCTTTTTTCCAACAATTACTAAACGTATGTCTCTCTTTTTCTCAGATCCTGACTGAAGTAATTTAAGGTACAATTCAACAGATCTTTTGTCTGTCATTAATTTTATTTCAGTTGGAACTTCATCTACAAAGTCAAAGATATGTTTGTGAAAAAGAACATTATCTTTCCCAATTGTATTATGATATAAGTGTTATAGTATGCATATCTGTCATTATTTGCAAATATAAAATATTTAGATGTTTTCAAATTAAGATGGTTAAACCAATAGTTAAGTGCTGTTTTAAACAGGTAATCATTTTTTGTATCTTTATGTGCCTCTTAAATGCCAAAATTTTAAAACGGTTTTCCATTTTACAGTGAAAATTTCAGGCAATTCATAATAATATATATAAAAAACTGCATTCCCAAATATACTTCATAATTTATAATCTTAAGCATGTTAAGGTGAGATACCACTTTTCATTTCACCCAATTAGTCTTTGTTAAATTTGCACTTTTAAAAAACAAATGTGCAAAATTTATCTTTTTTTCAAATAAACATGATAAAGAAATACTTGACATGCGTTAAGTTTTATCCTCTCCAGTACTATAGACGAAATTTCAAATAACATTTCATTGCATATAAGAAAATAACCATCACTGGAAATTAACCAATAAAATGTTCACCTCTGTTTTACCCGTGTACAACATGTACAAGCTTTAGTAACCAATTGTGTTACTTCAAGTTTCTAAAATATTCTATAGAAACACCCAAAAAAAAATGGTGCTTTGAAACACCCAAGATATATGTGTATGACCCAGAATTCTTTTAATGCAATGACATGTTGTATAAAGCATCTACAACTGTTAAATCCGTATGCAACCGGATGTGACGTACTATGGATTGGTGGTATTACGCCAAAAATACACTAATGAAGCATCATCGACATGTGTTAAAAGAGATTTTGCTTTTTAACTAGTGATTATATCCATCTTAAATTTTCGGTGATTGATTCATTGGTTAATCATTGTTAATTGGTGTTTAACGCCAATTTCAACACTATTGTCATAGGGTGAAACTTGCACATTTATTTCTTATCTAGGATCAGTACTTAATTGCCCACATTCATTTTCTATGCTCAAGCGTGTTAAGTATTTGTAGATTTATTGTTTTCATGAACTTTAGGAGACTGTCTGATTGGCCGTTAAAATTATTGTATGATGCAGCTGTGTTTTAACTGTAATCGTTTCTAATTAGACGCCGTATAATTCATGTCTCTGTTTGTTTATATTCTGTCCTTATACTTGTGTGATCTAGAGATAAATGACGATTTACTGTGTGAGAAAGTCATGAAAGTAGCCAGGGCCTTGGCAATAATAAAACTTAGTGAATGTTGAGATTCGACAGGATTGAAGATAGTTAGTGATTATAGATAGAGAATGGGCGTGTCTTTATATTACATGTAACAATGTAATGTAATGAAAGTGTATATATATATGAACTTGTACATAATAAATATGTATGTATGAACCTGAGTTTTTAAAGCCAGTGCCTTAGAAGAGCTCTGTGACATTATGGTGGCCAGCAACCGGATTTATTTTGGATTTTAATTGAACATTTTGGACTTTAACTGTTAACTCTGCAATATGCTACCAAAAGGACGACTAAGAAGAAATATATCGGAAGATAGGAATGCAACAATAACTTTTTGGAAGAAAACATCAAAGATCTGAAAAAAAATGAAAATGTTGGCAATGCAGAGAGGAAGAGGTCGTTTTGGAAAATTTTGAGAATAGTTTTCAACAATTGAGAAGACAAAGAAGAGGACGTGATTTTGAAAGTAAAAAAAATCTACGCGAATCAGACAGTAGGCCGATTTGGAACTTCTATATGAAAGTTGGACACATGGAGAGAATATTTGATGAAGAATTCTTCATATATGTCGAGAAACTAGAAGTTGCTTCCTTAAAAGGAGGGAAGGCAGAATAAAACGAAATGAATCCTTAAGTTTTTGAATGTGGAAATTTCGGAAATTTGTCTATCGTGACGTCTTTTCTGAATGATGTCGAATTTACTACTGAATATATTTTTTTGGAAATTCGTCTGTCGCAGCGTCTGTTCTGAATGAAGCTTATGTCAGATGTTGTAAAGGAAAAGGAAATGAATCCTTCTAAAGTATGTGGAAATATAAATTTGGAAATTCGTCTGTCGCGACGTCTGTTCTGAATGAAGGTTATTTCAGATGATGAAAATGAAAATGAGGTAATAGAATGTTTGTCGTCATGGGGCTCCAAGACAGTTAAACACTTTCGATCAAGCCGTATGAAATAAATTTGTAAAATTATAGAACAGCATACCATCCTGAAACAGATGGTTTATTGGAATGTTTAACGGAACATTAACCGCAATGTTATCAAATGGATGTTAGTGGACACTAGCTTGATTGGGACACATTTATTACTTTTGGATTGATCACTTACTTCGTTGTACGAAAGTATACAAGAGAATCTGTTGTTCCGAACATTTATCAAATTGAAAATAGTGACAATACAATGGTGAAATTTTAAGATACAATGCGATCACGAAATGAGTCTAAGAGGTTAGAAAAACATTATTTTATTCCGTTTGAGAATGGTGAGACCCAGTGGGTAAAAGAGGATGCTATGAAAGATTTTGCAATTATAAAAGACTTTCATATTTCAAATGAGAACAATGCATAGACTGTGAATTTGTTTAAATGTGTTAAAAAAAAAAATATAATATTGTGTATGTATATATATACCATGTATGAGTAAGAGTGTGTTTGTGTGTCGGGACGCCACAGTTAATAGGGGAGGTATGTCATAGGGTGAAACTTGCACATTTATTTCTTATCTAAGATCAGTATTTAATTGCCCACATTAATTTGCTATGCTGAAGCATGTTAAGTATTTGTAGATTTATTGTTTTCATGAACTTAATTCTCCTTAATAATGAATTACATTCAACAAAAAATGTTACAGGCAAATTATAAGAGCTAGCCAAGGACATGTAGCAAGTCCTTAAATCTCAGATATAGCCATATACCAACAAATAAATAAAATTCTAAATATCTTTCCACACAAAAACAAAATATTATTTCATAAGCGTACGCAAGATGATGGATATATTTTATTTCAAGGTACTAAGGGAGAAGTTAAACTTCTTTTCGAAATAGCAAACACAAACCACAACCTACTGCAATTTACTTATGAAATTGACAAAGTTTGAAATTTCTAGACTTAGAAACGTATAAAGGACAGAGATTTCAAACAGAAAAATATCTTAGATATTAAATGTTTCACAAAACCAACTGAAAAATTCCAATATCTACACCAAAATTCTAACCACGCTAAAAGCTGTTTTAAATCCTTTATTAAAGGTGAAGGAATAAGAATTCTTAGAAATACCTCTGATCCTGACAATTTTAATGAAAGAATACACAAATTTACAGAAAAATTAATACAAAGAGGTTACAAAATCGCTTTTGTAAATAAAATATAAAGAAATATTTCCCATACAGATCGAAGGAATAAACAAATTAACAAACAAAGAAACAAGCATAAACAAAAACACAGATAACTATAATATATCTTTCATAACACAATACATGCAATGCTAATGCGGAAAATTTACAAACCATTATAAGAAAACATTGGCATTTAATTCAAGACAACCCACAGTTCAAAAATCTCTTTGATAAAAAACCTACAATAGCATTCAAAAGAAACAGGAACATTGGGGAAATTGTTAAGAAACACTTGAAATAAATCAATGTCTCCCAATATAAATTAATTAGACAGTTACAATAAAACCAAAGGAAGGTGGGCTGACAATGACAAATGCATATTGAAACGTATCTTAAACTAAATCTAAAAACCAAAACCAGCGATCCATATATACGATGATAAAACGAACAATAATAAATAAAAGGTACAATATTAAATAAAATGTACAAAATAATAAACAAATAAAGATTTAGAGAATAAACTAGAGGCTCTAAAGAGCCTGTGTCGCTCACCTTGGTCTATGTGCATATTAAACAAAGGACACAGATGGATTCATGACAAAATTGTGTTTTGCTGATAGTGATGTGTTTGTAGATCTTACTTTACTGAACATTCTTGGTACTTAGAATTTTCTCTATCTATAATAAACTTGGACCTTTAGATACAGTGAAAAATATTTTGTAAAAATTTACAAAAATTTACCAAATTAGTGAAAATTGTTAAAAATTGAATAAAATGGGCAACAACTCCTTAAGGGGTCAACTGACGATTTTGGTCATGTTGACTTATTTCTAGATCTTACTTAGCTGAACATTATTGCTGTTTACAAGTTATCTCTATCTATAACAATATTCAAGATAATAACCAAAAACAGCAAAATTTCCTTAAAATTACTAATTCAGGGGCAGCAACCCAACAACAGGTTATCCGATTTATCTGAAAATGTCAGGGCAGATAGATCGTGACCTGTTACATAATTTTACCCCTTGTCAGATTTGCTCTAAATGCTTTGGTTTTTGAGTTATAAGCCCAAAACTGCATTTTACCCCTATGTTCTATTTTTAGCCATGGCGGCCATCTTGGATAGTTGGCCGGGTCACCGGACACATTTTTAAACAAGATACCCCAATGATGATTTTGGCCAAGTTTGGTGTAATTTGGCCAAGTAGTTTCAGAGGAGAAGATGTAAAAGATTACTAAGATTTACGAAAAATGGTTAAAAATTTACTATTAAGGGCAATAACTCCTAAAGGGGTCAACTGACCATTTCGGTCATGTTGACTTATTTGTAAATCTTTTTTTGCTGAACATTATTGCTGTTTACAGTTTATCTCTATCTATAATAATATTCAAGATAATAACCAAAAACAGCAAAATTTCATTAAAATTACTTATTCTGGGGCAGCAACCCAAAACCGGGTTGTCCAATTCATCTGAAAATTTCAGGGCAGGTAGATCTTGACCTGATAAACTAATTTATCTCTGTCAGATTTACTCTAAATGCTTTGGTTTTTTAGTTATAAGCCAAAAACTGCATTTTACCCAAGGTTCTATTTTTAGCCATGGCGGCCATCTTGATTGGATGGCTGGGTCGCTGGACACATTTTTCAAACTACATACCCCAAAGATGGTTGTGGCCAAGTTTGGATTGATTTCGCCAAGTAGTTTCAGAGGAGAAGATTTTTGTAAAAGATCACTAAGATTAACGAAAAATGGTTAAAAATTGACTATAAAGGGCAATAACTCCTAAAGGGGTCAACTGACCATTTCGGTCATTTTGACTTATTTGTAAATATTACTTTGCTGAACATTATTGCTGTTTACAGTTTATCTCTATCTATAATAATATTCAAGATAATAACCAAAAACAGCAAAATTTCCTTAAAATTACTAATTCAGGGGCAGCAACCCAACAACAGGTTATCCGATTTATCTGAAAATTTCAGGGCAGATAGATCTTGACCTGATAAACAATATTACCCCATGTCAGATTTGCTCTAAATGCTTTGGTTTTTGAGTTATAAGCCAAAAACTGCATTTTACCCCTATGTTCTATTTTTAGCCATGGCGGCCATCTTGGATGGTTGGCCGGGTCACCGGACACATTTTTTAAACTAGATACCCCAATGATGATTTTGGCCAAGTTTGGTGTAATTTGGCCCAGTAGTTTCAGAGGAGAAGATTTTTGTAAAAGTTAACGACGCCGGACGACGACGGACGACAGACGACGGACGACAGACGACGGACGACGGACGACGGACGCCAAGTGATGGGAAAAGCTCACTTGGCCCTTTGGGCCAGGTGAGCTAAAAAACAAAACGGACGACCTCTGAAGAGAGTTACCTGGAATATAATTCAGAAAGAACTCGAAACATTGTACACGTAGCACGTAATCAATGTAAGGTCGGAAATGTGATCCATATTATAAAAGGGTGGATATTGGATCAATATACCTATAATGTATACTAGTGTTATGAAAAGCTTGTTATTTTGAAACTGAGTAGCAAACGTCCTTAATCAAACCAAGAGTATTTTAAACTAGAGGCTCTAAAGAGCCTGTGTCGCTCACCTTGGTCTATGTGAATATTAAACAAAGGACGCAGATGGATTCATCACAACATTGTGTTTTGATGATGGTGATGTGTTTGTACATCTTACTTTACTGAACAATCTTGCTGCTTACAATTATCTCTATCTATAATTAACTTGGCCCAGTAGTTTCAGAAGAGAAGATTTTTGTAAAACATTACTAAGATTTACGAAAAATGGTAAAAAATTGACTATAAAGGGCAATAACTCCTAAACGGGTCAACTGATCATTTCGATCCTGTTGACTTATTAGTAAATCATACTTTGCTGAACATTGTTGCTGTTTACAGTTTATCTCTATCTATAATAATATTGAAGATAATAACCAAAAACAGTAAAATTTCCTTAAAATTACCAATTGAGGGGCAGCAACCCAACAATGGGTTGTCTGATTCATTTGAAAATTTCTGGGCAGATAGATCTTTACCTGATGAACAATTTAACACCTGTCAGATTTGCTTTAAATGCTTTGGTTTTTGAGTTATAAGCCAAAAACTGTATTTTACCCCTTTGTTCTAATTTCAGCCATGGCGGCCATCTTGGTTGGTTGGGCGGGTCACCGGACACAGTTTTTAAACTAAATACCCCAATGATGATTGTGGCCAAGTTTAGTTTAATTTGGCCCAGCAGTTTCAGAGGAGAAGATTTTTGTAAAACATAACTAAGATTTACGAAAAATGGTTAAAAATTGACTATAAAGGGCAATAACTCCTAAAGGGGTCAACTGACCATTTCAATCCTTTTGACTTATTTGTAAATCTGACTTTGCTGAACATTATTGATGTTTACAGTTTATCTCTATCTATAATAATATTCAAGATAATAACCAAAAACAGTAAAATTTCCTTAAAATTACCAATTCAGGGGCAGCAACCCAACAACAGATTGTCCGATTCATCTGAAAATTCCAGGGCAGATAGATCTTTACCTGATTAACAATTTTACCCCCATGTCAGATTTGCTCCAAATGCTTTGGTTTTTGAGTTATAAGCCAAAAACTGCATTTTACCCCTATGTTCTATTTTTAGCCATGGCGCCCATCTTGGTTGGTTGGCCGGGTCACCGGACACATTTTTTAAACTAGATACCCCAATGATGATTGTGGCCATGTTTGGTTTGATTTGGCCCAGTAGTTTCAGAGGAGAAAATTTTTGTAAAAGTTAACAACGACAGACGACGACGGACGCAAAGTGATGGGAAAAGCTCACTTGGCCCTTCGGACCAGGTAAGCTAAAAAATGAGTTTATAGTGTTGCAGTATCATTAATATCTTTGTTATATTGACAACTGGACATTGCAATCTTGCATTTTTATCATTAATCAGAGGAATAAATCTTGAGTCATATAATTTAAATAGAACAATTAAATCTGGCAGATTCCATGTAAGAAATGGAAATGTCTCTCAAAATGAATAAATAAATAAAAATAATAATTATTGTTATTTTAAAGATAATCTGTGAATGTTTTGATGAATAATGATGTTAGATGAAATTATAAAAATAATTTTTTGATATGATTGTTTCTGTTTAAAGTAGAAATGATTAAAACAAGTTGAAAAAATGCAAAAATTTTGACAGAATTAACTCCCATTTTTTTTACACAATGTTTATGTATCGCAATGCTTTATGTTGACACTTGTATACATGTATTTACTGGTGTAGTCTGGTTATTCAAACATCCCTGTTCCCAAATCTGTTACTTTTTTTAGTCAAAAACATCTGTGATATATATTTTTTTTCACTTTCAAATATCTTGCTTTATAGCTCAGTGTCTGTTAATAAATCTTATGTCAGGAGCATTGCTATAAAAACTTTCAAAATCATTGTTGGTTCCAATATATGCCAGTTAAAACTGTAAATCATGCTGTGCATAAGAAAAACACATGTTGATTCTTTCATTTAACTTTAATCAAGCAATAGTTTAAACGTATATGTTTCCTACATAAGATCTGTCAAACTTGTTTTCTTATGTCTGAAACATTTGAATGTGCTTACAGTTAAAGTTATTTGACCTGAGGTGAAATCTTGTTAGATGTTAAGCTGCAGTATTTTCCAGGAGTTTTAAAAATGACTTTCAACTAGGATTTGATTTCCAATGTCAGTCAAAAAAATCAAATATATATTGTCTGTCAAAATATCTTATGTATAAAAAATCTTATGTCAGAATCAAGTCTGTCAAAATCTTATGTCAAAAACTCAATTTGTCTGTCAAATCTTCTGTCAGAAATAATAAAGTCTGTCAAATCTTATGTCAGAAATAATAAAGTCTGTATAATCTTATGTCAGAAAAAATAAAGTCTGTCAGATCTTATATCAGAAATCATAAAGTCTGTCAAATCTTATGTCAGAAACAATAAAGTCTGTCAAATCTTATGTCAGAAACATAACATTTAAGGATTTGTTTATTTAAAAAGGATGATGCTCATAATTTTTTTTTGGGTCAAATTGTCTTTATCTTTATTAGTAAAGCATGTATTCATAAACAGAAGTTCATTGCTTATGATTTTTGCCTAACATGCTTATGGGAGTTGTTTCCCTTTCTTATATGGAATCTGCCATCTGCTTGTATGGTTGAAACTGTGAGACAAGCTAGTCAGGTTTTAAATCACCATCTTTTCATCAGCAGAACAACTGCAGGCCTAATGAAGCTAGTTTGTCGTCTCATTGTAAATATTTTATATATTTATACACCAAATAGTGTTCAAATTACATAGTTAGGCAAACTTTAATCGTATGTGTCATTGTATTAATCTATGTCCTAACTAATCATTGATCAACTTTGAGGTTGTAAGTTAGAATCCTGCACATGGAAGGTGCTCTCAACACTGATCTCAATTGACTAGGACTGTCAGTTTTCCTATCAAAGGTCGGCGGTTCTCTCTGGGTACTATTGCTTCCTACAACAATAAACATTGACCACCAGGTGAATGGCACATAAGTGCTAAAAGTGGTGTTAAACACCAATCAATCAATACTTGTCACTACACGAAAAGGCAGATTTACAACAATTTGGACAGTCATGTAAATGTTTGACAAATGTTACTACTTTTCTGCAAGATATATTTGCGGACCTGCTAATGTATATGTAAATGTATTATTCCTTTGACATTATTTAGGAGGTAGTCAAAGATATGCTAAAGATAATTATTTTATTTCCATAGCTTTAGTCATTCTCCAAAGATATGTAAAGATAGGCCATATATTTACATGCACTTTCCAAGATAGGATATATATGCAAAGTTTAAAATTTGCATAACTGATTTACAGTGGTGTGGGCAGTTTTGAGAGACCGCGGTTTATAAAACATTTACAACCAATGTAAATGCTGACACATGTTTGTGTTATATTTGCAAACGCTTGTCGATATCATTAATGTATGTAAAAAATGTATTTTATTTACTAATACTTTCCAGTATTATAGTTATTTTGATAAATATTGATATTTGCAACACATCTTTACAGACGTATGCAAAGCTTTGAGAGACCGCGGTTTATAAAACATTTACAACCAATGTAAATGCTGTCAAATGTTTGTGTAATATTTGCAGATGTTTGTCGATATCGTTCATGTATGTAAAGAAATGTATTTTATTTACTAATACTTTCCAGTAATATAGTTATTTTGATAAATTTTGATATTTGCAACACATCTTTACAGACGTATGCAAAGTTTTCAGAGACCGCGGTTTATAAAACATTTACAACCAATGTAAATGCTGTCAAATGTTTGTGTAATATTTGCCAACGTTTGTTGATATCGTGCATGAATGTAAAGAAATGAATTTTATTTACTAATACTTTCCAGTATTATACATTTGTAGTTATTTTGATAAATATTGATATTTGAAACACATCTTTACAGACGTATGCAAAGTTTTGAGAGACCGCCGTTTATATAACATTTACAACCAATATAAATGCTGTCAAGTGTTTATGTAATATTTGCAAACGTTTGTCGATATCGTTGCTATATGTAAAGAAATGTTTTTTATCAACTCCCAAAAAAATAGAAAGGGTCTTATATATTATAAGACTTTTTGGAGCAAATTTTACGTATTGATGGTTTCAGAGACCGTGAAAATATTTGTATTGATTAAGCAGATAATGTTTTTCCCGAATTCAAACCAGAACTTTTTGAAGTTATGATATTAAAAGTGGCAGGGTGCTTTTTCAATGTCGGACCGATGATATTTTTTTTCTATTTGAATGGTTAAGAAAATCTTCAACGCTGTTCTCCAGAACCAAGGAAACTATTTATAACTCTAAAGAGGATTTTTTAAGATCTTGCTGGTATAAAAAAAACACAAATGCTTTAAAAAAAAGTACTTATTTTTTCTTACAGCAGGGTTTACAATTCGATATGCTTGTTTGTATCAGAACGGAAACTTTAACTTATACGACGTTTGTAACAGTAAATTGATACTTTTTTTTAAAGCTTAAAGAGACATAATGAATGGGTTGATGGATTGATTTGTGGAAACGACCAGCTGCAAATGCTACATCAATCTCAGTTGTGGGGAGAAATGCACTAGTATAATAACACTGTACTAAATTGTAAGCAGCATTACTTTTTGTACTTCAAAATACGAAAAAAAACTCGATGTAATTCAATGGCATCATAATTATTAGAATGAACTCTAAACCAGAATAAATAATCTAATGATCATATCGATCAAAGCGGTACTTTTTCTCAACCCAAGCTTAAGTACCAATATTGGTGTGGACTTGGAAAAAGTTAGTTTAGTTTATGCTTATTTGTGATCTTTTCTCATTTAAATCAAGAGAATAATTGAATAACTATTTTGTTAAATAAAACTTAAGCCAAGGCGTGTGTTTCCAATGTTATACATTCGTATGATTTGAAAATACACGAGTATGCACGTACATGTACATGTATTTTAATAGAATGGTTATGATTACAATGGAAAATGACTAATAATAAAAATAAAGAAATAGTATCAAGTATCCCTCAATAGGTTGTAAATATGTCACTTGTGTGTAAATGAATGAATTTTCCCGACTGTGATATGGTCCATCTTTTAGCACTACAGGGTTCCTTAAAAGGAAAACCGTATATGTTAATTTCAAAATTGATCTAATAACGCTAATTGGGTATAATAAAATCCAGACGTTCTAAAGAGATTTTAAAATAATATAAACATGTACAAAGCATGTCAATTATACGCTAGCCAAGAATATGGCAGATAAAGACATCGGGATTATTTCTATAAATAAACATGCAGTTTGTATTCATGAAAATAAGTTAAACTTTGAAAAAGGAAAACAATTTAAAAGTTTACATGCTAGAAAATTAAAGAAGAAATTAAAACAGTAGCATTGTATCTTAATTCTGTTGAGGATAAACACCATTTCATATTTAAAAGTAGAATTCACACGTTTACAAGCTTATTAACTAGAAATATGTTGAAATTATATACAGTATAAGTATTTGTAAAAAAAAAACATGCATTCTCGTTTCCCCGCTTCTGATATACAGCAGAATTCATAAATTTGATGCAAAGCAAATGATTTAACCTTTAAATTGGATATATAATCTCTGTATTTCGTGTTTCAACAAGAATAAAAATGACCAACATTAATGGGAAAAAAATACATCAATTTCCATAATCTTCCTTCTACTATATTAATCTGATTATGTATATATGAAAATATGAAAATATTTATTCAATTCAGAATAGTAATAGAAAATCGTTGTCCTTTTTGTTTTCCAATCTTGACTTTATCCTATTTAAAGATATAATGGTCTCAAGAAATATTTCCATGCAGTACATGTATTTGTTCCAATCGAGGCTTCAAATTTTTAAAACATTTTCTTATCAAGATTTATAACATTTAATTATTTCAAATTTATAAAATTTTGTTGCTGAATGGTGTAAATTTTAATCGCCGATATCGAAATCTACCTCTAATTTTACTCATCTGCATTAAGTACAAGTAGGGACTTCCCTTTAAGCACCGACGCTTGGTGCTTTCCGCAGATAAGTTATATTAAATATCCTTTGTGAGATAATATTTGTTATTTGCAGTATACCTCATAGTCAAATGTGCAAGTGCTTAACTTGGTTTTTTTTGGCATTTTCTTTATATTTTCTCCCCACAAACTACTCATGTCTCTTGTTTGTCTTTTCAAAGTGAAAATACACTTACCGGGTGCACTTGAGTCACTGATGTCAACAATAATCATAATAATACATTGCTACTTTTATTTTATTATTTTTATAACACTTCTTACATATATTTTATTGTCAGTGTTCTGCATATGTTATTGTTTATAATATTATTGTCTGTATGCTATATGCCCTCTTGGGGCCCTAATTTGGTAAATAAAAATATTATATTCTATTCTATTCTATATTATAAGTATATAATTGACCAATGTGGACCTTATTTTCGCAATTCCATAGATTGCTTTATGTACATGTAGTTTACAACACTAGACTTTGTTAGTCTTGTATTATTTTAATTTTAGTTTCTTGTGTACAATTTAGAAATTAGTATGGCGTTCATTATCACTGAACTAGTATATACATGTATTTGTTTAGGGGCCAGCTGAAGGACGCCTCCGAGTGCGGAAATTTCTCGCAACATTGAAGACCTGTTGGTGACATTCTGCTGTTGGTTTTTTTATGGTCAGGTTGTTGTCTCTTTGACACATTTCCCATTTCCATTTTCCATTTTAAATATCTTTTTCATTCCGATGTAACTCGATTAAAAGTAAAAGTGTGTTAAAAAATTTAGAAATCGGGAGAAATGCCATTCGGTATCGTGTTTCTTGATATTAGTACACAGTTGTGCAAAGCTCTGATTCCTTTCAAGGATTTGGCTATACTTTTTGGACCTTTTGGATTATAGCTCTTCATCTTTTATATAAGCTTTGGTTTCAAATATTTTGGCCACGAGCAACACTCAATACATGTGTTGTCGAAATGCGCATCTGGTGCAAGAAAATTGGTACCGTTAATTTTATTTGGAATACGAAGAAAAATTGCCCACTTGCAGGGGAACACGAAACTGCAATGAAAATGAAAAAAAAATAAAGAATAGAAAGAGAAAAAGATAGGCTAACAGTTTTTAAAAGAAATAAAGAATAGTGGGCCTCTAGAATATGAAGAATAGAGAATAGCATGCAAAATTTGTATAGAATACAGAAAACTATGGCGTAAATAATATTAAGAATTAAAGAACACCCACCGATCCCTCCTCGAGACCCTCTTTTATCATATATATTTTACTTTTGATCCTTCTCGGAACGCTCGGTTATTTTTTTAATTTGATCTACTTGAATCGTTTTTGAATTATCATAGCAAACGATGAGTGTCAACATTTTTTTTTACTGAAAAATTGTAATAGTGGTCAGGGGCATCCCAATATTTATCTTAGTTGATGAAAATAGCAACTTCAGTTTTTTTCGAGCGCATAACTTGTCCTAACAAACTAGACCCTAATAAGTTGATGCATCACAGGAAAGCAGTATTTTACAGACCCCCCCCCCCATAAAAAAAAACGAACAAAAAACAACATCCCCCACACACACAAAATTACAATAAAAAAAACGCTATTGCTAGTACAAATGTATCTGGACAATGACATGCGATCCCCAATGCTAGTAAATACGGGTCTAGTACTAGTCCATAACTTGTGTGCATTGTTTAGTTGATACACTCGTGAAATGAGTGTGCGTCTCTTGCCAAAAGCAATTCACGTCAACATTTCTTTTTACATTTGAGTCCCATTATATTTTTGTAGCATTCTTTACAATGATTATTAATTTATGAATTAACACTTTGAATAGTTATTTGAATATATAGGCATTTGCATTAATAGATTCTGCCAGATATGCAACTTCCATAATTAACTAATTAAAAATTATAGTAATTAAATTCTACAGGTCACGCTTGGTACCGAAAGGACTAAAACTTCAATGGATAAGCCTACCCGGCCACGTCCACTTGTATTTTTTCTATCTGATGAGTTAAGCCTTTTTCAACTGATTTTTATAGTTCGTTCTTATGTTATACTGTTATACCACTGTCCCAGGTCAGGGGAGGGTTGAGATCTCGCTAACATGTTTAACCGCGCCACATTATGTATGTATGTGCCTGTAATTCAGTGATTGTCGTTTGCTTATGTGTTACATATTTGTTTTTCGTTCATTTTTTTTTTTACATAAATAGGGCCGTTAGTTTTCTCTTTTAAATTGTTTTATATTGTCTTATCGGGGCCCTTTTATAGCTGACTATGCGGTATGGGCTTTGCTCATTGTTGAAGGTCGTACGGTGACCTATAGTTGTTAGTGTTTGTGTCATTTTGGTCTTTTGTGGATAGTTGTCTCATTGGCAATCATACCACATCTTCTTTTTTTATATTTAAATTGAAGTTCAACCTGAATAGGTATTACAACATCGTTAACGGAGAAGTTGTATGTAAAAAAAAAGATGTTGTATGATAGCCAATGGGACGAATACTTTTTATCCACCAGGTACCGAAGCATGATGCGAGTTAAAGATTGTAAAATCAGAAATGTGCCTTGATATATTCACAGAGGCTTGTCACTTGTTTGTTTATCTTTTTATTGGAAAATATTCTTTAATATTTCAACTTATTTAGAGTTTTAAACATTTATCAATGCGATTTGAATATAACGATAGTTCATGTATTTTGCCCCTCTGTCCCTTTTCCCGCCTGAATGGAAAGCAAGTACAATTCAATTCAATTCAATTCAATTCAATTCAAAGTTTTATTGCCATATAAACTTTACAGTTTGTGACATAATGTAACAACAACAAAAACAAATAAATACAATAACTAAGTAACTCAATATATATACACAAATTCAGGTAAATATTAAAGGGTCCCCTGTCCTCAGTTCCATTGACTTTTTTATAAAGGATCCTAGTTTATTCACTTGTGTTGGTGTTGATGGGTTAAGTATATATATAACTGTGTCATTGTCAGTGAGATTAGCAAATGAATTACTTTGTCTGTTAATGCAATGATACATGTGTCCGACTCCACTGTTAAAGTACAAATGATACATGTAGTTATTTTACGACTTTGCGTAAAATATTTCTAAGAACGAAAAGAAGTGCAAGATATTCCATTGTTCAAACACGAATCATATAACTGTAATTTCCGCTAAAACTATAAGTCTAGACTTCGCCTTGCTGTACAGGGTACAATTGCCTTTTACTTTTAAAGATATGTTTTCCATGTTTTTTTTATAAGATAGGTCTTTGTACCTTCTGTTTGAGTAAGTTACATGTACTTGTTTTGTGACTGTCATTTGTTTTTTGTGTTGTGTGTATAGTATATTTTGTGTAGACCCATAAGTTTATGAGATGCTGATCCAAGCCTAAAAAATGTTTTTATAACATTTCTTTTGTTTGAAATTTGCCAGAGAGAGTCAAAAGATTGAAGAGTAATTATAATATGTATTTGTCGTTTACACATCTTCTTGAATTATGTTAAAACAAAATGACTTTGTCACATCAATTCTTGTTATTTCAATTAAAAAAGTGTGCAAAGTATATGTTAAATGTAATTATTGACCAAAAAATCAAAAAAATTAAAAATTAAAACTTATTTGATCATGACAGACAAAATACGATTCCTGTCAAAGTACATATGAAAGCTGTAAAATTTTAGGATAGAATAGGCGATAAATGAGATATCGAATGACTGATAGTTAAATAACTTATTTTAGTTTTGCGTATTTAAAAACAACACAATCAAATTACAACGGGAGCATTGTTTTAGGACAATGTATAATGTAATTAATCATACAGATATGATAATTGTTTGTGCCTTATATTGATGGATATTGATACTAGCAGTGGTCTTCTATTGATCTTTTCGGACCAGATCTTTCTGTAAAAGGTGATAATTGTCACATTTCACTACTGATAAACCCTGTTGATCGGAGGAAGGGCGACATCTCGTCGATGGAATGATATTATCTATCGACTTTGTTTGATTTCATTGGTAAATTGTGTGTCATTTATGACACGTGACTCGCTGGTTCTTTGTTTGTAATGTTTAACGTTCATCCTCACACACAATACAGTTTTTGCAGACAGAGCTTCATGTAGCACACGGAGTTCAACATCTCGTGACTGGACTAAACGGATAAGGAAAACAAATATTACAAAAGTTAAATATTCGTCAATAGATTTAACGTTTTTAAGTAGTTGTGCAAACTAGCCGATTCTTAAAAAAACATTCTCTCAAGATGTGTTTTGTGTTAAATATTATGAAGGAATATTTCTATTTCAGAAACTTGGACTTTTTATAAAAACTTGATAAATCGATCGATAACCTTTCGAATGGTACCGATTTAAATTTGATACTGAGGCCGTATATCTAGTATTGTTATAACCCGAATAATGTCAGTCGTTATATTCCGCTGATCTCTGTCTTATCTCCGATTGCTACGATAGGCTATAGGCCGCTAGAGGGCGCATAATTATTCGAGTTACATGTAGTATTGTTAAGGCTTAATATGTATATAGTTTATATACTCTGCAGTAACATATATAATACATATTGTAGTATTATATGTCTCTTTAAAAATATATATATATGTTTTATAAACAGAGTGAATTATGACTCGTGCAATTCCAGAAGTTTCAAAGCGATACTCGAGGAAACGATCGTTCTATGCGAATGAACCATCCTAACTTACGCGAGTTACAAGATTTTGATGGATAAAGAAATTTACGCAGTACATCAAACAGAGCTCGAGAAGAGATCAAGAACCGATCATGTAGATCCGACTTTTTTTTTTTTTTATTAAAACGAAATTATTAAAATACATGTATAATAAATGATATTACCAATATGCCAACACCAATCCCAAATCAGCTATATTTGTCAATATAATCTGCATCTTTCAAATATATCAGCAAATTAAAAGCAAATATATCTATTTACCATACATTTCTAGCTGTCTGAAATATCTTTCTTTATCATTTCTTTGCATATGTATTCAAATTTACATATGCCCAATATATTTACACATACATTTCTAGCTGTCTGAAATATCTTTCTTTATCATTTATTTGCATATGTATTCAAAGTTTCATATGCCCAATATATTTACACATGTCATTGATATTATCATTTGACCACATTTCTCAGTTAAACAAATTGTCTACAAATCTATGTATTTACCATACATTTCGGAATATGTTCAAAGGCTTTTGATATGTTTTGATTTGACATACATTTCAGCCGACAATAAAGACTAACAAAATTATTTCTTTACAATACATTTGACAGGTCTCTGCAGATTAAAGGAAATGATGCTTTACGCCCCTCTATAAAGTTCTCGTTTTGAATTGGTTTACATACCAGGAAAATGTAGATGCACCTTACACTTTATAACCCCTATAAAATCATTTGAATGATGATACTTTGATACCTGGACAAAGAAACACATTTGCGAATAGATTTACGTCATAGAAAAATACATGACAAAGATTTCCATTTGCAGAGGTATACAAATACATAAGTTTGAAAAAGTTTTGCGACGGTCATAAATATAAATAAATTCTAAACTTCAAAATGGTTTGATTAGGTGTTTATATATTTTATAAACCGTGGTCTCTCATAACCGCCCATAGGAGGTATAGTACAAGAAATATTGATATTTACAGCATGTAAAGACAAGATAAACTAAATGCAGCGGTTTATAAATATATGTAAATGTCGGTCTCTGAAAACATTTACATAACATTTGCATACCTCTTCAAATCCGGGATTTCGTGTAGTGTGTTTGTATAGTTTTTTTAAAACTTGATTTAAGGGTGCCTCCTTGAGAATAGTTATGCCAAAGTGGAGACTATACAGTCAACTTCAGTTACAATTGTCTTAGGATATTAATTAATTATTATAGTCTCATATCTTTCAAATGTATGTTAATGTTACATTAATACAATATATATATCATAAGTTAGTAACCTGAACTTCTATCAATCTGTTTAACAGCTTCTCTTGTTGTCAATCCTATTAATGCATCCAGTATATCATTTATACTAAAGTGAAGATGGTCTGAAATTATCAATAAATTCTTTATTAGATTCCTCACTTAAGTTCTATCTTCTAACATCTTGTACCTGCAAGATACCCTATAGCTAGCTCTAACTTTTGAACGAAAATTGCCATGTATTCATCAATTAATCATAAGCTAAGTCTTCAAAACTTATTAAAGAGTTTGTTCTGGAGTTGAGCTGTGACACCACCTTCCAAGGTAAGGGGATAGCTGAGTGCTCATAAACATGTTTTACCCACCATATTTTAATTATACCAAAGTAGTGAAATTGTAATCCAGAACTTTGTAGTTTTGTTGTTTTTGGTCTGTCATTTATGTTTTTTATTGTTTTGTTCTTAATCTGGTCCTTAAAACTGTTTCACATTTTTTCATGGTGGGGCTTTAAATATCTGAATATCAGGTGCAAGTTTTGCTCATGTGGAAGGCCATATGATGACCTACAGTTGCTTGGTTTTTCGCCTGTGGTGAATGGTTGTCTCATTGGCAATCATAACACATTTCTTTATTTTATTCAAATGGTGGAGCAAACAAGTCATTATAAAGCTTGGTATCAACACAAAAGGAGCTTGGGTTAATGGCTGTTAAGAAAAATGAAACAACAAATGTGATATAAAGATGGATTCAAACATGAAAAGATAGCAATATATAAAAATAAGGAGATGCGGCATGATTGCTGAAGATACAGCTACATGTATCCATCAAAGTCCAAATTTAGTATATGATGTTCTTTCTACCAATTGACATATCTGAACAATTTGCTCTATTAATTGATTGGTCTTTAATATTCTGAGGCCAACATGACTGATACAAGCATTATTTGAGATACAGTAAAAAGTTTTTATATATCATTCTTCCCTTGGTTGACAAATATTCATTGATTTAGAGGGTAAAAATAGAGTTCAAACAGAGATAAAATGTTTCTCTGAAAATTTATCAATATCTATTTACTGTGGATTGATTTATATTCGTTGGATACCAATTTTCGTGGATTTTGTGGGAACAGAAGAACCACAGATATAAATGCTAAATGAATAACAAATTTTTGAAAGGAATGTATGCAGTCTTTACCAAAACCACGAAATTAAATATCCAAGGAATATGCATGTTTTCCTCAATCCACGAAAAATTGGTACCCACAAAAATAAATGAATCCAAAGTATCTCTTATCTTTCATGTCTTTGTCTTAATATTGGTGCTTTTTTCAACATGTTCAATAGATTTATAATTTACTATAGTGTCTTAAAAGTAGCATGTATACAAACCTGGTCTTCTTTGTCTCAGCAGCGTCAGGGCATCTCTTACTTGATTCTGTGTATATCCCATATCAAGAGATTGTTGTACAGCTGTTATTAATAAATCATCTGTCCAAGTATAAAAGACAGATTCAATACAACATACAGTGAGGGCCTGGGGTTAAATTATATAATAGAAGACTTTCTAATTCGATGCATTTCTGTCTATCTTTGGTTTTAGTGAACATCATTTGTTTGTTTAGGGGCATCACGTCTGTTGAGTGATTGGTTTGAAAAATATGATGCTATAATGCACAAATAATTCTGCAAATTGAATTCTCATAATTGAAAATCAGCAGCACTGTTATAAGGAAATTGCGATTAAGTACTTATGAAACAAACATTATTTCTAGTTTATCCTGCAAAATGACAACCACTATTATAAAACACTTGATGAACATTAAAAGATCAGGGATACAGGCCATCCCCTCTATCTGGTGAATTATTTCTTAAAGCACTCATGATTGATAAAAAATTTTCGGTGAAGGACATCACTCAAAAGTGGTATATTGTCACTTATTTACTGACATATTGTACAGGTCAAATATTTTGAAGGTAGAGTTATCTCCCTTTGTCATTCATATTTTTTTAAAACTTATATTAGTATATAATGAACATCATATTTTCTTCAATTTCTCTTGACAGAGTGATTGATTGTCTGTCTTAAAAAGATGTATTTAATATCCACAAAAGTATTTTCATTCACAATGAAAATCTTCATTGTCTGTTACTTTTCAAATTATTGACTTCAGTTATCTCTGTGCACAGAAAATTCTTCTTTTTTTTTCATGAGATTTTTTATCAGATTAAAAAATATGTTACCATAACAGAACTAGAGGCTCTCAAGAGCCTGTGTCGCTCACCTGTTAATGTGTTTACTGATGTCGGCCATCTTCGTTGGTAGGCGGGGTCATTAGACACTTTAAAAAAAAAAGATACCCTAGTATTATGATTGTGGCAAAGTTTGGTTAAATTTGGCCAAGTAGTTTTAGAAATGATTTTTATACAAGTTACAAAAATGACGAAAAGTTGTTCAATATTGACTATAAAGGGCAATAACTCCTTAAGGGGTCCTCTAACAATTTTGATCATGCTGACTTATTTGTAGATCTTACTTTGCTGAACATTATTGCTGTTTACAGTTTATCTCTATCTATAATAGTATTCAAGATAATAACCAAAAACTGCAAAATTTCCTTAAAATCACAAATTTTAAGGCAGCAACCCGACAACAGGTTGTCCGATTCAATTGAAAATTTGTGAGGGGATATATCTTATTCTGATGGACATTAAAATCTTGAAAGATTTGCCCTAAATGTATTAGTTTCAAAGATATAAAGCAAAAACTGCATTTCACCACTATGTTCTAATTTTAGCCATGTCGGCCATTTTGTTTGGTAGGCTGGGTCATCGGACACATTTTATAAACTATAAACCACAATGATAATTGTGGCCAAGTTTGGTTAAATTTGGTAAAGTAGTTTCAGAGAAGAAGATTTTTAGAAAAGTAACAAAAAATGACGAAATGTTGTTAATAATTGACTATAAAGGGCAATAACTTCTTATGGGGTTGACTGACTATTTTGGTCATTTGACTTATTTGTAGGTCTTACTTTGCTGAACATTATTGCAGTTTACAGTTTATCTCTATCTATAATAGTATTCAAGATAATAACCAAATAGAGGCTCTAAAGAGCCTGTGTCGCTCACCTTGGTATATGTGAATTAAACAAAGGAAGCAGACAGTTCATGACAAAATTGTGTTAAGTTGATTGTGATGTGTTTGTACATCTTACTTTACTGAAAATTCTTGCTGCTTACAATTAACTCTATCTATAATGAACTTGTCCGTGTAGTTTCAGTGGAAAATGTTAGTAAAAATTTACAAATTTTATGAAAATTGTTAAAAATTGATTATAAAGGACAATAACTTCTTATGGGGGCAATTGAACATTTTGGTCATTCTGACTTATTTTTGAGTCTTAAATTGCTGTACATTATTGCTGTTTACAGTTTATCTCTATCTTTAATAATATTCAAGATAATAACCCAAAACAGCAAAATTTCCTTAAAATTACCAATTTAGGGGCAGCACTCTAACAACTAGTTGTCCCATTCATCTTAAAATTTCAGGGCAGATAGATCTTGACCATATAAACAATTTTACCACTTGTCAGATTTGCTCTAAATGCTTTGGTTTTTGAGTAATAACCAAATACTGCATTTAACCTCCATGTTCTATTTTAAGCCGTGGCAGCCATCTTGGTTGATTGGCCGGGTCAAAAAACACAACTTTTAAACAAGATACATCAATGATGATTGTGGCCAAGTTTGGATTAATTTGGCCCGGTAGTTTCAGAGGAGAAGATTTTTGTAAAAGATCATGGATATTTACGAAAAATTGTTAAAAATTGACTATAAAGGGCAATAACTCCTAAAGGGGTCAACTGACCATTTTGGTCATGTTGACTTATTTGTAAATCTTACTTTGCTGAACATTATTGCTGTTTACAGTTTATCTCCATCTATAATAATATTCAAGATAATAACCAAAAACAGTAAAATTTCCTTAAAATTACCAATTTAGGGACAGCAACCCAACAATGGGTTGTCTGATTGATCTAAAAAGTTCAGGGCAGATAGATCTTCACCTGATAAACAATTTTACCCCATGTCAGATTTGCTCTAAATGCTTTGGTTTTTGAGTTATAAGCCAAAAACTGCATTTTACCCCTATGTTCTATTTTTAGCCATGGCGGCCATCTTGGTAGGTTTGACGGGTCACGCCACACGTTTCTTAAACTACATACCCCAAGGATGATTGTGGCCAAGTTTGGTAGAATTTGGCCAAGTAGTTTCAGAGGAAAAGATTTTTGTAAAAGTTTACGGACGACGGACGACGGACGCCAAGTGATGAGAAAAGCTCACTTGACCTTTCAGGTCAGGTGAGCTAAAAAGTAAAAGCACGATATGAGAATAAAAAAACTGACATTCATCTGACGTACAGTAACTATGCAACGACAGTTACACACAATTTTGAAAACCAAAGTGAAGATTTGTTCAATCAATTCGAATATTGCATAAATGTTTTGTTGCATTTAATTAATGCATTGTCATTCTCTAAACAGACAGATCTAGAGAGGCATACAAGTGAACAGAAAGACGGACAAGGATGTATCATAACACATCTCGACTATGCAGGGCAAATAAAAAAAAACAACAAAAACAAGCATTCTGAGAAAACTGAATGTCAATGCATAGACCACTATTGGTTAAAAAATCATTTAACTGGGAAATAATGCTAACTGAATTGGTAATGTTTGATGTTTTCCAAATTAAATAAATGCTCCACAGGACTGCATAGGTCTAACTCTGAAATTGGGGCAAGTATATACACAACATTCAATTTTGGCAGGGCTCTAAATTCAAATGTTGATTACACATTTGACACAGCATACAGTCTACAGTCGTGGTGGACATTTCGACGTGCTCACAGTGAGCATTGGAATTGGGTGGACATATTTTGTCTATGCCCACCAATGGGTCCATTTGTTCGCTTTGGAGATTCCATATATCGTCAAGTTATTGGAATTCCAATGGGGACTTACGGTGCACCACTTGTTGCGGACCTGTTTTGTACTGTTATGAGTTACAATTTATGACTAAAATGAGCAAATACCCATCTGATGCAAAAATTTAACAATACTTTTAGATATTTGGATGATATATTGGCCCTCAATCATGTCAATAATGCCGACTTCAGTATGTATACTAAAGAAATTTATCCTGTTGAACTTACTTTGAATAAAGCTAAAAATAACAATGACCACTGCCCTTTCCTCGATCTTGATATCTATATCAATAACGGGAAGCTTAATATTGATTCACTTATAGGGTCTTTGCATCAGAATTAAACACATTTATTATAAAACCAGTTGTTGGCATGACACGGGTTATGTTCTTCTCATATATTTTATGATGGTATAATACTAAACCCCTAACGGGAGGGAATTTTCTTGATATTCAAATGATGAAGACATAATCTTTCAATAAGTTTAATTGAGGTCTGGAGCTGGCATGTCAGTAACTGCTAGTAGTCTTTTGTTATTTTTGTATTATTGTCATTTTGTTTATTTTCTTTTGTTACATCTTCTAACATCGGACTCGGACTTCTCTAAAACTGAATTTTACTGTGCGTACTATTGTGCGTTTGTTGTTTCTACATTGGCTAGATTTATAAGGGAGGGTTGAGATCTCAAAAAACATGTGTCATATTTCCTATAAAGTCACTGTGGTCTTATTCTTATGATAAAGGAGATGTGAGATATACAGCAATGCCTTGTGACATATTTCCTTTAAAGTCACTGTGGTCTTATTCCTATAATACAGGAGATGTGTGATATACAGCAATGCCTTGTGACATATTTCCTTTAAAGTCACCGTGGTCTTATTCTTCTGATAAAGGAGATGTGTGATATACAGCAATGCCTTGTGACATATTTCCTATAAAGTCACAGTGGTCTTATTATTATGATAAAGGAGATGCATGTGTGATATACAGCATTACCTTGTGACATATTTCCTATAAAGTCACATTGGTCTTATTCTTATGATACAGGAGATGTGTGATATACAGCAATGACTTGTGACATATTTCCTATAAAGACACCGTGGTCTTATTCTTATGATACAGGAGATGTGTGTTATACAGCAATGCCTTGTGACATATTTCCTATAAAGACATCGTGGTCTTATTCTTATGATAAAGGAGATGTGTGTTATACAGCAATGCCTTGTGACATATTACCTATAGAGTCACCATGGTCTTATTCTTATGATACAAGAGATGTGTGATATACAGCAAGACCTTTTGGCATATTTCCAATAAAGTCACACTGGTCTTATTCTTATGATACAGGAGATGTGTGATATAAAGCAATGCCTTGTGACATATTTCCTATCAAGCCACAGTGGGCTTATAGCCATAATTAGAAGTTTGCTGCCAGCGATCTCTCTGTCATCAAAACAATAAATTAGTATGTTAATGTTTTAATCTGTCAGAGTGTTGATATGTTGAAATGTCAACTTGTTCATGTTTGCGTATGTTAATGTGTTGATCTGTTTATGAGTTGATACGTCAATGTGTTGCTGTTTGAGTATGTCAATGTGTTGCTGTTTGAGTCTGTCAATGTGCTAATTTGTAAGTGTGTCAATATGGCAATGTGTTGATATATGTATCTGTTAATGTGTTGAAATTTCAGTTTGTCGATATGTCTGTGTTAATGAATGCATCTGTTTGAGTCTGTTAATGTGTTGACATGTCAGTGTGTCAATATGTTAATGTGTTAATGTAGGAGTCGGTTAATATGTCTATTTATTATACAGTACTTCACGTTAAAATGCCATATTTTGATTGGCCAATACCAGGGTGTTAATTTACTTTATCACATGACTGAGTGGGGGACAATTGTTTTGAATGCCACCCTCTCGTCCAGACCAATCAAAAATCAATTATTTAAAAGACAATGAATTGAATTTACATCAAGTTATTAAAGACAATGCTTAAGTTCTATTTTTTGGCTTAGATTCTATTATTTAACTGTAAAAAAAAGGGTGATAGATTGGTACCCATCGAAAAAGTATTGTCAACCTTGGCTTTGCAGCGGTTGACAATGTTTTCTTGGGGTACCAATCTGCTCTATCACCCTCTCAGCTATGTTTTATGTATATACTGTCAGTGTTTCGATATGCCAATGTGTTAAATCTGTTTGAGTGTCTACTTGTCTATGTGTTGATCTGTCAGTGTGATGATGTAGAAGTCTGTTAATGTGTTGATCTGTCAGTGTGATGATGTAGAAGTATGTTTATATGTTGATCTGTCAGTGTGATGATGTAAAAGTCTGTTAATGTGTTGATCTGTCAGTGTGATGATGTATAAGTCTGTTAATGTGTTGATCTGTCAGTGTTATGATGTACAAGTCTGTTAATGTGTTGATCTGTCAGTGTTATGATGTACAAGTCTGTTAATGTGTTGATCTGTCAGTGTAATGATGTATACATCTGTTAATGTGTTGATATGTCAGCGTGATGATGTAGAAGTCTGTTAATGTGTTGATCTGTCAGTGTGATGATGTAGAAGTCTGTTAATCTGTTGATCTGTCAGTATGATGATGTAGAAGTCTGTTGATGTGTTGATCTGTCAGTGTGATGATGTAAAAGTTTGTTGATATGTTGATCTCTCAGTGTGATGATGTAAAAGTTTGTTGATATGTTGATCTCTCAGTGTGATGATGTAAAAGTATGTTAATGTGTTGATCTGTCAGTGTGATGATGTATAAATCTGTTAATGTGTTGATCTGTCAGTGTGATGATGTAGAAGTCTGTTAATGTGTTGTTCTGTCAGTGTGATGATGTAGAAGTCTGTTAATGTGTTGATCTGTCAGTGTGATGATGTAGAAGTCTGTTAATGTGTTGATCTGTCAGTGTTATGATGTAGAAGTCTGTTAATGTGTTGATCTGTCAGTGTGATGATGTAGAAGTATGTTAATGTGTTAATCTGTCAGTGTGATGATGTAGAAGTCTGTTAATGTGTTGATCTGTCAGTGTGATGATGTAGAAGTCTGTTAATGTGTTGATCTGTCAGTGTGATGATGTAGAAGTCTGTTAATGTGTTGATCAGTCAGTGTGATGATGTAGAAGTCTGTTAATGTGTTGATCTGTCAGTGGTATGATGTAGAAGTCTGTTAATGTTTTGATCTGTCAGTGATATGATGTTTCAGTCTATTAATGTGTTAATCTGTCAGTGTTAAAATATGTCAATGTGTTGATATATGAATCTGTTAATGTGTTGAAATGTCAATTTGACAATATGTTTATGTGTTGATGAATCCATCTGTTAATGTGTTGATGTATGAGCCTGTTTATGTGTCGATATGTCAATGTGTTGATGTATAAATCTGGTAATGTGTTGCCTTTTACAACTAATTTTTATAGTTCGTTCTTATGTTGTACCGTAACACAACTGTCCAAGGTTAGGGGAGGTTTGGGACCCCGCTTACATGTTTAACCCTGCCATATGCTGTATGTATGTGCCTGTCCAAAGTCAGGATCCTGTAATTCAGTGGTTGTCGTTTGTTGATGTGTTACATATTTGTTTTTCGTTCATTTTTTTGTACAATTTTAGGCTGTTAGTTTTCTCGTTTGAATTGAATTACATTTGTCACTTCAGGGCCTTTTATAGCTGACTATGCGGGATGGGCTTTGCTTATTGTTGAAGGTTGTACAGTGATCTATAGTTGTTAATTTCTGTGTCATTTGGTCTCTTATGAAGAGTTGTCTCATTGGCAATCATACCACATCTTGTTTTTTATATGAACTGTCAGTGTGTCAACATGGCAATGTATCAATATATTAGTCTGCTTTTGTGTTGATCTGTCAATTTGTCGATATGTCAATGTGTAGATCTCTCAATGTGTCAATGTGTAAAAAGCTTTAGAATTGTCAATGTATCAATATGTCAGTTTGTTAATGTGTCAACTAGTCATTGTGTCGATATGTCTATGCGTCAATGTTTGAATTTGATTCTCTTTTGATACCTCAATTTTGATATGATGATCTGCCAATTGATTAATATGTCGATTTGTTAATAGGTCAATTGGTCATTGTGTCTATCCTTCTATAGGTCAACTGGTCAAGGTGTCTATCCGTCTATAGGTCAACTGGTCAATGAGTCTATCCGTCTATAGGTCAACTGGTCAATGTGTCTATCCGTCTATAGGTCAACTGGTCAATGTGTCTATCCGTCTATAGGTCAACTGGTCAATGTGTCTATCCGTCTATAGGTCAACTGGTCAATGTGTCTATCCGTCTATAGGTCAACTGGTCAATGTGTCTATCCGTCTATAGGTCAATGTATTAATATGCAAAAAACTACTTATTCTGTAAAATCCAGTTGAGCCGATGGCTGGATTTGGTTGTCAACTGAACAGGTTGAGAATGCTATATAAATCGGGTGAGAATGAATTTAAGGTTATTGTGATCTGTAATCAACAGGTTCAGGAGAGAATAAATCGGATGAGAATGAGAGAAGCTTATTTTTAAGTTAATATGATCTGTAATCAATCAATCTGCATCAATAGCCTACGTACTTTTCCTATTATTTTTTTATTTTTTATTTTAACATTATATGCAGATATCAAGGTTTCCATATATTAGAAATAAGTAACAATTATCATTCCAGTTTCCATATATTAGAAATAAGAAACTATACATCATTCCAGCCAGTATAAATAATAATTAACATTAGATGATTGCCTTGTGTGATGAACCAGTAGGAATGATAGTACCGTCATTGTAATTATATATATAAGCATGCGCAGACATCAAGGTTTCCATATATTAGAAATAAGTAATTTATATTTCAGCCAGAATCTGAATAATTAAAATTAGATGATTACCTCCAACTACCTGTGATTGGGCGTCAGGAGTAACTTCTGGGGAGGTCTTTGACATGACAGTCTACAAAAGAAAAACATGTAATAAACTATAATGCCTTATGTGAAAACTTGTCAAATAGCTTCATTGAAGGCTGTAATATGACCTATCGTTTTTAAATTATGTGTAATTTGGCGATTAGGATCATCAATCTGTAATAAACTATCATGCCTCATGTGAAAACTTGTCAAATAGCTTCATTGAAGGACGTAGAGTGACCTATCGTTTTTAAATTCTGTGTAATTTGGCGATTGAGATCATCAATCTGTAATAAACTATCATGCCTCATGTGAAAACTTGTCAAATAGCTTCATTGAAGGACATAGAGTGACCTATCGTTGTTAAATTCTGTGTAGTTTGGTGATTGGGATCATCAATCTGTAATAAACTAACATGCCTCATGTGAAAACGTGTCAAATAGCTTCATTGAAGGACATAGAGTGACCTATCGTTTTTAAATTATGTGTAATTTGGCGATTGGGATCATCAATCTGTAATAAACTAACATGCCTCATGAGAAAACTTGGCAAATAGCTTCATTGAAGGACATAGAGTGACCTATCGTTTTTAAATTATGTGTAATTTGGCGATTGGGATCATCAATCTGTAATAAACTAACATGCCTCATGTGAAAACTTGGCAAATAGCTTCATTGAAGGACATAGATTGACCTATCGTTTTTAAATTATGTGTAATTTGGCGATTAGGATCATCAATTTGTAATAAACTATCATGCCTCATGTGAAAACTTGTCAAATAGCTTCATTGAAGGACATAGAGTGACCTATCGTTTTTAAATTATGTGTAATTTGGCGATTAGGATCATCAATTTGTAATAAACTATCATGCCTCATGTGAAAACTTGTCAAATAGCTTCATTGAAGGACATAGATTGACCTATCGTTTTTAAATTATGTGTAATTTGGTGATTGGGATCATCAATCTCTAATAAACTATCATGCCTCATGTGAAAACTTGACAAATAGCTTCATTGAAGGAAGAAGAGTGACCTATCGTTTTTAAATTATGTGTAATTTGGTGATTGGGATCATCAATCTGTAATAAACTATCATGATTCATGTCTGAAAAGTTGTCAAATAGCTTCATTGAAGGACATAGAGTGACCTATCGTTTTTAAATTATGTGTAATTTGGCGATTAGGATCATCAATTTGTAATAAACTATCATGCCTCATGTGAAAAGTTGTCAAATAGCTTCATTGAAGGACATAGAGTGACCTATCGTTTTTAAATTATGTGTAATTTGGCGATTAGGATCATCAATTTGTAATAAACTATCATGCCTCATGTGAAAAGTTGTCAAATATTTCACTGAAAGACATAGAGTGACCTATCATTTTTAAATTATGTGTAATTTGGCGATTAGGATCATCAATCTGAAATAAACTATCATGACTCATGTCTGAAAACTTGGCAAATAGCTTCATTGAAGGCCGTAATATGACAACTTTTACTAAATTTTTGTAATGTCCTGACCTTTTTCAGATAATTTATATTTTTTTTTTGGATTTCTTTCAGGAGCAGCTATTGCCAAGTTCAGAAACAGTAGTGTTATCAACCATAATCATAATGGAGAAAATGCATAATTTCTTAAAGTATGTGTTATTATATTTGTTTTTATTTCTCCCATTGTTTAATTGCAAATAAAAGCACAAATTCAGCTTTTAGGCTGTTTTCTTATTTTTGTGATTCCATGTTTATTGATTCAAAGGTATCAGATCACCAATTCAAAATTCCAAACTATTCCAACATTTTTTTTCAATTTTCACAGCTTTCTAAATTTTTCACAAAAGTATAACTTCACAAAAAGGTGTATAATGAATCGTACATGTATCATCTTTCTACCTGCCAATTCTAATTCATGTTTAATGTCTTGTAGTAACATACCAACGGACAAAGGTAACTACTAAACATAGCCCCTGTTTTTTTCTGGAAATCTTAAATAAATATAGTATGGGGCGCATTAGTCCTCAATCTTTAACTCATAAGCATGATAAGCAAGTAAATTATGTCTAAAAATGATTTAAATATATTTCTCCTTCAACAAAAGTTTTATTTCTGCAAATTGTTTGGTTAGTTTAAGTAAAAAATAACATCAAGAGCGCTATATATTTTTTTGGAAAGGACTACTTTTATATACTGTGAAAGTACTTTAATTTGTGGGTATCAATTATCGTGGTTTCATCAACATTTACATGTTCATGGGTTTTTTAATTCGTGGATTTTAGTTTTCTAATAATAATAAAATTGACCCAGGGCGCAGCTTTATACGACCGCAGAGGGTGAACCCTGAATGGTTGGGGCAAGTATGGACACAACATTCAAGCTGGATTCAGCTCTAAATTGTGATTAAATAGTTGACACAGCATAGGTTTCTGACACAGAATGAATGTGGTCTAATGATTCAGCTCTAAATTTAGATTGTGATTAAATAGTTGAAACAGCATAGGTTTCTAACACAGAATGAATGTGGTCTAATGATTCAGATCTAAATTTGGATTGTGATTAAATAGTTGATACAGCATAGGTTTCTGACACAGAATGAATGTGGTCTAATGATTCAGCTCTAAATTTAGATTGTGATTAAAGAGTTGACACAGCATAGGCTTTCTGACACAGAACGAATGTGGTCTAATGATTCAGCTCAAAATTTAGATTGTGATTAAAGAGTGGACACAGCATAGGTTTCTGACACAGAATGAATGTGGTCTAATGATTCAGCTCTAAATTTGGATTGTGATTAAAGAGTTGACACAGCATAGGTTTCTGACACAGAATGAATGTGGTCTAATGAACTTAAAATGTTTTGTTTGCCTTTGAGCAATTCACTATGCTGTTGAATATTAATCCTCTCAAAAAAATGTTTGAAGAAATTTTTTTCTTTTTTTAAGAAATCTGAAATGAGAAAAATTGAACCCCACCCCCAGTTTTTTTTCACACCCTCCTTTCCCTTATTCCAAAACTGATCTCAATTCAAATTTCTAATGGAGTTTGCAACAATAACTACTCATTTAAATACATCATAAAATATTAAAATGTAAAAAAAGTGAAAGTGCTTATTATCACTGAATGGTAAAGATTGTTTTAATTTATCAGTTGGTAGCTAGTAAAGTGAATATACATTGTATATTGTGTAAAACAATGATTTAATTTGATTGAACTTCTATTCTGGACAAAGAAAGGTAACTCCAATTGAAAATATCTTGCTATTGCGCAATATTGTGCAATTATATATTTCTTGCTATTGCGCAATGCTGTGCAATTGAAAATACTTGCTATTGCACAATACTGTGCAATTGAAGATTTCTTGCTATTGCACAATACTGTGCAATTGAAAATTTCTTGTTATTGCACAAGACTGTGCAATTGGAAATTTATTGCTATTGCTGAATACTGTGCAATTGAAAATTTCTTGCTATTGCACAATACTGAATATAATTTTGGATCCTGATTTGGACCAACTTGAAAACTTGGCCCATAATCAAAAATCTAAGTACATGTTTAGATTCAGCATATCAAAGAACCCCAAGAATTCAATTTTTGTTAAAATCAAACTTAGTTTAATTTTGGACCCTTTGGACCTTTATGTAGACCAATTTGAAAACCGGAGCAAAAATTAAGAATCTACCTACACAGTTAGATTTGGCATATGTCAAAGAACCCCAATTATTCAATTTTTGATGACATCAAACAAAGTTTAATTTTGGACCCCGATTTTGACCGACTTGAAAACTGGGCCAATAATTAAAAATCTACTGTAAGTACATTTTAGATTCAGCATATTAAAGAACCCCAAGGATTCATTTTTTGTTAAAATCAAACTTAGTTTAATTTTGGACCCTTTGGACCTTTATGTAGACCAATTTGAAAACCGGACCAAAAATTAAGAATCTACATATACGGTTAGATTCGGCATATCAAAGAACCCCAATTATTCAATTTTTGATGAAATCATACAAAGTTTAATTTTGGACCCTTTGGGCCCATTATTCCTAAACTGTTGGGACCAAAACTCCCAAAATCAATCCAAACCTTCCTTTTATGGTCATCAACCTTGTGTTAATTTTATAGATTTCTATTTACTTATACTAAAATTATGGTGCAAAAACAAAGAAAAATGCTTATTTGGGCACCTTTTCGGCCCTGTTTTCCTAAACTGTTGGGACCTCAACTCCCAAAATCAATTCCAATCTTCCTTTTGTGGTCATAAACCTTGTGTTTCAGTTTCATTGATTTCTATTTACTTATACTAAAGTTACTGTGCGAAAACCAAGAATAATGTTTTGTTGGGCCCTTTTTGGCCACTAATTCCTAAACTGTTGGAACCAAACCTCCCAAAATCAATCCCAACTTTCCTTTTGTGGTCATAAACCTTGTGTCAAAATTTCATAGATTTCTATTCACTTAAACTAAAGTTGTAGTGCGAAAACCAAGAAAATGCTTATTTAGGCCCTTTTTGGACCCTAATTCCTAAACTGTTGGGACCAAAACTCCAAAAATCAATCCCAACCTTCCTTTTATAGTCATAAACCTTGTGTCAAAATTACATAGATTTCTATTTACTTATACTTAAGTTATAGTAGGAAACCCCAATGTCTTCGGATGACAACGACGTCAACTCCAAGGTGATACCAACATAAGACCAAAAAATTTTCAATTTTTGCCGTCGTATAAAAATTAAAGTTATTTGAAACGAAGGTTACAAATTGTCTAGATTGAAGGAAATTGCAAAGTAAACATTGACCGTGTAAATCGTAGTGATCACTCATTAGCCCAAGATAGAGTGATCAAAAGATTATAGACCATTGAAGGTGTCACAAAAGGAAAACAGTTACATATACAAATGCTATAAATGTATCTTGAATTGTAAAATAATTCTTATCAAAAGCAAAGCCCAGCATAAAATCATTATTTCTCATATGTACGAGAATTATGAGATATAAAATGAACACTTTATCATAGCATATTAATACCGGAAATCTGACTTTCATCAATCCAAATATTTTTTTATGAGAATTAAAAGATCAAAATTTGTACAGTTTAGGTTTTTAAAGATTAAATGGGACTACTCCTGCCTGCAGTTGTAGTTCATAGTGCATTTGCCCAGTGACTACTATTATAGATCATTATGGTATTCTCAGATTTGGTGATATTCAATATATTCTCTAGATCATATTAGTAATCAAACCTACATGTGGATCTTTCATTGTCTTGATTTGGACAACAATTGTTTTATTTCATTGGACACTTAAATTTGTGGATAAAGTCATCCACGAAAACCACGAAAATTGGTTCCCCACGAATAAAAGTACTTTCACAGTAGAACATTACATTCTAAATTGGGGTGAATGGATTGGTGGACTGACATCTTTACCACATGTTAAATTGGAATGAATGGATTGGTGGTCTGACATCTTTACCACATGTTTAATTGGAATGAATGGATTGGTGGTCTGACATCTTTATCACATGTTTAATCCCCAGAGTAATTGTTTATCCTTCTATGCCATATCACACGCGAGTAAAATTTACCGCACACTGCCTATTTAACATGTTTAATGATGATGGGATTTATTTGTTTTTGTATTTAATTTAAAAATTTAATTGCAGGAAAGTTAACGTTACTGAGTTTACTCATTTCATAGAGGTTTTATCTATGTGGGTAGCTTTGTTTACCCGCTACATACTGAAAGCTTTAAAATCTATACACAGGTTGACAGCATACTAAATATTTTGTTAAGATGTGCTTTTTGTTTTAGTATATGATTATTACATATTTGCATCAACATGTAAATCAACTTTTCCACACAGAGATACACATTATGTATACATAAAAGGAGATGATGTGATGTATATACCTAGGAAATAGCAAGCTGATGACACAAAAAATAAGAGACATCCAACAGATGAGACACTCATTTCAAACATTTGTCTTTCGCATATGCCAACATCTGTATTAGGCAACAAGCTTGGAATTGTCAACTTACCAGGTACATTGTTAACTGACAACAAATACTACAATGACATTGAAAACAACAGGCAACCGTTTTATTGTAACTTCAATGTATAAAGTCTGTTGTGTCTCTAACAATCTGTCAACATATTTGTAAATATCTCTTATTAACTAAGACAGAATATTTACCTTTAGGAAGTCCATCACTTCTTTCTTCTTTCTTTTTCTCTCTTTAGAATCATCGCTTTCTATTGTTGCCATATCATAAGGAGTCTTACCCTGAAATACAATCAAAAACTCTTTTATCAATCATACAAATATATACATCTTCTTTAAATAATAGGCAATTGTTGTACTAATTTTACCTATACAATACTTGACATAAAACCAGTCAACCAAAATAAACAACAAATATGAAGTGACATAATAAAGAGATACATGAACAAATAATTGAGATTTTACTTTTAAAGAACATGAATAAAGTAGACATCATTGAAATGGGAGCCATCTCTGTGGGCCCAGCTGTAAATAATGTGTGGTAAAAAATTTGTATCTTTACCATAGGACATGGAGTTGTCAACTGCAACCAAAGTTTTTGACCTTGACCTTTAACCTAGGAAGTTGTACATACATTATGACACATTCTCTGGTGTTGGTTAATATACATGTCAAGTATAAACCTTGAAATCATAACTGTTCTCAAGATATAGAGAAAACACAATCTTGACCATAGGACATGGGGTTGTCAACTGAAACCAAGTTTTTGACCTTGACCCTTGACCTAGGAAGTTGTACAAACATTATGACACACCCTCTGGTGTTGGTTAATATACATGTCAAGTAAAAAGTATGAAATTATAACGGTTTGCTAGATATATAGTGGACACAATTTGTTACGGACAGACGGACGGACAGATAGACTTATCACTATAGGGTGGCCCGTCACTAGGCGGGGCCCTAATTAGTGTAGTATGTAAATTAATACATTAAAACCAAATATACTGAAATAATAAAGTTATATTTATTATAATTCAACCATCTGGTTTACATAAAATTTTGCCTGTCTCGTTAACTTATAATGAGGGTATTATTATTCTACATGTTCTAGTACGTGCATTATTGACAACCACTATGACACATGTTACTGTGGAGTGTCATTATTCTTGCTTTATGTCCGATTCACATGGACCATGAGAGTATTTTTATTCTAGTACTTGCTTTATTGACAACCACTATGCTACATGAGCAACAGGCTGATGTATGTTTATATTGTGGAGTGTCATTATTCATATGAGTAAAAGGCTAACATATGTTACTGCGGAAAGTCATTCTTGGTCTTTAGTGTTCGATTCACATAAACAAAGAGAGCATAATTATGGAAGGTGTGTTTGTAATGTATGATTGGTGGAAGATGTGTTTGTAATGTATGATTGGTGGAAGGTGTGTTTGTAATGTATGATTGGTGGAAGGTGTGTTTGTAATGTATGATTGGTTGAAGGTGTGTTTTTAATGTATGATGAGTGGAAGTTGTGTTTGTAATGTATGATTGGTGGGAGGTATGTTTGTAATGTATAATTGGTGGAAGATGTGTTTGTAATGTATGATTGGTGGAAGGTGTGGTTGTAATGTATGATTGGTGGAAGGTGTGTTTGTAATGTATGATTGCTGGAAGGTGTGTTTGTAATGTATGATTGGTGGAAGGTGTGTTGGTAGTGTGATTGGTGGAGGTGTGTTGGTAGTGTATGATTGGTGGGAGGTGTGTTTGTAATGTATGATTGGTGGAAGGTGTGTTTGTAATGTATGATTGGTGGAAGGTGTGTTGGTAGTGTGATTGGTGGAGGTGTGTTGGTAGTGTATGATTGGTGGGAGGTGTGTTTGTAATGTATGATTGGTGGAAGTGTGTTTGTAATGTATGATTGGTGGAAGGTGTGGTTGTAATGTATGATTGGTGGAAGGTGTGTTTGTAATGTATGATTGCTGGAAGGTGTGTTTGTAATGTATGATTGGTGGAAGGTGTGTTGGAGGTGTGATTGGTGGAGGTGTGTTGGTAGTGTATGATTGGTGGGAGGTGTGTTTGTAATGTATGATTGGTGGAAGTGTGTTTGTAATGTATGATTGGTGGAAGATGTGTTTGTAATGTATGATTGGTGGGAGGTGTGTTTGTAATGTATGATTGGTGGGAGGTATGTTTGTAATGTATGATTGGTGGAAGGTGTGTTTGTAATGTATGATTAATAATAATAATAATAATAAATTCTTTATTTAAAGAGGGTAACTCAATTAGAAATAGTCTAATTTTCATTGAGGCCCTCAAACAAAATACATGCATACAGTTAACATTCATACATTCATACATTAATTTACAATATATATTACTAGTATATACACAATTCAATCATTGAAATATACAAAGGGTAATAAATGACAATATTTGATATAGTTTTGTTAAAGGAAAACAAATTAGTTGACTTGCATATAATTTTCAAGAAAATGATTATAACTATGTTTCTTGAATAATTCCACATTAGGACATTTTTTTATTTCGAGTGGTAAATTATTCCATACTTTGGTTGCAGAATAATGAAAAGATTTTTTATAAAAATTTGTATTTGGTCTTGGAACAAAAATATCATTATTAGAGACAGATCGTAAGTTGTGGCGTTGCACATCATCAATATTTAGTATTGCTAAGTAATCAGGTGTTAGCCCATTTACAATTTTATACATTAGAATTGATTGTTGGTATTTTATTCTTTTGGTAAAAGATAGCCATTTTAAAGAAGAAAACATGAAATTAGATGGAATAGAAATATCGCATTCCAGTATAATTCTTGCTACTCTTTTTTGAAGTTTTATGATTCTATCTGAATCTTTTTGTAATAAATTTCCCCAAACTGAACTACAATAGTCTATATATGGTAGAATATATGCATTATAAAATAGTTGCCTTGTGTGTATTGGCAAATAGACTTTAATTTTATATAAAAGTGATACTTTAGATGATATAATTTTACATATACGATCAACATGATCTTCCCAGCTTAAATTTTCATCAATGTCTATTCCAAGTAATTTGAAAGAATGGACATTCTCAATACATGTTTCGTTGACGGTAATACATAATTCTGATAGTTGTTTAAGTTTTTGTTTTGAACCCAATTTCATACACTTAGTTTTTTGTGCATTGATTTTCATACTGTTATTGTTACACCAAGATTGTATAGCATTTAAATCATTTTGCAATATGCTGTTTATTTTTTCAATGTTTTTATCATGAAAATGCAATGTTGAATCATCAGCATATAAATCCATATTGGATTGTTTAACATGAAGTGGTAAATCATTTATATATATTAAAAATAACAGCGGACCTAAAATAGAACCTTGAGGCACTCCATACTTTACAAACGATTTATCAGATTTAATGTTAGCGTATTGGACTTCTTGTTGTCTGTCAGACATTTGTAATGTATGATTGGTGGGAGGTGTGTTTGTAATGTATGATTGGTGGGAGGTGTGTTTGTAATGTATGATTGGTGGAAGGTGTGTTGGTAGTATATGATTGGAAGGTGTGTTTGTAATGTATTATTGATGGAAGTTATGTTGGTAGTATATGATTGGAAGGTGTGTTTGTAATGTATTATTGATGGAAGTTATGTTGGTAGTATATGATTGGTGAAAGTTGTGTTGGTAATGTATGATTGATGGAAGATGTGTTTGTAATGTATGATTGGTGGAAGTTGTGTTTGTAATGTATGATTGGTGGGAGGTGTGTTTGTAATGTATGATTGGTGGAAGGTTTGTTTGCAATGTATGATTGGTGGGAGGTGTGTTTGTAATGTATGATTGGTGGAAGATGTGTTTGTAATGTATGATTGGTGGGAGGTGTGTTTGTAATGTATGATTGGTGGGAGGTGTGTTTGTAATGTATGATTGGTGGAAGGTGTGTTTGTAATGTATGATTGGTGGAAGGTGTGTTTGTAATGTATGATTGATGGAAGTTATGTTGGTAGTAAATGATTGGTGAAAGTTGTGTTTGTAATGTATGATTGGTGGAAGATGTGTTTGTAATGTATGATTGGTGGAAGGTATGTTTGCAATGTATGATTTGTGGGAGGTGTGTTTGTAATGTATGATTGGTGGAAGATGTGTTTGTAATGTATGATTGGTGGAAGGTGTGTTTGTAATGTATGAGTGGTGGAAGATGTGTTGGTAGTGTATGATTGGTGGAAGATGTGTTTGTTATGTAGGATTGGTGGAAGGTGTGTTTGTAATGTATGATTGGTGGAAGATGTGTTTGTAATGTATTATTGGTGGGAGGTGTTTGTAATGTATGATTGGTGGAAGATGTGTTTGTAATGTATGAGTGGTGGAAGATGTGTTTGTAATGTATGATTGGTGGAAGGTGTGTTTGTAATGTATGATCGGTGGGAGGTGTGTTTGTAATGTATGATCGGGGGAAGGTGTGTTTGTACTGTATGATTGGTGGAAGGTGTGTTGGTAGTGTATGATTGATAGTGTGTGATTGGTGGAAGATCTGGTTGTAGTGTATGATTGGTGGAATGTGTGTTTGTAGTGATTGCTAGGTGATCATTGTATTGACATGCTTTGATTGGTTATCCCTTTGTTGACATTGTTTGAATTATGGTTTATCAGTGATGATGTTTGTCATTTTGTTAACATTTGATTGGTGATCAGTGTGTTGACATCATATCAAGTGTGTTTTTTGGGTTTGTATGATTAATGTTTGTAAATCAAGCGACTGTACCATGTTAAATACTTTGATTATTTGTCCATGTTGATTGGTGATTTAAAGTATGGTGTGTGGGTTGGTTTGATTAATGTTTGTAAATCAAGTGACTACACCATGTTAAATACTTTGATTATTTGTCCGTGTTGATTGATGATTTAAAGTGTGGTCTGTGGGTTGGTATGATTAATGTTTGTAAATCAAGTACTACACCATGTTAAATACTTTGATTATGTGTTTGTGTTGATTGGTGATTTAAAGTGTGGTCTGTGGGTTGGTTTGATAAATGTTTGTAAATCAAGTGACTACACCATGTTAAGACTTTGATTGTGTGTTAAGATTTGATTGGTGATTTAAAGTGTGGTCTGTGGGTTGGTCTGATTAATGTTTGTAAATCAAGTGACTACACCATGTTAAATACTTTGATTATTTGTCTGTGTGTAAAGATTTGATTGGTGATTTAAAGTGTGGTCTGTGGGTTGGTATGAGTAATGTTTGTAAATCAAGTGACTTCACCATGTTAAATACTTTGATTATTTGTCTGTGTTGATTGGTGATTTATAGTGTGGTCTGTTGGTTCGTATGAGTAATGTTTGTAAATCAAGTGACTACACCATGTTAAATACTTTGATTATTTGTCTGTGTTGATTGGTGATTTAAAGTGTGGTCTGTGGGTTGGTCTGATTAATGTTTGTAAATCAAGTGACTACACCATGTTAAATACTTTGATTATGTGTCCGTGTTGATTGGTGATTTAAAGTGTGGTCTGTGGGTTGGTATGATTAATGTTTGTAAATCAAGTGACTACACCATGTTAAATACTTTGATTATTTGTTTGTGTTGATTGGTGATTTAAAGTGTGGTCTGTGGGTTGGTATGAGTAATGTTTGTAAATCAAGTGACTACACCATGTTAAATACTTTGATTATTTGTCTGTGTGTAAAGATTTGATTGGTGATTTAAAGTGTGGTCTGTGGGTTGGTTTGATTAATGTTTGTAAATCAATTGACTGCACCATGTTAAATACTTTGATTATGTGTTTGTGTTGATTGGTGATTTAAAGTGTGGTCTGTGGGTTGGTTTGATAAATGTTTGTAAATCAAGTGACTACACCATGTTAAGACTTTGATTGTGTGTTAAGATTTGATTGGTGATTTAAAGTGTGGTCTGTGGGTTGGTCTGATTAATGTTTGTAAATCAAGTGACTACACCATGTTAAATACTTTGATTATTTGTCTGTGTGTAAAGATTTGATTGGTGATTTAAAGTGTGGTCTGTGGGTTGGTATGAGTAATGTTTGTAAATCAAGTGACTTCACCATGTTAAATACTTTGATTATTTGTCTGTGTTGATTGGTGATTTATAGTGTGGTCTGTTGGTTCGTATGAGTAATGTTTGTAAATCAAGTGACTACACCATGTTAAATACTTTGATTATTTGTCTGTGTTGATTGGTGATTTAAAGTGTGGTCTGTGGGTTGGTCTGATTAATGTTTGTAAATCAAGTGACTACACCATGTTAAATACTGTGATTATGTGTCCGTGTTGATTGGTGATTTAAAGTGTGGTCTGTGGGTTGGTATGATTAATGTTTGTAAATCAAGTGACTACACCATGTTAAATACTTTGATTATTTGTTTGTGTTGATTGGTGATTTAAAGTGTGGTCTGTGGGTTGGTATGAGTAATGTTTGTAAATCAAGTGACTACACCATGTTAAATACTTTGATTATTTGTCTGTGTGTAAAGATTTGATTGGTGATTTAAAGTGTGGTCTGTGGGTTGGTTTGATTAATGTTTGTAAATCAATTGACTGCACCATGTTAAATACTTTGATTATGTGTTTGTGTTGATTGGTGATTTAAAGTGTGGTCTGTGGGTTGGTTTGATAAATGTTTGTAAATCAAGTGACTACACCATGTTAAGACTTTGATTGTGTGTTAAGATTTGATTGGTGATTTAAAGTGTGGTCTGTGGGTTGGTCTGATTAATGTTTGTAAATCAAGTGACTACACCATGTTAAATACTTTGATTATTTGTCTGTGTGTAAAGATTTGATTGGTGATTTAAAGTGTGGTCTGTGGGTTGGTATGAGTAATGTTTGTAAATCAAGTGACTTCACCATGTTAAATACTTTGATTATTTGTCTGTGTTGATTGGTGATTTATAGTGTGGTCTGTTGGTTCGTATGAGTAATGTTTGTAAATCAAGTGACTACACCATGTTAAATACTTTGATTATTTGTCTGTGTTGATTGGTGATTTAAAGTGTGGTCTGTGGGTTGGTCTGATTAATGTTTGTAAATCAAGTGACTACACCATGTTAAATACTGTGATTATGTGTCCGTGTTGATTGGTGATTTAAAGTGTGGTCTGTGGGTTGGTATGATTAATGTTTGTAAATCAAGTGACTACACCATGTTAAATACTTTGATTATTTGTTTGTGTTGATTGGTGATTTAAAGTGTGGTCTGTGGGTTGGTATGAGTAATGTTTGTAAATCAAGTGACTACACCATGTTAAATACTTTGATTATTTGTCTGTGTGTAAAGATTTGATTGGTGATTTAAAGTGTGGTCTGTGGGTTGGTTTGATTAATGTTTGTAAATCAATTGACTGCACCATGTTAAATACTTTGATTATTTGTCTGTGTGTAAAGATTTGATTGGTTATTTAAAGTGTGGTCTGTGGGTTGGTATGAGTAATGTTTGTAAATCAAGTGACTACACCGTGTTAAATACTTTGATTATTTGTCTGTGTGTAAAGATTTGATTGGTTATTTAAAGTGTGGTCTGTGGGTTGGTATGAGTAATGTTTGTAAATCAAGTGACTACACCATGTTAAATACTTTGATTATTTGTCCATGTTGATTGGTGATTTAAAGTGTGGTCTGTTGGTTGGTATGATTAATGTTTGTAAATCAAGTGACTACACCATGTTAAATACTTTGATTATTTGTTTGTGTTGATTGGTGATTTAAAGTGTGGTCTGTGGGTTGGTATGATTAATGTTTGTAAATCAAGTGACTACACCATGTTAAATACTTTGATTATTTGTCCGTGTTGATTGGTGATTTAAAGTGTGGTCTGTGGGTTGGTATGATTTATGTTTGTAAATCTAGTGACTACACTATGTTAAATACTTTGATTATTTGTCTGTGTTGATTGGTGATTTAAAGTGTGGTCTGTGGGTTGGTATGATTAATGTTTGTAAATCAAGTGACTACACCATGTTAAATACTTTGATACTTTGTCCGTGTTGATTGGTGATTTAAAGTGTGGTCTGTGGGTTGGTATGATTAATGTTTGTAAATCAAGTGACTACATCATGTTAAATACTTTGATTATGTGTCCGTGTTGATTGGTGATTTAAAGTGTGGTCTGTGGGTTGGTATGATTAATGTTTGTAAATCAAGTGACTACATAATGTTAAATACTTTGATTATGTGTCCGTGTTGATTGGTGATTTAAAGTGTGGTCTGTGGGTTGGTATGATTAATGTTTGTAAATCAAGTGACTACACCATGTTAAATACTTTGATTATTTGTCCGTGTTGATTGGTGATTTAAAGTGTGATTTGTGGGTTGGTATGATTAATGTTTGTAAATCAAGTGACTAAACCATGTTAAATACTTTGATTATGTGTCTGTGTTGATTGGTGATTTAAAGTGTGGTCTGTAGGTTGGTTTGATTAATGTTTGTAAATCAAGTGACTACACCATGTTAAATACTTTGATTATGTGTCTGTGTTGATTGGTGATTTAAAGTGTGGTCTGTGGGTTGGTATGAGTAATGTTTGTAAATCAAGTGACTACACCATGTTAAATACTTTGATTATTTGTCTGTGTGTAAAGATTTGATTGGTTATTTAAAGTGTGGTCTGTGGGTTGGTATGAGTAATGTTTGTAAATCAAGTGACTACACCATGTTAAATACTTTGATTATTTGTCCATGTTGATTGGTGATTTAAAGTGTGGTCTGTTGGTTGGTATGATTAATGTTTGTAAATCAAGTGACTACACCATGTTAAATACTTTGATTATTTGTTTGTGTTGATTGGTGATTTAAAGTGTGGTCTGTGGGTTGGTATGATTAATGTTTGTAAATCAAGTGACTACACCATGTTAAATACTTTGATTATTTGTCCGTGTTGATTGGTGATTTAAAGTGTGGTCTGTGGGTTGGTATGATTAATGTTTGTAAATCTAGTGACTACACTATGTTAAATACTTTGATTATTTGTCTGTGTTGATTGGTGATTTAAAGTGTGGTCTGTGGGTTGGTATGATTAATGTTTGTAAATCAAGTGACTACACCATGTTAAATACTTTGATACTTTGTCCGTGTTGATTGGTGATTTAAAGTGTGGTCTGTGGGTTGGTATGATTAATGTTTGTAAATCAAGTGACTACATCATGTTAAATACTTTGATTATGTGTCCGTGTTGATTGGTGATTTAAAGTGTGGTCTGTGGGTTGGTATGATTAATGTTTGTAAATCAAGTGACTACATCATGTTAAATACTTTGATTATGTGTCCGTGTTGATTGGTGATTTAAAGTGTGGTCTGTGGGTTGGTATGATTAATGTTTGTAAATCAAGTGACTACACCATGTTAAATACTTTGATTATTTGTCCGTGTTGATTGGTGATTTAAAGTGTGATTTGTGGGTTGGTATGATTAATGTTTGTAAATCAAGTGACTAAACCATGTTAAATACTTTGATTATGTGTCTGTGTTGATTGGTGATTTAAAGTGTGGTCTGTAGGTTGGTTTGATTAATGTTTGTAAATCAAGTGACTACACCATGTTAAATACTTTGATTATGTGTCTGTGTTGATTGATGATTTAAAGTGTGGTCTGTGGGTTTGTATGATTAATGTTTGTAAATCAAGTGACTACACCATGTTAAATACTTTGATAATTTGTCCGTGTTGATTGGTGATTTAAAGTGTGGTCTGTGGGTTGGTATGATTAATGTTTGTAAATCAAGTGACTACACCATGTTAAATACTTTGATTATTTGTCAGTTTGTTAAGATTTGATTGGTGATTTAAAGTGTGGTCTGTGGGTTGGTATGATTAATGTTTGTAAATCAAGTGACTACACCATGTTAAATACTTTGATTATTTGTCCATGTTGATTGGTGATTTAAAGTGTGGTCTGTGGGTCGGTTTTATTAATGTTTGTAATTCTAGTGACTACACCATGTTAAATACTTTGATTGGTTGTCCATGTTGATTGGTGATTTAAAGTGTGGTCTGTGGGTTGGTATGATTAATGTTTGTAAATCAAGTGACTACACCATGTTAAATACTTTGATTTTTTGTCTGTGTTGATTGGTGATTTAAAGTGTGGTCTGTTGGTTGGTATGATTAATAAATCAAGTGACTACACCATGTTAAATACTTTGATTATTTGTCCATGTTGATTGGTGATTTAAAGTGTGGTCTGTGGGTCGGTTTTATTAATGTTTGTAATTCTAGTGACTACACCATGTTAAATACTTTGATTATTTGTCTGTGTTGATTGGTGATTTAAAGCGCGGTCTGTGGGTTGGTATGATTAATGTTTGTAAATCAAGTGACTACACCATGTTAAATACTTTGATTATTTGTCTGTGTTGATTGGTGATTTAAAGTGCGGTCTGTGGGTTGGTTTGATTAATGTTTGTAAATCAAGTGACTACACCATGTTAAATACTTGGTTCACATAAATTCAAGTGAAATTTTGTTCTATATATCAATTTAAAATGTATACATTTTTTGTTAAGAAAGATCGCGAATAAAAATGAATGTTACCTGTTCTGATTTCACCCAAGGACTGCATCCTTGGTCTAATAACCATTTTGTTACATCAATATGTCCATTCTCAGCAGCAGAATGTAAAGCTGTTTGTCCAAACTATAACAATATAAAAATATAAACATGTTAATGGTGTGTGATAATAAATCAAGAGAGGTGTCAAACAATTTATCTAAATGTAAGAAATATAACATTGGCTAAGAAAATATCCAATTATACTTGTGTATAAACTGATAAATGGTAGATTAAGATTATAAACTAAATATATATTTTCTGATTCAGTTCTACAAAACATGAAAAAATAATAGCAAACCCCATTTAATATAAGTCTAACAAGTTCTTGTTGTCCATTTAACATGTTTGGTTAACAACATGATTTTATGTTGATTCTGTCATGTCTGTAGAATAATCAAAGTTAAAAAAAAAAAAAAATTTCAAGAAACCTTGAAATGAGTTATATTTTCTGATTCAGTGCAAAGAGACAAGAAAAATAAGACCCCACTTTATATAATTCTCTCAAATATTAGGTCTCCATTAAATCTGTCTGATTAACAATGATTCAGTAGAATAATCAAAGTGAAAAAAAAAACTTTTTTTCAAGAAACATAAAAACAAGTTATATTTTCTGATTCAGTACGAGACAAGAAAAATAATACCCCACTTTATATAATTCAATTTCTGTCAAGTATTTGTTATTTTTAAAAGATGTTTTACATTAGATCTGTAGAATTAACATTATCTGACTAACACAACTTGTTCTCATCAACTTCTCATTAAAATCAGATGTTTACAAAATAATTTTTTGTCAGGAAACAAAATAAAACCTTTACTATCTGATTCAGTTCTGTGTTACGAATAAAATGAGACTCCACTTTATAAAATTCTAACAAATATTTGTTGTCCATTAAACCTGTCTGATTAACAACATGATTTTGTGTAGATTCTGTATAAAGTGATGTTTGGTCAGAGTAAGGTCATTATATCTATTATTACCAGGTCTGTGGCCTCTAACTGACTGCCCTGACTGACAAGGTACATCACTACCTCCAGGTGTCCTCCCCCAGCCGCCCACATTAATGGTGTCTGTCCATACTGTAATATCAACATATAACAGACATCAAAACTTGTGTCATAAACTGGACAATGTTGTGTAATAAATATAAACAAAATATATATCACATGAATCAGTGGTCAAAACTGAATAAAATGACCAGTCACACTTGTATTTATATTCTACATAAACAACAAATAAACAACATGTTTTATTGTGAGATGTCAGAACTTCCATCAGAACTGTCAGGTTAAAAAATAATTTTTTTCTAGAAACATAAAAACGAGTTATATTTTCTGATTCAGTACGAAGAGACAAGAAAAATAAGACCCCACTTTTAAAAAAAACTTTTATCAAGAAACATAAACAATATTTATATCAATGGACTCAGCTGGACAAGACAATTAAAATGAGACCCCACTTTATATAATTCTAACAAATATTTGTTGTCCATTAAACCTGCCTGATTAACAATGATTCAGCAGAATGATCAAAGTTAAAAAAAAACTTTTTTTCAAGAAACATTGAAACGAGTTATATTTTTTGATTCAGTACGAAAAGACAAGAAAAATAAGATCCCACTTTATATAATTCTGTCAAGTATTTGTTATTTTTAAAAGATGTTTTACATTAGATCTGTAGAATTAACATAATCTGACTAAAGATGTTAACACAACTTGTTCTCATCAACTTCTTATTAAAATCAGATGTTTACAAAATAATTTTTCGTCAGGAAACAAAATAAAACCTTTCCTATCTGATTCAGTTCTGTGTTACGAATAAAATGAGACCCCACTTTATATAATTCTAACAAATATTTGTTGTCCATTAAACCTGTCTGATTAACAACATGATTTTGTGTAGATTCTGTATAAAGTGATGTTTGTTCAGAGTAAGGTCATTATATCTATCATTACCGAGTCTGTGGCCTCTAACTGACTGCCCTGACTAATTAGGTACATCACTACCTCCAGGCGTCCTCCCATAGCCGCCCACATTAATGGTGTCCTTCCCCACTGTAATATCAACATATAACAGACATCAAAACTTGTGTCATAAACTGGACAATATTGTGTAATAAATATAAACAAAATATATATCACATGAATCAGTGGTCAAAACTCAATAAAATGACCAGTCACACTTGTATTTATATTCTACATAAACAACAAAAAAACAACATGTTTTATTGTGAGATGTCAGAACTTCCATCAGAACTGTCAGGTTAAAAAAAAACTTTTTTCAAGAAACATTAAAACAAGTTATATTTTCTGATTCAGTACGAAGAGACAAGAAAAATAAGACCCCACTTTATATAATTCTGTCAAGTATTTGTTATTTTTAAAAGATGTTTTACATTAGATCTGTAGAATTAACATTATCTGACTAAAGATGTTAACACAACTTGATCTCATCAACTTCTCATTAAAATCAAATGTTTACAAAATAATTTTTCGTTAGGAAACAAAATAAAACCTTAACTAACTGATTCTGTTCTGTGTTACGAATAAAATGAGACCCCACTTTATATAATTCTAACAAATATTTGTTGTCCATTAAATCTGTCTGATTAACAACATGATTTTGTGTAGATTCTGTATAAAGTTGTGTTTGGTCAAAGTAAGGTCATTATATCTATCATTACGTAAGTGGATGTGGCCTCTAACTGACTTCCGTGACTGACAAGGTACATCACTACCTCCAGCTGTCCGTACCGAGCCGCCAACATTAATGGTGTCTCTACCCACTGTAATATCAACATATAACAGACATCAAAACTTGTGTCATAAACTGGACAATGTTGTGTAATAAATATATAAACAAAATATATATCACATGAATCAGTGGTCAAAACTGAATAAAATGACCAGTCACACTTGTATTTATATTCTACATAAACAACAAATAAACAACATGTTTTATTGTGGGATGTCAGAACTTCCATCAGAACTGTCAGGTTAAAAAAAAAAACTTTTATCAAGAAACATCAACAATATTTATATCAATGGACTCAGCTGGACAAGACAATTAAAATGAGACCCCACTTTATATAATTCTAACAAATATTTGTTGTCCATTAAATCTGTCTGATTAACAATGATTTTAAAAGAATGATCAAAGTGAGAAAATTTTTTTTTTTTTCAAGAAACATTAAAACGAGTTATATTTTCTGATTCAGTACAAAGAGATAAGAAAATTGAGACCCCACTTTATATAATTCTGTCAAGTATTTGTTATTTTTAAAAGATGTTTTACATTAAATCTGTAGAATTAACATAATCTGACTAAAGATGTTAACACAACTTGTTCTCAGGCCGAGAAAAAAAAGATCCGTGTTTCCGGTAACCCGACCGACCCTGTTTTTTAGCCCCGACCCTAACTTTTTTATTGGATCTTCCAAAAAAAAAAAAAAAAAAAAATTATCAACCGACCCTGTTTTTGACACAGGCTTCTGATAGATGACATAATATTTTTTCTCTCTTGCTTCCTCTTGCATAGAAAGCCAGTAAAACATTTTATTAATGTCAAAAGGTATTCCAAATAGGTTAAAATCCAAGAAATTTGCACAGCAGGTGCTCAAAAACATTGCAAATGGCACACTTCCGGTTTTTGAAACTAATTACGGATCCGGACTTGGAAAAAACATGATAATTTTCCGGATTTCATTTACGATGTCAAAAAAAAAAAAAAAAAAAAAAAAAAAGAATTCCGACCTACCGACCCTATTTTTCAAAATGATGTTACCGGAAACACATATCTTTTTTTTTAGGCCTCATCAACTTCTCATTAAAATCAGATGTTAACAAAATAATTTTTCATCAGGAAACAAGATAAAACCTTTACTATTTGATTCAGTTCTGTGTTACGAATAAAATTAGACCCCACTTTATATAATTCTGTCAAGTTTTTGTTGTTCTTTTTTTTTTTTAAATCTGTCTGATTTTAAAACAATGATGATCAAAGTTAAAAAAAAATAATTTCAATAAAAATAAAAACAAATTATATTTTCTGATTCAGAATAATGAGACAGGAAAAATGAGATCCCACTTTATATAATTCTAACAAATATTTGTTGTCCATTAAACCTGTCTGATTAACAGTATTTTGTGTTGATTCAGATTAATGATCAAAGCTTAAAAAGTATTCAGTTGTATTACATGTAAAATGTTTGTGTGATGTATAACAGAACTTTGCTTCATATGTGCTGTTGCTTATTATGGTAATATAGCAATGGTGTATGCTGTCTTTGAGCTGGCATGTCAGTTAACTGCTAGTAGTCTGTTGTTATTTATGTATTATTGTCATTTTGTTTATTTTCTTTGGTTACATCTTCTGACATCAGACTCAGACTTCTCTTGAACTGAATTTTAATGTGCGTATTGTTATGCGTTTACTTTTCTACATTGGGTAGAGGTATAGGGGGAGGGTTGAGATCTCACAAACATGTTTAACCCCGCCGCATTTTTGCGCCTGTCCCAAGTCAGTCGCCTCTGGCCTTTGTTAGTTTTGTATCATTTTAATTTTAGTTTCTTGTGTACAATTTGGAAATTAGTATGGCGTTCATTATCACTGAACTAGTATATATTTGTTTAGGGGCCAGTTGAAGGACGCCTCCGGGTGCGGGAATTTCTCGCTACATTGAAGACCTGTTGGTGACCTTCTGCTGTTGTTTTTTTCTATGGTCGGGTTGTTGTCTCTTTGGCACATTCCCCATTTCCATTCTCAATTTTATTGTTTGTATTTTTTGTTTGCATTGCCTGTAAATGTGATATGTCACTTGTTTGTGAGCATTGTAAGAGTGTCATTGCTATGTCACATGTTGGTGTTGAGTATGTGTACGTCATATTGGTGTTGAGTATAAGAGTGCCATTGCTATGTCACATGTCGGTGTTGAGTATATGAGTGTCATTGCTATGTCACATTTTGGTGTTAAGTATACAAGTGTCATTGCTATGTCACATTTTGGTGTTGAGTATAAGAGTGTCATGGCTAGGTCACATGTTTGTGTTGAGTATATGAGTGTCATGGCTAGGTCATATGTTTGTGTTGAGTATATGAGTGTCATGGCTAGGTCATATGTTTGTGTTGAGTATATGAGTGTCATGGCTAGGTCATATGTTTGTGTTGAGTATATGAGTGTCATGGCTAGGTCATATGTTTGTGTTGAGTAAAAGTCTTTCATTGCTAGGTCACATGATGATATTGAGTATAAGATTGTTCTGCCTAAGTCACATGTTGGTGTTGAGTATAAGAGAGTCATTGCTATTTCAGATGCTGGTGTTCAGTCTATGAATATCATGGCTATGCCACATATTTGTGTTGAGTTAAAGAGTGTCACAGCTTTGCCACCTGTTTGTGGTGAGTTAAAGCATGTCATTGCAATGTCACATGTTTGGTGTTGAGTATAATAGTGGCATTGCTATGTCACATGTTGGTGCTGACTATACTAGTGTCATTGCTATGTCACATGTTGGTGTTGAGTATAATAGTGCCATTGTAATGTCACATGTTGGTGCTGAGTATAAGAGTGTCATTGCTATGTCACATTTTGGTGTTGAGTAAAAAGAGTGTCAGTTATATTTGTCACTTGATGGTGTTGAGTAAAGAGTGTCAAAGCTTTGTCATATTATTGTGTTGAGATTAAGTGTGATTGTTATGTCACATGATGGACCTGATATGGACTATCACTGCTATGATAGAAACAATTGTTTTGAAGTGGTTACTTTACAATCATTTTAGCTACACACTTGTTTAAAGCATAGTGTTACGTCTAAACTGGGTTTTTTAACGATGATCCAGGAAACAATACTGTTTCGAAGAAATATATTCATAAAAAAGAAAATTCTCTGATTTTAGTCTTTTTCCTTCGAATAGAATTTATTGGATATAAATCCTGTGTTCCCAGAAGTCTAAATTGATGATTTCATGATCTATATTGCAATTTTACAATATCTTTTTAATTGAAAATTGATATGTCATGTATTTTGAATTACAATAGACAACACTCAGCAAACTGATTTTTATTTTGTTAAATAAAAGGAATATTTTGACCGAAGAAGGGGAACATGTTTAGACCATTAGAAACAATATCTGTCTAGCCGTTACACTGACAAGGCACACAGACAGGGGATCTCTCATTGGAGTGGTAAAATGTCATGTTCAGTACAGGAATGGTAAATGCATGTTGTATAATAAGGGGTAACAGGTCATATTCAGTACAGGGGTGGTAAATGAACGTTGTATAATCAGATGTCACATGTCATTATCAGTACAAGAGTGGTAAATGCATGTTGATTGATCAGGTGTCACGTCATGTTCAGTACAGGAGTGGTATATGAATGCTGCACATGTCATGTTCAGTACAGTGGTGGTAAATGAATGTTGTATGATCAGGTGTCACATGTCATGTTCAGTACAGGAGTAGTATATGCATGTTTTAGGATCAGGTGCCGAATGTAATGTTCAGTACAGAAATGATAAATGAATGTTGTATGATCAGGTGTCATGTGTCATGTGTCATGTTCAGTACTGGAGTGATAAATGAATGTTGTATGTTGTAGTGTCACATGTAATGTTCAGTATAGAAATGATAAATAATTGTTGTATGATCAGGTGTCACATGTCATGTTCAGTACAGGAGTGGTTAATGAATGTGTATGATGTTGTGCCACTACAGGGGTAGTAGATGGATGCTGTATGATCAGGTGCCACATGTCATGTTCAATACAGGAGTAGTAGATGAATTTTGTATGAGCAGGTGTCAAATGTCATGTTCAGTACAGGAGTAGTAGATGAATGTTGTATGATCAGGTGCCACATGTCATGTTCAGTACAGGAGTAGTAGATGAATGTTGTATGATCAGGTGCCACATGTCATGTTCAGTACAGGAGTAGTAGATGAATGTTGTATGATCAGGTGTTACATGTCATGTTTAGTACAAGAATGGTAAATGAATGTTGTATGATCAGGTGTCACATGTCATGTTCAGTACAGGAGTGGTAAATGAATGTTGTATGATCAGGTGTCACATGTCATGTTCAGTACAGGAGTGGTAAATGAATGTTGTACAATGTCATGTCACATGTCATGTTCAGTACAGGAGTAGTAGATGAATGTTGTATGATCAGGTGTCACATGTCATGTTCAGTACAGGAGTGGTAAATTAATGTTTTATGATCAGGTGTCAAATGTCATGTTCAGTACTGGAGTGGTAAATTAATGTTTTATGATCAGGTGTCACTACTGGAGTGGTAAATGCATATTGCTTGCTCAGGTTAATTTACTGCGTAGTTCCAATAGTTTTTCAGTAAGACGCTACCAAAATCCATAAATCTATAGCTAGCGAAGTCTCGTGGAATCCGAGATTTTATTGATTTTATACTGAAAAGCCTAATATCAGATTCATTTCCAGCTAGATATACAGTTCCCAGGCAGAAAACAGGGAAAGTGCATGTGACGTATAATGAAATTAATTACAATTTTCCAGCACTAATCTAACTATGAAGTTATGGGACAGCAACCCAATGAAATAAAAGTGTTATTACATATTTCATGTTTGTTCTTGTTGTTTTGTGTAATGTTGTAGGAACTGTTGTCTTTTTAGTATTTCTGTTTTATGCCAAGTTATTCTCCTTATACTTTTGTAATGTGACTGTCTCCTTAGTATTCTATCCACTATTTGATAGGTGTGGTATACATCAATGATTTGTTAATACATTTCTAATATTGTGTGTAAAAACAGGAGTTACTTTACTATTGTTAATACAGAAACATGTAATGACTAATATTCTAAAAACAACTGTTTGATTGGTTTTACATTAGTATTTTTGGGGCCCTTTATAGCTTGTTGTTCGGTGTGAGCCAAGGCTCTGTGATGAAGGTCGTACCTTGACCTATAGTGGTTTACTTTTATAAATTGTGACCTGGATGGAGAGTTGTCTCATTGGCACTCATACCACATCTTTCTATATCTAGTGATTTATCTGGTTCATCTTGTGTGTACTGTAAGTAAATACCTTTATATGATTTAAATATTTCTACTTCACTTACACTTTTATATTCCAAATTAGCTCCATTTTGTAAAGATAATTCCACATCTTTAAGATTTCCCTCCTCAGCAGCTCTACAAAGTTTCTGTAAGTAAAACAAAGCTTAAGCATTTCTCTCCTGCACATAATAATGTATGATAAATGTATTAATTCAAATTAAGTAAGTAAGTTAGTATATTGGTAATTATAGTGACATGTGTGTTACAATGAACATATTTTAATTAACAAATTCACAAACTACTTTTTATAGTTTGATTTATTCTACTTATTATGTCCACTTTTACAGTTTACTTTTCAAATGCAGTGACAACAACTGATCAAGACAGTAAAATTGCTGTTTGTAATTTCAGAGTTTTTGGAGAAAACACAAAAACTGTTGACGCTGTATAATGTATCAGGTTAACTCCTTGAAATTTTTTCCATTACAATTCTTATAACTCTTGTCATTTTGATTTTCTTTTATTTTCCCTCTATGAATCTCGCTGACCATCATCCCTTACAGCCTCTATTATGACAAGAACTACCTATTGTATTTATTGTGAACTTGTTCTCGTCCTGAATATGCATGAAATATTTGCCACTGGACGTTAAGCAACCAACAATCAAGCAATCCCTATATGAATACAATGAACTACACACATGTAGCTTTCTGTACAGTTTAAAGACAAAAATAGGTCACATGACTATCGAAATTTAAGAAGAAAATCTTACCTTATCCCAATCTTCCATTATATCCTGCAAAAAAAGAAAAAAACACATTTTTAAATATATATATTAGTTTATAATTCTAATATTTTAACCATTGATTTAGGTCATAATTTTTCTCCACTGTGTAAAGGTTAATGTATCCATCATCTGCAAAGAAGTAAAGGGTTAACAAGGCATACCGACAAAAGTTTACTTAAGACAGTTGATTTTATTATCTCCCCTTTAACATGTAAACTTTAGTTTACCATAAACAATATCTGTCCAGTTGTTACAACAACAAGGTACAAAAATTACCGGACATATAGACAGTATATTGAAGTAAGTTGATTTGATTATCTCCCCTTTAACATGTTAGACTACCAGAAATACTATCTGTCCAGCTGTTTCACTGACAATGTCCTACATGGACATATAGACAGTATATTGAAGCAAGTTGATTTGATTATCTCCCGTTTAACATGTTAGACCACCAGACACAATATCTGTCCAGCTGTTTCACTGACAAAGTACATGGACATATAGACAGTATATTGAAGTAAGTTAATTTGATTATCTCCCCTTTAACATGTTTAGACCACCGGACACAATATCTGTCCAGCTGTTACACTGACAAGGTACATGGTCAAAAGGACAGTATATAGAAGTAAATTGATTTGATTATCTCCCCTTTAACATGTTAGACCACCAGAAATAATATCTGTCCAGCTGTTACACTGACAAGGTACATAGTCAAACGGACAGTATATAGAAGTAAATTAATTTGATTATCTCCCCTTTAACATGTTAGACCATCACAAACATATCTGTCCAGCTGTTGCACTGACAAGGCACATGGACATACAGACAGTATATTGAAGTAAGTTGATTTGATTATCTCCCCTTGAACATGTTAGACCACCAGAAACAATATCTGTCCAACTGTTACACAGACAAGGCACATGGTCAAATGGACAGTATATAGAAATGATTTTTGGCTGTTGTTATTTTGTTATGAGCCCATATATACATAATTTAGTCATGTGACCGTGACGTCATCAACGTTTTTTCATGGTTTTCTACCGTTTAAAATGGAATTCAGAATTAAATTATAAGAAATGACTGTGATATTTTTTCTGTCTATTTGAAATAACATAAAAAATGTGGTGTACACTGTTAAATAACCCACTACGCACGTTAATATTCAGTGTGCACCAAATTTTTAATGTTATTTCTTCATGGACAGAAAAAATATTACAGTTTTTCCTTAATAAAATTAATTTGATTATCTCCCCTCTAACATGTTAGACCAGAAACAATATCTGTCTAGCTGTTAGTCACTGACAAGGCACACAGACAGTAAATGGACAGTATATTGATGAGAGTTAATTTGATTATCTCCCCTTTAGCAAGTTTGATCACCGGAAATAATGTCTGTTTAGCTGTTGCAATGACAATGTTTTTATTCTTTGGCTCATGCCATCAAAGCTAATAAGATTTTATATAGTACTTATAAAAAGACTTGATGTAGTGAATGTCCAAAAAGAGACACTTACACCTATACATCAGAAATATATATATACCGAGTATGATTAAATACCCAAAGTCCCAAACAGAAGTCTGTTGGTTCTAGTCCTGAAACTGTTAACAACTACAAATTATCCTTCATAAAACTCCATTTCTAACTTCAGCTTATTTCAAAGGGTGTCATCATGGCATTAATACCAGCTGCCACAGGTCAATAACAATCTGCAAATAAACGTTAACATCAAATTTAAATCATGTAAAAATAATAGATATCGTCATATGATGCTGGATAAGCCAATCAAATTAAATCAGTTTTTGTATTACGTTTTTCGTATCTTACTCCTTGCAGTGTGATAAGATATATCTCTTAAATAGATAACAGGTCACAACTATAAGAAAATCATTTTTATTTGATATTTCTTCCATTCCTATGGTTGAAAAAATGATAATGCTACGGATTGCACATATTATTCAGCAAATTAAATTCTTATAAATGATAATCAGCACTGTTGTTGTATGGGAATTGTAATCAGGTACTTAAGGAACAAATATTATTTCTAGTTAATCCTGGATAATGACGATTACAGATGCTTGATGAACTTTAATAGAACTAGAATACAGGCGATCCCCCTCTATCTGGTAAATGACATCACAAAGGCACAAAATAAACGTTCATAGAACTAGAATACAGGCGATCCCCTTTATCTGGTAAATGACATCACAAAGGCACAAAACGAACGTTAATAGAAATAGAATATATCTCCTTTAAATATCTGGTAAATGACATCACAAAGGCACAAAACGAACTTTAATAGAACTAGAATATAGGCGATCTCCTTTAAATATCTGGTAAATGACATCACTAAGGCACAAAACAAACTTTAATAGAACAAGAATACAGACGATCCCCTTAAATATCTGGTAAACATGGTAAATGACATCACAAAGGCACAAAACGAACTTTAATAGAACTAGAATATAGGCGATCCCCTTTATCTGGTAAATGACATCACAAAGGCACAAACTAAACTTTAATAGAGCTAGAATACAGGCGATCCCCTCTATCTGGTAAATGACATCACAAAGGCACAAAACGAACTTTAATAGAACTAGAATACAGGCGATCCCCCTCTATCTGGTAAATGACGTCACAAAGGCACAAAACAAACTTTAATAGAACTAGAATACAGGCGATCCCCTTTATCTGGTAAATGACGTCACAAAGGCACAAAACAAACTTTAATAGAACTAGAATATAGGCGATCCCCTCTATCTGGTAAATGAGATCACAAAGGCACAAAACGAACTTTAATAGAACTAGAATACAGGCGATCCCCCTCTATCTGGTAAATGACATCACAAAGGCACAAAACGGACTTTAATAGAACTAGAATACAGGCGATCCCTTTTATCTGGTAAATGACATCACAAAGGCACGAAACGAACTTTAATAGAACTAGAATACAGGCGATCCCATTTATCTGGTAAATGACGTCACAAAGGCAAAAAACGAACTTTAATAGAACTAGAATATAGGCGATCCCCTCTATCTGGTAAATGACATCACAAAGGCACAAAACGGACTTTAATAGAACTAGAATACAGGCGATCCCCTTTATCTGGTAAATGACATCACAAAGGCACAAAACGATCTTTAATAGAACTAGAATACAGGCGATCCCATTTATCTGGTACATTTTTTGTAAATGACATCACAAAGGCACAAAACGAACTTTAATAGAACTAGAATATAGGCGATCACCTTTATCTGGTAAATGACATCACAAAGGCACAAAATAAACTTTAATAGAGCTAGAATACAGGCGATCCCCTCTATCTGGTAAATGACATCACAAAGGCACAAAACGAACTTTAATAGAACTAGAATACAGGCGATCCCCCTCTATCTGGTAAATGACATCACAAAGGCACAAAACAAACTTTAATAGAACTAGAATACAGGCGATCCCCTTTATCTGGTAAATGACATCACAAAGGCACAAAACGGACTTTAATAGAACTAGAATACAGGCGATCCCCTTTATCTGGTAAATGACATCACAAAGGCACAAAACGAACTTTAAAAGAACTAGAATACAGGAGATCCCCTTTATCTGGTAAATGACATCACAAAGGCACAAAACGAACTTAAATAAAACTAGAACACAGGCGATCCCATTTATCTGGTAAATGACACCACAAAGGCACAAAACGAACTTTAATAGAACTAGGATACAGGCAATCCCCTTTATCTGATAAATGACATCACAAAAAGCACAAAACGAACTTTAATAGAACTAGAATACATGCGATCCCCTTTATCTGGTAAATGACATCACAAAGGTACAAAACGAACTTTAATAGAACTAGAATACAGGCGATCCCCTTTATCTGGTAAATGACATCACAAAGGCACAAAACGAACTTTAATAGAACTAGAATACATGCGATCCCCTTTATCTGGTAAATGACATCACAAAGGCACAAAACGAACTTTAATAGAACTAGAATACAGGCAATCCCCTTTATCTGGTAAATGACATCACAAAGGCACAAAACGAACTTTAATAGAACTAGAATACAGGCGATCCCCTTTATCTGATAAATGACATGACAAAGGCACAAAACGAACTTTAATAGAACTAGAATACAGGCGATCCCCTTTATCTGGTAAATGACATCACAAAGGCACAAAACGAACTTTAATAGAACTAGAATACAGGCAATATCCTTTATCTGGTAAATGACATCACAAAGGCACAAACGAACTTTTCTGGTTAAGGAGACTCGCGGGTATAAGATTTTCAGAAAAAAAATGAACATTAATTTTTCATTACAAATTTTATTTATTACCTTAAGTAGTAGTTACTTTATCATATGGTACAAAAATCATTCCAAAACATCAATTTGTGTTGGCCCCAGCGGACTTTTAAAATGTAGATATCATTGAAAAAGCTAATTATCTCCCTTTGTTTCAAAAATGCCATTTTTTGGCATTAAATTTGAAATATCTTATTTAACTCATCGGTGACCTAGATTTTTTATTGTTGTTTTCGAATAAGCTGTTTATAAACTAAATAATTGTAAAATTTTAGTGATTTCTTAATTTAGTTCTTTTTTTATTTCGATATTACCGCTAACTCTCCTTAATATTAGTTCAACAGAAAAAAAAGGACATGAACAAAAAAGTATGCTTCTTTCGAAGGCACATTGTGAGCGTAAATGAACAGTGACCCCATTTTTTTATTTCATTTTTCTATTTAGTGTAAGATAAAGTTCATTTATAGAAAAATATAGACAAATCCTATATTAAATAAAAACAATTATTTAGACCCGCGAGCCCCCTTAAACTGGTCTATTGCATTTACTTTTTAAATTCAACTTTAACTTATGAATTTTACAATTCTTATTAGATTTCATTTTACTTCAAATACTTTTCTTTTTGATTTCTTTTGCAAACTATATGTAACACTAATAGTTACATTTAATTTTTTGAACCTTACATTTGAATTTCTATTCGTTTTTCAGTTCAGTTGACTATGTTTTACGTGTCGATTGTTGTACATTTGTAAACAAATCGTTGCTTTTTATTTGATGTACATCTTTGTTCAGGCATGGGCCTCGGTGGCCAAGTGGTCTAAGTAGTTCTACTACTGACAATCACTAGACAGTAAAACACTGAGGTTGTGAGTTCAAACCACGCTCGTGCAGGTGCACTCGACTCCAATCTTAATTGACTAGGATTGTCAGTTTTCCTATCGAAGGTTGGTGGTTTTCTCTGGGCACTCTGACAGGCTTCCTCCACCTATAATAAACAGCGCATCATATGCCTGTCATGTTTTCTAGGAATAAAGTTAAATAACTTCTCAATGTCATATCAGAAATTCATGAAAAATTAAAGGGAGGTTATTTTAATAGATATAAACCAGGCACCAAAGTTTAATAAAAAATAATCAAAGCACAAAGGTATTGTCCAACCAGATGCTCTGCAGGGTGCAGTTTTATACGACCGCAGAGGTCAACCCTGAACAGTTGGGGCAAACTTGTATGGACACAACATTTAAGCTTGATACAGCTCTGAATTTGGATTGTGATTAAATAGTTGACACAATGTGATTAAATAGTTGACACAACATAGGTTTCTGACACCATGGACACAGAATGAATGTGGTCTAAGAACTTAAACTTAAAAATTTTAGATTGGACATTTACCTTTTATGGTCCAATATCCAAAATCTAAATACATGGTTAGACTGAGCATATCATAGAACTCCAAGAATTAAATTTTTTATGAATTCAAATAAAGTTCAATTTTAGACCCTTTAGACCTCAATGTGGACCTATTTGATAACCGGGCCCAAATATTAATCAAAGAGCAGATTGCTCTGAGGGATACGATTGCCATTGTTTCATTGACACATGTATACATGTAGCTGGATAATATTATATTCAAAACTAATTCAACTGCACATGTAAAATGTAATTTATGTAATTTTAATAGTTACAAAATAGCCAATCCCAGATAAAAGTGTATTAACAATGTACTTAGGCCTATTGTGTTTTATTTTTGTACTATCAATTTAAAGTTAACTTTCCACAGCAGTCACTGAGACTCGGAGTGAGAAAAAGTATTTCATTTCGTATCTTATCACCTATATTTTTCCTATGTTAGTTCTTGGAGGAGCTTTATTCCTAACTTTTTAAATATTTAATTTCCTTTGGGTCAGTGATCATGACTCCTTCCGTACACATTTCTCGGTTTAAATTGCTATCATTTTTAATAGAATACCACGTTTATCGACAGAACGAGCTAATATTTGACATGCTCTTTTTGATTCAGAATTCACGGAAGTTACTTCCGGAAGGGAGACAACTCGACACAATAATATGGAAGACTCCATTTCGCCTAAAGGGGTGTACTAGTAACAACTTTAAGATGTGGACTACATTTATTTTAATCTAAATGATGCATATGATTTAAAATTATGCAACAACAATAACCTTCAATAGCAGACATACATAGAAAAGATCCATGCAATGAATTATAAGTTAACTAATTGAGCGGGAAATCCAGAGCAACCATTCAATTTAATACCCCTTGAAGTCAAGAAAACTATACGCATGCGCATAATTATTAAAACAAACCCTGGAGCAAGAACGTATATTAAATGTTAATTAAACGACCTAGATGATTATCTATTTCTTTATGGAAGTACAATCTCAAATATCAGTTTCATAACTGTAACATATAAGAAAAACTCCACTTCAGTTCTTATATATGACAGAAATAGATTTATCAGAATTCAGAGAACTCTCGCATTTTTATCAAAATGGGGAATTCCCTCTGACGTGTGTCTAAATTTATAAAAACACTAAATATAAATACTGCTTAATTCTGATTTTCCGTGTTGTTAAAAACATGCATATAAGTCAAGGGAATTATCAAACATGCAGATTATGAAAAGAACATTACAGGAAAATTGTTTAAGATCAATCCCTTTGTCTGATTGTACCTTTAAAAGCAAGACAATCATAAGAATCTGTGATGTTCCCTAATGTTAAGAAACTAGAGGCTCTCAAGAGCCTGTGTCGCTCACCTTGGTCTATGTGCACAGATAAATTTATGACAAAATTGTGTTTTGGTGATCATGATGTGTTTGTAGATCTTACTTTACTGGACATTCATGAATTTGGACCAGTAATTACAGTGGAAAATATTAATTCATCTAAAATTCAAATACAAATTGGGTGCAAACATGTAGGGTGGTAACAAAGTTAGGGGGGGGGACATGCGAGGTGCAAAAGTGTATTGGATGCGAATGGACCTGATACCGGTAGGGTTAGGGCAAACAAACATATTCTTTTAAATGGCCTGAATGTTGTATAAAGCAAACTAAAATAATCAAAAAGAAGGCTCCTATATATATATATACATTTTAAGAAGAAAGCAGGTTTTCTGTCTCAGAAGAGGATCAAATTAATCAGAAGACATAAACCATACAAAATATAAGTGCAATTAAAGTAAATTATATTGGATGAACTTGGTTTTAAATAAAACTCCCTAAGCAAACATTTCTCTAGCAAAGTGTCTATATAAATTTGTAAGATTTGGAAATAACGCGACATGGCGCTGATCAGCTGAACGAGCACCTGCTAGAATAGAGCGGTAAACTTGTTCAATTTCGGAAATTTTTTCTTACTTTAATACTCGGACTGTAGATTTTATGGTACCATGTAACAAATAAATTATAAGATATGTCGCACTTCTAAGGACAAAACTTGTTAAAACGATATTGTTTTGGCTTTATTTACACTTGGCTGCCATCTTGAAATATTTAGATATCACCAAGGCGACTACGTCACTACAGTCGGATTATCGCCCCTGATTTTCTAACTTTATAAGCGATTTTATAAATAGTAAAATAGATGTATTATATGTCTCTGATCTTAAGAAGTACAAATGTCTGAAGTGCACGAATCTGATCATGGGCACATCACTACATGTGACTAAAAATCTGTCAAATGCATAAAATTCTCATAAAAATAAAGATTTCTTGAATTTACAAAATACTTTTAGTTATTGTTAAACTATCTAGTGACTAGTAATTGCTGAAAGAACATGACTGCTTCAGCTCACTGAATTAATTTCCACACCAAAAATACCATTTAAATTCCAACCAAGTCAATAAACCATGAATGACTTGAGGTTTGGGCAAACAAAATTTTAAACATTAAATAAACATAAAACATATATGATGATGTACCTTAATTATCAAATGACATATGAATAATAATTTATAACAATACATATTAGACAAGCAAGATTTAATTCGCAGCAGGTCAAGTTTACGAGCTTATTCCATCTACGCCAGTGACTTACAACCTTACGACTTTTCACATTGCGCCAGAGGGTTGCATCCTGTTCTGCAAATTATGCTTTGTTTAAACCATAATGAATTTGTTTCACCAAAAGCTAAAAGATTCCAAAATATTGTTTTTAAAGCTGATTTTTAAATTTTCCAATATCATCTGTCATTTGAAAAGATTTAATATTCAATGGCCTTACCTTTAAATAAGGATGTACTTAGATGAAGTTTTGGAATTTGTGTCAGATGTTTGGATTGTTTTTCCATATGATAAAAGGTGAAATATGTTACTCAATAACACCAATTTATCCTTTATTTATACCTAAATAGCTGAAGGGCTATTTGCCAAAGTTTAAGCAGATTTTTTAGTTTCTTTCTTTTAAATCGAGACCCAAATAATACCAATGAAAATATATTAAGTTAAAATATAAAAATAAAAGTCTGAGTTAGCCTTTTCCCGCCATATTTTATAAATTAAATATCTCGAAAAGGAGCTGCATGACCTATCAATATTTTTAGCTAATTTTTATCCTTTACTAATACGCTTCCAGCTTTTAGTACAATTTTAAATATTCTTATTTATTCAATTTCACCTAAGTACACCCTTACGAAAAATATGGTAATCAGTTATTGAACAATATTAGGGTGCATATTAATAATAGCAGAGCAAATTGTCATTATACTGTCAGAATGTGGCACCATATTCATTGACATCTTTCCAAACAAAATACGGAAATTTTTCAGTCGCTCCATTTCTCTTTCTACATGAATTCGTACATGAGCTATATTTCGGCTTCTTTCCACTTCAAAGGCACTAAGCTGGTCTTTCCCCTTAACACACGATGGTATGATTAATTCCGCCCCCCTTGGTGCCCATTCATCTCTAATAAGAAAACCACGGTCTGCTAGTACGACATCTCCATGGTTTATAAAGTCAAGATATCCTGATTTAAGTGAAATTATCTTATCTGAAGTCCGCCCCCCAAATGCACGTGAAACAAAAGAAATACTACCACACGGAACAATACTGACTAAAAATTTAATTGTTTTGTGGTGTTTATAATTACTGTAAGTACATGATCTAGAGTAAAATTTGATGGAGTCTCTATATAAACTTCTGTGCAATCTATAACTGAAACACATCTTGGAAAGGCCTCCTTGAAGCAGTCTGGTCGAGAGCGTAAAATGTCATCTTTATTTGGCCAATGAATCAACCACTTCAATTTGTGTGCTAATTGAGGGATGACACTGTCAATTAAATTGGTAACCAAACTAAGGGAAACTCCAAAACGAAACGAAATATCGGTATGGGGGGAATTTAAACGTAATTTCATTAAAACCAAAAGAAGGATATCTGCAGAACTCAAAATATTAGAAGAAGGTATATATTTACTGAAAGGGGAAAAAAATAAATAAATTATGTTTTCTTAAATTTTAATTGAATGTTAATGAGGGGTTAAAGAGAAAATATCCCTTTGTCTAGTTAATTTTGTTTGTTCTACATATTATTTCATAGTTTAAATTTTCCTAAATGTAGCATCAAAGAAAAAAACAAACAAAAAAGGAAAAAAAGAGTAAATATTAAATGTGAAAATTCTCCATCTGAGAAAAATTTGAGTTACTTCCCTTTGCCCAATAAATTTTATAGATCTATATCTTGCTTTACACCAGAAATTGATTTTGAAATGAAAACAAATTTGTCGATTGGTAGTTGGAATATTCAGGGCCTGGGAGGTAAATTAGAAGATGACTATTTTTTATCTAGTCTTAAATATGACATAAATATTTTAATGGAAACTTGGAAGGGTGCTGATTCTAGTACAAACATTGTAAATTTTAATTATGTACAGAAATCTAGAAAAAAGAAATTAAGATCCAAAAGATACAGTGGAGGTATAATTGTATATTATAAATCTACCTTACATAAAGGTATATCTGAAGTTTTAAATGTAACAAAATCTGACAACAGGCTATGGTTAAAGCTTGATAAATTTTTCTTTGGTTTAAAAAAAGATATATATGTGTGTGCATGTTATATTCCACCATTGTCATCTACATACTTTAATGATGACTTTATATTACTTGAAAATGAAATCTCAAAGCTGTCATCCAAAGGTAATATTCTTATTATTGGAGATCTTAACGCTAGAGTCAGTAATCATTTAGATTTTATTTCTGATGAAAATAATATTCATGATGATCTTTTAAATTTATTGCCAGATGACTATCTGGGTGATTCACATATATATAGAAATTCTTTAGACAAAGTATTAAATCCTCATGGAAAACAACTCATTGATCTATGTATTGCCTCCAGGCTCAGAAAACTGAATGGTAGATTTGTAGGAGATCTTTTTGGTAATGTAACTTGTTATAAGCATAATGGTTCAAGCACTGTTGACTATGCCTTGTCTGACATGGATTTGATGTCCTCTATCGAATATTTTTATATTGGCGAACCAACATATTTGTCAGATCATGTCCCTATATCTGTTATACTGAAATGTAATATATGTCACACAGAACATAAAAGTCATAAATACTTTACTCAGATAGGAGTGAAATATAGATGGGAGAATACATCAAGAGACAAAATGATTGAAGTACTAGGGGAAAATTTTATTAAACAACAAATTAGAGATTTTGAAGACTCACAGTTTGAACAAACTTTTTCAGGAATTGACAAGGCAACTTCTGATATAAAAAATATTTTTGAGAGCCTAGCAAATAAATCATGTAAAATTGTAAGATATAAAAAAGTTAAACAAAAAATACTAAACAGAAAACCATGGGTTGACCATGAAGTACGTGATCTTAAAAAAACTATTAAAGCAAAAGGAGCTAAACTGAGACGAGAATCATTTAATTTAGAGCTAAAATGTAATTTTTTTACACATGCTAAAAAACTTAAAAAATTAGTAAAGAGAAAGAAAATTATATTTAAAAAGAGCTTATATGAAACATTAACAAATTTGCAAGAAAATGACCCAAAAAATATTGGGAACTCCTTAAAAAATTAAAAAATGAAGACACTAAACAGGATCATTGTTCAAATATTAAATTAAATAACTATGAAGAACATTTTCAAAATCTTGGTAAAGCTGAAAAATATGATAACTCTTTTAAAGAAAAAGTTAAAAAAGATTTAAATATGCTTGAGAGTACTTTAGAACATAATATTTGTACTGATAGTCCATTTTCAATATCAGAAGTAAAGAACTGTATAAAAGAATTAAAATCAGGGAAAAGTGCTGGACCTGACTTAATATCTAATGAAATTATAAAATATAGTAGCATTGTTACAGTTACAGCCATAGTTAAACTTTTTAATCTTATTTTATCATCTGGTATTTACCCCACCAGCTGGATGAAAGCTTTTATTGTTTTAATCTAAGTCTGGAGATAAAGAAGACATATGTAACTATAGAGGCATTTCTATTTTAAACTGTCTAGCAAAATTATATAGCTCTATTTTGAATAAAAGACTAGTAAAGCATTATGAAAATAAGTTCTCCAGTCATCAATTTGGATTTTGTTCAAATCACAGAACATCTGATAGCATATTTATTTTAAAAACTCTTGTCACCAAATATTTGAAAAAAAATAAGAAAAAGCTGTTTGCTTGTTTTGTAGATTTGCGTGGTGCTTTTGACTCTGTTTGGCATAATGGCCTGTTGTATAAATTGATAAATGATGGTGTTGGTGTGAAATTTTATACTACTTTGAAAAATATGTATAGTTTATCCCAGTCTGCACTGAAGATTGGCAATGAACACTCTTTGTTTTTTCCAATAATTAGAGGTGTAAGACAAGGGGACAGTTTAAGTCCTACTTTGTTTAATTGTTATATAAATGATTTACATTCAATTTTTGATGTAAATTGTAACCCTCCAGTTCTTGATACTTCAAGTATCCAAACACTCAGCTATGCAGATGATTTAGTGTTACTGTCTGAGACACACCATGGGCTTCAAAACGCATTAGATAAACTAAATAAATATTGCACTAAATGGCAGTTGAGTGTTAATACAAACAAGACTAAAATTCTAGTTTTTTTTAGAATATTTATAAACAATCCCCACCCCTCTTGTTCAATAATAAATTTTTGACTGAAGTTAAGGACTTTAAATTTCTAGGGAATATTATTAACTATAGGGGAAATTTTACAAAAACTACTGAAGAGCTGTCTAAAAAAGGCATTAAAGTTTTATTTTTATTGAGAAAATATATGTTCAATTTTAATTTTGTTCCCACTAATTTGTCATGTAAATTATTTGATACTCTTATAAGACCTATTTTGACATACAACTCTGAAATTTGGTTTATGGATAATTTTCAGTCAGCTTTTAGGGCATCTAATAGAGCTGCAGTAAATAATACATTTTGTGATACTCTTGCATTAGCAGAAAAATATCCCTTTGAGAAGGTTCATTCAAAATTTTGTAAAGCAGTATTAGGACTGAAAAAGACAGCCACTAACATTAGGTGCTAGATCAGAATTAGGTAGATTTACTTTGGACTCCTATATAAAAACTCAAACACTCATGTATTTTTATAGAATAAATTGTAATGATATTAATCCCCTGGTTAAAAAATCTCTACAAACAAACATAAATTTACATTCAGAAGGAATTTATTCTTGGTACTCATTTGCAGATAAAATTTTTAAAGAGATGAAATTAAACCCAGAAAACTACTCTAATAATAATGTACCTTTTAAACAATCAAAAAACATGTTAAAATGTAATATAAAAAAGTGTGTTTCAGAGGAATATGAAAAAAATACTTTAATTAAACTTTCAAAAATGGATTCCTCATCCAAACTTTGTCTTTATGGGAAATTAAAAAATAATTGTCAGTCTGAGGAATATTTAAATTGCAATAATTTTATACATAGGCAGTTACTCTCAAAATTTAGACTAAGTGATCATTCCCTAGTCATTGAATTAGGAAGGTACAGAAACATTCCAAGAGCACAAAGATTATGTAAAAAATGTGAAGTCCTAGATGATGAATTTCATTTCTTTTTGTATTGTGACATTAACTTATCTTTGCGTTCTAATCTTTTTGCTTATCTAAAAGACTATGTACCATTATTTCAACATCTTGATGCATTCAATAAACTTAAACACATTCTAAACCCCATCCCTGAACTTGTTTGTCATATTGGAGTCTTCATAAAACAGTCTTTAGAACTGAGGGAGTCAGACCCGTGTCAGGCAAGGTTATGATGGTGTTTTTTACATACATTTATAATTGAACTCTAATGTTCTATTATTCTATATATTGTATTGTATTATTTTGTATTTCATTGTATTACATTGTATTTCACTGTATTGCATTGTATAGTATAAAATTATTGTTTGATTGTATTGCTTGACCCTCATGGGTGTAATTTTGCAATAAAGATTATATAATAAACAATGGCATGCGGGATGTTCCAATTTACAGGTATAATATACCATATGTATCAATGATAAGCTAATTTGTGTCTTACATACAAGATGTTAAAAATCAATAACGCCGAGCTCACCTGTTAATTAATGCTAAATTATGCAGAGATGCAATACATTTTTAATTAGAAACAGTTAAAACTTTCCCACATTCCCATTTTATTTATTTTAACACCAAAGGAATACTTTTACGACCTATAGACTACTGCTCTGCGAGAAAAAAAAGGAAGGAACAGTTTTGCTGTTGCGTATCAGAGGAGGGACGACACTTTGCACACGGCACGCATAAACGGATTATATTATCGATCACCGGAAGTTTACGGTTCATTAACAAAATGGAAGTCGAAGTGGTCACATCAAAAAGCGTCTGTTTAAATTCTTCAAATATATGGCTTTTCTGCATAGAAAAAGATAAATACAGTGTGTCAATGAGAGACTGTCCATCTGTGCAAGTAAATGCACGGGTTGCTCATATCAGTCCAGCAGATAAACCATTGATAAGACGACGAGTGTTGATGGCGGATAGCAGTTGTCTGACGTCGTTGTACAACCAACCTCCACCACAGTTACTGCTCATCACTAACTCATGTGATTTTAAGGTATTATTTTGTTACTATCTATGTTTATTTATAAATCGTTTTGACCCTGATATACAAAACGTCTTTCAATGCCTCGACGGCATGAATTAATTTAATGAAAGGACCGAGTTGGGAAGTCAACATTGAACTTAATTTTTATTAAATTATATAGAGCCATCAATTTATTGTACATATCGTTTTTGCAAGTAACATTGTACTCCTATTGATAGAGTTTCAGGGTAATAGCAAGTTTGTTGTTCCTGAGATACCAACCAGTAGTCATTAATTGTTTTAATACACAGACATGACGGACCAAATCATTTTCAAAAGACCACATACAATAGAAAAAACACACTAATAGTAACATTAAACACGCACATGATGAACTATTTTTGTTTTTGCCCGTGTCATTGTTGTACACAGCCATGTCAAAAACGGGGGGTCCAATTATAAGTCCTCATTTAAATGCATTGATCATCCAAGAAAAAGGGGGTTAAAACTCCCTCTGGATCCGCCACTGATATAGTTCTTAGGTTTTAGTTATTTAATGTCTTGGTTATTAATTATATACTAAAACCATATCGAGTTATGATACGATAGAATATTTATATCAATGAGACAATATAAAGCAACTATTATATGAAATTTTAATTTTGTTTCAGTTCAACAAAGATGCAGTTTCTAAAGTTTTCAGTGATGGGACAGATTCATTGGCTGTGCTTATTTGGTCCTTTGTTATGATTCCTGGAGCTCAGCTGAGATCCCAACCAGACCATTGCAATGCAGTCGACCTGCCAGGAATGCCAGTGTGTGATTATGAAGATTTAAACTGTTCATGTGTACGCGGAACAAGTATTTTCTCAACAACTTCAACAGATCAACAAGATCAGAGTAAAAGTATGTGTATGCCTGTAGCTGTCAACATGGACGATAAAGTTAAAGTAGACACTGTTCAGTACACAGTTACAATACCAATCAAAGGTTCAACATATGGTGAGGAGTACCAGAACAATCTAAAATTTGCACGTACCTCCATTAGATTGAAAAAAGAAGTTTTAGTTGAACTGTCACGTGAGACAGATAACCCAAAAGACAAAAACGCAATTATAATCAAGGCAAACATTGATGGTCAGCTACACCCCCTAGGTTATGTAGGACTTCAGCATATCCCCAAGGTTGCAGCAGCAATGAAGAAAAATGAACTAGTGAAAACTACAGTTAAACATGTTACCTCATGGTTTGTGAAAAACATTAATTAATGAAAGAAAGTTAAGAGGTTCTCTGTTGCTATGTAAGACGGGCAAGTGGCTATCAGATGCACAGGACAATATGTACAACTCTGAGTTCTGATCAACTGTACTGTATGTCATGTATATGGGACATTTCTAAATGTTCATGAAATATCTCTTGTCTTGCTCAAGATGATCAATGTTTATATATATATATATCTGGTTGCGTATGAAAATTTGCGGCAACGCTTCATAATGACAAACTGCATTACCAAACAACGATTTAGTATCTAAAAAAAGTATTTGACAAAAAAAATGAATAACATCGTATATAAAAAGACACAATCAATCCCAATCGTAAGTCATGTATATTTTTCTTGTCTGTTATTTCAAACTTCGTCGGTGACGAACTTGATTGAACAAAATGGCGTCAATGTGAAATATAAACATGGGATTTTGAAAAATCATAGCAAATTCGTTTTTATCACCATTTTTATAAAACCAACACTATTTGATAGAAAAAAGATTAAGCTTTTAAATTGTATGTCAATGTTATATATATTTCAAGTAGTTATTTAACTCATACCAAAATACAAAGTGTCGATGTATTTGTTGACGCACAACTTAAAATTTTCAACATGTTTCGAAATAAAAAAAATTACATAGTACCAATTATATTTAGCATTCGTAATTTATACCAAACTGTAGGAAAATATTTCTTCTTTAAAGTGATATCTCCTTTTCTCACTTCGTTTTTTCTACTTTTCAATATTATAAAGAAATCGTAGTGCACTCCCAGATTGATAGACATATTTTGACGGACTAATGAAACTCAAAACTGAAATTTCGAAAAATCGTAGAAAATTCAGAAAAGTAACAAGAAACTTTAAAAAGAACTTAACGATAGCATAAGGTTTCAGCTTCACAATGATATCAACTGTTTTGTTTTGCACTTTGTAGTTGTCGAGTGTTTAGAAAAAAATCAAAACATAGTATATTTTGTTCTGTAATCCGGATGAAACGCACTCAATTTTTAAGACAGAGGTCTATTTCAATAAGAATTTTCTCAATAAAATATTACAAACATATGTTCCATGAGGCATTAAAATGATACCTAAGGCCGTAACTTTTTCACAGAACAGAAGTTTATTCTTTATTTTGGGTTTCTCTCTCCTTAATATCTTCCCAAACAAGATGACCCCGTGAATTTTAAAGACCTATCTATATGACAGGAAATGGACCTCCGTCATGATTCTTAATATTATTCGTCATACTTCCGTCGAGACAGACATGGTTTATAGCTCTGCGGGTGCTCTGCGGGTATCCCGATTGATCTCGAGCCGCGTTTCCATTCCTTTTAAATATACAATTCCTTGGTTGAATACACACGCAGAAAGTTTTACTCCACGCATAGAAACTACTCAACCCGTTCATACTATAAACTCTTCATATACAGAACATCAGAACAATTCAAATTACCGTTTGTCAGATTTTCGCCCATCCTTTAGCTCAACTAGTGAATACAACAAACTACCCAAGTTGAATCTCCCTACTTTCGATGGAGATATACTTCAATGGTAATCATTTTGGGACTCATTTGAAAGCCGTGCATACGAACCCAACCTTAAGCAACGTCCAAAAATTCAATTATTTGAAATCGTTTACTTCACGATGAAGCTCTAAAATCAGTGACAGGTTTTGCGCTCACTAATGCAAACTATGAAAAGACAATTTCCCTATTACAAGAAAGATATGGTCAGCAACATAAAATTACACAGAGGTATATGCAGGAACTTATTGATATTACGTCGCCTAGGTACACACTTTTCAACCTCCGACATTTTTATGACAACATTGAAATTTACATAAGAGGTTTAGAATCACTAGGACAAACTGATGAATCATACGGAGCGCTGTTAGTGCCAATAATATTGAACAAACTACCAGGGGAAATTCGAAAAAAAACTTGCAAGAGAATTTGTGTCCACAAACATACGCTTGGCAGACTTACGAAAAGGCATATTTAATGAAATAAATATCATGGAAGCCGGTAACTCAACAGACAGTCATGAAAATCCTACCGCTACTGCAGCATTTTTGACGAACACAATACCGCGAAATCGACAATCAAGTCACAGCCACCAAAATAAGAATCACCAAAACACTAACTTCAAATCTAAACAGTGCGATTATTGTCACGAATCACACGCCTCGGTAAACTGTACCAAAGTTGTTGAATATCAAGACCGGATATCAATAGTCGAAAGAGATCGCTTATGTTTCAACTGTTTAGGACATCACAATTTGGTTGATTGTAAGTCAATCAAATCATGCAGAAAGTGTGACAAGCGTCATCACACAAGTTTATGTAAAGAGAATACACATAATGATTATCTAGACAGTGTAAACGTAAGTACCATACAACACAACGCGAAGGAACCGGAAACAATTTCACATTCACAGGCAAACACAAATGTTTTGCTCAAAACTGCAATTAATCCTGTAAGATCGGGACGACACTGTTCAGATGCCAACATTCTTTTTGATGAAGGAGCACAGAGATCGTTCATCACAAAAGACCTAGCCGCTAAATTACAGTTATCAATAACTGGCACAGAGACTTTAAACTTATCCGGATTTGGGGACAGTGCAGAAAGTACAACAATTTGATACTTAAAAACTAGTATTATTTATTCGCTAACAGATGAAGGACAATTGCCAATCAGAGTATTGATCGTACCTGAAATCGCCGTACCGCTCAAAACGTACATCCGTAAAGCCGCAAAATTGCCGTATTTATCAGGAATAGAACTCGCTCATCCAGTTACCGCGAATGATAATTTTCACATCTCAGTACTCGTAGGAGCTGACTACTATTGGTCAGTTGTAGAAAACCATGTCATTAGAGGCGAGGGACCTACTGCCATGAAATCAAGAATTGGATATTTATTATCAGGACCACTTCACGGTACACCAAGCTACAATAACCAGCAAACAGCTACAATGAATGTAAGGATATCACAAAAGACAGAAGAGTGCAACCCGGAGAAGTTACTGAAGAAAGAATCATTTGGTATTGAACATATTGACGAGAGGACAGGGCGGAAGAAAGTATTTCAAGTATTAGATTCATATCAGAAAACATGTATAAGTAACCATGACAACAGACATTTCGATACTTTATCCCGGAAAGATGATCACACACCTTCACCAGTGAACAAAGAGATTTCAAAATGGAGAAAAGAAAATGTTATTAAAAGACTTAAAAAGGAACCGCACTTATTATATCCGCTAGAACTGACAACTTAAGAATATGTAGGACCATGATGAAGTACTGCCCGCCAGACGAGCGAAGACCGATGCAAAGGAAAAGATAAAGATGTGAACCAAATGAGACTATCGTATAATTTTATGGACTGTTAACTGTTCGTGCTTTATTACAGAAATAATTTTATTTTATTCGTGCTCATGATCAAAGACAGTTAAAGCTATTCAAAGTTTTTAGAGACAGTAATTCAAAGTGAAATTTTTCATAATTTATTTTCATTTTATTGTAATTAAATTCATTTGCGGGCCCCCAGAATGTTAAGAATTGCACATGAGGTGTTCCCGCTACCGCTCTCCATGTACACGACGTCACCGTTGTTGTGACGTGAGCTTTTCAGAGTTCAATACATGTATCATTGCATGCAGACGTTCTTATTTACTAAGCCTTAATTTGTGTCCGATACAACCACTTTACGTAGCACTAGCCTAGGGTAGTATGAATATTCATGAGTTTTATAAAGCAACGCGAGATACGAGATCGCGTCATTGGCGCGATAATATTATCTGAGAGAACTATCAGCGGTAAACAAAACAAAAAAATGTTCAAAAGCTCCCAAGATGACGGGCTGATATCACTGGAACAGAGACGATATGAAAATTAGATAATAATTGCTTTGAATACTGAATTAGCTTTAGATATTGTACAGAGACGGCATATATTATAGGCATTCAAAAAAAAGGGGGGAGTTTCACACAACGAAATCTGGCTATGCATTGAGCCATTCGAGGGCTACTCTTTTTGTTAATATGAAAATATACAGAAGAGCCATATTAAACCAGCGACAGTAACTATGCGGAAAAGGGCGGGGGTGGGGGTGCTGCTCCAGTCCTGGTCAATCTTCCACATCCATTTGAAAAAACTAAACCTTAGCCTAACTCAGTAACTGATTAGACCAATAAATATGATGTCTAGAAAGGCTTTTTTGTCATAATTATCTAGACTACTACTACTTTTGATCTCACCATAAACATATGGCCAATTTGGCAAAGGGGATGGGGGCTAGGGTGCTTGTTTCATCTTGTGCACAGTTACATGCTAAAAAAAATAAGTATAAAGACATCTGGCTGGTGGAAACCAGACAGTCTGACACCCCATTCATATACATTTATTGTACATTTATTTTTGTATGTAAGAATCTATATGTATATTTAGCTGCCTACTTAAATTCTTTTATTGTTCTGATGTGTTTTTATTTCTTTTAATCTGAAATACAAAAAGAGTGAAAAACCTCTGACACTTGTGAAGACAGGAAGTATCTCTATTAATAATTTAAATACTTATATACATGCTCTTAAAACAAAAATTTACAAATGATATATTTTCTTCAAAGTAAGCTTTTTGTTTAGTTTTAAGTAAAAACTAGGAGTAAAGGAATTCTGATCATGACAATTTAAAAAAAAAATCAATCTAATGTCAATTATATTAATATCACTAGTCCACTTAACCATGTTAATACAAAAAGGTAAAGTGCAAGGAGTACATGCATGTATTTATTTTTCTGCATTTTTTTTTCAGCCACTGCTGTACCTTTCCAGTTACTTATTATGTGTTGTGTATTTATTTACAATGGACTATAACACTTTTAAGTGACTGGACAGGTTGATTATATTCATCTGTAGAAAAAGAAACTGGAGAGATTGGTAATAGTTTAAGACAGCTGCAATTGAAGGTACACACATTCAGGTGGTCATATAAGCCTTAAAAGTCATATTAATAGCCCAGTCTATAGGGGTCATCAGACATCAGTTATATCAAAAGCCTAGGGTAGTGTTCAATTATAAGGAATCACCAGTTATCAAAATAGATAATGGTCTAGGGTAGTCAATTATCTGAAATGATTAGTTAACAAGGCCATGTCACTAGCGTAGGGTAGTGCCCATTATTCAGGAATCACTAGTTACATAGTCATATCACTAGCCTAGGGTAGCGGTCAATTATCAGGAATCACCAGTGAACAAAGCCATATCACTAGTCTAGGGTAGTGGTCAATTATCAGGAATCACCAGTAAACAGTCATGTCACTAGCCTAGGGAAGTGGTCAATTATAAGGAATCACCAGTGAACAAAGCCATGCCACTAGCCTAGGGTAGTGCCCAATTATCTTGAATGATCAGTTAACAAAGTCCTGTCTCTAGCCTAGGGTAGTGGTCAATTATCTGGAGTGATCAGTAAAAAAAAATCATGTCACTAGCCAAGGGAAGTGGTCAATTATCTGGAGAGATCAGTTAGCAAAATCATGTCACTAGCCTAGGGTAGTGGTCAATTATCTGGAGTGATCAGTTAACAAAATCATATCACTAGCCTAGGGAAGTTGTCAATTATCTGGAGTGATTAGTTTACAGTCATGTCACTAGCCTATAGGAGTGGTCAATTATCAGGAATCACCAGTTAACAAAGCAATGTCACTAGCCTAGGGTAGTGGTCAATTATCAGGAATCACCAGTTAACAAAGTCTTATCAATAGCTTAGGGTTGTGGTCAATTATCAGGAATCACCAATGAACAAAGCCATGTCACTAGACTAAGGCTATTATCAATATACCAATGGGCCTATGGTAGTGGTCAATTATCTGGAACTACCAGTGAACAAAGTCATGTCATTAGCCAAAGGTAGAGGTAAATTATCAGGAATCACCAGTTAACAAAGTCATATCACTAGCCTAGGGAAGTGGTCAATTATCAGGAATCACCAGTTAACAAAACCATGTCACTAGCCTAGGGTAGTGCCCAATTATCAGGGATCACCAGTTAACAAAGGCATGTCACTAGCTTAAGGTAATGGTCAATTATCTGGAATGACCAGTTAACAAAGCCATGTCACTAGCCTAGGGTAGTGGTTAATTATAAGGAATCACCAATTAACAAAGTCATATCACTAGCCTAGTGTAGCGGTCAATTATCAGGAATCACCTATTAACAAAGTCATATCACTACTGACTAGCCTAGGGTAGAGGTCAATTATCAAGAATCACCAATTAACAAATTCATATCACTAGCCTAGGGTAGTGCCCAATTATCAGGAATCACCAATTAACAAAGTCATGTTACTAGCCTAGGGTAGTGGTCAATTATCTGGAATGACGGTTAACAAAGCCATGTCACTAGCCTAGGGAAGTGGTCAATTATCAGGAATCACCAATTAACAAAGTCATGTCACTAGCCTAGGGTAGTGCCCAATTATCAGGAATCACCAGTTAACAAAAACATGTCAGTAGCCTAGGGTAGTGCCCAATTATCAGGGATCATCAGTTACAAAGCCATGTCACTAGCCTAGGGTAGTGGTCAATTATCTGGAATGACCAGTAAAAAAAGCCATGTCACTAGCCTAGGTAAGTGGTCAATTATCAGGAATGACCAGTTAACAAAGCCATGTCACTAGCCTAGGGAAGTGGTCAATTATCAGGGATCACCAATTAACAAAGTCATGTCACTAGCCTAGGGTAGTGCCCAATTATCAGGAATCACCAGTTAACAAAGCCATGTCACTAGCCTAGGGAAGTGGTCAATTATCAAGAATCACCAATTAACAGGGATCATCAGTTACAAAGCCATGTCACTAGCCTAGGGTAGTGGTCAATTATTTTGAATGATCAGTTAACAAAGCCATGTCACTAGCCTAGGGAAGTGGTCAATTATCAAGAATCACCAATTAACAAAGTCATGTCACTGGCCTAAGGTAGTGCCAAATGATCAGGAATCACCAGTTAACAAAACCATGTCACTAGCCTAGGGTAGTGCCCGATTATCAGGGATCATCAGTTACAAAGCCATGTCACTGGCCTAGGGTAGTGGTCAATTATCTGGAATGACCAGTTAACAAAGCCATGTCACTAGCCTAGGTAAGTGGTCAATTATCAGGAATCACCAATTAACAAAGTCATGTCACTAGCCTAGGGTAGTGGTCAATTATCAGGAATCACCAATTAACAAAGTCATGCCACTGGCCTCAGGTAGTGCCAAATGATCAGGAATCACCAGTTAACAAAACCATGTCACTAGCCTAGGGTAGTGCCCGATTATCAGGAATCATCAGTTAAAAAGCCATGTCACTAGCCTAGGGTAGTGGTCAATTATCTGGAATGACCAGTTTACAAAGCCATGTCACAAGCCTAGGGTAGTGCCGAATTATCAGGAATCCCCAATTAACAAATCATGTCACTAGCCTAGGGAAGTTCCCAATTATCAGGAATCACCAGTTAACAAAACCATGTCACTGGCCTAGGGTAGAGGTCAATTATAAGGAATCACCAATTAACAAAGTCATATCACTAGCCTAGGGTAGTGCCCAATTATCAGGAATCACCAATTAACAAAGTCATGTCACTAGCCTAGGGTAGTAGTCAATTATCTGGAATGACCGATTAACAAAGTCATGTCACTAGCCTAGGGTAGTGCTCAATTATCAGGAATCACCAGTTAACAAAAACATGTCACTAGCCTAGGGTAGTGCCCAATTATCAGGGATCATCAGTTACAAAGCCATGTCACTAGCCTAGGGTAGTGGTCAATTATCAGGAATGACCAGTTAACAAAGCCATGTCACTAGCCTAGGTAAGTGGTCAATTATCAGGGATCACCAATTAACAAAGTCATGTCACTAGCCTAGGGTAGTGCCCAATTATCAGGAATCACCAGTTAACAAAACCATGTCACTAGCCTAGGGTAGTGCCCAATTATCAGGGATCATCAGTTACAAAGCCATGTCACTAGCCTAGGGTAGTGGTCAATTATCTTGAATGACCAGTTAACAAAGCCATGTCACTAGCCTAGGGAAGTGGTCAATTATCAAGAATCACCAATTAACAGGGATCATCAGTTACAAAGCCATGTCACTAGCCTAGGGTAGTGGTCAATTATTTTGAATGATCAGTTAACAAAGCCATGTCACTAGCCTAGGGAAGTGGTCAATTATCAAGAATCACCAATTAACAAAGTCATGTCACTGGCCTAAGGTAGTTCCAAATGATCAGGAATCACCAGTTAACAAAACCATGTCATTAGCCTAGGGTAGTGCCCGATTATCAGGGATCATCAGTTACAAAGCCATGTCACTGGCCTAGGGTAGTGGTCAATTATCTGGAATGACCAGTTAACAAAGCCATGTCACTAGCCTAGGTAAGTGGTCAATTATCAGGAATCACCAATTAACAAAGTCATGTCACTAGCCTAGGGTAGTGGTCAATTATCAGGAATCACCAATTAACAAAGTCATGCCACTGGCCTCAGGTAGTGCCAAATGATCAGGAATCACCAGTTAACAAAACCATGTCACTAGCCTAGGGTAGTGCCCGATTATCAGGAATCATCAGTTAAAAAGCCATGTCACTAGCCTAGGGTAGTGGTCAATTATCTGGAATGACCAGTTTACAAAGCCATGTCACTAGCCTAGGGTAGTGCCGAATTATCAGGAATCCCCAATTAACAAATCATGTCACCAGCCTAGGGAAGTTCCCAATTATCAGGAATCACCAGTTAACAAAACCATGTCACTGGCCTAGGGTAGAGGTCAATTATCAGGAATCACCAATTAACAAAGTCATATCACTAGCCTAGGGTAGTGCCCAATTATCAGGAATCACCAATTAACAAAGTCATGTCACTAGCCTAGGGTAGTAGTCAATTATCTGGAATGACCGATTAACAAAGTCATGTCACTAGCCTAGGGTAGTGCTCAATTATCAGGAATCACCAGTTAACAAAAACATGTCACTAGCCTAGGGTAGTGCCCAATTATCAGGGATCATCAGTTACAAAGCCATGTCACTAGCCTAGGGTAGTGGTCAATTATCTGGAATGACCAGTTAACAAAGCCATGTCACTAGCCTAGGTAAGTGGTCAATTATTAGGAATGACCAGTTAACAAAGCCATGTCACTTGCCTAGGGAAGTGGTCAATTTTCAGGAATCACCAATTAACAAAGTCATGTCACTAGCCTAGGGTAGTGCCCAATTATCAGGAATCACCAGTTAACAAAACCATGTCACTAGCCTAGGGTAGTGCCCAATTATCAGGGATCATCAGTTACAAAGCCTTGTCACTAGCCTAGGGTAGTGGTCAATTATCTTGAATGACCAGTTCACAAAGCCATGTCACTAGCCTAGGAAAGTGGTCAATTATCAAGAATCACCAATTAACAGGGATTATCAGTTACAAAGCCATGTCACTAGCCTAGGGTAGTGGTCAATTATCTTGAATGACCAGTTAACAAAGCCATGTCACTAGCCTAGGGAAGTGGTCAATTATCAAGAATCACCAATTAACAAAGTCATGTCACTGGCCTAAGGTAGTGCCAAATGATCAGGAATCACCAGTTAACAAAACCATGTCACTAGCCTAGAGTAGTGCCCGATTATCAGGGATCATCAGTTACAAAGCCATGTCACTGGCCTAGGGTAGTGGTCAATTATCTGGAATGACCGGTTAACAAAGCCATGTCACTAGCCTAGGTAAGTGGTCAATTATCAGGAATCACCAATTAACAAAGTCATGTCACTAGCCTAGGGTAGTGGTCAATTATCAGGAATCACCAATTAACAAAGTCATGTCACTGGCCTAAGGTAGTGCCAAATGATCAGGAATCACCAGTTAACAAAACCATGTCACTAGCCTAGGGTAGTGCCCGATTATCAGGAATCATCAGTTAAAAAGTCATGTCACTAGCTTAGGGTAGTGCCCAATTATCAGGAATCACCGGTTAACAAAACCATGTCACTAGCCTAGGGTAGTGCCCAATTATCAGGGATCATCAGTTACAAAGCCATGTCACTAGCCTAGGGTAGTGGTCAATTATCTTGAATGACCAGTTAACAAAGCCATGTCACTAGCCTAGGGAAGCGGTCAATTATCAAGAATCACCAATGAACAGGGATCATCAGTTACAAAGCCATGTCACTAGCCTAGGGTAGTGGTCAATTATCTTGAATGACCAGTTAACAAAGCCATGTCACTAGCCTAGGGAAGTGGTCAATTATCAAGAATCACCAATTAACAAAGTCATGTCACTAGCCTAGGGAAGTGGTCAATTATCAAGAATCACCAATTAACAAAGTCACGTCACTGGCCTAAGGTAGTGCCAAATGATCAGGAATCACCAGTTAACAAAACAATGTTACTAGCCCAGGGTAGTGCCCGATTATCAGGGATCATCAGTTACAAAGCCATGTCACTGGCCTAGGGTAGTTGTCAATTATCTGGAATGACCAGTTAACAAAGCCATGTCACTAGCCTAGGTAAGTGGTCAATTATCAGGAATCACCAATTAACAAAGTCATGTCACTAGCCTAGGGTAGTGGTCAATTATCAGGAATCACCAATTAACAAAGTCATGCCACTGGCCTAAGGTAGTGCCAAATGATCAGGAATCACCAGTTAACAAAACCATGTCACTAGCCTAGGGTAGTGCCCGATTATCAAGAATCATCAGTTAAAAAGTCATGTCACTAGCCTAGGGTAGTGCCCAATTATCAGGAATCACCGGTTAACAAAACCATGTCACTAGCCTAGGGTAGTGCCCAATTATCAGGGATCATCAGTTACAAAGCCTTGTCACTAGCCTAGGGTAGTGGTCAATTATCTTGAATGACCAGTTAACAAAGCCATGTCACTAGCCTAGGAAAGTGGTCAATTATCAAGAATTACCAATTAACAGGGATCATCAGTTACAAAGCCATGTCACTAGCCTAGGGTAGTGGTCAATTATCTTGAATGACCAGTTAACAAAGCCATGTCACTAGCCTAGGGAAGTGGTCAATTATCAAGAATCACCAATTAACAAAGTCATGTCACTGGCCTAAGGTAGTGCCAAATGATCAGGAATCACCAGTTAACAAAACCATGTCACTAGCCTAGGGTAGTGCCCGATTATCAGGGATCATCAGTTACAAAGCCATGTCACTGGCCTAGGGTAGTGGTCAATTATCAGGAATCACCAATTAACAAAGTCATGTCACTAGCCTAGGGTAGTGGTCAATTATCAGGAATCACCAATTAAGAAAGTCATGCCACTGGCCTGAGGTAGTGCCAAATGATCAGGAATCACCAGTTAACAAAACCATGCCACTGGCCTAAGGTAGTGCCAAATGATCAGGAATCACCAGTTAACAAAACCATGTCACTAGCCTAGGGTAGTGCCCGATTATCAGGAATCATCAGTTAACAAAACCATGTCACTAGCCTAGGGTAGAGGTCAATTATCAGGAATCACCAATTAACAAAGTCATATCACTAGCCTAGGGTAGTGCCCGATTATCAAGAATCATCAGTTAAAAAGTCATGTCACTAGCGTAGGGTAGTGCCCAATTATCAGGAATCACCGGTTAACAAAACCATGTCACTAGCCTAGGGTAGTGCCCAATTATCAGGGATCATCAGTTACAAAGCTATGTCACTAGCCTAGAGCTAGGGTAGTGGTCAATTATCTGGAATGACCAGTTAACAAAGCCATGTCACTAGCCTAGGTAAGTGGTCAATTATCAGGAATCACCAATTAACAAAGCCATGTCACTAGCCTAGGGTAGTGCCCAATTATCAGGAATCCCCAATTAGCAAATCATGTCACTAGCCTAGGGAAGTTCCCAATTATCAGGAATCACCAGTTAACAAAACCATGTCACTAGCCTATGGTAGAGGTCAATTATCAGGAATCACCAGTTAACAAAACCATATCACTATTCTAGGGTAGTGCCCAATTATCAGGAATCACCAATTAACAAAGTCATGTCACTAGCCTAGGGTAGTGGTCAATTATCTGGAATGACCGGTTAACAAAGCCATGTTACTAGCCTAGGGAAGTGGTCAATTATCAGGAATCACCAATTAACAAAGTCATGTCACTAGCCTAGGGTAGTGCCCAATTATCAGGAATGACCAGTTAACAAAACCATGTCACTAGCCTAGGGTAGTGTCCAATTATCAGAGATCATCAGTTACAAAGCCATGTCACTAGCCTAGGGTAGTGGTCAATTATCTGGAATGACCAGTTAACAAAGCCATGTCACTAGCCTAGGGTAGTGGTCAATTATCTGGAATGACCGTTTAACAAAGCCATGTCACTAGCCTAGGGAAGTGGTCAATTATCAGGAATCACCAATTAACAAAGTCATGTCACTAGCCTAGGGTAGTGCCCAATTATCAGGAATCACCAGTTAACAAAAACATGTCAATAGCCTAGGGTAGTGCGCAATTATCAGAGATCATCAGTTACAAAGCCATGTCACTAGCCTAGGGTAGTGGTCAATTATCTGGAATGACCAGTTAACAAAGCCATGTCATTAGCCTAGGTAAGTGGTCAATTATCTGGAATGACCAGTTAACAAAGCCATGTCACTAGCCTAGGTAAGTGGTCAATTATCAGGAATCACCAATTAACAAAGTCATGTCACTAGCCTAGGGTAGTGGTCAATTATCAGGAATCACAAATTAACAAAGTCATGTCACTGGCCTAAGGTAGTGCCAAATGATCAGGAATCACCAGTTAACAAAACCATGTCACTAGCCTAGGGTAGTGCCCGATTATCAGGAATCATCAGTTAAAAAGTCATGTCACTAGCCTAGGGTAGTGCCCAATTATCAGGAATCACCGGTTAACAAAACCATGTCACTAGCCTAGGGTAGTGCCCAATTATCAGGGATCATCAGTTACAAAGCCATGTCACTAGCCTAGGGTAGTGGTCAATTAGCAAGAATCACCAATTAACAGGGATCATCAGTTACAAAGCCATGTCACTAGCCTAGGGTAGTGGTCAATTATCTTGAATGACCAGTTAACAAAGCCATGTCACTAGCATAGGGAAGTGGTCAATTATCAAGAATCACCAATTAACAAAGTCATGTCACTGGCCTAAGGTAGTGCCAAATGATCAGGAATCACCAGTTAACAAAACCATGTCACTAGCCTAGGGTAGTGCCCGATTATCAGGGATCATCAGTTACAAAGCCATGTCACTAGCCTATAGCTAGGGTAATGGTCAATTATCTGGAATGACCAGTTAACAAAGCCATGTCACTAGCCTAGGGAAGTGGTCAATTATCAGGAATCACCAATTAACAAAGTCATGTCACTAGCCTAGGGAAGTGCCCAATTATCAGGAATCACCAGTTAACAAAAACATGCCAATAGCCTAGGTTAGTGCCCAATTATCAGGGATCATCAGTTACAAAGCCATGTCACAAGCCTAGGGTAGTGGTCAATTATCTGGAATGACCAGTTAACAAAGCCATGTCATTAGCCTAGGTAAGTGGTCAATTATCTGGAATGACCAGTTAACAAAGCCATGTCACTAGCCTAGGTAAGTGGTCAATTATCAGGAATCACCAATTAACAAAGCCATGTCACTAGCCTAGGGTAGTGCCCAATTATCAGGAATCCCCAATTAACAAATCATGTCACTAGCCTAGGGAAGTTCCCAATTATCAGGAATCACCAGTTAACAAAACCATGTCACTAGCCTAGGGTAGAGGTCAATTATCAGGAATCACCAGTTAACAAAACCATATCACTATTCTAGGGTAGTGCCCAATTATCAGGAATCACCAATTAACAAAGTCATGTCACTAGCCTAGGGTAGTGGTCAATTATCTGGAATGACCGGTTAACAAAGCCATGTTACTAGCCTAGGGAAGTGGTCAATTATCAGGAATCACCAATTAACAAAGTCATGTCACTAGCCTAGGGTAGTGCCCAATTATCAGGAATGACCAGTTAACAAAACCATGTCACTAGCCTAGGGTAGTGTCCAATTATCAGAGATCATCAGTTACAAAGCCATGTCACTAGCCTAGGGTAGTGGTCAATTATCTGGAATGACCAGTTAACAAAGCCATGTCACTAGCCTAGGGTAGTGGTCAATTATCTGGAATGACCGTTTAACAAAGCCATGTCACTAGCCTAGGGAAGTGGTCAATTATCAGGAATCACCAATTAACAAAGTCATGTCACTAGCCTAGGGTAGTGCCCAATTATCAGGAATCACCAGTTAACAAAAACATGTCAATAGCCTAGGGTAGTGCCCAATTATCAGGGATCATCAGTTACAAAGCCATGTCACTAGCCTAGGGTAGTGGTCAATTATCTGGAATGACCAGTTAACAAAGCCATGTCATTAGCCTAGGTAAGTGGTCAATTATCAGGAATGACCAGTTAACAAAGCCATGTCACTAGCCTAGTGAAGTGGTCAATTATCAGGGATCACCAATTAACAAAGTCATGTCACTAACCTAGGGTAGTGCCCAATTATCAGGAATGACCAGTTAACAAAACCATGTCACTAGCCTAGGGTAGTGCCCAATTATCAGAGATCATCAGTTACAAAGCTATGTCACTAGCCTAGGGTAGTGGTCAATTATCTTGAATGACCAGTTAACAAAACCATGTCACTAGCGTAGGGAGGTGGTCAATTATCAAGAATCACCAATTATCAGGGATCACCAATTAACAAAGCCATGTCACTAGCCTAGTGAAGTTGTCAATTATCAGGGATCACCAATTAACAAAGTCATGTCACTAGCCTAGGGTAGTGCCCAATTATCAGGAATCACCAGTTAACAAAACCATGTCACTAGTCTAGGGTAGTGCCCAATTATCAGGGATCATCAGTTACAAAGCCATGTCACTTGCCTAGGGTAGTGGTCAATTATCTTGAATGACCAGTTAACAAAGCCATGTCACTAGCCTAGGGAAGTGGTCAATTATCAAGAATCACCAATTAACAGGGATCATCAGTTACAAAGCCATGTCACTAGCCTAGGGTAGTGGTCAATTATCTTGAATGACCAGTTAACAAAGCCATGTCACTAGCCTAGGGAAGTGGTCAATTATCAAGAATCACCAATTAACAAAGTCATGTCACTGGCCTAAGGTAGTGCCAAATGATCAGGAATCACCAGTTAACAAAACCATGTCACTAGCCTAGGGTAGTGCCCGATTATCAGGGATCATCAGTTACAAAGCCATGTCACTGGCCTAGGGAAGTCGTCAATTATCTGGAATGACCAGTTAACATGCCTCTGCTGGTGGACTATTAGTCCCCGAGGGTAAATCCAGCACAGTAGCCAGTACTTCGGTACTGGCATGAAAATACGGATGTATTGTGTTATTAAAATTTGCTGTTACAAAATATTAGAAATTATTATAAATTAAGGAATGTATCTCCCTCATGCAAAGCTCTGATTCCTTTCACGGATTTGGCTATACTTTTTGGACCTTTTGGATTATAGCTCTTTATCTTTTATATAAGCTTTGGATTGCAAATATTTTGGCCACGAGCATCACTGAAGAGACATGTATTGTCGAAATGCGCATCTGGTGCAAGAAAATTGGTACCGTTGATGTTATTACTACCACTGGGTCGATGCCTCTGCTGGTGGACTATTAGTCCCCGAGGGTATCACCAGCCCAGTAGCCAGTACGTCGGTACTGGCATGAAAATACGGATGTATTGTGTTATTAAAATTTGCTGTTACAAAATATTGGAAATTATTATAAATTAAGGAATGTATCTCCCTCATGCAAAGCTCTGATTCCTTTCACGGATTTGGCTATACTTTTTGGACCTTTTGGATTATAGCTCTTTATCTTTTATATAAGCTTTGGATTGCAAATATTTTGGCCACGAGCATCACTGAAGAGACATGTATTGTCGAAATGCGCATCTGGTGCAAGAAAATTGGTACCGTTAATTTTATTACTACCACTGGGTCGATGCCTCTGCTGGTGGACTATTAGGCCCCGAGGGTATCACCAGCCCAGTAGCCAGTACTTCGGTACTGGCATGAAAATACGGATGTATTGTGTTATTAAAATTTGCTGTTACAAAATATTAGAAATTATTATAAATTAAGGAATGTATCTCCCTCATGCAAAGCTCTGATTCCTTTCACGGATTTGGCTATACTTTTTGGACCTTTTAGATTATAGCTCTTCATCTTTTATATAAGCTTTGGATTGCAAATATTTTGGCCACGAGCATCACTGAAGAGACATGTATTGTCGAAATGCGCATCTGGTGCAAGAAAATTGGTACCGTTAATTTTATTAACAAAGCCATGTCACTAGCCTAGGTAAGTGGTCAATTAACAGGAATCATCAATTAACAAAGTCATGTCACTAGCCTAGGGTAGTGGTCAATTATCAGGAATCACCAATTAACAAAGTCATGCCACTGGCCTAAGGTAGTGCCAAATGATCAGGAATCACCAGTTAACAAAACCATGTCACTAGCCTAGGGTAGTGCCCAATTATCAGGGATCATCAGTTACAAAGCCATGTCACTAGCATAGGGTAGTGGTCAATTATCTTGAATGACCAGTTAACAAAGCCATGTCACTAGCCTAGGGAAGTGGTCAATTATCAAAAATCACCAATTAACAGGGATCATCAGTTACAAAGCCATGTCACTAGCCTAGGGTAGTGGTCAATTATCTTGAATGACCAGTTAACAAAGCCATGTCACTAGCCTAGGGAAGTGGTCAATTATCAAGAATCACCAATTAACAAAGTCATGTCACTGGCCTAAGGTAGTGCCAAATGATCAGGAATCACCAGTTAACAAAACCATGTCACTAGCCTAGGGTAGTGCCCGATTATCAGGGATCATCAGTTACAAAGCCATGTCACTAGCCTAGGGTAGTGGTCAATTATCTGGAATGACCAGTTAACAAAGCCATGTCACTAGCCTAGGTAAGTGGTCAATTATCAGGAATCACCAATTAACAAAGCCATGTCACTAGCCTAGGGTAGTGCCAAATTATCAGGAATCCCCAATTAACAAATCATGTCACTAGCCTAGGGAAGTGTCCAATTATCAGAGATCATCAGTTACAAAGCCATGTCACTAGCCTAGGGTAGTGGTCAATTATCTGGAATGACCAGTTAATAAAGCCATGTCACTAGCCTAGGGTAGTGGTCAATTATCTGGAATGACCGGTTAACAAAGCCATGTCACTAGCCTAGGGAAGTGGTCAATTATGAGGAATCACCAATTAACAAAGTCATGTCACTAGCCTAGGGTAGTGCCCAATTATCAGGAATCACCAGTTAACAAAAACATGTCAATAGCCTAGGGTAGTGCCCAATTATCAGGGATCATCAGTTACAAAGCCATGTCACAAGCCTAGGGTAGTGGTCAATTATCTGGAATGACCAGTTAACAAAGCCATGTCATTAGCCTAGGTAAGTGGTCAATTATCAGGAATGACCAGTTAACAAAGCCATGTCACTAGCCTAGGGTAGTGCCCAATTATCAGGAAACACCAGTTAACAAAACCATGTCACTAGCCTAGGGTAGTGCCCAATTATCAGGGATCATCAGTTACAAAGCCATGTCACTAGCCTAGGGTAGTGGTCAATTATCTTGAATGACCAGTTAACAAAGCCATGTCAATAGCCTAGGGAGGTGGTCAATTATCAAGAATCACCAATTAACAGGGATCATCAGTTACAAAGCCATGTCACTAGCCTAGGGTAGTGGTCAATCATCTTGAATGACCAGTTAACAAAGCCATGTCACTAGCCTAGGGAAGTGGTCAATTATCAAGAATCACCAATTAACAAGGTCATGTCACTGGCCTAAGGTAGTGCCAAATGATCAGGAATCACCAGTTAACAAAGCCATGTTACTAGCCTAGGGTAGTGCCCAATTATCAGGAATCCCCAATTAACAAATCATGTCAGTAGCCTAGGGAAGTTCCCAATTATCAGGAATCACCAGTTAACAAAACCATGTCACTAGCCTAGGTAAGTGGTCAATTATCTGGAATGACCAGTTAACAAAGCCATGTCACTAGCCTAGGGAAGTGGTCAATTATCAAGAATTACCAATTAACAAAGTCATGTCACTGGCCTAAGGTAGTGCCAAATGATCAGGAATCACCAGTTAACAAAACCATGTCACTAGCCTAGGGTAGTGCCCGATTATCAGGATTCATCAGTTACAAAGCCATGTCACTAGCCTAGGGTAGTGGTCAATTATCTGGAATGACCAGTTAACAAAGCCATGTCACTAGCCTAAGTAAGTGGTCAATTATCAGGAATCACCAATTAACAAAGCCATGTCACTAGCCTAGGGTAGTGCCCAATTATCAGGAATCCCCAATTAACAAAGCATGTCACTAGCCTAGGGAAGGGTCCAATTATCAGAGATCATCAGTTACAAAGCCATGTCACTAGCCTAGGGTAGTGGTCAATTATCTGGAATGACCAGTTAACAAAGCCATGTCACTAGCCTAGGGTAGTGGTCAATTATCTGGAATGACCGGTTAACAAAGCCATGTCACTAGCCTAGGGAAGTGGTCAATTATGAGGAATCACCAATTAACAAAGTCATGTCACTAGCCTAGGGTAGTGCCCAATTATCAGGAATCACCAGTTAACAAAAACATGTCAATAGCCTAGGGTAGTGCCCAATTATCAGGGATCATCAGTTACAAAGCCATGTCACTAGCCTAGGGTAGTGGTCAATTATCTGGAATGACCAGTTAACAAAGCCATGTCATTAGCCTAGGTAAGTTGTCAATTATCAGGAATGACCAGTTAACAAAGCCATGTCACTAGCCTAGGGTAGTGCCCAATTATCAGGAAACACCAGTTAACAAAACCATGTCACTAGCCTAGGGTAGTGCCCAATTATCAGGGATCATCAGTTACAAAGCCATGTCACTAGCCTAGGGTAGTGGTCAATTATCTTGAATGACCAGTTAACAAAGCCATGTCACTAGCCTAGGGAGGTGGTCAATTATCAAGAATCACCAATTAACAGGGATCATCAGTTACGAAGCCATGTCACTAGCCTAGGGTATTGGCAATCATCTTGAATGACCAGTTAACAAAGCCATGTCACTAGCCTAGGGAAGTGGTCAATTATCAAGAATCACCAATTAACAAGGTCATGTCACTGGCCTAAGGTAGTGCCAAATGATCAGGAATCACCAGTTAACAAAGCCATGTCACTAGCCTAGGGTAGTGCCCAATTATCAGGAATCCCCAATTAACAAATCATGTCAGTAGCCTAGGGAAGTTCCCAATTATCAGGAATCACCAGTTAACAAAACCATGTCACTAGCCTAGGGTAGAGGTCAATTATCAGGAATCACCAGTTAACAAAACCATATCACTAGCCTAGGGTAGTGCCCAATTATCAGGAATCACCAATTAACAAAGTCATGTCACTAGCCTAGGGTAGTGGTCAATTATCTGGAATGACCGGTTAACAAAGCCATGTTACTAGCCTAGGGAAGTGGTCAATTATCAGGAATCACCAATTAACAAAGTCATGTCACTAGCCTAGGGTAGTTCCCAATTATCAGGAATCACCAGTTAACAAAAACATGTCAATAGCCTAGGGTAGTGCCCAATTATCAGGGATCATCAGTTACAAAGTCATGTCACTAGCCTAGGGTAGTGGTCAATTGTCTGGAATGACCAGTTAACAAAGCCATGTCACTAGCCTAGGTAAGTGGTCAATTATCAGGAATGACCAGTTAACAAAGCCATGTCACTAGCCTAGGGAAGTGGTCAATTATCAGGGATCACCAATTAACAAAGTCATGTCACTAGCCTAGGGTAGTGCCCAATTATCAGGAATCACCAGTTAACAAAACCATGTCACTAGCCTAGGGTAGTGCCCAATTATCAGGGATCATCAGTTACAAAGCCATGTCACTAGCCTAGGGTAGTGGTCAATTATCTTGAATGACCAGTTAACAAAGCCATGTCACTAGCCTAGGGAGGTGGTCAATTATCAAGAATCACCAATTAACAGGGATCATCAGTTACAAAGCCATGTCACTAGCCTAGGGTAGTGGTCAATTATCTTGAATGACCAGTTAACAAAGCCATGTCACTAGCCTAGGGAAGTGGTCAATTATCAAGAATCACCAATTAACAAAGTCATGTCACTGGCCTAAGGTAGTGCCAAATGATCAGGAATCACCAGTTAACAAAACCATGTCACTAGCCTAGGGTAGTGCCCGATTATCAGGGAGCATCAGTTACAAAGCCATGTCACTAGCCTAGGGTAGTGGTCAATTGTCTTGAATGACCAGTTAACAAAGCCATATCACTAGCCTAGGGAAGTGGTCAATTATCAAGAATCACCAATTAACAAAGCCATGTCACTGGCCTAGGGTAGTGGTCAATTATCTGGAATGACCTGTTAACAAAGCCATGTCACTAGCCTAGGTAAGTGGTCAATTATCAGGAATCACCAATTAACAAAGTGATGTCACTAGCCTAGGGTAGTGGTCAATTATCAGGAATCACCAATTAACAAAGTCATGTCACTGGCCTAAGGTAGTGCCAAATGATCAGGAATCACCAGTTAACAAAACCATGTCACTAGCCTAGGGTAGTGCCCGATTATCAGGGAGCATCAGTTACAAAGGCATGTCACTAGCCTAGGGTAGTGGTCAATTATCTTGAATAACCAGTTAACAAAGCCATGTCACTAGCCTAGGGAAGTGGTCAATTATCAAGAATCACCAATTAACAAAGTCATGTCACTGGCCTAAGGTAGTGCCAAATGATCAGGAATCATCAGTTAACAAAACCATGTCACTAGCCTAGGGTAGTGCCCGATTATCAGGGATCATCAGTTACAAAGCCATGTCACTTGCCTAGGGTAGTGGTCAATTATCTGGAATGACCAGTTAACAAAGCCATGTCACTAGCCTAGGTAAGTGGTCAATTATCAGGAATCACCAATTAACAAAGCCATGTCACTAGCCTAGGGTAGTGCCCAATTATCAGGAATCCCCAATTAACAAAGCATGTCACTAGCCTAGGGAAGTGTCCAATTATCAGAGATCATCAGTTACAAAGCCATGTCACTAGCCTAGGGTAGTGGTCAATTATCTGGAATGACCAGTTAACAAAGCCATGTCACTAGCCTAGGGTAGTGGTCAATTATCTGGAATGACCGGTTAACAAAGCCATGTCACTAGCCTAGGGAAGTGGTCAATTATGAGGAATCACCAATTAACAAAGTCATGTCACTAGCCTAGGGTAGTGCCCAATTATCAGGAATCACCAGTTAACAAAAACATGTCAATAGCCTAGGGTAGTGCCCAATTATCAGGGATCATCAGTTACAAAGCCATGTCACTAGCCTAGGGTAGTGGTCAATTATCTGGAATGACCAGTTAACAAAGCCATGTCATTAGCCTAGGTAAGTTGTCAATTATCAGGAATGACCAGTTAACAAAGCCATGTCACTAGCCTAGGTAAGTGGTCAATTATCAGGAATCACCAATTAACAAAGCCATGTCACTAGCCTAGGGTAGTGCCCAATTATCAGGAATCCCCAATTAACAAAGCATGTCACTAGCCTAGGGAAGTGTCCAATTATCAGAGATCATCAGTTACAAAGCCATGTCACTAGCCTAGGGTAGTGGTCAATTATCTGGAATGACCAGTTAACAAAGCCATGTCACTAGCCTAGGGTAGTGGTCAATTATCTGGAATGACCGGTTAACAAAGCCATGTCACTAGCCTAGGGAAGTGGTCAATTATGAGGAATCACCAATTAACAAAGTCATGTCACTAGCCTAGGGTAGTGCCCAATTATCAGGAATCACCAGTTAACAAAAACATGTCAATAGCCTAGGGTAGTGCCCAATTATCAGGGATCATCAGTTACAAAGCCATGTCACTAGCCTAGGGTAGTGGTCAATTATCTGGAATGACCAGTTAACAAAGCCATGTCATTAGCCTAGGTAAGTTGTCAATTATCAGGAATGACCAGTTAACAAAGCCATGTCACTAGCCTAGGGTAGTGCCCAATTATCAGGAAACACCAGTTAACAAAACCATGTCACTAGCCTAGGGTAGTGCCCAATTATCAGGGATCATCAGTTACAAAGCCATGTCACTAGCCTAGGGTAGTGGTCAATTATCTTGAATGACCAGTTAACAAAGCCATGTCACTAGCCTAGGGAGGTGGTCAATTATCAAGAATCACCAATTAACAGGGATCATCAGTTACAAAGCCATGTCACTAGCCTAGGGTAGTGGTCAATCATCTTGAATGACCAGTTAACAAAGCCATTTCACTAGCCTAGGGAAGTGGTCAATTATCAAGAATCACCAATTAACAAGGTCATGTCACTGGCCTAAGGTAGTGCCAAATGATCAGGAATCACCAGTTAACAAAGCCATGTCACTAGCCTAGGGTAGTGCCCAATTATCAGGAATCCCCAATTAACAAATCATGTCAGTAGCCTAGGGAAGTTCCCAATGATCAGGAATCACCAGTTAACAAAACCATGTCACTAGCCTAGGGTAGAGGTCAATTATCAGGAATCACCAGTTAACAAAACCATATCACTAGCCTAGGGTAGTGCCCAATTATCAGGAATCACCAATTAACAAAGTCATGTCACTAGCCTAGGGTAGTGGTCAATTATCTGGAATGACCGGTTAACAAAGCTATGTTACTAGCCTAGGGAAGTGGTCAATTATCAGGAATCACCAATTAACAAAGTCATGTCACTAGCCTAGGGTAGTGCCCAATTATCAGGAATCACCAGTTAACAAAAACATGTCAATAGCCTAGGGTAGTGCCCAATTATCAGGGATCATCAGTTACAAAGCCATGTCACTAGCCTAGGGTAGTGGTCAATTGTCTGGAATGACCAGTTAACAAAGCCATGTCACTAGCCTAGGTAAGTGGTCAATTATCAGGAATGACCAGTTAACAAAGCCATGTCACTAGCCTAGGGAAGTGGTCAATTATCAGGGATCACCAATTAACAAAGTCATGTCACTAGCCTAGGGTAGTGCCCAATTATCAGGAATCACCAGTTAACAAAACCATGTCACTAGCCTAGGGTAGTGCCCAATTAGCAGGGATCATCAGTTACAAAGCCATGTCACTAGCCTAGGGTAGTGGTCAATTATCTTGAATGACCAGTTAACAAAGCCATGTCACTAGCCTAGGGAGGTGGTCAATTATCAAGAATCACCAATTAACAGGGATCATCAGTTACAAAGCCATGTCACTAGCCTAGGGTAGTGGTCAATTATCTTGAATGACCAGTTAACAAAGCCATGTCACTAGCCTAGGGAAGTGGTCAATTATCAAGAATCACCAATTAACAAAGTCATGTCACTGGCCTAAGGTAGTGCCAAATGATCAGGAATCACCAGTTAACAAAACCATGTCACTAGCCTAGGGTAGTGCCCGATTATCAGGGAGCATCAGTTACAAAGCCATGTCACTAGCCTAGGGTAGTGGTCAATTATCTTGAATGACCAGTTAACAAAGCCATATCACTAGCCTAGGGAAGTGGTCAATTATCAAGAATCACCAATTAACAAAGCCATGTCACTGGCCTAGGGTAGTGGTCAATTATCTGGAATGACCAGTTAACAAAGCCATGTCACTAGCCTAGGTAAGTGGTCAATTATCAGGAATCACCAATTAACAAAGTGATGTCACTAGCCTAGGGTAGTGGTCAATTATCAGGAATCACCAATTAACAAAGTCATGCCACTGGCCTAAGGTAGTGCCAAATGATCAGGAATCACCAGTTAACAAAACCATGTCACTAGCCTAGGGTAGTGTCCGATTATCAGTAATCATCAGTTAAAAAGCCATGTCACTAGTCTAGGGTAGTGGTCAATTATCTGGAATGACCAGTTAACAAAGCCATGTCACTAGCCTAGGGTAGTGCCGAATTATCAAGAATCCCCAATTAACAAATCATGTCACTAGCCTAGGGAAGTTCCCAATTATCAGGAATCACCAGTTAACAAAACCATGTCATTAGCCTAGGGTAGAGGTCAATTTTCAGAAATCACCAATTAACAAAGTCATATCACTAGCCTAGGGTAGTGCCCAATTATCAGGAATCACCAATTAACAAAGTCATGTCACTAGCCTAGGGTAGTGGTCAATTATCTGGAATGACCGGTTAACAAAGCCATGTCACTAGCCTAGGGTAGTGCCCAATTATCAGGGATCATCAGTTACAAAGCCATGTCACTAGCCTAGGGTAGTGGTCAATTATCTGGAATGACCAGTTAACAAAGCCATGTCACTAGCCTAGGTAAGTGGTCAATTATTAGGAATGACTAGTTAACAAAGCCATGTCACTAGCCTAGGGTAGTGGTCAATTATCAGGAATCACCAATTAACAAAGTCTTGTCACTAGCCTAGGGTAGTGCCCAATTATCAGGAATCACCAGTTAACAAAAACATGTCACTAGCCTAGGGTAGTGCCCGATTATCAGGGATCATCAGTTACAAAGCGATGTCACTAGCCTAGGGTAGTGGTCAATTATCTGGAATGACCAGTAAACAAAGCCATGTCACTAGCCTAGGGTAGTGTCAAATGATCAGGAATCACCAGTTAACAAAACCATGTCACTAGCCTAGGGTAGTGCCCAATTATCAGGGATCATCAGTTACAAAGCCATGTCACTAGCCTAGGGTAGTGGTCAATTATCTGGAATGACCAGTTAACAAAGCCATGTCACTAGCCTAGGTAAGTGGTCAATTATCTGGAATGACTAGTTAACAAAGCCATGTCACTAGCCTAGGGAAGTGGTCAATTATCAAGAATTACCAATTAACAAAGTCATGTCACTGGCCTAAGGTAGTGCCAAATGATCAGGAATCACCAGTTAACAAAACCAAGTCACTAGCCTAGGGTAGTGCCCGATTATCAGGGATCATCAGTTACAAAGCCATGTCACTAGCCTAGGGTAGTGGTCAATTATCTGGAATGACCAGTTAACAAAGCCATGTCACTAGCTTAGGTAAGTGGTCAATTATCAGGAATCACCAATTAACAAAGCCATGTCACTAGCCTAGGGTAGTGCCCAATTATCAGGAATCACCAGTTAACAAAACCATGTCACTAGCTTAGGGTAGAGGTCAAATATCAGGAATCAACAGTTAACAAAACCATATCACTAGCCTAGGGTAGTGCCCAATTATCAGGAATCACCAATTAACAAAGTCATGTCACTAGCCTAGGGTAGTGGTCAATTATCTAGAATGACCGGTTAACAAAGCCATGTTACTAGCCTAGGGAAGTGGTCAATTATCAGGAATCACAAATTAACAAAGTCATGTCACTAGCCTAAGGTAGAGCCCAATTATCAGGAATCACCAGTTAACAAAACCATGTCACTAGCCTAGGGTAGTGCCCAATTATCAGAGATCATCAGTTACAAAGCCATGTCACTAGCCTAGGGTAGTAGTCAATTATCTGGAATGAACAGTTAACAAAGCCATGTCACTAGCCTAGGTAAGTGGTCAATTATCAGGAATGACCAGTTAACAAAGCCATGTCACTAGCCTAGGGAAGTGGTCAATTATCAGGAATCACCAATTAACAAAGTCATGTCACTAGCCTAGGTTAGTGCCCAATTATCAGGAATCACCAGTTAACAAAACCATGTCACTAGCCTAGGGTAGTACCAGATTATCAGGGATCATCAGTTAAAAAGCAATGTCACTAGCCTAGGGTAGTGGTCAATTATCTGGAATGACCAGTTAACAAAGCCATGTCACTAGCCTAGGGAAGTGGTCAATTATCAGGAATCACCAATTAACAAAGTCATGTCACTAGCCTAGGGTAGTGGTCAATTATCAGGAATCACCAATTAACAAATTCATGTCACTGGCCTAAGGTAGTGCCAAATGATCAGGAATCACCAGTTAACTAAACCATGTCACTAGCCTAGGGTAGTGGCCGATTATTAGGGATCATCAGTTACAAAGCCATGTCACTAGCCTATTGTAGTGGTCAATTATCTGGAATGACCAGTTAACAAAGCCATGTCACTAGCCTAGAGAAGTGGTCAATTATCAGGAATCACCAATTAACAAAGTCATGTCACTAGCCTAGGGTAGTGATCAATTATCAGGAATCACCAATTAACAAAGTCATGCCACTGGCCTAAGGTAGTGCCAAATGATCAGGAATCACCCGTTAATAAAACCATGTCACTAGCCTAGGGTAGTGCCCGATTATCAGGGATCATCAGTTAAAAAGCCATGTCACTAGCCTAGGGTAGTGGTCAATTATCTGGAATGACCAGTTAACAAAGCCATGTCACTAGCCTAGGGAAGTGGTTAATTATCAGGAATCACCAATTAACAAAGTCATGTCACTAGCCTAGGGTAGTGGTCAATTATCAGGAATCACCAATTAACAAAGTCATGTAACTGGCCTAAGGTTGTGCCAAATTATCAGAAATCACCAGTTAACAAAACCATGTCACTAGCCTAGGGTAGTGCCCGATTATCAGGGATAATCAGTTACAAAGCCATGTCACTAGCCTAGGGTAGTGGTCAATTATCTGGAATGACCAGTTAACAAAGCCATGTCACTAGTCTAGGGTAGAGGTCAATTATCAGGGATTATCAGTTAGAAAGCCATGTCACTAGCCTAGGGTAGTTGTCAATTATCTGGAATGACCAGTTAACAAAGCCATGTCACTAGTCTAGGGTAGAGGTCAATTATCAGGGATCATCAGTTAGAAAGCCAAGTCACTAGCCTAAGGTAGTGGTCAATTATCTGGAATGAGCAGTTAACAAAGCCCTTAATTTTTGCATTTGTCATGATTATCTGAAATTATTAAATAACAAAGTCATATCACTAGCCTTTAGGTAGTGGTCAATTATCAGGAATCAGCAGTTAACAAAGTCATATCACTAGCCTAGGGTAGTGTTCAATTATATGAAATGATTAGTTAACAAAGTCATAGCACTAGCCTAGGGTAATGGTCAATTATCAGGAATTACCAGTGAACAAAGCCATGTCACTAGCCTAGGGTAAGGGTCAATTATGTGTCATGTTACTATACTATGGTAGTTGCCAGTTGTGTGTCATATCACGAGACTATGGAAGTTGCCACTTATGTGTCATATCACTAGACTATGGTAGTGGTCAGTTATTAGTCATATTAAGCCTATGGTAGCTGTCAGTTAATAGTCATGTCACTAGCCTAGGGTAGTGGTCAATTATCAGGAATCACCAATTAACAAAGTCTTGTCACTAGCCTAGGGTAGTGCCCAATTATCAGGAATCACCAGTTAACAAAAACATGTCACTAGCCTAGGGTAGTGCCCGATTATCAGGGATCATCAGTTACAAAGCGATGTCACTAGCCTAGGGTAGTGGTCAATTATCTGGAATCACCAATTAACAAAGTCTTGTCACTAGCCTAGGGTAGTGCCCAATTATCAGGAATCACCAGTTAACAAAACCATGTCACTAGCCTAGGCTAGTGCCCGATTATCAGGGATCATCAGTTACAAAGCGATGTCACTAGCCTAGGGTAGTGGTCAATTATCTGGAATGACCAGTAAACAAAGCCATGTCACTAGCCTAGGGTAGTGTCAAATGATCAGGAATCACCAGTTAACAAAACCATGTCACTAGCCTAGGGTAGTGCCCAATTATCAGGGATCATCAGTTACAAAGCCATGTCACTAGCCTAGGGTAGTGGTCAATTATCTGGAATGACCAGTTAACAAAGCCATGTCACTAGCCTAGGTAAGTGGTCAATTATCTGGAATGACCAGTTAACAAAGCCATGTCACTAGCCTAGGGAAGTGGTCAATTATCAAGAATTACCAATTAACAAAGTCATGTCACTGGCCTAAGGTAGTGCCAAATGATCAGGAATCACCAGTTAACAAAACCATGTTACTAGCCTAGGGTAGTGCCCAATTATCAGGGATCATCAGTTACAAAGCCATGTCACTAGCCTAGGGTAGTGGTTAATTATCTGGAATGACCAGTTAACAAAGCCATGTCACTAGCCTAGGTAAGCGGTCAATTATCAGGAATCACCAATTAACAAAGTCATGTCACTAGCCTAGGGTAGTGCCCATTTATCAGGAATCACCAGTTAACAAAACCATGTCACTAGCCTAGGGTAGTGCCAAATGATCAGGAATCACCAATAAACAAAGCCATGTCACTAGCCTAGGGTAGTGTCCAATTATCAGAGATCATCAGTTACAAAGTCATGTCACTAGCCTAGGGTAGTGCCCGATTATCAGGGATCATCAGTTACAAAGCGATGTCACTAGCCTAGGGTAGTGGTCAATTATCTGGAATCACCAATTAACAAAGTCTTGTCACTAGCCTAGGGTAGTGCCCAATTATCAGGAATCACCAGTTAACAAAACCATGTCACTAGCCTAGGGTAGTGCCCGATTATCAGGGATCATCAGTTACAAAGCGATGTCACTAGCCTAGGGTAGTGGTCAATTATCTGGAATGACCAGTAAACAAAGCCATGTCACTAGCCTAGGGTAGTGTCAAATGATCAGGAATCACCAGTTAACAAAACCATGTCACTAGCCTAGGGTAGTGCCAAATGATCAGGAATCACCAATAAACAAAGCCATGTCACTAGCCTAGGGTAGTGTCCAATTATCAGAGATCATCAGTTACAAAGTCATGTCACTAGCCTAGGGTAGTGCCCGATTATCAGGGATCATCAGTTACAAAGCGATGTCACTAGCCTAGGGTAGTGGTCAATTATCTGGAATCACCAATTAACAAAGTCTTGTCACTAGCCTAGGGTAGTGCCCAATTATCAGGAATCACCAGTTAACAAAACAATGTCACTAGCCTAGGGTAGTGCCCGATTATCAGGGATCATCAGTTACAAAGCGATGTCACTAGCCTAGGGTAGTGGTCAATTATCTGGAATGACCAGTAAACAAAGCCATGTCACTAGCCTAGGGTAGTGTCAAATGATCAGGAATCACCAGTTAACAAAACCATGTCACTAGCCTAGGGTAGTGCCCAATTATCAGGGATCATCAGTTACAAAGCCATGTCACTAGCCTAGGGTAGTGGTCAATTATCTGGAATGACCAGTTAACAAAGCCATGTCACTAGCCTAGGTAAGTGGTCAATTATCTGGAATGACCAGTTAACAAAGCCATGTCACTAGCCTAGGGAAGTGGTCAATTATCAAGAATTACCAATTAACAAAGTCATGTCACTGGCCTAAGGTAGTGCCAAATGATCAGGAATCACCAGTTAACAACACCATGTCACTAGCCTAGGGTAGTGCCCGATTATCAGGGATCATCAGTTACAAAGCCATGTCACTAGCTTAGGGTAGTGGTTAATTATCTGGAATGACCAGTTAACAAAGCCATGTCACTAGCCTAGGTAAGCGGTCAATTATCAGGAATCACCAATTAACAAAGTAATGTCACTAGCCTAGGGTAGTGCTCATTTATCAGGAATCACCAGTTAACAAAACCATGTCACTAGCCTAGGGTAGTGCCAAATGATCAGGAATCACCAATTAACAAAGCCATGTCACTAGCCTAGGGTAGTGTCCAATTATCAGAGATCATCAGTTACAAAGCCATGTCACTAGCCTAGGGTAGTGGTCAATTATCAGGAATCACCAATTAACAAAGTCTTGTCACTAGCCTAGGGTAGTGCCATATTATCAGGAATCACCAGTTAACTAAACTATGTCCCTAGCCTAGGGTAGTGCCCGATTATCAGGGATCATCAGTTACAAAGCCATGTCACTAGCCTAGGGTAGTGCCATATTATCAGGAATCACCAGTTAACAAAACCATGTCAGTAGCCTAGGGTAGTGCCCAATTATCAGGGATCATCAGTTACAAAGCCATGTCACTAGCCTAGGGTAGTGGTCAATTATCTGGAATGACCAGTTAACAAAGCCATGTCACTGCCTAGAGAAGTGGTCAATTATCAGGAATCACCAATTAACAAAGTCATGTCACTAGCCTAGGGTAGTGGTCAATTATCAGGAATCACCAATTAACAAAGTCATGTCACTGGCCTAAGGTAGTGCCAAAGGATCAGGAATCACCAGTTAACAAAACCATGTCACTAGCCTAGGGTAGTGCCCGATTCTCAGGGAGCATCAGTTACAAAGCCATGTCACTAACCTAGGGTAGTGGTCAATTATCTGGAATGACCAGTTAACAAAGCCATGTCACTAGCCTAGGTAAGTGGTCAATTATCAGGAATCACCAATTAACAAAGTCATGTCACTAGCCTAGGGTAGTGGTCAATTATCAGGAATCACCAATTAACAAAGTCATGTAACTGGCCTAAGGTTGTGCCAAATTATCAGAAATCACCAGTTAACAAAACCATGTGACTAGCCTAGGGTAGTGTCCGATTATCAGGGATCATCAGTTACAAAGCCATGTCACTAGCCTAGGGTAGTGCCCGATTATCAGGGATCATCAGTTAGAAAGCCATGTCACTAGCCTAGGGTAGTGGTCAATTATCTGGAATGAGCAGTTAACAAAGCCCTTAATTTTTGCACTAGCCTAGGAATGTTGTCAGTGATGTGTCACTAGCCTAGGGTATTGTCAGTTATGTGTCACCAGCCTAGGGGTGTTGTCCTTAATGTGCCACCAGCCATGGGGTGTTGTCAGTAATGTGGCACTAGCCTAGGAATTTTGTCAGTGATGTGTCACTAACCTAGGGTATTGTCATTTTGCAAGGAGGTTATGTGACCCAAAATGTATAAAACTGTAAATAGTGGATTTTTTAAAATTTTGATAAACTTTCAGCAAAAAATTACGTGTTTTCCTCAATTCATGAACATATGATAAATATGAGTTATTTCTGAATAAAAAAATGCATAATTTCTTAGGATACTTATAAAATACAGCAATTATCGATTATTTAACAAAAAACAATTTGTGTTTGTCTTTTAAAACAAAAAAGTTATGTCTTTCTTTCGAAAAAGAAAATACGGCCAGAAATCTGAATTTTGAGCAAAATATACAAAATTTCGACATCATTTTACTCAAAAAGTAGCACATGAAGGTATATTTTTTATTACATATTTGATTTAATCAGGTAAAAAATAGCCTATATGCAAATTTTCATCAACTTGTAAATACAGGATCAAAACTGTATCGTATGCCCTTAATATGGCTCTTCTGTATATTTTCATATTAACAAAAAAGTTAAATCGTCTTTTGAATGCCTATACATATATGCCGTCTCTGTACAATATCTAAAGTTAATTCAGTATTCAAAGCACTTATTATCTAATTTTCATATCGTCTCTGTTCCAGTGATATCAGCCCGTCATCTTGGGAGCTTTTGAACATTTTTTTGTTTTGTTTACCGCTGATAGTTCTCTCAGATAATATTATCGTGCCAATGACGTGATCTCGTATCTCGCGTTGCTTTATAAAACTCATGAATATTCATACTACCCTAGGCTAGTGCCAGGGGCGGATGCAGGATTTTGGGAAGGGGGGCGAAGTAATAAATTTCTCCGAGCGGAGCGAGGCAAAAAATATTTTGGGACCTTTTTGTTTGCTAAAAAACTTAAAATAAGTGTAAAATGCATTTAAGTTAAAGTGTAGGGGCTGGACATTTTTGGTGCCGTATTCTCTACATTGATTGTCTATTATAAAATGATTGAATGGATCCAAAGCTTTGTACTATTTAATATATTTGAAGTGGAATTTGTCAGTAAAAAATGGACATGGGAAATTCCCGTTTGTTGTATGGTTAGTTAGCATAGCTTTACAGATTTCTTGTTGTGAACAAGATATACAGCTATTCAATGAAATTTACAATACGACCGACACGAAGTAAAACAAACAAGAAATTTTTATCCATTGAAATGTTTGGTTGAAATGTTTCACCCAACAATAAAAGCGAGGGGTACAAATCAACCAAAAGGCTACGAATGAATCGGAAACGAAAATTAAGTTGTGAATAACGTTCGACACATGGAGTCATATAGGCCACACCCAGCAGTCCGGTTGCAGTCGGGCTTTGAAAAATATATTCAGTATATCAGTTCGGCGGAACAGACCTTCCGGTCAGATATGGGATTCACATGCAATTCCCCCCCCCCCCCCCCCCCCAAAGAAAAGAATACGCCCGTTTTTTTTTTAGAGTGTAATGAAGTATAATTTTCTGTTGGGTGGAATTGTGATAAAGAAGTCAATACGTCCTTGCTCAATACTTTGAAGGCGTCATCCTTAACCTAAACATGTGTTACTGTAATCAGGGGCCGTATCAATGAAAGTATCCTAGGATATGTCCTAAGATATGTCTTAGGACGTTATTTAGGATGGTCTTAGGACGTGTCTGAGACATGTCTTAGGATGTAAAACAAAGCTGTCTTATGACAGTCCTAACTACGATGGTCCTAGGACCATCCTAACACATTTTTTTAATTGAAAAAAATATGTTGAGATTGCTATGACATAGATTTAATGGTATTTTAGTACCTATATGTATAAAGAGAGGGAGGATGACTTTTATATGGAAAACAATTAACGCAAAATAAAAGTTAAAGATTTAACGTTATTCTAGTAAAAACGTTGTTTAGTAATATGATAAAAGATATATAAAGGAATTTAATACGGATACAAAAGTAAATAGTAAAGAAACTTTGTTAAACCGAATTTTGTGCTGCAATTTTAGTCGATGAACTAGTTTTGTCCTTAGGTCCACTCGATTTTATTACATGTATCGAATGAGGATTAGTTAAAAAAAAAGTCATATTTTCTCCATTTTAAAATTAATATTGCACCGTTTTTAGTTAGTCGCAAAAATGTTGCTTTAATGCTTGTATGTTTTAGACTTCATAAAAGGCAGCACGAAATAATCTAATGTAATACAATTAAATCTTTAACAAAAATTGAAAAAAAAAATTGTTGTATTAATTTAATTCTCATAACAGTATGATAGTTTAATATTGTATATGTATTTTTAGTATTGAGTTTATGCCACATTTGTTGTTTTTATTACGTTTTAGGACATTGTCACCTTTAGGACTATCCTAAGACACCTATTTGTGTATCCTAACTTTAGGAGGACATATCTTATTTTAGGAGACTTTCGTTAACCTGACTTAGGACTAAGACGTGTCCTAAGACCATCCTAAAACATGTCCTAGTCCTAGGACAGCTTCGTTGACACGGCCCCTGAATTTCAAAATGACTGAGTGACGGGTTTTTTTCGACGTACTTGTCAACTCCACTGTAGCGAATCACATAACTTTGACATAATCAATAATATATTACAGTGAATACGAGCGAAAAATATCTTTACAAGTGGAGAACTGTCGTATTAAAATTAAATACATGTAGCAAAATTCACGAAGTCTAGGCTGATTATTAATCATTTTATATATAAAAAAAAAAAAAAGTGCCAGCAAAAGGGGGGGGGGTGCGTACGCCCTCTACGCCCCTCTCTGAATCCGCCACTGCAGTGCTACTTAACCGTCGCCATTATCACGCTTAAAATGTTGGCGGGAAAATATTCTCTCTTGACTTTTCATAGCTTTATCGTTGACAAGTTTAAGTTCTCAAAAACTATTGAAAAATAATTAAACTTTTATAAGACTTTTACAGATGGCTTTTAAAATCATGTTAAAGATTTATATAAAAAAGCTAAATGGGGGTCAATGGCAGTGGCGGATCCAGAAATTTTCATAAGTGGGGGCCCACTGACTGACCTAAGAGGGGGCCCGCTTCAGTCACGCTTCAGTGATTCCCTATATAAGCAACCAATTTTTTTCCCAAAAAGGGAGGGGGGGGCCCTGCCCCCCCCCTAAATCCGCTTCTGAATGGGCAATTTTTTAAAGGCATTTCAAATGGATAAGACCAGAGGATTCCGAAAATCTGACAAACATGACAAGCGAACTTCCACATGTATTCTAATCTTAATTCATCCCATCAGATAATGAAAACAATTAAATTCACGAAGTTATGACCAAATAAACAATAAAACTTCAGACATTTCTACTTCTTACTATACATGTATCTATTTTTATAAAAATCGCTTTATATAAAATTGGAAAATCAGGGGCGATAATCCGACTCTAGTGACGTAGTCGCCTTGGTGATATCTAAATATTTCAAGATGGCAGCCAAGTGTAAATAAAGCCAAAACAATATCGTTTTAACAAGTTTTGTCCTTAGAAGTGCGACATATCTTATAATTTATTTGTTACATGGTACCATAAAATCTACAGTCCGAGTAAATAAGAAAAAATATCCGAATTTGAACAAGTTTACCGCTCTATTCTAGCAGGTGCTTGTTCAGCTGATCAGCGCCATGTCTCGTTATGATCCAAATCTTACAAATTTATAGAGACACTTTACTAGAGAAATGTTTGCTTAAGGAGTTTTATTTAAAACCAAGTTCACTCAATACAGGTTACTTAAATTACACATATATTTTGTAATTTTTAATTTATGTCTTCTGGTGAATTTCATCTTCTGAGATAGAAAACCTGCTTTCTTCTTAAAATGTTTAGGAGCCATGACCTTCTTTTTGATTATTTTAGTTTGCTTTATGCAACATTCAGGTCATTTAAAAGAATATGTTTGTTTGCCCTAACCCTACCGGTATCAGGTCCATTCGCGCCATATACACTTAAATGGAAGTTCGCACCTCACATGTTTTCCCCCGAAGTTTGTTTGCACCCAATTTTATTCGAATTTTAGATGAATTAATAGATATTTGTATAGCAATACACTATCCAAAAACATGAATTATTCAACAAAAAAACAAAACATTGTCAGAGTTCAAATTCCTTTTGAATCTCACTATATTTAGAAACAATGAAGAGAAAGAAAAAAGATTCAGTATAGCAATACCCTAAGCATGCTTACCATTTATTCAACACCAAAAAAACGTTGTCAGAATCTCACTTTGTTTACTAGAAATAATGTCAAAAATATTTATTTCTAAAACTCGATAACAAATTATTAAATGCAAAACCAATAAAAATTGGGCTCCAACAGGTAGGGTCACCTTGCGAACGGACTTTGGGGGCAAACGTGAATGGGCGCAAACCTTACATACCCAGAAAAAAAACTGCTTACTCATATCCTTATTGTCCTGAATGTGTAAAAGTTTTTTTTAATCTGATAGGCGTGAAGTCTAAAATTAGCATCTGACACTTAAATTTCTCTATGCTGAAAAAAGAAAAGAAAACGCCTGTAGACCTACCTATTATCTCGACCTTTGGGTAGGGTTTGGGCAAACCAAAATATTTTAAAGTGTGGCCTCAATTAGAAAATTATTAAATTTGTTTATTAGATAAAACACACATATATACCATGTCTATATAATGCATATAAAATTTCACGGGTATTACAAATAAAACCAACACAATACATTTCCAAGTTATAAACGCCATCAGAATCCACTTGTATTTTTGTCCATCTGATGAGTTAAGCTTTTTTCAACTGATTTTTATAGTTCGTGCTTATGTTGTACTGTGATACCACTGTCCCAGGTTAGGGGAGGGTTGGGATCCCTCTAACATGTCTAACCCCGCCACATTATTTATGTATGTGCCTGTTTCAAGTCAGGAGCCTGTAATTCAGTGGTTGTCGTTTGTTTATGTGTTACATATTTGTTTTTCGTTCATTTTTTATATAAATAAGGCCGTTAATTTTTCTCGTTTGAATTGTTTTACAATTCAGGGGTTAAGAAATCCACTAGCCCGACGCCCAGGACTACAACAATTGGACCTCGGGCAACCAAAACTAGTAACCCAAAATGCCTGACGGACTAGTAACAAAAAATTCATGGCGTTTCTAAAATTGAAAGGGGAAAATCCCCTCATCTTTTTTCTATCTTATCCAATCAGATTCAACTACGTCATCCAGGATTCCCAGAACTGATTTTGTACAAGTTTTAAAATAGAACAAATTACTTTGGGTGGATCTTGTACTTTCAATATCGATGTGTTAGTACAGGGGGTGGTATTGTACATTGCTTATGCAACCTGGTTTTACCTCCTTCTTATTAATTTATTGAAATATAAATGTGAATCCCTTTTGACAGCAGAAACCTGACTTTTGTCAGATATAAATTTGAAACATGTGCTGATAATTCTTTTACACAAACGTGTTGATGCTATTGTATCGATCTGATAAAGCCCCCTCCAATCCTTTTACATACCCACGTATAGCAATGGTCAAGACTTGTATCATCCCCGGATTTGGTCAACTCATTTTATCAGAATTTTCTGTGAATATTCAATTATCGATTAATTGAAAATATATGCTAATGAAATATTTTTTGCTGATATAAGTTTTGAATATCCAATTTGCAAAAATCTACCGTACAATGCCGTGAATGGATAAAAAGTGTTAAGGTTATAGAATTAATTGTTATTGCAGCAAACTCTGAATTTGTAAGGCATACTAGGGCTAGCACGTCAGTTTTGTTTGGCTAGTAGTTCTTCCAACAGGGCTAGTTAAATCTTGCAACCAATTAGCCCTGGGCTAGTGAGCTATAACAAAATTTCTTAACCCTTGTACATTGTCATATCAGGGCCTTTTATAGCTGGTTATGCTTTGCTCATTGTTGAAGGTCGTACGATGACCTATAGTGTCATTTTGGTCTCTTGTGGACAGTTGTCTCATTGGAAATCATACCACATCTTCTTTTTTATATGACATGTATATATCTAAGAATTTCCAGAAAAAAACATGGGCAATGCGTCTTCACATTTAGTATGGATGAACAATGTTGTCCTTAGTCTTATAATGACTGTTACATCTCTTGTCATTTTGAATCATTTTGAATCAATACAAGTCAATTCACAATAATTATTTTATGAGGCCCGGTCAGCTTCTCAAACCTCTTTCCAAACTTTCTGCAGTGATGAAAAAAAAAACAGAATAGCAAAATCCAGAAAAGTTTATGATTTTCTGAAACATAAAATGTCTTAAAAAACTTCTCCAGGTGCACAGGGTAGTCTATACTCAGAGGGTAAATATGACCAAAAAGTCACCATATTAGCCAAAAAGGTTATGATGAACCATAACATCAGTATAAAAAAAAAATATGCAAACTTAAACTGACAACAACTAATCAGTAAAAGTGAACATGATTTTTAAGCATTCTTATCAAAATAAGTTCTCCTCACTTGCTCCTCGATTTGTTATACCTTGTATGTCGCCGTGTGACATATAAAAAATCGAGCAAGTGATGAGAACTTATTTTGATAAAATTAATTTTTAAGGCTCTACCATGCTAAGAAATTTAGAGTTAATTTTTTTTTTCTATAAGAATCTGTCCACTACCCAACAGATTGTGTCCACTTTGAAACGAAATACTCTTAATTTCTTAGCATGATACTTATTTTGCCAATTATGTTTTTGTTTGTTGCCATCTCGAAGTGAAAAACTTTCATGGACGCCTAGATCTATTTAAATTTGAATTATTTTGTAATGTTCAACATGTAGCCCTTTAACAAAATATATTTGTATTAAAAGGAGCAAATTAAAAAAAGATCAGTATATTTTATGAAAATTTGAATAACTTTCATTTTTTTTTATGTCACAGGACAGATTGTTTATTAGGGACTCAGAAGGTAAGGGTTAACTTGAATTCTGTAAAACATTTTATATTAGTACACGGTCACCTGTTTGCAGTTCATACTTGAATAATGCATAAAATTTTGCAAAACATTGAATCTTGAAATTTTTTTAAGTTATTTACATGTATACTGTGGATTTATTTATTTTCAAGGGTATCAATATTCGTGGATTGAGAAAAACATGCATTTTCATGGATATTTGATTTCATGGTTTTGTCAATCTCAGCATATATAAAACATAAAGAAAATTTGGAGAACGTTGAACATTTGAATTCGTGGTTCATCTGTTCCTAAATAATAATGTATTCAAAGTACATATATCTAGCAAATAAAATGACATTTTTCTATGGAAAGACTTGGTTTTTTTTTTCTGTTACAGAATGTCGAAGAAGAAAGAAGACCCACCTAAGATCCATTTACCAAAGGAACAATCAGTCCAGTTTAGTAGAACCAATACTGACATGCTCAGTTATGAAGGTCTATGGATTGCTCAGTATCAACAGGAACTAAGGAAAACTAAAGGAGAAATGAGGAAGAAGAAAGAGTAAGTCATGATGGGTTGTAAAAACAAAGAAAAACTAAAGAAGAAAGAGTAATCATGAGGGGTTGTAAAAACAAAGAAAAACTAAAGCAGAAATGAGGAAGAAGAAAGAGTAAGTCATGAGGGGCTTTAAAAACAAAGAAAAACTAAAGGAGAAATGAGGAAGAAGAAAGAGTTAGAGTAAGTTATGAGGGATTGTAAAAACAAAGAAAAAAGAAAGGAGAAATGAGGAAGAAGAAAGAGAAAGTCACGAAGGGTTGTAAAAACAAAGAAAAACGAAAGGAGAAATGAAGAGGAAGAAAGAGTAGATCATGTGGGGTTATAAAAACAAAGAAAAACGAAAGGAGAAATAAGGAAAAAGAAAGAGTAAATCATGGGAGGGGGGTAAAAACAGACAAACTAAAGGAGAAATGAGCATGATGAGGATGAAGAAAGAGTAAATCATGGGGTGGGGGGAACACACATAGTGTTGTTTGTCATATATATCGTCTCTCAGGAAAAGTATATGCTTGCCATTACTACTTTACTAACTTGATTGAAAATTTGGACCTTAAAATCTATGTTTTTTTTTTTAATCCAAGATGGCAAAAGACACGCTTACTACCTTAAATTATCTTGATCTTACTTTCATGGTTCATTGGTCACACTCAGTTTTTAGTGATGAGATCTATTTCCAAGATACTCTTGAGAAGTATGTCACCTTTAGTTGACTCTTGAAAGACTCGCACATGTTTCATTATAAAGAAGCTTGAAATTTGTTTCAGTGTTCCAAGATCACCTTATGCTCAGTGTGTATCTTCAGGACCAGAATATAAATATAGCAAGAGACGACCCATGTCAGCAACATATCCAGCCAGAACACCTTCAGGTAACAAACCCAAAATAGATGCTACATTTATCGCAGACAATATTAATAGATGGGACTCGGCTACTCTTAGTGAGAGAATGACAGTAACAACAGCGACAATAACTCACAAGGAAAAAACATTAGAAATCGTCCGTCAAGTGCTCCAGCTTAAAATAAAGGGTAAATATCAAAATAATTTAAGTACCGTAAAGGTTGAATCTAGTGCCATTATATTGGTACTTTGCTCCCAATTGAACATTTATTTTTTGTCAGAACATGCAGAAAGCTGTACAATATTTTCAGACGTGAGCTTTCTGGCTTTGGGTAAAATACCAGACTTGATCATGCAAGGATCTGACAGTGCTCTCTTTTTACATCAACCAATAAAAATGAGTTTCTGAAGATCTTGATAAATTCTTAATTTCATATTAATTGTTTCGGTCCTTCCTACAAAATTGGAAATGAGTTTTTCAATTCTGCCGTCATACAAATATAATATACTATTATTTAAATAATAAACATACCATATACTGACTGATTCGTGGATAAAGAAAAACCATGGAAAAATGTGCGTAGACTGCTGTATTCAATATTAAAGCTTGACTTGGAATTTGAGTAAATAGAAAGCTGGAACGATGAATCCATCTGAGATGTAGTGTAGGTCTTTTTTGTAATTTTGTATTTTTCAAGATGAAACATGTGAAATTACATTATACAGTATTGGATAAAAATTATTAAAAAAATAGGTGACACTTGTAAGATCGATCAAATCATAAAGGTATAATAAGTTATAAATATTACAATTGATTTTGTTAACTAAATGCTGCTTCTAACAATTGCCACGGCTGATCCATTTTTACTTTTTGAGGTTAAGAAACATACAGAGTATTTTTCTATAATAATCCAATATTTTAAATATTCTATTCCACCATATCTGTGGGCAATATGCTCTTACATCTACATTTGTATCTATAGTATTTGATTAACAACAAGATATTATTATTATTTATTATTTAACTGTTATTAAATTATGTGTTGACAAATTTTAAAGTAATGAGAATCTAAGGTTTCAACTCCCTCATGCAAAGTTGACCTAAAATGGATTTGACATATTTTGAGGTCCGTTTTGGTGATATAGATCTCCAACTCTTTAGGTTATTAGACATCAATGGCTTTCAAATATTATGATTTGAAGGTAGGGTAAATATTGGTTAAATGTAAGTTGTCCCTCGGCCAGTTTTACCTGACATTCAGCGAATTGTCTGTTTCATTGTTTAAATTCACGTCCTAATGCTTAAGGCCATTTTTTAGATATTAAATCAAAAGGGCAACTATAATACTTGTGTATCAAATGTTTGTAAGGTGTTTGTGTCATGCAGACAGATCGAATTCAACTGACCTCATTTTCATTAATGATTATGATTGATAATGTTAAGTTCAAGAGACACTTGTAAAAAGATCTTGATCTTAAATACTTTTACATCAAATTCAATCAAGATCAGCAAATGATGCGGGACATTTCAGCAAGCACACTATTGTTAACTGTATTACAATAAATAGTACTGTTTAATTATAATACATAGATTAATTTACAGGACGATCCCAGTTAGTAATAAGCCAAAGAAAAGTTTTGAAGAGAATACAATTAGTTTTGCTTATTTCACCATTTCACCATTACAAATTATTATGCTTTGGTGGGTAATTTTGTTTTAAAAGCGTAATCCGAAACATTTAGTTTTGCATGTTCAATTTGTTAAACTAGTATATAGAATGTGCTTAAAAATAAATGCATTTGTTATATTCAGGTCACTTTGTACATGTTATGACTTACGTTCAGGACTTAATGGTTTTGAAGGTGATAAGACTACATTACACTTGATATTTTCAAAACCTAACCTCGATGACCTTTTCTATATAAAATTGAACTATTGCAAGAAATCGCTGTTCATTTTAATTCATCCGTTTCTCCTATCCTTCGTTGGATATCTTTCTTAATTCAACATTCATATTAAAGAACATCACAAACATTAGATTTTCTTATTTTTCACAATGGTGAGCTAACCGTTACTACAACTGTTTTCTGCAAGAGCGAATACCGCAATTCCCATATATGCTGATAACCCATCGCAAAACTCTAAGTTAAACATATATAGAAACAGTTACTTTAATAAAGCATGGCAGTATTTCGGATGCAATTGTTCTCTAACGTTTTTTGTTGGGTTTTTTACGTCATTTCGCTATTTACCGTCAAATTAACAATTTTAAATTCTCTATACGAATAGATATCAACACGACAGCCCCTATCGGAAATACATTCAAAAGACGCATAGTATTCAACAAAAAACATAAAACAACAAAATTGAACAATAAACCGGACAACAGTTATAATAACTATGTATTTATATATAGCCCTTGTATGGGGTTGATAAAAAGTAAAATCACAAAAAAAACTAAACTCCGAGGAAAATTCAGACATAAAGTCCCTAATCAAATGGCAAAACCAAACGCTAAAACACAGCAAACAAATGGATAAACAACTGTCATATTCCTGACTTGATACAAGCATTTTCTTATGACAAAGGTCTTTCTGTTACACATTATCCTTGGTGTTCAGTATTTTTGATTAATTTTTATTTTTAATTAAGGTGTATGTTTTAACAAAAAAAAATAAGAAAATGAAAAGTCTTTCGAAAATGACGATAATACATTATAAATTTAGTGCATTTTAATCTCATTCCAGGCTTTAATTTAACCAGGAATACTCAAATACAGCAGGATCCTTTTGAAGAATAATCAAGTCAATATTATGTCAACATTCCCTGATTTTAAACCTAAACGTTATAATGTTTTGTTATTTCTTTAATTTTTTGGTGTTTTCACATTTCTCGATCGGAGCGAGAAAAAAATTCCTATTATGACGTCATGAAAAAAAGGTGAACATGCCTGATGACGTCAAATATAATGAACACAACTTTCTCCAAATCGTTGAAAAGGAAAAATAAACATTGTTTAAGCATTGTCTAAAAATCATTAGAGAAACAGATTTCATCAGTTTATCTTGTGTATTACGATATCTCTCTCTATCGAGAGATGAATTTTAAATATTTAAAAAGCTCGGCAAGCCTCGCGTTTCGTTTTATGAAATTAAACTGTCTCAAGGGAAGAAATTAAATTAGGGGAAGCTACTGGTATAACACAATAGAAATGACACGTTATTAAATTAGTACAACCAAAACATTTTAACCAACATGTCAATAGTTATCAAACGTACCAGTCTTATAATTTGATACGCTAGACGCGCGTTTCGTCTACATTAGACTCATCAGTGAATAGAAAGAAAGCCAAACACGTATAAAGTTGAAAAGCATTGAGGACTCCAAATTCCAAAAAGTTGTGCCAAATATGGCAAAGGTAATCTTTGCCTGGGATAATAACATCCTATATTATTTCGAATAATTTATACTTTTGTAAACAGGACATTTATATGACAATATAATTGATATTCATGTCAACACCGAAGTGCTGACTACTAGGCTGGTGATACCATAGGGGACGAAACTTCCACCAGCAGTTGCATCGAGCCAGTGGTGTAAATAGTTATCAAAGGTACCAGGGTGATAATTTGATAACACTAAAATCCAAAACTATTGAAACGTAGGATGCGTAAATACGTGAACATTTGAGACGCTATCTGAAATAAATAAATTGCATTTGGTTCCACATACTTGGCTCTCCTTATCGTAACTTATCAACGGATAACTTACCAGTAAAATGAACGAATGTGTGTTTATGTTACTATTTATCCTTATTCTCAACAACAAATAGAAATTTTAAACAACATATTACGTTGTTTGAAAGGTCAGCAGTATTCGTTCAGAAATTAGAACCTCTTGCATTTTAAATATTAAAGTCAAGGTTTAAGTACAATAATCCTTTTGTACTGTAATATACATGTCTTTTAATTAGGTTTAAAACAAGAAACTGTTTTTTTTTTTATTTTTCAGTTTTATGCAATTACCATGATTACTCGAAATTGCTTTTATACAATCACAAAATGTTAAAAATTTAGTAAGATTTAGAAGTATAATTTAATCTTCTGCTTGTCAAAGACGGCTTTTAATTGTTTGTGTTATATTTGTGTCTTCTTCGAACAAAAGGCGGGAAGGAGATATCCTTTTGACAATTATAATACAATACACTAGCACGACTTGTATCGTAATGATCAATTTAAATGTCTATAGTCGTACTATTATATTCCCCAGTAAAACATGACATTCGACCTTAAAGATATCAATAGCTGTGAAAAACAATTAACTTCATTACTACAATCGTATCATTAAATCCTATCTACCACGGTACAGGGTCATATGAATCTTGTATATATTCACCATTATTTACAATGGATATATTTAAACACATTAATAGAGTACCGCGCGTATCGTGTAACGTTACACACAGAAAAATAAATTAAAGGAATTAGAAAATTGTGTACAGCACGTGCCATATAAATAGTTCATGGTTACAGTATCTCAAAATTTTTCTCTCTTTATTCAAAGCATCATGTGACTAGTTTTAACCATACTCATCATCTTTATATTATTTTGCGTTTTAATTTAAAAAAAAATTAAATAAACAAAAAGATTTCATGGTCCCATTGCTTTCTATGTTAAATTCTAACAATTTTCGTTGAAGCCTATGATGTCTTTCGTTAAGTACAAAGACTTGTCAACACTATACTTTGAACAACAATGTAGTGCATGATGTCAACCAACTAGTAAAGCTTGTAAAGCAATCATATTAAAAAGTATGAAAACCAAGGATGTTTAATACGTGCACATTTGAAATGGTATGTGCTAACGTTAATTGGCTTTTGCTACTTTAAGATTTACTACGTGCACATTTGGAACGGCGTATGCTAAATTTAATTGGCTTTTGGTACTTAAAGCTTTATTACTACGTGCACATTTGAAACGGCGTATGCTAAAGTTAATTGGCTTTTGGTACTTAAAGCTTTACTACGTGCACATTTGAAACGGCGTATGCTAAAGTTATTTGGCTTTTGGTACTTGAAGCTTTTCTTTTTATCACATCCTTTATAAACGGATAACTTAGGAACTTTAATACCAACAACAAGTAAAATAAACGAGTGTGTGCTAAGTAGTCATTCACCATAAGCAATTATATATCTTCATATATTGAGGGAAATAAAAAGAATAAGATTTTAAGTACAAACTAAATGATATGTCTTAACAAGACACTGTTTTTTTAGTTTTCTGTAAATTCTGAGAATTTTTTTGAGACATTCACAAAATGAAAAAATAAAAATTTAGAAAATGTTTACAACTTCGTTTGCTTGTCAAATAAGGCTTTGTTTTCTTTGTTTTATGTTTTATATTATTCAAACAAAAAAGACTGAAAGAAGATATTCTTGAAGAATTTTAAAGTATCTTTAAAAACACTAGCCATTTGATTAAAATCTTTGTTCAACAGGACATATTTCTGTCTTTGTCACGTTTGTCTTTAAACGAGTACGTATAGTCTATTTAACAATAAATAAAAAACAAGGTCACCCCTGATTAAAACGACGATGTTTTGTCAGATTTAAAGAATACAAGTTAATTATGTATAAAGAACAAAATACAAAGAAATACAAAACTAATCTCTAAACTTCATGTCTTGTCTGTGATACGTCATATGATATCATGTGAAAGGAGTAAATACTTTTGGTATTATCGTTTTATAAATTACAAAAATATGACATTCAGTGTGTGATATGATATAATGTTCTAGAAGGCCGGTCGGCAGGTTATTTCACTGAAATCGATTTTTTTAATTGTTTGTATCTTATCAGTGTTGTGGCGTCTTTGATACCACTATATCCTTACCTTGATTGAATGGCAAATCGAAATTTATTGCAGCATTGTCTGTTCATTTTGTTTATGTATCTCGTAAATAAAATGTAAATGTTTGATCCCCCTTTAAGCACTGTGACATATATCCTACTGTTCAATTTTAATGTCTATAGTTGTATAGTTAAATTTGTCAGCTAAAGATGACCTATGATCTTAACGATATGAATAACTTTGTAAAACAAAATATTTAATTTTTACAATCATATCATTAACCTCTATCGACCACAGTCAAGGATCGTGTGTATCTTCTATATATAAACCTGTTGTTCACATTAGTTAAGAACGGCAATTGTTTTAAAAAGATAAAAGACTAACACGCACTTAAGCTTATAAGTTAACAATTTAAAAAAAAAGTACGAAACATATGACCAGTTAATGGTAATATTATCGTAAACTGTGTCTCTTTTTTTTTAAAGTATTACGTGAATAGTTTTTAATTATAATTTTCAAAATGTTTATATAATTTGTAAAGTAGAAAATAACTAATCAATCATATTTCCAAATACACATTGTTAAAGATAAACTATGTAATGAAGATGATGTCAATAATAACTAATGGTACCTTTCAATAACACCAGCAATTTTCAATAACAAGTTTAGCGACACGAAAATAACAGTGTTATTAAATGTTTTTGTTGCTAAACGATCGAGGGTGCACACCATGTTACTGTTTTGTCTGTTTGTATTAAGGATCCTCGCATTAATTACCTATGTTGTGTCTTGTGTACTATTATGTGTCTGTTTTTTTTTCTTTTTTAGCCGAGACGTTGTCAGTTTGTTTTCGATCTATGAGTATGGTATCCTACCCTCTACCCTCTGGTATCCTTAGCCCTTCTTGTATTTCCTTGTCCATATTGTTAGTTTTAACCTTAAGTTAAGAGATATATAATGTGTCGTAAACATTAAAATAAAATAAAATAAGTTCACGTAATGTTGCTTGAACACTATATGACGTGTTAAGGATAACGTCGTTTCTTGTTTCTTGTATCTTGAAGCACACATACGGCTATCTTAAACAATATTATCATACCACTGTTTATTGCTTTCAAATGTATGCGTATTGCTTTATGTGTTCAAGTGACTCGGTCAGTTATCATACCACTGTTTATAGCTTTCAAATGTACGCGTATTGCTTTATGTGTTTGAGGGACTCAGTCAGTTATCATACCACTTTTGATAGATTCCAAATGTACGTGTATTGCTTTATGTGTTCAAACGACGCGGTCAGTTATCATACCACTGTTTATAGCTTCCAAATGTACGTGTATTGCATTATGTGTTAAAGGGTCTTAGTCAGTTTCTTTTTGTAACCTTGACTTGTCTCTTCCAAATCAATTAGCGGGAAAAAAAAAACCCAAAAAATAGCGTCTTATTATTTATCCACACTGTTTTTGTTGTGATGAGAAACATGAGTATTAGGAAAATGTATTAATAGTCGAAGAAATGATCGAACGTCACGTTTATTAAATGGAGAGGAGGCCAGACGAATTGTTGAAATTATAATCAGATTGGTTAAATCGGGGTTGTGCTCTTCGCTGTTTACAGCCTCACCGAATTTGGTATATCACAGCTGTGATTCATTTTCTGTTGAATAAAAGTCAATTATAATGCAATTCGTTTGTATCGATAACTTTCATTGGACGTTGACAAATATTTTGAAGGGGTAAATTCCGCGTTCTACCAGTCCGTAACTAAGAAAGCCAACATTTTTAATTCTGATTTTTTTTTGGTATGTAATTTCTCACAAAACAAAATAAACATAACTGTCACATTTCGAGCCTCAAAATCTTATTTTTATCAACGTTGAAACCATTCTGACGCGTATTCAAGGTACATATACGTATAGTTGTTATGTTTGACACCGTGAGTATACTAATGACGCCACATTGTTTAGTTGCTAAAGACAATGCAACAGTTTCGCATTATAAGTCGCTAGGTAAACTCAATTTGCGACAGTAAAATCTACGTTTTGCGAAGGCCAAGCTTAAAATACAGTACAGTTATATCCTAAATTGGGCTTGGTAAGGTGTTTATAAACTATTATTTTATTCGATAAAAAGTAGGAAGTAGATGTCTGTTTGACTTCTATAATATTTGATTAAATACAATAACCGTGTTGTTTATAAGCTTTGTTCAACAGGTATATGTCTTTCTTGTTACATTATTCTTTGAAAAAAATACGTTCACGTTTATTGATGTTCAATAATTAAACTCATCATTATACACATGGTAACTCCGAATGAGAAAAAAGTAACAGTATAGTCCCTTACAATGAAATTCAATAATAATAAGCATGTTAAAAGTCGAAAAAGAAATAAAACCTTATCTTCATAATGTTATTTTCCTGTGGATTTTACCACATTTTATATCTTGTTAAAGTGTACAGATATTTGTTGTTCAATGTTCATCAATTCGCATACATGTTAAATAGTTTTTTGATGTGATATATTGTTCTACAATAGTGGGAGCGTAGTCATATGATTTAGTATTACGGCATACGAATTATATAATATGCAAATGTTAATTTCGTTTTCGAATTTTTATGACTGTTTTGCAATAATATGTGGATTGTGAAAGCATTATATATTCTATCAATTTTGCAATAATGCAAACTATTGTTTTTTTTTATTTAAATGTTGGTATCACTGAATTAAGAATTTTTAATTATCAATCCAATTTTCCACATAAACACTTCGAAATATATCGTACTGATAAATTTAAAGTTCTATGATCGTAACATTATAATATTCAACAAGAAATGTCATTTCACCTTAAAGATATCAATAACCTTGTAAAACATCTTAGATTGCTGAACAAACTGTTTTTGCCATATTTCAGGGTAATACGAACCCTTTATATATTTAAAATATGTTTACAGTTTATCAAATTGCCAATTGTTTAAGAAATAAACAAAAGACTACAATGGATAACGTTGAAAGGTATGCACATCATAGACAACAGGTAAAGTCGAACATCCTGTAATAGTACCTTTCAGACATAAATTATTTGATAAATCAGAATTTACATTTGAAACAGAATTTGCAAACGTTATTTTTTATATCTATATCAACCTCGTGGGTAGTCAGTGAAAAGAAAAACTGTACTCACTTGAATTTGTCAGAATCTTCTATTCATTTACAATATCTCTCTTCCAAACTGAAATCGAAATGAAAATGGAGTTTGCAGACGATGTTATATACACAGGGTAACCCAGTGAAACACATGAAAAACAGTTTGAACGAATTATATTCTATAAAAATGAATACACATACTAAACACGTATTCTCTTAACCAGGGCAACGTGTTTTCCTTATGTATTGTTTATCTTGTTGGATGGAAAAATTAACAAAAACTTGACAGAGTAAATTATTACGTTATCGAGTAATTTTTACATTGGGACGTTGTCAATCAGACTTTTAATTATTATGAAAAATTTAATAATTTCAAGTCATTGTTTTAAATGTGTAAAAAAACGTAGTGGGATAATGTAAATGTTTATATATGTTAGATGTAGCTCTAATGCTGTATTTAATAAATCTTTACAATTTCCTATATGATTTGGTCTTCTAATGGTTAATATTATAATGTTCTGTTTGTATCGTCCAGGGTGAAATATGTTAGAAATATTCATTTTAAAAACTAGTTGAACAATTAGAGACATGTGTTTATACAGTTAAAAAAAAAGAATCTACTTTTTTTTTCTCACCGCAATTTTAGCAATGTCACTAGGCCCATTGAGATTGATATTAAAAAACTTGAGTTTATAAATGTTTTCACTTAATGGGTAATATGTATCCAACGAATATGTATTATATCTACGTCTAGCATATCTTAAAATCAAAATGTAATCGTCGTCGTAAAATTGATGATGGCCACATTTCAACCGTCTTTTGTCGTAAAGAGTGTTCCACAGAAACTGAAATAACGAAACTTTGAAATTAAGTATTCTTCATGAAATAACACAACATACTGTAACGATCCTTTATTGTGTTAATGATTGATTTATGATTGTTTTACGTCTATCAGCACACATTGTTGTGCATTTCAGAAAACTGACTTTAAGACAGATATTTAAGGCGGGATGGAGATATCCTCTATTAAAACAGAACTGTTGGTCAATGCACTATCAATATTGATCACAATCGTTTAGATGGAACACATTTCGTTCTCACTTACATCAGTCTTTAAAAACGAATTTTACAGTTAAGCAGCAATGCAAAATGGTCACCCCTGATTTAAATGACACATTCAATGTGTTGCAATAAACATCAATAATGTGTATTTATGACATTCAAATACATACAAAAATAATATCTAAGCTTCATGTAATTAATGTCGTATGCGGGATACTGTAGAAGGATTATAGACATCGGTATTTACTGTTATAAATACGACATTATGAAATACAACGTTTAAATGTGTTAAACTGTTCTGGAAAGGTTACAAGCCAAACATTTACAGAATTTCAATCCTAGTCTATGCAAGAACCGAATCAATATATCACATAGCGATATTTTCTAACATCATTTGTAAATGCAGAAATTCCATGCGGAAAATGTTGTTTTCGGCAACGAAAAATTAAGAAAAAACTAACTTTAAAACTTTATGTTCAAATATATACAACAATTGAGTCTAAATATACATTATAAGTTAGTTAGAAGCAAACGTTTAAGTTCGTGTAAAATTTGAAGTGCTGTGTTTTTCTTATATACATAAATATACAAATACTATTAGTTCTAATATAAATGCGATACTTTTAAAATATAATAGTGGTGTTTTTGTTATATCAATATTAGTACTTATTAGTATTAATATTTGACTGCTGTATCAATATTTTGACAATTTTACCTATTATGTCTGTTGTGTTCACGCATAGTTGTGAATATGACAGCATTTGATAAGACTGTCATACACGTGAGAGGTTTAGCGTTATAAAACCAGATTCAATCCACCATTTTCAGAATTTTAAAATGCCAGTACCGATGGGGTTTAATAAATAATGTCGTAATCAAATAGCTTAGTATCAAAATTATTGTTCACCTATATAACATTTTATAGCAAATTTTGTAATGAACGCACCGATATAATATATATCTGATATGCTCGCAACGCACGCAAGGAGACTTTCTTTATTGACAACAATGAAACTAACTTGTGACAAAGATGAATCATACTGTCCTCGTTCAGATTGATTCGACAAAATCTAACCTGTACTTTTGGATTCTTTTTTATACAAATAAGACCGTTGGTTTTCCTGTTTGAATGGTTTAACACTAGTAATTTGTTGGTTCCTATATAGCATGGTGTTCGATGTGAGCCAAGGCACCGTGTTTAAGGTCTTACTTTGATATATAATGGTTTACCTGAAACAGATTATTACTTTGATGAAAAGTTGTCTCATTCAAACTCATGCACCATGTTCTTATATCTATGAATCTTTAAAATTTCCACCTTATTAATAACTGCTGTCCAGTCCTCCATAAACGTCATTTGAGTGCTTAATCTCTGTAAAGTGCAAAATCAACTAGCACACCTCTAAAGCTTTAACGGTACAGACAGTTATGATGGTACACGAACGATTACGTCAATAAAAATACCAAATAAACAGAACTGAACGATCTAAATTTATAGATATAGAAAAGATATATACACAGTTCTACCGTCAAAAGACATTTACATCTTATTTATTTGTTTACTTAACATTTTTTTAGTATTCATTGAAGAAATGAATGTATTACAAGTGATTGTTATTTTGCACTAAGAAATTTTAGCGTATTTATTACGATCGGTTACTAGTCAAAAACGAAAGTGAAATCTCTGTGGCAACACTACATTGGAATGACCTCGCGGTCATTGCAATGTAAAAGAGCGTCCAGGCGGCGAGCTGAATTATGGTCATAGAAATATCGATTTACCAACGGGAAAAGTCTTTGATATCCAAAAAGAACTGTTTTCTTTCACAATATTTGTTTTCGATGTTAATAATAAATATATTTTTTGTTTGAGAAGATTTTTGATTTCGTTGTATCTGAAGTTGTTCAATTTATACTCTTAGGCTACTCAGTTAATATCTTCAAAGTTCGGGACATCAGCATTTGTACATTTTAATTTGTTTGGAATATTTATTTTACCATTTGAATATTCATTGTTATTTGGAGCTGTTTTGGATTGGATTGTTTCAATAAATGTTTTTTTTTTCTTTTAAGTAATGATATTTTTTGTCTATTTCGATATTACCCATGTGGATAGGCTATAGCAGTGTGACCCCAAGGGCAGATCCAGCCGTTTTCAAAAGGGGGGTTCTAAACCCAGGTTTAAGGGGGTGGGGTTGTTCCAGCCATATGTCCCCATTATACTGCATTGATCGTCCAAACCCCCAGACCCCGGAACCCCCCCCCCCCCTGGATCCACCACTGGAACTATATTAGAATTAATAGGTCGGTAGACTATTTACAACCGCATGTAGATTCCCCCATTGCATCATCACGTCAAATAGAATTAGTCGGTTGAACCATGTCATTGAAAGCAATACACTGAACAGGTTGTTAACACTTTCAACTATCAATAGGGTCAAGCATCATTTTCAAAATGATAAGTTCATGTAAGCGTTAATTTTGTTACAGATACGAAATTTTAGTGATATTGATCCTCAAACATCAAGCCGGTCATGAACTAAGTTTGTGAATTATGTTTAAGGTTTACATAAAATAATTCATGGAAACTATACAGCAGACGTATGTCGTGTTAAATTTCACCCTGTTTTAAGAAAAGAGTCATTACTTTATACCGAGAAATCTGCCTTTCTTCGTACACATGCTAGCCTTCGTCTGAAATTTCCCACAATGCAGCTCGTTGATATAAGACAATATCCTCGTTGATATAAGAAAAGTTTTTATCGATTCGCTTCTTCCATAGACTGAATCATATGTTGAGTTTATTTAAACATTCATTTCTTTTTATTTTGTATTTAACTAGTATGTTACGTATGATATACTTACTACATAATTACCTCGATTGCTTTGCGAACCGAACTATTTTGCTATCTGTTATTTTCTAATTTTTTGCCTCGTAACTTTGATTTCCTTTTTTATCTTACTGATTGATTTAAATATCTATAGTCGTACTAGTATATTCGTCAGTAGAACATGACAGTTGACCTAACAGATATCAATAGCTATAAATGACAATAATTTAATTACCACTATCGTATCTTTAACTCATATCTGCCGCGGTGCAGGATACATAATCTTGGATATATCCACAATTTTTAAGAAGGTATTGTTATACAAATTGAAAGACTATCACTCGTATCGTATAATGTTACACACAAAAAAAAAAGAAAAATGATTTAAAAAATTGTCTACAACACGGAACATAATACTTGTTCAGAATTTAAACATCTCAATATGCTTCTCTCTTTATTCATTACATCATCTTTATATAATTTTCTATTCAAGCCTTCACCGCTATGTTGTCTTTATTTAATATAATGCCATGTAAACGATATACTTTGTTTAACAAGGTAGAAAATCTTGAAACGTGTTCATATGAAAAAGTGTAAAAACCAAGGATGTTTAACACGTGCACATTTAAAATCAGTTGGCTTTTAGTTCTTGAAGCTTTGGTTTCGATAATGTAATCAATCAACGGATAACTTAGGTAATTTAATGCGTGCCTAAATATACAATTATCGAGTGTGTGCTATGTAGCTATTTATCATAACTATTGACAACAATCAGAAGTTCAGAACATTATGTTATTTTATCAGTGTTGTTTGTAGAGTTAACAAGTGCATTTCTTCATATATTTAAACCTCCTCAATTTAAAAAATAAGGTTTTAAGTACAAATTGAATGATACTTCTGAAAAAGAAACTGTTCCTTTTTTTCTTTAAATACTTTAACATATTTTGAAACATAAAAATATTAATATAATGAAAATGTTTACAACAGCTGTGTCAAATAAGGCTTTGTCCTCTTTGTGTTACGTTTTTATTATTCAAACAAAAAGGACGGAAAGACGATATCCTTGAAGAATTTAAAGTATCTTTCAATACACAAGCCTTATTGGTTAAATCTTTATTCAACAGGACATAATTCTGTCTATGTAACGTTTGTCCTTAACCGAGTACGTTTAAGTTTATTTAACATAGAATTAAAAGCAATGTCAAACCTGATAAAAATTAGAAATTCCAACAAAAGAATCGTTGTTGCTTATAAAAAGCTAACAATGCAATACCTTTTAAAATGTATGCCTCCACTTTTTCTAAAATTTAAGTCAAGGTTAAAGTGCAATATATTGTTTACGACATTAAACAAACGTCTTTTAATTAAATGTTGAAACAAGTAATGTTTCTTCTTAAGTTTTATGTCAACTCTAGAAATTGTTTTAATTTGTTTCAAATATTTTAAAAATAAAAAAAATTACCAACATACTATTTCTGATGGTCCGGAATAAGATATTTATTACTGACTGGACACGAATATCTAGTTTTCCCACTTTTTTTAACCCAGCAATCTTGGTATATATTTTTTTTAACAACTGCAGATAATCGCGTTTTTTTATGGATTCAACCATTGTAAACCAGTTAGAACTGTGAATGTATTTCACCTGCATAAAGATTTATTTCGAACTGATTATTTCATTTTGTATTTACACTGGTTTTACAACAAGAACTCTTTCCAATTGTTACCATTTATAAGTAGAAACAGCTTTTAAAAGTGGAATGTTATAATATTGAGAAAAAATGCTTTCCCAAATATTCTTAGTTCATTTGCAACAAATATATTGTTGTCTGTTGACTGTACACTTTTCAATATATGACAAGCAAGTCTTTTCTAGATTCGGAACGAGTTAAGGCTTGGAAATTTATGCAGACATTTTAAATACATATAATATTTTCACCTATAGATACATATGTTGTTCAATACGCTGGGTTGATATTTAATTGAAATCTTGAAAGCAGCCATGTTTACGAGGATTGGCGCTGGTAATTTGCATATTTTGACTATATATGTTGGTTGTTCCAAGAGCAGTCATTGGACGCAAGTAAAGTTGAACACCCTATAGAAGTATTTTCAGGCAAAACTCTTTGGTAAATCAAGTTTCATATTTATAACATAATTTTCAATCATCTGACTATTTATATAAACTTCTTCGTCCGTAAAGAAAACAAAATGTACTCACTGATATTTTTCAAATGTTCAAATTCGTCTATTCATTCACAGTATTACTCTTCCCAACGGTAACTGAAATAAAAACGTTTTGTACAGGCGATGCTATATTTAGCTGATATAAAACAAATGACAAACAGTTTGAACACATTAAAATACAAACACGTTCACAAGAAACATTAGAAATGCATGAAAAGAAAACATTTACTTTACAATTCTTACTGATTTGTATCCCCTTTTTTGTGATCAGGCATATCACAATCTAAAACATTTAAATAGGAAATCTGTCATTAACCAGATCAGGTTTTATAGTGTAGCTACGCTTATCTAAAGCTAATTGTTTGTAGTAAAACAGTTTTTAATAAATTATTGAAAAATTACACGGATAAATACAAAACTAAATCCTCAATACTTTCTGAACAGAAACAACTTGTTTTTTTCGTATACAATGTGCATATTTCTGTCTTTGTTACGTTTGTCTTTAAACAAGTACGTATAGTATATTTTACAATGAATTAAAAGCAAGGTCACCCCTGATAAAAAGACGATGTTTTGTCATATGTAATAAATACAAGTCAATTATGTATAAAGGACAAAACACAACGAAATACAAAGTTAATCGCTAAACTTCATGTCGATTATATAATATTTTATATGATATCATGTGAAAGTAGTAAAGCCATTTGTTATTATCTATTTATCAACAAAAAAGTGACATTCAGTGTTCGCACATGTTATAATGATCTAAAAGGCCGGTCGATTAAATTGATTTTCTTTTTAATTGTGTATCTTATCAGTTTTGTGTATCTTTGTGACACTACTATATCATCACATTGATTGAATGGCAATTAAAAAAATCTTCTAGCATTGTCTGTCCATTTCGTTTATGTATTTCGTAAATAACATGTAATTGTTTGATCCCCCCTTTTTACACTGCGATATTTTACTATTCAATTTAAATTTCTATAGTTGAACAATTATATTCGTCAACTAAAGATGACAATTGATATGAATAACTTTGTCAAACAACATATTTATTTTTTACAATCATATCATTAACTTCTATCGACCAGTGAGGGGTCATATATACCTTTTATATATTAACATGGTGTTCGCAATGACAACAAATGAGATTTGACCTTAAAGATATCAATAGCTTTGTAAAACAGCTTAAATGTCTAAACGATACAAGCAAATCATTCAATAATATCAGCCAAATTCACGGTCATATAAACCCTTTATATTTTAACCATATATTTACAATTTATTAAAATGTCAATTGTTTAAACAGGATAAAATACTACAATGAATAACGTGTAACGTTACACACAGAAATATAAGTTAACGTATTTGGAAAACTGTCTCTAGTACGTACCATATAAATAGCGCAGGGTAGTATCATATCAAAATTTTTCTCTTTTTATCAAATACAATGTTTAAATACTTTTTTAACTTTTATCATAATTTTTCTATAATTTGGAGTTCTCATTATTTGTTTGGATAATTAGGACAACTCACGTCATGGAAACATTGTTTCTCGGTAAACCTCTAACTTGTGTCAAGCTTTGATAGTTGGCTTGTCTTTTAAATTCTCATAAGGTGACTTTTATATTTTCTCTATATATTTATAATTCCTTATGCAAACAATATCAATTAACATAAAATAACTTGTTACAGTTCTCTGGTTCTTAGGGGTAAGTAGTTAAATAAATTACTACTAATTGAAAATGAGGCAAAATATATTATCATACTTCAATTTATTCTTTATGCAAACTATATTTTGAACAAGGGATCTAACATGATTTAAGTTCTTTATCTTGATTAATTTGATTTAATACTTTCTCACTTTTACAGTTACCAACATGTTATTTCTGACGGTCTCGAATAAGCTATTTATTACTGACCGGACACGAATAACTAGTTTCTCACTTCTTTAACGCAGCCGTGTTACACTTTTCAAAGTTAGAATCTTGCATACTTTTTTATGGATTGAAACATTGTAAACAAGGTACAACTTCTAATGAGTTTTTCACCTGCATAAAGTTTGGTTTGGAATGGGTTTTCAGCTTAGTTTTCAGCGTTCCCAATCAGTCTTAGTCCATTTGCAACGTCATCATCGTTGTTAGTTATGACTGTAGATTTGTTTATAGATGACAAGCACGTCTTCTTTTTTAGATTAGGAACGATTTAAGGCGTATGACAATATGGATACCTTGTAAATACATATAGCGTTTTCACCTATAGAGACATATTTTGTTCAGTTTTCTAGGTACAAATTTTATTGAAATGTTGAAAGCAGCCCATGTTTACGGGGATTTACGCTGGTAATTTTCATATTTTAACTAACACATCCTATGGTTGTTCGTAGAGTAGTCATCTACATATACCTGAAATAGGATAAATGAATGATGTATTATAACAATTGTGCATATGTGCCCTGTGTTCTATGTTGCTAAGTATCTTTGTTCAGATCAACAATAAGAACACCAACTATTACGATATGTCATTTGTAGAAAACCGGCCATTCTTCAACAAGCCTTCACAAAATAATCATGTTAATATCACACCTATTTATAACACTGAAGTCAAACCTAAGGTGTAGCAGTCCTTTTTTCAAACACGAGACCGGAATGCAATATATATTTAACTGCTACAATGTTTTATAAATACAACATGAATAATAGCAATATTGATTTAAATCTTGTTGACAGGACATATTTTTTTTTTTGAAGCATTTTGTATTTTAACGATTACTATACAGTCTATTCAAAGTACAATGATATCGAAGAAACCGGTCAAATTATGATGCGTTGCAATAACACTCAATATTGTAAAACAAAATGAATACACATTTCTAATGCATTTATTTTGTATCAATGGTTCTGATTGGATAATAGTTAGCGTAAAATTCTCTAAGGAAGCCGATATTTTGAATTGCTGAATGTATTGAAATGTAATTTCTACAATAATAAGCCGAAAAACTCACATGTTGCACCTACAAATCTTCTTTTTATAAGATTTTATTACATTTTGAAGCGGCACAGAAGCCAGAAAACGCCCGGTGTTTATGTTTGACTCCGGAAGCATACATATGACGTCACCTAGTGTAGGGACCAAAGAAGATAACATCTTTTCGCGGAGTTTTCTTTAATGAAGATTTTACACTGAAATAATGATTGAAATCTAATTATGAACTTGTTTTGCATTAGAATAGAGATTACTATATTGTATTTGAAGCTTTAAGGACGTCCATCGGTAGTTTTACGGTCGCAAATTTAGTTTACCTTCGTTATAAATGAAACTTTATAACGCTTATATCTTAGGTAGTATAACACATATGCCATCGTACAAAGGAGAATAGACATCGGATTTTCAATTTTAATAAAAACTACCAATGTTAAGGACGTCATATACTATTACAAAAAAGTTTGTATGTATGCCATTTGATTTCATTTTGCAACAAACGGAGTATGTTAATAGAAATGTTACTTTTCAATATAATATTTGTGTTTTCCAATAATGTGAGGTTTGTCAATTACTATCTATACATTAGTTTAATAACAATTCGAACGATTGTGCAACAGTGAAAACTGTTGTCAGTTTTCATTTATGCATCCGAAGATAAAAAGTTATTTGATAACCCAATTTTTCTCACAAGTACAACATATGACGTACTCAATTACAAACCGTGCAGAACCCCCATGGGTAGTAAAGGTCTTTAAAAACCACCTTCATAATCGTTCAGATCAATGTAACGTGTCTATATAGTGTCATATAGTATTATATGATGATGACATTTGTCCTTGATAGTTTAGATACATGAAACTTTGAAAAACATTGTGTTTCATGTTTAAAGTCGTATCATTCACTTTTATCGGTCACGATCAATGGTTATACGATCCTTTAAAATAACCACCACGTGTTCATTATGCTTAAGAACAATACTTATTGTAGAAAAATACAATACAATCCACATCGTAAAATTTTACACACGGAAACAATAAATGAAAGAATTTGGAAAAAGGCCAGTTTGTACCATATGAATAAATTAAGAGTAATATATTCTCCTTATGCATGTTATGCTTCCCTATTTATTTAGTACTGCGTGACTTGTATCTTCCCGTAATCATAACCTTTATATGTAATGTAGAATTCACAATCTGTGTTTTTAATAATAAAAAGTTATTGAGGCAACGTTGTTTTCTCTATTAACCTGGTACGTTCTTTAACTATTGTTAGCTATGTTTAGATACAGTGTCAAAACTAAACAAGAAAATGCGGCATACCTTCGACTTGATGACAAAATGAACTATTCACAGAAAGATTGGTAGCACAAATAAATTCTTATCTGCGAATAATCCTATATTTTGTTTATTTCTTTTTGGGTGATTCACAAAATACTTAATTGTTTGACCCCCTTTTACTACTGTGACAAATATCCTACTGTTCATTTTGTTCATGTATCTCGTAAATAAGATGTAATTGTTGACCCCCCTTTTTACCACTGCTACACATATCCTATTGTCATTTTAAATGTCTATAGTCGTACAATTAAAGTCGTCAGCTATAGATGACATTTGATCCTAACATTATGAATAACTTGTAAAACAACGTATTGAAGTTTCACAATCATATCATTAACTTCTATCGACCCCAGTAAAGGGTGATATATCTTCTTTTTATATATTAACATGGTGTATTATAATTCAGAATGGCAATTGTTATAAAAATATCATGCACATCGTACAAGGTTGCACACGGGCGAATAAGTTAAACATATCACCAGTTATGGGTGTCCTCTTTTTTAAGCATTACGTGAATAGTAATCTTCATAATGTTGATATAGTTTGGAGTAAAAGTAAGTGAACTGTGAAATACGGCCAATGAATCCAATACTAATTTTATCTTCGAGATTCCATACCTCAACGTGATAATAATTTTGCAATATATAACAGGATTTCTGTAGAATTGTATATTAAAATTGTACCAGTACATACTGTACATACCCATAGACATTTTAGGTCATGATAAAGTATGTGACTAGAAGTACTTGAAAGGATAATCAAACGTTTTGGTGTAACCGTAGCATTTTAACCAACATTATGATTAATTAAATATGAAATGCATTAAGCAAGGGTGTTTTAAACCTAGAATACTCCAAAAGCTACTAACAATGTTACTGAAAAAAAATCAGCATGCACTAGGTTCTTGAAAACGAGAGGCAACGTATACAATTCAAACCCAAAAGACCAAAACTCACTTACAATGCCATTGCTTTGATAAGAAAAAGACCAACAGACACACAATAGTGCACGCAATACAACACTGCGAATTATATACCAAGCAACGAGAAACCCGACCAAAAGCTAAGGTTGATATCAAGTACTCCGGACGGGAAAGTAGATTATTATCTGGCTGATTATTACTTAACATATCAACTTTTTGCATGTGTGTGCAGCTTTTTAATTTTAATTTGTAACAACAATCAGAAATTCCAACACAAAAAAAAACTTGCTGTTGCTTATAAAAAGCTAACTATGCAATTCAAAATAATGTTTGGGGCGTGATATAATGTTCTATTTTGCCATGTGATTATGCACTGTCCGATTAGATTTTCCTCAGTATTTTTGTAATTTTACTTTTTTTTTAGAAATGTGGGCAGTAAATCATATGATGTATTTATATGGCAGTCACAACATGTAAATGAAAAATTTGTTTTAAATTATATAATGAGCGTTTAGATATAACATTTGGTTTGTAAACACAGTATATCAATACATTGATTAAATGACAAGTCAGACAAATTTACAGCAGTGCAAACTAATGAATGTTTTATTATTTTAATTTTTGTGATCCTTAATTAAGATTCATGTTAATTATCAATCCAATGTTCCACATAATTACTTTGAAAAATAATGATCAACTAAAAGTTCTATAGTCAAGATAGTTGTAATAGAATATTCTTTAGCAAAAGATGACATTTGATCTTTGCTTTGTTAAACAGTTTAAATGTCTGAACGATAGAAGCGAATCATTCAATAATACCGGCCACAGTTCAGAGTCAAATGAACAATTTGTTAAAAGGTCACTTGTTAAAAAAGGATAAAATACTACAATGAATAACGTATAACGTTACACGCAGACAAAAAGGTTAACGTATTTGGAAAATTATCTCCAGTACGTACCATATAAAAAGCGCGGGGTATTATCATCTCAAAATGTTTCTCTCATCTTATACAATGTTTAAATACTTTTTAATTCTTATCTCATTTTTTCTACGATTTCGAATTTTCGATATTTGTTAAGATAATTTGGACAAAATTCGTCATGGCTACATTGTTTCACTGCTAACATCTGACTTGTTTCCAGCTCTGGTAGCTGGTTTGTCTTAAATTCTAATAAGGTAACAGACATTTTATGTTTACTCTCTCTATACATAATTGTTTATGCAAACAAAATCAATTAACATAAAATAACTTATTAGAGCACCTTGATTCTTGGGGGTAAATGGTAAAAAAATAAATCAATACTAAACTGAGAAGGAGGCAAAATCTATTATCATACTTTAATTTTTTCTTTATGCAATATACCTTTGGACAAGGGATCTGAAATGATTTAACTTCTTAATCTTGAATTTATATTAATTTAATTTAATACTGTCTTACTTTCACGGTTACCAACATGTTATTTCTGACGGTCCCGAATAAGCTTGTTATTACTGACCAGACACGAATAACTAGTTTCTCACTTCTTTAACGCAGCCTTGTTATACTTTTCAAAAGAACTGCAAATAGTTAGAATCGTTCATGCTTTTTATGGATTGAAACATTGTGAACAAGGTAGAACTTCTAATGAGTTTCACTTGCATCAAGTTTGGTCGGGACTAGGTTTTCAGCATTATTTCGAATCGATCCTTTACTCAGATAACACAACGCGAACTCGACTTTTTCAAAAGAAACAATTTTTTTAATTTTTTGGGTCCTCAATGCTCTTTAACTTCGTATTTGTTTGGCTTTATAATTCTTTTATCTGAGCGTCACTTATGAGTCTTCTGAAGACAAAACGCGTGTCTGGCGTCCTAAACTATAATGCTGGTACCTTTGATAACTATTTGAAAGTGTAATGTTAATAGAAATGTTACTTTCAATATAATATTTGTGTTTTCCAATAATGTGAGGTTTGTCAATATAGTATCTATACATTGGTTTAATAACAATTCGAACGATTGTGCAGCAGTGAAAACTGTTGTTTGTTTTCATTTATGCATCCTTAAAAAAACAAGTACAACTATGACGTACTCAAGTACCGACCGCGCAGGAACCCCATGGGCAGTAAAGGTCTTTAAAAACCACCTTCATAATCGTTCAGATCCATGTAACGTGTCTATAGCCGTAGTATTATACAGGGGCGTAGCTAGGTATTCATTCAACTGTAGGTACTAATCGGCAGGGGGTCGGCAGGTCCAGGGCAAAGCCCTGGTAGGGGGTTCAGGGGGCGAAGCTCCCCGACGGAAAACAGTTTTCAGCGTTTTAGCTACAAAATTTTATGTACAAAAATATTAAATTTTCTGGTTATTTAATCATGATAATTATAATATACACGATGAAAAGTTCGAAGAATTATGAATAATGTACACAGGCACTCGTCTCAGAAAAAAAATTCCTATATTCATTTATATAGCACAAGTTGTTATATGAAGGAATATAGGAATTTGTTTTCTGAGACGAGTTGTTATATAAAGGTATATAGGAATTTTTTTTCTGAGACGAGTGCCTGTGTACCATTACATCTGACTGGTGAATTAAATAACGCAGTACAATCCGATGTATAAAAAAAAACATTTACAATATGCATTGCCCAGCGTAGATCAGCGTATCCCTTTAATCAAGCAATACACCCTGTTTGGTATTATCATATCTATTCCGTTCTGATTGATATATACACGTTTAACTTAATTACTTATTATAGAACATATTGACGATCTTTCATTAAAAAAATAGGCACGTAAACACTGATACTACTATATAATGGAACTATCCTTTTGGCTAGACATCAACCATCAATCTTTTGAATCTTAAACCTTCACCCTAGCCACACAAACACATACAGACAAAGTCGATGCCTATTGTCTATATGTGTTTGTGTAACAAAAAGTTCAAGAAATTCGTATTAGGAGATATCTGTATTGTATTTTAAGCTCCGACGGCATCAATTGGGGATTTGATGGTCGCAAATTAAGTTTACTGGCATCGCGTTAGCGGAGCTTAAAATACAATATTGTTATCTCCATTTTAATGAAACTGACAGAAAACAACGTTAAAAAATGTAATTAAAATCTGCAATATGTTGTCTGTGCGTACGTCCCATAGCATCAATTTTCAATTGATGCCAAATTGATGCCAGACAATTGATGCCATGTAAAAAAGTGACGTTATCCAATCAAAATGAACGTTACAAACGTTGTTGCATTAGAATTCTTTATATCATCTACTGTAAAATTCCTACCTGCTTAGGAATTTTGAATAGTTGTGGCCATTACACACAGATAAGAGAGTACTCAGAACCGTTGATTTTTTTTTTACAAAAAATACAACTTGGAGCTAGGTCCTGTAATAGGTGTCGTCCAGGACGAAGGTCTGGAAATTTAAAAATGCCATGCATTGGAAAATGAGGGATTATTGGATAGGAGCAGACATTTTGCCTTTCAGTAGACCAACTATGAACTCCTCAAAGAGTTTAATTTATTCTCTTTACAACTGGGCATCGGATTTGATGTCCCCATTCTGACCAGACGTGACTGCGTATTTATACATCCTGCACAACCACATGGACGACCAACATTGGCAAGTCGGGTGAAGACAATGTGAAAAGCTATTTGAAAACTAACAACAACTAATAAAAAAGCTCATGTGTTTAAGTTGAGGTTCATTCAAGTTTTTGTTGATAGAAGTGAAATGAACTGAACCAAAGTTCTAGTTTATAGTTTCTATACAAGGTAAAGTCGTAAAAACATTCAATTCTGTCCAATATTCCATTCACTATAAGGACGAAAGACTAGTGTACACATGACATTCGATAATTAAAGAGTTTTGACAACTTCACCGGCTTTAACCTACAGATACATTGTTTATTATTTTTTTAATGAGAAAAAAATATTTCTGGAAAAATTATGTGTAGGCACGTGCCTAAATTGCCTAACGGCAGCTACGCCCCTGTTATATGATGATGACATTTGTCCTTGATGGTTTAGATATAAGTAACTTTGAAAAAAAATTGTATGTCATGTTTAAAGTCGTATCATTCACTTCTATCGGTCACGATCAAAGGTTATACGATCATTTAAAATAACTACCACGTGTTCATTATGCTTAAGAAAAACACTTATTGTAGAAAAATACAATACAATCCACATCGTAAAATGTTAAACACGGAAACAACAAAAGGAAGAATTTGGAAAAAGGTCAGTTTGTACCATATGCATAATTCAGAGTAATATCATCTCCTTATGCTTCCCTCTTTGTTTAGTATTACGTGACTTGTGTATACCCGTAATCATAACCTTTATATGTAATGTAGAATTCACAATCTGTGTTTTTAATAATAAAAAGTTATTGAGGCAACATTGTTTTCTCTATTAACCTTGTACTTCCTTTAATCATTGTTAGCGATGTTTAGATTAAGTGTCAAAACTATACAAGAAAATGCAGCATATCTTCAACTTAACGAAAAAATGCACTATTCACAGAAAGATTGGTAGCACAAATAAAATCTTATCTGCGAATAATCTTATATTTTGTTTATTTCTTTTTTTTGGTGATTCATAAAAGATTTAATTGTTTGACCCCATTTACCTACTGTGACAAATATCCTACTGTTCATTATGTTAATGTATCTCGTTAATAAGATGTAATTGTTTGACCCCCCTTTTTATCACTGCGACAAATATCTTACTGTTTAATTTAAATGTCTATAGTCGTACAATTATAATCGTCAGCTAAAGATTGATCTTAACATTATGACTAACTTGTAAAACAACGTCTTTATTTTTTACAATCATATCATTAACTTATATCGACCCCAGTCAAGGGTGATATATCTTCTTTTCATATATTAACATGGCGTTTATTATAATTCAGAATGGCAATTGTTATAAAAATATCATGCACATCATACAAGTTTACACACGGGAAAATAAGCTAATGAATTTGGGAAAATGTACGAAACATAGGACCAGTTATGGGTGTTCTCTTTTTTAAGCCTTACGTGAATAGTAATCTTCATAATGTTGATATAATTTAGAGTAATACGTAAGTGAACTGTAATATACGGCCAATGAATCCAATGTTAATTTTATCTTCGAGATTCCATACCTCAATGTAATAATAATTTTGCAATATATAACAGGATTTCTGTAGAATGGTATGTTAACATTGTACCAGTACATACTGTACATACTCATAGACTTTTTAAGTCATGATAAAGTAGGTGACTAGAAGTACTTGAAAAGACAATCAAACGTTTTGAATTTGATGTAATCGTAGCATTTTAACCAAAATTATAGGTAATCAAATCTAAAATACGATACAGTAGATGTGTAAAACTTAAAATACTTTAGAAGCTACAAAAAACTGTCTATGACAAAAAACAGCTTGCATTAGGTTCTTGAAAATGAAAGGCAAAATATACCATTTCAACTGAAAAGTCGAAAATCAATGAATAACGCTATAGCTAAATAACAAAAAGACCAACAGACAAATAATAGTGATGTCAAAAGAAAAATGACATATAGACTATACTTCATAACGGTATTTATTATTTGAAAAAAAACATGATACCCCAAGTTTTATCATGACAAAAAATTCCAGTTTCTGTTTGTCAATATATACTCAGACATGACATACGATGTTTGGGACACGACATACAGTGTTGGAAAGGTGGGCAGTGGATCATATGATTTATTTTACGGCATTCAAGATATTTAAATGTGCCACATAAACACTTTGAAATGTACTGATCAATTTAAAGTTGTATAGTCCTAGTTTGATATTATTTAGCAAAAGATGACATTTAACGTTAGAGATATCAATTGCTTTATAAAACAGCGCAAATGTCCACACAATACAAATGAATCATTCCATAATATCAGCCAAAGTTCAGGGTCATATGAACCCTTGACATTTTAACCATATGTTTACAATTTATTAAAATATAAATTTTTGAAGAAGAAAAAAAGTACAATGAATAACGTAAAATGTTAGACACAATCGAATACATTAAAGAATTCGGTATTGTGTCTCTTGTACATACAATATAAATAGCTCATGATAATATCATTTCAATAACATTAACGGTACCAATTTTCCTGCACTAGATGCGCATTTCGACAATAAATGTCTCTTCAGTGATGCTCGTGGCCAAAATATTTGAAATCCAAAGCTTATTTAAAAGATGAAGAGCTATAATTCAAAAGATCCAAAAAGTATAGCCAAATCCATGAAAGAAATCAGAGCTTTGAATGAGTCGATACATTCCTTTATGTAAAATAATTTCTAATATTTTATAACAGCTAATTTTAATAACACAAAAAATCCGTATGTTCATGCCAGTACCGAAGTACTGGCTACTGAGCTGGTGATACCCTCGGGGACTAACAATCCACCAGTAGAGGCATCGACCCATTTTATCAAATACAATATGTGAATGCCTTTTAAACTTTATCATAATTTTTCCATAATTTTGAGATCTCAATATTTGTTTGGATTAATACATCATCGATACATTGTTTCTTGGTTTATCTATGAATTGTTTAAAACTTTAATAGTTGGTTTGCTAATAAGGTGACAGCCATTTTATGTTTACTCTACACATTTATAATTGTTTGTGCACAGCATATCAACACTCATTAAATAACAAGATTGAATTCAATGGTTTTTGGGGTAAGTAGTAAAACAAATCACTACTAGACTGAAAATGAGACAAACTATTTTATCATACTTTAATTTTTTCGTCTTGCAAAAACAGTTTGAACAAGGGATCTGAAATGATTAAGTTCTTATCTTGATTTTATATTACTTTAATTTCACATGTTTTCATTTTCACAGTTACCAACATACTATTTCTGACGTGCTCGAATACGCGATTCATTCCTGACTGGAAACGAATAACTAGTGTCTCACTTGTTTAAACCAGCCGTCTTGATATATAACAACTGCACATACTCATGCATTCTTTTATGAATTGAAACTTTGTAAACGAGTTAGAATTTCTAATGTATTTCACCTGCGTAACGTTTCTTTGGGACTTGGTTTTCAGCTTTATTTCGAACTGATAAATTACTTGGTTTATACATTTTGTACAACAAGAACTCAACTTTCAAATTATTACCATTTATAAATAAAAACAGTTTTTAAAAGTGTAATGTTATATTATTGAGGAGACACGTTTCCAAAACATTCTTAGTCCCTTATCAACACATTTACTATTTTCTGTTCTGACTGTACAATTTTCGATAGATGACAAGCAATTGTTTTTGGATTTAAAACATTTGAAGGTTTGGGAAAATATGCAGACCTTTTAAATACATATAGTATTTTCACCTATATATACATGTTTTGTTCAGTATTTTGGGTTCATATTTTAATGACATGTTGAAAGCAGCCCGTGTTCACGAGGATTGCCGCTGGTAATTTCCATAGTGTGACTTACACAACCTTTGGTTGTTCGTAGAGTAGTCATTGGAAGCAGGTACAGTTAAATATCTTGCTAAAGTTTTGTCAGGCAAACATCTTTGTTAAACCAAGATTCATTTATGAAACACTATGGTCAATCGTTCTGACTATTTATATAAACTTCAACGTCAGAAAAATAAAAGTTAACTAACTTGAATTGTTCAAAATCTTCTATTTAGTCACAATACCACTTTTCTCAACTACAATTAAAATCAAAATGGACTGTACAGGCAATGCATGTTATATACAAAAGGTGGACGAAAGATACCCGAGGGACAGTCAATCTTATATATCGACAATAAACTGACAACGCCATGGCTAAAAATGAAAAGGACAAACAGACAAACAATAGTAAACATAATAAAACATAGAAAAACTAAATAATAAGCAATACGAACCCCACCTAAACCTAGGTGCTCCAAAAGGGGTAAACCGATCTTGGTGTACATGTGACACCCGTCGTCTTGCTCATGTTATAACAAATCCGGTAAATGGTCTCAATCACTAGATCATATTGATGAAAAGGAAGGGGATTGTTGTTATGACGTAATGAACATATCCGATATCATCTGTGAAATGGTTATTCCATAACGGTCAACTAACTCATAATGGCGTCTTTAAAATTTACGAAGGGATCATTTCAACTGCACAATTTGGAACTCTTGGTTTAATAGCTTCCTTGTGAGCAGCAACCCTCTATCAAGAAAATCATGATAGAAAATACAAGCATGGGAATTTCATATCAATTTGGAGATATATACCCCGTATGCAGGTACTGCTGGAATTTTGCTACTTAGAAATGTAAAGTTCACAACTGGAAAGCTGAAATCATTTCTTGTGTCGTAAAGTTTTGTTTTCAACCGACTCTCATTGTCAAGATATGAGGCCGACTTATCTGTGTATACAAAGTGTTACTCATTAAAATAAATACACACTGTTTGACAGATGTTATCCTTTAAACTGTATACCTGTTCACATGAAACACTAGAAATGATTAAAGTTGAAGAGCATTGAGGACCAAAAGTTCTAGAAAAGTTGCGCCAAATACGGATGAGGTAATCTGTGACAGGGATAAGAAAATCATCATTTTTGTAGATATGAATTTTTTGAAAAAAATATAATTGAGGCGAATTATTGAACAAATGCATGGATATATACCAAACTAAGTCCTCAGTAAATTTTTAACAACAGCACTGGGTTTTTTTTATTAATCTTTGTTTAACTTGTTCTATTGAAACTCAATAAGAAAGTGAATGAGATTATCGTATCAAGTAATGTTTACAATAGAACTATGTCAATTCTGTTTTTTTTTCTATTTTTTATTTTTAAATGGATAGACAATCTAATAGAAAATTGTAAATCTGTAAAGTCAGATGCAGCTCCTTGTTTGATTCTGATTTGGAGTTCCAACTGTTGTAATTATTGTGTACTTTAGAAGCCTCCAGAGGTAAATGTATTTCGGAAATATTCATTTTGAAAATCGTCAAGAGGGGCGAAAGACATATAAGGGACATTCAAACTCATCATGCTCATTGATCGAAAATCAAGTGACAACACCACGGCTTAAAAAAAAAAAAGAGAAACAGACAAATTTTAGCAAAAATAAAGAACATTTAAAATATATTGGACTATGCTGAATTTTCAAATTTTACATGTTAAATAAGGGATAGACTTGTTGGTGTTATATTTTGGCTTTTTTTTTTTTAACAAAAACTTCTACATGTCTTCTATTTAATACTAAATGTAAAGAAGATACATTGACTGTGAAATCTTTTCCTCAGGACATGTTGCTGTTAATTTTTAGATTAAGACAAGTACTTTACAGTTTATACAGGATTCAATGATACCAATGAAAACCAGTCATAATATAGTAGGTTGAATAAAATACAATAACGTCAAAAAAAGTAAAAAACAAAAATGTAATATTATTTACAACGCTAATATCTTATGTAGTATACATTATATGGTATCTTTTCAAGGAGAACAGACAATTGTTTTTTTTTAAATTTACAAAAACTCATATATGCTATACAGTTGTTTTGTGGGTATTTATTGTGTTAGTGTCGTCACTTGGCCAATTGATTTTATGTTACAACACACCAAAGACATACATAGAAATTTAGATTTACAATATCATATTTGAGTTTTGCGATAATGTGCAGTTTGTCAGATTACAGCATCAATATATAGATGACATGATAATTCAAACGATTTTGCAGTAGTGCAAAATTTCATTTTTTTCCATGTGTGTATCCCTTAAATAAAAAGAAATTTATTACTCCAAATTTTCTACATATCGAACCTATCAATGTAAAATGTCTAAAGTCGTAGTATTATATTTATAAGTTAAAGATGACATTTGACCTTGATTGTATAGACAATTTTGTAACACAACGGATTTGATGTTGACAACGCATAATTCTATCCGCCACGATCAAGGTTCACACAAACATTTTGTAAAATCTGCAGGTGATCACAAAACTTGACACTTGTTATAGAAACCTAACAAATAATTTTACACATGGACAAATAATAAAGGATTTTAAATAAAATTGTCTCCAGTTTGTACCATATGAATAGCTCAATGCTTCCCTCTTCGTTTACAGTATCGCGTGATTAGTATTTAACCATTATCATAATCTTGGTATAATGTCGGGTTTAAACTTTGTGTTTTAAGAATTAAACAAAGTGATTGAGTTCCAATTGTAATCTTTGTTACCCTCTGACTTGTTTCAAACATTGCTAGTTGTGTTGTCTAATATTGAAATAAAATTACAGTCATTTAACTATACAGGAAAGGTAAGAATATCTGTAGTTAAATATAAAAATGAACTGGTCACTTGAAGTTTGGAAGTACAGATGTACACGCTAAATTGGTCTGAGAAATATGCCAATTATTTCATGTTTTCTTCTTCTGATTTGCATATGATTGAAAGTGACACAAGTCCCTGAGCTTTCATTTTATTATAAAGTTACCCAAATATTATTTTTTTTCACAGACTTACAGCTATATTTGATAGTATTTTGACCCCATTCTGTTTTCATATATAATTTTGAACATCTCTTTATGTAGAGAATAGTGCATCATTTCCATGGAGTGAGTTCGGTTCTGAAAACGAATTTATGAATATGTTTTTTTAACTTTATTTCTGATCAAATTTACTTTATTTCTGATCAAATTTACTTTATTTGCTTCAAGTGAGGTTGTATTATTAAAAAGAAATTTTATTCCAATTTCATCATGCATTTTATTTACTTTCCTGACCTGAAAATATTGAAAAGAAGACAAGCATGTTTTTAGATATTTAGATTATGAACTATTGACAGCGTGAATAAATAAACATATATGTGTTGGGTAAACCATAGTTATGATGTTTTGACCTATACATGTCTATACCACTTTTTAGTATTTGGGCATTTTCTATCACTTTGATATAGCCACTTCTTCTTCTTGTTAAAATGTTAAAACTAAATACATCTGAACTCAGTGGGATTGACGCCGCTTCGTCACAAAAACTCAAAATCATAAAATAAATGAATACTGTTGACCAACTTATGTTTGTGGATTCTTTGTTGTGTTAAGCAAATTTCAGCCGACTACGCGATTACTTATTTTCGCTGTTTACTCCGTTTTGTTATGTTATATGAGAGAAGTCCCAAGTGCATATAGCCCAGTAGCCAGTACTTCGGTACTGGCATGAAAATACGGATTTTTTTGTGTTATTAAAATTTGCTGTTACACAATATTAAAAATTATTAGAAATTAAGGAATGTATCTCCCTCATGCAAAGCTCTGATTCCTTTCACGAATTTGGCTATACTTTTTGGACCTTTTGGATTATAGCTCTTCATCTTTTATATAAGCTTTGGATTTCAAATATTTTGGCCACGAGCATCACTGAAGAGACATGTATTGTCGAAATGCGCATCTGGTGCAACAAAATTGGTACCGTTGATTTTATTAGCAACGATGTATGTTTGCGGTTTGTTTTCATTCATGGAATTCGCGAAAAGAAACTCCTCGCAAAAACTTGTTGGTTAACAGTATCATGAAATTCTAGTTAAAATACTCTTCCTGTAACTAAGAAAGAAAATTTTAAACAATTTTCACTATCTTATTTTCTATTTCTATCAACTTCAAGGTCACTATGTTCAGCGAATAGAAACACAAATACTTACTTGATTTTTTTCTGAATCTTTGATCCTTTGACCTATACACAATGTTATTCTTCTCAACGGTAACTACAATAGTTGATTAATTGTACATACGAACATATAAACACTGGTCAAATGAACCGATGAAAAATAGAAAACAGTCTAAAAGAAGATATCCGGTTATATATACACAAACGTGTGAAGGAAACATTTCAAATGAATGAAATAAAACAACAATTTATACCGGTTTTTGTCCACCTGTCACGTGATCAAGCAGAACACAATTGTCTATAAAGTATTTAAATAAGAAGAGTTATTATTCAGAACTATTATGTGTTTTAATTTATACTAGTGGATTAGCTATTTAAGTCATTTAAAACAAGTTCTGTGGTCCATTAAACTATTACAAAAAGTATGAAACATATACATAATTATTTGTATACTCAACTTATCCATCTGTACAAGAGGATCAATAACGTTTTACCAACAAACAACAGTTCATTCTGTGTTTGCTGACGAATTTTTAGATTCTGATAACACTTAAGTTGTTGTTGCTGCAGTCTACCGGTCGTTAACTTGAAAAACAATTAACAACAATCATTGAGAACATGAAAGAACATACAACACCGATTTGATAATGAGAGGCTTTTTATTTTAAATGTGTTATTATTTGTTAAATAAACTTAAACATAGCAGTTGTAAATAAAAGAGGGACGAAAGATACCAAAGGGACAGTCAAACTCATAAATCTAAAACAAACTGACAACGCCATGGCTAAAAATAAAAAAGAAAAACAATAGTACACACGACACAACATAGAAAACTAAAGAATAAACAACACGAACCCCACCAAAAACTAGGGGTGATCTCAGGTGCTCCGGAAGGGTAAGCAGATCCTGCTCCACATGTGGCACCCGTCGTGTTGCTTAAGTGATTACAAATCCGGTAAATAGTCTAATTCGGTAGGTCATATTCATGAAAGGGAAGGGGATTGTAGTTACGACGTAAGGAACATATCCGATATCATTTGTGAAACGGTTATTCCATAACGGTCAACCAACTCGTGATGGCGTCCGTAAAATTTACGAAGGGATGATTTCAACTTCACCATTTGGAACTAACTTATGAAGTAACTTAATAAGTGTTTCTATAATTGTTTTTTTCTTTCTTTCAGAGAATCCTTAAACATTACATAAATCTGCAAGTGTAAGTATGTTACATTGATATCGATTTTTTCGGAATTATATCTCAATGACTCTTCGAACATCGTACTTCCTTTGGCCTTTTAATGTTAGGATATCAGTGTCGTGGATAAGTCACATTGGTACTGGATTTTACAGTTTATTAACTATGTTGTGCTGTTACACCACTTTCACAAGTTAATGTAGAGTCGAATGCTCACAAACATAGTTTAAAATTTAAGATATGTTAACATCGGAGTTAGATTTAAAGAAATAGTTAAGAACAGCTGAGATTTAATTATCTTTTGAATGTATGTTGAATTATGCGTAGTCCTGCTTGTGTTGTCATGGAATAGAAGTTACTTCATAATAAAAGTTCCAAAAGGAAGAATTATTCTGGAATTTTATTTCCACAGGAATAAATATTACAGTATATGTTCCTAACGTAATAAATGGTATAGAATATTTGTTCCATAAGGAATAGGTATTATGATACTATTTATAACAAAGTTTCCAGTGGAACTTCTGTTAGGCGGAACAAATACACGTTGACAGTGTTAAATCTTTGTTTAATTCAACTAAAAAGCGAAATAAGAAATATTTTTACTGCTAAATTTTTTTATTAAATACAATTTGTAAAAGAGCTATATTTATTGATATTTCTAAAACAAGAGTAATTTATTTTTTACTTCTATCTTTGCTTGTCAAACAAGGCGTTTATATAGCGTTTAAAATATGCATTGATACAAATGAAAACCAGTCACATTATAACATGTTTAATAAAATTCAGTTATGTAATAACAAAACAAAAATAAAAACACAATTATATTTAATATACTACAACGCTCATTTGTTCATACAGTGTTTGGATGTCATATACTTTTTTCGGAAAGATGGTCGATCTTTCATTTGATCTGATTTTTAAAAAAATGGAATCGTTAATAGAGAAAATCAGTTGTTCCATATTTTATTAGTGTTATACAATAATGTGCGGTTGTCAGAATAAGGTATCAATGTATATTGACTAAATAATAATTCGAACGATTTAGAGTAGTGCAAAACGTCGTTGGTTATTGTCTGTGTGTCTGTAATTAAAAGCCATGTATTACACAAGTTTTGCTCGTTAACACATCGACATATATCACACTGAGCAGTGTAAAGGTTCTGTAATCGTTGTATTCGTCAGCCGAGGGTGACATTTGACCGAAATAGTAAAGATAAATTTGAAAATGTGATGTTAACAATCGCATCACTAACTTCTGTCGGCCAAAATCAAGGGTCATACGGACCTTTTATATAATCTTAATAGTGATTATACTAAAGATTGAAACTTGTTATAAAAATATTATATACAATGTACATCACATAATGTAACACACGGAACAAATAGGGCCGTGTTCACACCAAACGCCGTGTACAGTAAACATTAAATTTGTTCACATCTTTACACCTTGTTTAATTACCTGTACATAAGATTTGTCCACACTTGTAAACTATGTCATTTTAATGTTCATTACGTAAAACCGAATGCAAAATTTGATAAAAAAAATATATTCTGGTCATAAATATGAAGAAAAAAAAATTCTGAATCCAGAGGTTTCATTATAGTGTTTATTATTGAAAAAAAGATATTTGATTGCTAGCATCGAAAAAAAACTAAATAAAATACATCGCGGGAAAAAATCTGACTCAAAAAAAAAAATATACCTCCCACTCTTTTGAATTTTAGTGGTTGCTCCATAATGAAAGCTATGTTGACGCTTTGCAGGAATTTAAAGATGTCTCGATTACGGATTAGAAAATAAAGGCTGCAGTAGCGTGCTAACCGACCAAGAAAAGGACTGAGATGTTAACGTGGTTAAGGATCTCTGCATTTCTATCTTTTCTGTTTGTTATCAATTGTTGTTATAAATATCAATTTTATTCAAAAAACGATTCTTCCTTGAATATACATGGTTATAATAATATTCTAAATGTCAAGTTTTGTATACACTTAATCTGCACAAGGCCTACATCGACTATCGACTGCATGTAGACGAAACATGATTTAAACGACATGTTAACATTAAATTTTATCAATGGGAACGTATTTGTGTTTAATTTACGTGTGGGTTACACTAACACAACACCGAGTTTAGGTCAATGTGAACATAGCCTAGGTTAACGAATTTAGCAAATTGTTCATGATACTTTTTTTTACACCATGATTCCCTGTGTGTTTTAAGTATCGCGTGACTAGTATATTGTTTTGTTAAAGAAACATTAAAAACAATGCACATCGTATAATTTTACACACGGACAAAAAATTAGGGAATTTGGAAAATTGTCTAAAGTTCGTACCATATGAATACCTCAGGGTAATATTATCTCACAATGCTTCCCTCTTCGTTTACAATATCACGTGACTGGTATTTAACCTTTATTATAGTATTGTTGTGATGTCGAGTCTAGAATTATGGATTTAAAAAAAAAACTAAAGAAATTGAAGCCCCATTGTATTCTGTAATAACCTCTGACTATATTTTAAAGCATTGCTAGCTGTTTTGTCTTACGTTGAAATGAGGTGACAATCATTTAATTTCAACACTATACGAGGATTATCAGCATGCCTTTTTTTTAAACTTAAGAATGCACTGGTCGTCAAAAAGTTTGGTAGTTCAAACTAAACATTCTAAAACTGATCTGAGAATCATCTTATATTTTTTCTGTTTTATTATTTACAATAGTGGATTTAGAGTGATTCAAGTCATTTTAAGTATTCATTTTATTTCAACGTTACACAAATAAGCTTTTATTATTTACAGAACAAAATTGTTATATTTCCCTGTAATGTTTAACTGTTCGAAAACATGATACTTTATCTGTTGACCTTTTACTGTTTTCAAATATAATTTCAATCAACAGTTTACATGTATATATAGAATAGTGCACCAGTATCTGTTAATCAAATATTTCAAACGAGTTTAAAACTGGATTAACATTTTGTCAATCTATTCTTTGTTCTTCAATTCCTATCGATTTTAACACACATATGCATCAAGTACAGTTTTAAAAGTAAAGAGGAATGCAATTCCAATCATGATTTTTTTTAGTCCAGTTTCAACCTATATAATATTAACTGTTCAAGTTAGGAACGATTAAAGATGTTGAACTAATATATTGGAGTCGATTTCACAAAAAAAACTTAAGACTAAGATTTATCGTCAGTATGCTGTCTTGTTCATGACTTAAGACCAATCTTAGTCGTAAGTTTTTTTTTTAAATCGACTACAGATCTTTTTCGGATAAAACAAAGTAATTGTGTTTTGACTTATTCATGTATTTATCATTTTTTAGCTAGTATTTTAGCAACTATGTAAATGAAGTATTTCCCGCTTCTCCCTGTGTTCATACGTTAAAAAAGAAAAAGAAATTTAAAATTTACTTTTCACTACTTTTGGGAATATACGCCGATGCAGAAGTGACTAATTCACAACAACTTGATGTAGTTAATCGTTGCCAAAACTATTATTAGAATGTTGAGTCGAATAATGTAAACCTATTTGCATATACTTAATTCGCGTTAAACAATTTTCAGTCGACTTCGCAAAGATTTATTTTCGCGGTTTACTGATGTCCGTGGTGTAATTTGAGAAGTCCCAAATACAATACATTATCGACTATTACTCTTCATGTTATTGTTTTTGTCGACGAATTTCCGAAAAGAAATTGTGATATTTTGTGGGTTCCCATTATCATACGATGATAACTTTAAATCATAAATATTATTTTTTTAACTCAAAAATAAAATTTGAAATCATGTTAATGATGTTTTTTTCTGTTTTATATTAACTTTGAGGTTAGTATGGTCCGCAAACTGAAACAAATATACTTACTCGAATTTATCAGAATCTCTGATCCATAACTAATGTTACTCTTCTCAACGGTAACTAAACTAATTGATTAAGTGTACAGACGACGATTTAAACAGAGATCAAATCAACTGAAGAAAAATTGAAATCAGTTTAAACAAAAGATTTCCTGGGATATATTCCCAGACGTCTGCAGGAAATATTTCAAATGAATGAAATAAATATATATTTAACCAACCATTTATTTAGGTTTGTTTCCTCTGTTTGCGTGATCAAGCATAACATAATTGTCTTTAAACCATTTAATTAAAAAAAAAGTTATCGTTACCAAAGCCAGTCAATTGTAAACTTGATAAACAATTAAATAAAATCATTGAGCACCTGGAAAAAATATAGTTGATAGATCAAGGTTTTTTTTCAAATTTGTTTCCATTTGTTAAGTAAATTGAACATATCAGTTTGTTAATAATATGCTGTGTTATTGGTGCCTTTTCGGAATCCTTTAACATGATATATCTGTAAGTGTAGTATATTGATGTTGATGGTTTTGCAATTCTGAATCCTAATTATCATCGTACTTTTTTTGGGCCTTTACATGTTGTGATACAGTGTCATGGACTAGTTTGTTGTAGACGCTACGTGCATTTGGCAAGCAAAATATGCACTACGTTGTAACAACCACTGGTGTGTAGGGTTTCAACCAGCATTGGTGTATTGCAATGCATTATCATTTATATCTACATAACTATATATGTGTTTAGGAATCTGTTCCTGCAGAGTTATAATCAAAATAATTGATAATTTTGATAACCTGATTCTTAAAGGTTAGCAGCGTAACATAATGAAATATTTGAACATTGTATGTATTGGTATTGATATTGATTGTGTTTTTCAATGATTAAAACATAACCTAATATGTATTGACATGTATAGTTATGATATCTCTTTTTATCCTGTAATTGGATATCTTACTATACAGATACATCCCTTCAGACATCGATATGCTGTATCTGTATACTATACATAAATCGCTTTAAAGCTTCGCCCACTGCCGAACTACGTTTGGCTATTGCTGTAACCTGTGTGATCTCATAATGTGTATTGCAGTCGCATTAAAATGACGTATTGCTTGACCTTAAGCGAATTATCGATTACTTTTATAGGATCTGTTTGTTTTCAAACATTTCTTTAGAGCAATAAGAATTAAACCAATGTTCTGATAACAGACAAACATGAACAGCAGTATTTTATACGATGACAATCATTGATATCAAAACTTGAATGTGTACATGTGTAACAAAATCAACCATGTCAATTTCATCATGCATGTTAAGTGAATGTCAAGTGTAATACATAATTCTGAAGCGTAGGACAACTCGTACACATTTATTTCAAATTGTAAAATGATTTGTTATTTCTTTAAACTGTTAACATTTTTTGATATGTTAAAAATGGATAATTATTCACCTTGAGTGATGTATTATTGTTGACCATTCGAGATTCTTTTTTTTTCGAACCCGTCTTCAGCTGAATGTGTGATTTTAATATTTCTACGCGGGCCTCAAGGATGAAGGTAAACAACAAAATGGAATTATTAGATCAGTGGTTTTCTTCTGATTTTTACATTCCCTATATTTGAAGTTATGTATATAGTCTCGTAAGTCTAATCGTTCGAATCGTTTTACTTGCTAATATTGGTTTTATTCATGGTCGACTATTTAATTTATAGAGAATAAAATATTTTTTTCAATATATGATTTTCAGTTAAAATAAAGTCCGTTTACATTTATGCCTTTACATTACCTAGTCAGTAATTTGAATGTTGTTGTCAATTTGTGTCGTGTACAAGAACTTTTGATTTTGCAATTTTATCAAAAACGTTCTGTTTTAGATTTTACTAGGATTTTGTTATTTTGTTATTTTGCTTTTAAATGTTTTATATAATAACACATAGCCATTCAGATGTTTTTGTTATTTCCTAAACAAGTTCTGCCTGATGAGATTCACAAATTTTAGGAAGTACTGTTTTGTCAATTGTTAAAATACCACTTCGGAACAGAATCAACAGACTTCAGTCTAATCAAATGTCTTGCTGCACTCTTTTAACACTCCAAAATGTGTCCATAAGCGTCAAAATCGGTACACCTAACAGACTACAACGGAAACAAGAAGAAAGTCACACTCTTGTTTGTTCTGCTGTCCTGATTCTATTTAATCAGTTTTACATCTCCCTTGCATCGAGACAGTCCAGGATAAGCATAAAACAATGTGTGAGCTGGTTAAATTTGAAAGATACAATGTACATGTTTTCCTCTGCTTTTGGCAGGATGTGTTTGCTTCTAAAATGTATGAACTTAAACAATATAGAGAGTTAAAGGGAAAGGGGCAGATAACCCCATTAAAAAGACAATTTGATGCATAACTCACAACAAAACAATTACTGTGTTCACTAATACATACCTTGATCATCAATTATGAGATGACAAAAAGATATGTTAATCACTTGGGAATTAAAATTCAATGAATAAAAATGTTCAATAGAAGTGAACATAATTCAATTATGTTCAGTTTCACCTGGATCATGCAGCTTGGTCAATTAATTCCTAAACAAAAGATTTATATGCTTTTTCGAGTTCTAGAAAAAACAAGGCTTCATTTATTCATGTTTTGTTGTTCCAAGAATACTTTGAGAATAACAATTTCAACTGATGCAGTTATAACGTAAAACGTGTCGATTTGTAAATTTCATGCCATTAATTGAAAAATAAAAACACATTTAAACTGCTCTTTTTTACACCAGAAATCAGGGAGGTTCCCTGAAAGCAGGGGATACACGTATCCTACATTTTCTAACTTGTGCCCAACCTGTTTGAAGACTGGCAAAGTAGATTGATTTCAAAGCACGATTCAGACCATTTTTACTCAAAGATTTCATCCTTTAAACAGGAACAGAGGTTAAAGACAAAGCCAATCAAGGTGCGCTCAGTGGGTTGAAAGATGCTTCAGATTTCTTATTTTCAAATATTACCCTTGCTGCACACAACACAAATTGTGTGTGGCAAGGCATTATGTTTCATTTGTTTTCCTTGATTCCGAATCATATAAACGCTTCAATGCAAAAATGTCTTGATTTAAAACGCTTGTTGACTACAGCATCGGAAAGGTATGACAAAAAACCAACGCAAGTTTACTACAGCATCGGAAAGATATCACCAAAAAACCAACATAGCAAAAAAACATTCTGGACAAGAATGGCCAATGAAATTTTTCGAGTCGTGGTTATTTTACCGGGTCTGTCGGGGGAGGGGAAACAAACAAGATTTTATTTTTGGCCTGGTATTTAAACATTGTTAAAAGTGCTAAAATAAAGGAATGTCTGCATATCAAATTGCTTTCACGACAAGAAGAAAGTTCTCTTTACCAGCTGACGTTATTTTTGTTTTTTCGAGATCTATGTTTCTCATTTATTTTTAGTTTGCAGTATTAATTGCTCTGTACTTAATGTCTGTTTTGTTGAAGGAATGTACAAAAACACTGCCACGTCCTGGCTGTTTTTGTGATCTGATCAGTTAAGCCCGTTCAACTGATTTTTATAGTTTGTTTATATATTCTGTATGTTCCATGTCAGCAGCCTGTAAATCAGTGGTGTCGTATGTTGCTGTATATCATTTTGTATTTCATTAATTTATTTTTTACATAAATCAGGCAGTTAGTTTTCTCGTTTGAGTTGTTTTATATTCGTAGTTTCGGGGCCTTTTATAGCTTACTATGCGGTATGTGTTTTTGCTCATTGTTAAAGGTCGTACGGTAACATGTAGTTGTTAACTTTTATGTCATTTTGTCTTTGGTGGAGAGTTGTCTCATTTGCAATTATACCATATCGTCTTTCTTTATACCTATGCTCATTTTAACATGCGTAGTCATAATATTTGTCAAAATTTTACATTCGTAATTTCAAAATTTTACACTGCGTTCACGATCGGTATAAATTTGTTGACAAATATAATGCCCACCAATTTTAAAATGAGTTGTTGGTCGCTACCCCGTTATTTATAATTGGGGATCGCAGGTCGAGAAGATAGTATTGGTTTTATATGTCTCCGAATTGACAAAAAAGAAATTACAATAGATGCAGTTAGGTAAGATTTAAATCTCTGTATGTACTAAACTATATGCATCTGGAACTGGAGAAATCGCGAAAAAAGGGTGGGTGGGATTTACAAGAAGAAGTGAACATAGTGTGAACGGAAACGTTAAATGATGCTTGATGAATGAATTCAATTGAGAATGGAAACGGGGAATGCGTCAAAGAGACAACAACCCGACCAAAGAGTAGAAAACACCGCTAGGCCACCAATGGGTCTTCAGAAGTATTAACGTTAATATATTTCTTTTCATTAGTTAATAATTCAACATTCTCTCTACATGCTGTACCTTCAAGTTCTGTCGCTGATTTCTTAAATTTCTGTAATGAGTTATAAGATCATTATGGAACGGGGAAACCACATTAGTAAACAATATCAGATTTACGACGTAAACGATAGTGTTTACGGTCATCCATTATCGATCGACTTATTAATGTGACTTCCGCGCTGTAAATGTGAGAGAGAGAGAGAAATGAATTTGCTGGTTTTTCGTTTTGTATTGTCGTGAATCATTTTAAAGTTCTTAGTGTAACTTCGAATATCTACATGTATTTTGTTTTTGTAAATGTTGATACAGTAATCATAGAAAAACTGCTATATTGTTAATTGCTTTACATTGAAAGTGATAAATTCAAAATTGCTGATCGTTATGGGGAGGGGACTGAAAAACTCCATTCCCAATCCCCTATAAAATATGTATACATATCACGTTACATTATTTACTGTAATTAAGAAGCTTTTTCGATAGTCTCTCTCATGTTACTGGATTTTACGAGGAGCAAAACCACTGTGGAACGATATATTTTTTGTATCATATACTTAAAGTAAATAACTTATATTTTTTACAATATGATCACAGCATTAAATTTACGTGAATTCCCGAAATGGTGCTTAGTGGGCTGAATTAAAAAAAAAATGCTTCCGGTTATTATTGCTACATGTACGCTCATTCGACATTTGGCTTCATATTCTGGCTCGCGGGCTGATATGTAACGTTATTGTAAGGGACGTCACTCGGCAAATTCCGGAAAATTCACCTCAACGTTTTCAGTGAAAAAAAAAACAAAAAAACTTAGTATGATACAAAACAAATATAAGAAAACAGCACGATATTTTAAGTAAAATGCAAAACAAATGATACAACAAATGCATATATTTAAATATAGTTCATGTCTGTATTTCTTATCCTGAAGTATATGATAAAAAAATCATCATATGTCATTTTTTATATCATTCATATTAGATGTATTACATTTACATTTGGCGTCCGTCGTCCGTAAACTTTTCACTTTATGAACTTCTACTTGAGAACCACTTAAAAAGATCGATATATTAAACTGCTATTTTCCTCCATTATTGAAGCATCTGATAAAAAGATCATAGCATGTAATTTTTCATATCGGATGTATTATCAGCCCTTGGATTAATATCAACCCTCTAGCATTTGACTTTTTGACTGATATTGAACCTTGGGCTGATGATACATCCGATATAAAAAATGCCATGTAATAATCTGATAGTATTGATCGCAAAGAATATAAAACGTTTGCGGTTAACTCCTTTTTACGCATTTAAATGAAATAAAAATGTATTTATAGATTTCTTTAATTGCCCATTTTAATGAATATATCATTAATAAAATAAAACGAGAGGCATACATACACCAATGAGACAGCAACTCAACATAAACTGGATCTTTCATCACTGTATTGGATACCTAAACTACATAAGTGTCCTTACAAAAAACGGTATATTGCTGGGTAGTCCAAATGCTTCACGAACCTCTTTCTAATTTATATAATCAATTTTATCAGCAAACATAGCCGGTCTTCAAAGTTATTGGGAAACTACCTACTATCTAGAGGTGGCTAAATCAGATGTGGATGCTTTAAAAAAAATCTTAAGATCTCTTAGAGTATATGCAATTCAAAACACTTTCATCTTGCAATAGTACTAACACATTTGATTTGACTTTTCTGCACTTTGGACAAGTATTCCACATTCCAAACTAAAAGACAAATTGAAAGAGTTGGTCCTGATTTGTTTCATAAAAAAAGAATGACCAATGTAGATACAATTATCTTGTCTTAGTGAGGGACAAATCCTACTTTGTTAAAAATCACTCTGATTCAAACAAAATATTCTCTGTAACTGACGTTATCAAGACGCTTGATTTCTTGATTGACAACATGGAAACAAACTGTGCCCCTCTTCTTGTCGACTTGTTCCTTTGTTCATATGAAGCTGACTTCATACAGGAACTTCTTAGGAAGAAAGAAAACAAGTTAGCAGTATCCCTTAACTTTACTTTCCGTTATACAGATGATGTGTTCTTTCAAAATTAGGTGACTATGTTAAACGCATATATCCCATCGAACTTAAGATAAAGGATACAACAAAAACAGTTACGGTTGCTGTTCACAAGGAAGCAATCAAACCAAGAGTTCCAAGTGGTGAAGATAAAATCATCACAACTTAATTGTTTCGGACGCCATCATGCGTTGTTTGGCCGTTAGGGAATACCCGTTTCACAGATGACAGCGGATATGTTCCTAATGTCGTTACTACAATCGCGTTCACTTTTTCCGTATGTGACATATCGAATTATACTTATTACCGGATTTATACTAACATGAGCAACACGACGGGTGCTACATGTGAAGCAGGATCTGCTTACCCTTCCAGTGCACCTGACATCATTCCAAGATTTTGTTGGGGTTTGTGTTGCTCAGGCTTCAGTTTTCTATGTTGTGGTTTGTGTATTATTGTTTGTCTGTTGGTCTTTTTCTTTTTAGCCATGGCGTTTTCAATTTATTTTTGACTTATGAGTTTGAATGTCCCTCTGGTATCTTTCGCCTCTTTTGTAAATATTGTAAATTCAGAAATAAATTGATGCATTTTTTTTTCGAATCACCAACTGCTTGTATAAATGCTGCATTCATCAAATGCAATTGTCAAAATTTGGTGTAGAAAATCACTAGTCTACTGTGTGCTGCTGGTTAAGAAAGGAATACAAATAAGTGCAATACGACAGAAGTGTTAATTATAAAATATATGTGTCGCCTGAACTATAATATAAATTGTCAAGCGACACAAATATTTATAAAACAGACAACACATTATAACTTGGCGTTTGGTTTTTTTAAATATTCCATATGTACACACACCTCTTCCATCCGTCAAAATGTAATCTTCAATTGTATGTGTCTGGTCTCTGACTTTTCTGGCAATATCAGTTGTATTTGATTCTTACTACGGAAGCGTATTAGCGCCACACATTTTTTTATTTATAATTTTCTTCCTATCTTTGCGTTATGACGCAAACCTTTGCGATATAACGCAAACCTTTGCGATATAACGCAAACCTTTGCGATATAACGCAAACATTTGCGATATAACGCAAACCTTTGCGAAATAACGCAAACCTTTGCGTTTAACGCAAACATCTTGATTTCAATTATTCATTAAGTTTTGTATATGCCCGTCTGTCATTAAATTTCTGTTGTGATTTAGTTAGGAAAAGAACCATAAATACAAGAAAAAGTCGTTAAAATAAATATGCATAGGAATCAGAAAAGTATATATTTTAACAAGAAAATAGATATGTTATATGCATATTTTATTTGAAAGGCCAACATTTTTTAAATTTTGATAAGTAGATTATAAGAGCAAAAATAATGTCATACAATTGTAAAACTGTCAAATAGACAGAATGATCGTTCTGCTGTAAAATGAGTAATTGAGAAAAAAAAATTATTTTCAATTTTGATGTAAAAAATCGTTTTTTTAAATTTCAGAATATGATAAAGATTCTTTGATAAAAAGTCATGAAATTTTCAATCTAGAGTTGTCACTTGGTAGCAATTTATATGGAGAGAACATAATTTTAATAATAAAACGTCTTCATAATATTCATTTATTGCAAAAGGGTAGTTAACCAACCTTACACAATCCTTAAACGAGAGCTTACTTTGGAAGTATATTTATATTCGGCCATAGCTATATTAGCAGGGTTGGTTTTTTTTTCTTCGGTATAACTTTAATTTACTCAATTTTCATTGTAATATATGTACATGTATTACATGTAAATCATTTTGGGGGTACTTTATAGCTTGATGTTCGTTGTGAGCCAATGCTCCGTGTTGATGACCGTACTTTGATCTATAATGGTTTACTTTTACAAATTATGACTTAGATGAAGAGTTTTCTCATCGGCACTCATACCATATATTCTTATATATATTATCCTGCTCATTATTAGTTAAAAAGTAAAGCATTTTACTTTGCAATGAAAACAAATAAGATGAATTTTAATATATGCAGCCTCCTCCATTAATAACTCCTGCTTCCTTTGAATCTTAAATAAGAAATAAGATAAAACAAATGTTTGCGTTACATCGCAAATGTTTGCGTTAAAACGCAAATGTAAACACAATATGTGGGGATTAATTGTTTTCCCACAAACTTTGTTATATTATATCAACAATCTTTAATATATAAATTAAAGTAAAATAAGCCGTTTTCTCTCTCTTCTGTTTGTTTAATTATTTAAAGGCTTTTGAAAGTAAGATATTTTACACGTTTGTCGATAGATTCCTCATTTTTAGGCATTTGTAAGGCACTGTTTCCTTCTGATAAAACATTGACCAAATGCTTCGACCAAACTAGCTATAACACCAGTATGGCATCATTTCAAATACTTTATTTACGATTCGAAGCCATCTTTTTGAAATGTTAGGCCGTGTTCACATTGACCTAAATTCGGTGTTGTGTTAGTGTAACTCACACGTAAACTAAACACAATTGCGTTCCCATTGATAAAACTCAATGTTTACATGTAGTTTAAATCATGGTTTATCTACACACAGTCGATAGTCAATGTAGGCCTTGTATAAGTTAAGTGTACACAAAACTAGGCATTTAGGACATTAGTTTTATCGTGTATATATTTAAGGAGGAAACTATTTTTGAGTAAAATTGATATTTTTGATAATTATTAGTTGTCTAAATTTTACAGATTGTTTTTTTGTTAAAAAAAAACGTACTTTATTAACCCCTAATCAAGACTCAAAGCAGCATCATTGCCAAACCCAAAAGGCAGCAACCAATTGAATTTCGGGGGGGGGGGGGGGGCTATTATAGTTGAGTATAAAACATAAAGCCAAGGGGGTGGGGTGGTGAGCTTTGGATTTTGTTTTGGAAACAAAAAATGTTTCCAGTTTTTGACACTGAAAAAAAATATTTGTGTGTTTCACCCTCAGCTGCCACTATATATGATGCTAAAATTGATTTCAACTTGTCACCAAAATTTGCCCTGAAAAAAATCAATAGCTCACGCCCCCTCCCCCTCCACAAAAAATGAAGTAAATAGTTGCTGCCTAGTTCATTTGAAAAGGTCTTATCGAATCGACTTGACGTATACAGAAATATTCGCCACTGGTTTTTACTCAAAAAACGATTCACACATAAATGCATGACTAAAAAAAGTGTGAGGTAAATGATATGTTTGTCTAGCATTTCAGATCCGTTAAATAACTCGTAAAATAAATTAAAAAAAACGTTACCCTATTCCTTTACCAAAAACTCCTTGGAGAAGAAATACAATTTGAAACGAACAGAAAAGACAAAAATGTAGTGATCCCTAATATCTCTATCCTTTTTTTTCGGCTGTAAGCACGCTGCTGCAGCTAACGTTTTCTAATGCGTTATCGAGACATCTCTAGTATATTCAAACTACTGCAAATTATAAAAATGGCTTTCATAAAGTAGCAACCACTTAACATAAAAAAGGGGGAGGGTTATTTTTTTTTATCTGAGTCAGAATTTTTTTCGCGCGTACGTTTTTATTCCTTTTTTTTTCGATGCTGGTGATCAAATACTTTTTTTTTCAATATTTAACACTTTAATGTATGGGGAAACTCTTGATTCAGAATAATTTTTTTTTATCATCTGTATGACCATTTTTTTTTTTTATCAAATTGGGGATCGGAATATTTCCATTCCCATCCCCCACCCCACTTTTGAAGTCAAATGGTTGTTCCCTTACCGCTAGAAAAATTTTCCAAAAATTTAGTTCAGTTCTACGTAATGAACATTTAAATGACATATAGTTTACAAGTGGGAACAAATCTTATGTACAGGTAGCTAAACAAGGTGTATAGATGTGAACAAATGTAATGTGAAACCAGTGTACACTACACTAAACTAATAGTAAACATGTTTACTCTACACGGCGTTTGGTGTGAACACGGCCTTATTGGTGTAGAAAAGCGTTGACCGAAGCACATTTTATATGAAGCGCGGAGTAAACATGTGTGCACGGTCAACACTTTTACAACCCTGCAAACAAACAAAAAGAATCATTCAATTCTTTAATTGATATATATATATATATATATAATAAACCTTGATTTTTTTATGACTCAAAATGACCAGCAGCTGTACACCAACAGAAAAAAATTAAATATTCCTCAGAAAACTTATGATGATGATCCATCATCTAACTGACCAGCAGCTGTACTTCAGCAGACAGGTTTTAATTCCATACCAGTACTTATGATGATTCAGCGTCTTACTGTCCGGCAGCTGTACACCAGCAGAAATGTTTAAATTCCATACCTCAGTACTTATGATGATTCAGCATATTACTGTATATAAACTGTACACCAGCAGAAATGTTTAAATTCCATACCTCAGTACTTATGATGATGATCCAGCTTCTTACTGTCCAGTAACTATGCACCAGTAGACACATTTTAATTCCATACCTCAGTACTTATGATGATCCAGCATCTAACTGTCCAGCAGCTGTACACCAGCAGAAATGTTTTAATACCATACCTCAGTACTTATGATGTACATGTAGTACGCACCCAAGATCAGATATTTATTTGTTTTATATCATGTATATTGCAAGTTTGCTCTCAAATACATTTAACTATTTTAACAATAAATTATGTATCACAATATCAAATGTCATTTTCATCGATGATTTATTGAATAACCAAAACTATAAAAATCAGTTGAAAAAGGCATAACTTTTTAAGATCCTTCTTGTGTTTTCAATAAAACATCGATGAAAATGACATTTGATATTGTGATACATAATTTATAGTAAAAATAGTAAAATGTATTTGAAAGCAGACTTTCAATATAAAAGAAATGAATATCTGATCTTACTCATGTGTATGAACTGAAGGAGATATAGAAACCATCATTGAGACAGCAACCAAAAAACAAAAATATACAAAAGGCAAGTGTCTATACAATATGTCAAGCTCTAAATTTGCCCAGAAAAGGGAGAAGGATTGGTACCATTAAAAAGTTTAATCCAGCTGCAACTGTTTGCACCTGTCCTAAGTCGGGAATCTGATGTACAGTAAGTGTCGTTTGTTTATGTAGTTCATACTCGTTTCTCGTTCTTATATAGATTAGAACGTTGGTTTTCCCGTTTGAATGG